>NC_137681.1:16008840-16091340 GCF_963989245.1 Nansenia antarctica | reverse complement strand
CACAAAAAATAAATAAAAGAAAGTATAGGGGCCTAATTAAGGTAGTGCTGGGGACACATGGGAAGGGGAGGGGGAGAGGGTTAACTGGTGAAGGCAAGCTTGAAGAGGTGGGTTTTGAGGGCCTGTTTAAATGTTGGGAGGGTGTTGGCCTGTCTGATATGGTTGGGGAGGGCGTTCCAGAGGGACGGGGCTGCGGCTGAAAAGGCCCTATCACCCCAGGTCCGGAGCTTGGTCCTGGTGGTCTTGAGGGTGGTTTGGTCGTCAGACCTGAGGCAACGGGAGGGGGTGTGGAGGGGGACGAGGTCGGCAAGGTAGGAGGGGGCCAGATTGTTGATGGCTTTGTAAGTGGTGAGTAGGATTTTTAATTGGATCCTGAATTTATCATATCATTTCGCGTAAAGATGTTCATAGAAATAATTTATCATAATTTTGTGGTTTCTCAGAATATTCATCTTGGGAAACGGAAATGGGTTTCGGCAGGACATCTTGGGAACCCGCTTCCCGCTATTCAACCCTATCCCTGACCAATCATATTGGCACTAAACAGGAGCCCAATGTTCACTCTGATTGGGTATAAACAGGAGCCTCTTGACCAATCTGATTGGCCCTACACTGGAATAGACTGCAGCTCCCCTAGCTGTGAGGGGTAACATGGGAATACAGCTCACTGCCCCTCTCCTATGAGACACATTTACCAAGGGGGCAACGTTGCATAAGGCAGACTTCCAAAGGAAAATCCATGCTGAAAAAAGAGGGGTTGTGTTGTGCTACTACAATATAAATCCCAAATGTAGGATTAGAATATCATTTGTAAGAAAAGGGGCCGAGAGACCATGCGGAAAACTAAGTGTGAGATAATGCAGCCCAAATATCACAGAGTTTAACCACAAGGCTCTCCACAGGGTATCCCAATGCTGAGTGAGCAAAAGTGTGGGATCGGAATGCTGGAGGGGTCAGGAAACAGCATAACAAGTGGAGAGACAGGCAACGAAAGGATTCTCTTGTGGACGGATTTTGAGATGCAGAGCAAAAAATACTCATATTTCTTTCCCCTTTTGGAATGAGGTTGGGGATCCTGGGTTGCAACCTCTCAAACAAGCTTACTGTGTCGGTTCCCTAGACCGAGCGTGCGTGTGTGTGTGTGTGTGTGTGTGTGTGTGTGTGTGTGTGTGTGTGGAGATGATGTAAACACATCACGAAGGTGAGGACATACCTGCAAGTGACAAGGCTGTGTGCCTGCTTATCTGTTTCTATTGCTCGGAGGAGAATAGAAGGAATTAGTGGAATGACTTGATACATTTCACCAAGGAATAATCACCTAAGCTCTCTATGTGGGAGACTAGCATACCAGGCTCCCAGCTCTCAGAGAAGCTGGTGACACATTGGAACAGTCAGTGTGTTGTCCCAGTGTACCCACGCAGGCATAAACCATAATGAATCTGGCAGGAGGCACAAAACACTTTTATTTTCAAAAGAGAAACACAGAGAGAGAGAGGGAGAGAGAAAGAGGGAGAGAGAGAGGGAGAGAGAGAGAGATACAGATGCATATTAATTAATTCAGTCGCCTTCTAACTCACCAAAGCCCATGCAAATCACTACTCCGCACCAGTCACCCACACACACATCCGGAAGCACGGATTGACTCCTGACATTGAGCGAAGGCACGCACGCACGCACACACACACACACACACACACACACACACACACACACACACACACACACACACACACACACATACACACATATTATATACAAACACACACATACAGACACAAATGTGCTGTGCATTTGCAGGCTCGCCTTGCTTGGTGAAACACTGGAAATCATCCCCGGAGGCTATACAAATGATTAGTTCTCATCCCTACTTTTCTCCCAGCTGTTTTTATCTCAGAACAACCTGACACATTGAGTTGAAAACAGCCAAAACATGTTTACACAAAAATGGCCTTTATTTTCTATCCATAAATATTTACATTATTATAGTAGCACCATGTCAGGTAAAGCCTGACTTAGTGTTTTATTGGCTGATAGTGTGTGTGAAGGAGTGTTATTGAAAGAGTGGTCTCCTGCAGTATTTTACACATACAGACCCTCCTGGACATCCTGGAATCAGACCCAACACACAAACACATGCACGCACGCACGCACACACACACACACACACGCGCACACACACACACACACACACACACACACACACACACACACACACACACACACACACACACACACACACACACACACACACACATACACACACACACACACACACACACACACATTACTGTGGTAGGCCTCTAAATTGAGACTTCCCATAGGGTCAAGTCCACAATGGGCGCCTGGAGGATACAGACACACGTGTGCATACAGACACATACACATCCACACACATCCACACACATCCACACACAGTGCCATGGGGATTCTGGCTTGTCCTCTGAGGCATCTCTGCACCAATCCACTCACTCATGGACAAGCTCAGTACTCACATCTCTCCTCTTCCCTCTCTCCCTCTCACTGACTTTCCCTCTTCTTCTATTGCTGTGTATTTCTTTTTGCTCTCTGCACGTCTCTCTCACTCTCTCCTCTCACTCTATTTTCTTCTCTTCCTCTCTTTCTCTCGGCCTGGCAGGCTGATAAAGAACTCCCAGAGGTTCAGAATAATCTACTGCTGTGGTCAAAAGAGAAAGCAACTGCTTCAATGATAGAAGGAGGGAATAGAATAGTACGCTGCTTTAGTTAGGAGATAAAGAGAATAAACTGAGCTTCTGCTAAAACACTGAGACTTAGGCGTTGATAGGGAGTGATATCACACAGATCGAGCATGATTAATGTCTGGCTGGGGGATTGTATTATAAAGTACCTCTTCCAAAGTGCATCGATGCTAATATCTTCATTGGAAAGGCTCTGAGCCGAGGAGTGGGCCCTACTGGCAGTCTTCAGAGAGAAGAGGGGGAAGTTGGCAGGTTTGATGAAAGGGTGTTCAGGGGGGAGTTGGGTGTCCCAATGCAGCTTGAAGACTGTGGCTTGAAGAGTGCTGCAGGCTTGGAGAGGGATGGGTGCTTCTCTGGTGTGTTTGTTAGAGAGAGGGATGCTTCTCTGGTGTGTTTGTTAGAGAGAGGGATGCTTCTCTGGTGTGTTTGTTAGAGAGAGGGATGCTTCTCTGGTGCATTTATGGGAATGGGGTTTGAGGGAAGCAGGGGAGGCCGGTGGAGGTAGAAATCGGAGGACGGGGCTCATTGTAATGCATGGAATGGAATGACGACTGATATCAAACTCCGCCAACCTCACTGTAGTACAGTCAGTGTGTTGTGCCAGATCAAAGAAGGGGTAGGGATATTACAATAAACCAAAAGTGTTGGCTAATGCTAATGCACAAAGATTTTGCATGACGCTGTGCAATAAATGGACTTGAAAGTAACGTTTTTGCATCTCATTTGAGTTTTGATAGAACTTGTATTGTTTTCGTTGTGGTAGGATTTGATTTTCTTTCGTTTTGTGATTCTGCTATATTTACTAGATTGACTTCCTTGCTGACCCATTCCCCTTCCCTGGCCTGGCATGTGGGAGAGTGTTCACCCTAAGTGGTGTGCAGCAGGACCTCTGCTGTGGCTATGTAGGAGTGTTGTTCAGGAGTGGTGTCCTGTCATTGTGCTGTGTAGGAGTGTTGTGTAGGAGTGTTGTGTAGGAGTGTTGTGTAGGAGTGTTGTTTAGGAGTGGTGTCCTGTCATTGTGCTGTGTAGGAGTGTTGTGTAGGAGTGTTGTTTAGGAGTGCTGTGTAGGAGTGTTGTCTAGGAGTGGTGTCCTGTCATTGTGCTGTGTAGGAGTGTTGTGTAGGAGTGTTGTTTAGGAGTGGTGTCCTGTCAGTGTGCTGTGTAGGTGTGTTGTTTATGTGTGTTGCCGTACGGGTGTGCTGTGTAGATGCTCTGTTTTGACTGCGTATGTGTTTTGTTTCGGTGTGTATTGTTTTGTTTCTCGGCTGCCGCTATGGCTGTAATTGCACAGCTGTTTTGTGTTAATGGTCTGTTTTGACTGCGTACGTGTTTTGTTTGGACAAATTGTATATTGTTTAACTCCTATGCCAGGCCTGTGGTTGTACAGGTGTATTGTAGGCTTATAGGACCTCTGCCGCGTCTGTGCAGGTGTGTTGTTTTGGGAGGCAGTGCTCGTCTTTGGGGTTTTTCCAACAGTTCCAAGGAGGCCCAGGGGAGAGGGGAATATTATTAATAATGCATTGTGTCACACTGAAATGGGTCCCCAGGCACCCCCTGCGCCAGTCACGCTCTCCTGAAATGTGGGCTCCCATCAGCCCTGAGCTTTCAGAACAATGACGGACACCGAGAGGACAGCACAGGGTTTTTTTCCACTGCTTTAGATATACTCCAAACAAAGTTAGGCCTACTGAAAAGTTTGAAACCCATACAACAATGGATGATAAAGAGAGGGATGTCAAAGCAAGAGCCATGAAACATTCTGTTTATCAGTTATTTCATACAAAGTTGTTTGGGAAGTTGAGCAAAAAAATAATTGCTTGGCTTGTGTAACCAGGGAGTAGCTAAAGGACTGTAGAATTTTAGGAAGGGCTGGTTATCTAACTAACTCTGAGCTAAATCGGCAGTGTAGGAGGATAGAGGCAGGGGGCGCCAGCAACCCTTTAGACTAGCATATCACAGTTATATATATATCATATATTATAATACAAGCTATAACTCAGTTAATCACACTATAAGACAATACTTAAACCCAATACTAGATTTGCTGTTAAACTAAACAATACAGACAACTAAACACACAGCAACTGTATCAAATATGAACAAACACATTTATTTATACAAATTATATACACATCCCAATATACTCCCTCCCCGCCGGCCACACACACACTCACTCACTCACTCACACACAGTACCTGGCCTGAAAAGGCTTAGAGTCCCGGACTGAAATGAGCGCGTTGAGGCCTGGTTGGAGCTCGCATGTGACTCGAGGAAGGCAGCAGACAAGGGGGGGGGAGTGACGTTGCAATTTGAAGGGAAAGGGGCGTCTTCGTAGCAAACGACGAGGTGTGAATGGCTCAGGTCCGGTGGTCCACGGTCAGCTCCGGTGGTGTCAGCGGTCGGTCGCAATCCACCTCGGAGGCGACGGCTCTGTCCGGCTTGGGTCTCGCTATGCGCCAACGTTAGCAGCCGGCGGCTAGCAAGGCTGGCTAACGGTGACACAGCTAAACTGGGCTAGCGCTGCCAACTCACCAAACTCCGAACTCCCGCTGCGATGCGGGTAGCCAGTGATTTACTATTAACACTCAGTCTCCCATTCTCCTTGTTGACTGTTGAGAGGTCTTCCGCAGCAAAGGAAACCAAGTACAGAGATTCAACTATCTATCGATTCAACTAGATTCTACTAATGTTTGCCCTCTGTCACAGTTGCAAACTCAATAATCACTCGTGTCTTCAGCTTCAGCACGGTGTGTGTCCACTGACTCCGCCCCCCTAGCTCGACTTCCGTAGCTATATATACCAACCGGACATACATCAAGTCACGTACGCCAATCAAAACCACGCCCACTAATCTGGCGCTTGCACAATACTGAACAAATCTAAGACAGAACTTATACAATTACAATAACAATACATACACCTTCATGAAAACGTACATGAATAGTATGGAAATAATTAAGGAAATAACAGGGGCAAAATAGGGCTGATTTGGGGAAACTAACTGGCTCTAAATTGTGGGCCTTCATAACAGCCGCCCCATGAAACCCTCGGTTTCATTTAACTATGGAAGGCACACTGGCTAGGCTGCTCTAGCAGCGTGAGGTATGAGGTGATAGTGTCCTTTGTAATTTGAGGGAGCTCAATCAGGCGTGCCACAGGTCGGGTGTAAGTGCGACCACCAACGTCCACGATGGCCGTCCGCACCCTTCCATCCGGACCCGGCAGGACCTTGGTCACTCTGCCTGTCTGCCAGGCGGCGCGTGGAAGGGACTGGTCGATCACCAGTACCACGGCACCTTCGGACAAGTTGTCTCTCTCCCTCGTCCACTTCTGCCTGACTTGCAGGGTCGGCAGGTAGTGCAGTATGAACTGCCTCCAAAACTGGTCCGCGAGCACCTGGCTGTGCCTCCACCATCTTCTTCCGGTGAGCTCTGCAGGGTCGTAGACTACCTGAGGCAGTGCAGAGTCTCGCCGCCCCATCAGCAAGAAGTTGGGCGTAATGGGATCCAGATCTGCTACATCACTGGAGGTATAGCCTAGGGGCCGGGAGTTCAAGATGCCCTCAATCTCTGCTAGTACAGTCTCGAGCACCTCATCGGTAGGCACCTTCTGTCCGAGAATGGTACGTAGGACGTTCTTTACTGAGCGAATCTCCCGCTCCCAGGCTCCCCCGAAGTGTGGAGCATTTGGGGGGTTGAACTCAAACTTCACTTGCTGGGAGGCGAGTCTGTCACGGGCCTCCTCAGTCATCGCAGCGTAGCTCGCCCTCAGCTCGGCCTCACCACCGACGAAGTTGGTGCCTCTGTCCGACCGGAGGGTCTTAGGGGTCCCTCGCCTGGAGGTGAACCTCTTGAAGGACATGAGGAAGCTGTCGCTTGTGAGCTGGTGCAGAACTTCAAGGTGCATTGCTCTCGTCGTCAGGCACGTGTAGATGATGCCCCACCGCTTTTCGGAGGCTCGCCGGTTTCGGACTAGGAGTGGCCCGAAACAGTCGACCCCAGTAGAGTGGAACGGAGCCTGTCTCAGTCGCAGCCGGTCCTCGGGCAGATCGGACATCATGGGCTGCGGCGGCGTGGCTCGCCACCTCTGGCAGTCCGAGCAGGACCTTTGATATCTCCGTACCGCCTCCCGTCCATGGAGTATCCAGAATCTCCGTCGTACCTCCGCGAAGACACGCTCTCCACCCGCGTGCTGCACTTTGTCATCATGGTGCTTGATGACCAATCTGGTGACCTGATGCTTAGTGGGAAGCACGATGGGATGCTTCGTGTCTAGGTCTAGATCTTGAGCGCGGCGCAGTCTGCCACCCACGCGAATGAGAACACCGTCGAGCTCTGGAGCTAAGCCGCGGAGTCTACTGTCCGAGGGGATCGGCTTCCCTTTCTCGAGACACTCCAGCTCTCGGGAGAAGGCATCCTGTTGGGCACTCTGCAGCACCAGGAGCTCCGCCGCGGTGTAATCTTCGGCGCTGAGCGTAGTATCTAGGGGTAGACCGGCCTTGGAGCAGAACATCCTCTTCTGCAGCTCTTCGAGCGTCTCACACTCCTCTCCCGGAGTAGTCTCAGGGTCTACGACCTGGGTGGCTCCGCAGAACAACGTCTTACGCAGCTCTTTGTCCTCTCTGTCTTCTGCTAACGCCGGCGTGGCTGGCCACTCTGACTCCCGCTCCTGTAGGAAGTCTGGTCCCGTGTGATACAGGTGGGGCTCAGCCAGATCCTGGAGAGTTGCCCCTCTCGTGATGACGTCAGCAGGGTTCCTCTTGGTGTCTACATAACGCCAGCAGTTCACCTCAGTCAACTCCAGAATCTCTGCGACTCGGGTGCCCACGAACACCTTATACCGACATGAGCTGGACTTCAACCACTGGAGGACGGTAGTTGAGTCTGACCACATGGTGACGCTCATCAGAGGTAGCTGGAGCTCGTCGAGCAGGAACCTTCCCAGTTGCGCGCCGTTCAGGGCAGCACACAGCTCCAGTCTTGGGATGGACTGTTGCTTTTTCGGCGCCACTCGGGAACGTGCCAGGACAAACGAGACGTGGACTTCACCTCCAAGCTCTGCCGCTCTGACGTATGCCACGGACCCGTACGCCATCTCCGAGGCGTCGCAGAATACATGTAGCGTGATGACACTCCTCTCTAGGTCCGTGGAGGGAGGGAAGTAGCTCCGCTGCAGCTTGATGTGCTGGAGAGTGGGAAGTTCCTGCTCCCAGGCCTTCCACTTCTCTTCTAGGTGACGAGGCAGAGGATCGTCCCATCCTCGTTCTTGGGCCCACAGCTCCCGGACAAGCACCTTGGCCATCGTCGTGAAGGGAGCGATATATCCCAGTGGGTCGTACTGGCTCGCTAGAGTGCTGTATATCGTTCTCATCGTGACGCGTTGGGGCTTGGCAGGCTTATTGCGATAGCGTAGAGTGTCGGTCTGGAACTGCCAGATAAGTCCGAGCGTCATCTCCTGAGCATCATCTGGTGAGTGAGAGACCCAAGCCTCGCTGCTGGTCGAGGTGGCCTCCTTCGGGAGGTCTCTGATGACTTGCGGGTCGTTGCTGGCCCACTGGCAGATCTCAAATCCACCCTCCTGGAGATGAGCACGCAGGTCCTGGACTAGCTGACGGGCTTCCGTGGCTGTCTTCGAACTGTGGAGGCAGTTGCCCACGTAAAAGCTCTTATGGACGGCGTCAAACACTCCAGGAGGTGCCGTCTCCTGCGCGGCGTGAGTCTGTAGCGCATAGGTGGCGCAACAGGGGCTGCAGGTTGTCCCGAAGGGTAGCACCTCCCACTGGTAGATAGAGGGGTCGGGGTCGCTCGGGTCCTCTCTCCAGAGAAACCTCATGAGTGGCTTGTCTTCCTCCAACATCCTGACCTGGTGAAACATTCGCTTAATGTCACCACTGACTGCGATCGGCTGCTGACGGAATCGCACCAGAACTCCCAAGAGGGCTGGGGTCAAGGTTGGACCAGGGAGAAGATAGTGGTTGAGGTTGAGCTTCCCCACCTGGTAGCTACAGTTGAAGACCACTCGGTTCTTCCCGTTGTGGTGAACATTGTGGTGCGGGAGGTACCAAGACTCGGCACTCTGGTTCGCCTCGGCTGGCTCAAGCTTCTTCACCAGACCGGACTCCGTCAGTTTCTTCATCTCCGTTCTGTAAGAAGCAGCAAGGACCTCGTCCTTCCTCATACGCTTCTCAGTGCTGGTCAGACACTGTAGGACGGTTCGAGGGGATACTCGAAACTCTGGCATGGGTTCTCTTCGGAGTAGTGGTGTGACGTATCTCTTCACGCCCTGGACTTCGATACGCACTGTCTTTGCTTTAAGGAGGTCTATGGCGTAGACGTCCTCCTTTGACCGTACGTAGAGCTTCTCATTCTTGTAGGGCGCAACGTCTAGCGTCCACAGCTTCTGGACGTTGTCTAGTAGCGCCGCATTCATGGAGTCCACACTGGTGTGAAGGCAGTTGATGGTCTGCACTTCTTCGGTTCGGACATGGAGGGATGACGTAGCTCTCCCGTCTCTATCTCTCCACTCGGTAGCGCCTTGGAGGGCCCACCCAAGCGCAGTCTTAACAGCCATCGGGCAGCCTCGTGGTCCTCTCAGCGGAGGACGGAGCGACACGATCAGTGCAGCGTTGTCCGAGCCGATGAGAAGGGTTGGCTCCGCTCCTTCTATCGGATGTAGGTCTACTCGCCGTAGGTGGGAATATCTTGCGCGTAATCTCTCCAGGGGGTAGTCGTAGCGGGAGAGCGCTAGCTGGTCTGCGGTGAAGACATTCTGAAGCCGATATCTGTCCGACGGCCGCCCCGCCGGGGAGATAGAGAAGTTGATTCTCGCCCCGGTGACCTCTTTAAAGTCGCGACGTATCGTGCGCAGAGTCAGCTTCTCCTCAGTCCCTTGGAGCCCCAACTGGCGCACTGCCTCCTGGAGAAGGATGGTCCGTTCCGACCCGTCGTCTAGAACGGCGTACGTGTCGTACACAGCGTTGTTGTGGTGAAGTCGGACCTTCACCACCTTCAGTAGGACCTTGGAGCCGCTGCTCTGGGTTGGGTCTAGATAGTAGACAGGTGTTTCCTCTTCCGGTGCGCTACCGGACCTAGGGCTTCTGGTGCCCTCCGTGGACCTGGCGAGGGAGACCTCGTGTAGGATGTTGAGGTGGACCTCCTCACAGCGGTTGCACTTTCTCCTCAAGGTGCAGTTCTTAGCCAGATGGTCGCGCCCACAGTTCCAGCACCTCTTGTTCTCCTCGAGCCACCTCTGCTTGGCCTCGGTACTCAGGTTGTTGAAGTCACTGCACTCATTGAACCAGTGCTCGCTGGTGCAGTACGGACATGGCGGTGGACCTCTCCGTCCCTTTTGAGGGGGTTGAGAGGAATCCTTTCCCTCAGGTCGGGCTTTCCTCTCTCTCCGAGGCTCCTCCTCCGTGTGCAGCACTCCTACTGGGCGTCCTCTGTTCGAGCTCGGCCTGTCCCAGCGGTCTCCCTTCTCCCTCTCCTTCTTCGGCTCAGCGTAACCCATGGCGTCTACGTTGGTGTCATGCACTTCCTCCAGTAGGAACTCCGCGAAGGCAGCCATGCTCAGACCCAACTTCCCGGGGTTACGAACGCGCTGCTGTCGCCGGAACCTCTCCTGCCGGAAGCGTGGGATCTTGCGGAGCAGCCGCTCTACGTTGGAGGTGCTGTTGATCTCGCTGGCGCCAGCTGGGCCCTGCGTCTTCAGCATTCCAACCAAGGTGTGCACGCGGAGCGCGAAGTCATCCAGCGCCCGTTCATCCTTGATGGGGGCCTGCTGTTCGAGGGCTTGCAGTTCAGCAAGGGCGTGGTTCCAGGGACGACCGTAGCGGGCATCCAAGTCGGCGAGCGCTCTGGTGTAAGGTGTCGGTGCGGAGGCATGGGCCAGAACCATGTTGTGGGCTCTGGGGTTCCTCACATGCTGAAGGAGAATCGCATATTTGTAGGACTCTGAGCAGGAGTCGTCCAAGAGCGTGTCTAGGCAGATGCGTAGTTCCACATACTGGCTCCTGTCCTCGTCCTTGAAGAAGGGGAACTTGGGTCCCTCCACCTGGGGAAACATCCTGTAGTGGATGATCGGGGCTGGAGTGACGGTCTGGGTGTCCGGCCTGCATGCCTTTTGGTTCACTGGAGGACCTAGGGGTGTGCTACGCTCTTGGGGAATGGCTCCCCTCCCGGGCAGCGACGCTGGCTCCCTCTGGGCCGCGTAGCGGTCGGGTCCCTGGTCCTCTTCCTTCAAGGTGGTCAGCTGGGCCTGTAGTTGGACAGTCATGGCGGGGGTCATGGAGCCATCGGCGGGGGGTTCAGGAGATGGCACTCGAGAGGGCCGTGCGGATGATGCTCTGGAGCTACGGGCCGACGGAGCTCTGCTGATGCACACGTCGCGCATGGTCTGCATCACTTCCTCCATCTTCTCCGCGTGCAGTTGCTCTCTCGCCATCTGGAGGCGGTCGCGCTCCATCTGGAGGCGTTCACGTTCTAGCGCCTCCTGGCGCTGCCTCTCCGCCGCGCGTTCCGCCCCCTCCATCTGGAGGCGCTCGCGCTCGAACTGGATGCGTTCCCTCTCTAACGCCTCCTGGCGCTGTCTCTCCGCCGCACGTTCCCTCTCTAACGCCTCCTGGCGCTGTCTCTCCGCCGCACGTTCCGCTCCTTCCATCTGGAGGCGTTCACGCTCGAACTGGAGGCGTTCCCGCTCTAACGCCATCTCGGCCTGTTGGCGCATACATTCTGACAGCGCGGCACTACTCCCTCTGGAGTGCATGCTATCCGCCCCAGAGGCAGAACTGCCCACGGAAACCCTGGACCGGGAGGAAGCCACTGAACGGCAGGAGCTAGGTCTCGAGCGCGCCGTACTGGGAGGCAGATCGTTAAGGCTGAGGCCCTCCCTCTTCCGCCCGCAGGCGCTGTCAGACCGGGCCTCTCCTTCCTGCTCTTCCGTTTCTACGGCAAAACCCTGCTGTTCTGCCATCTCATCCTCAGGCTGGTGCTCTTTGATGGCTGTCTCGGTGCTAGCCACCCGCGCGCCGGCGGACACCTCGGCCTCTCCGACCACTGTATCCCGTGGAGTGCGCTCCTCACTACCACTCAGTGAGCTTTCGAGCTCAAGCTCATACTCTTGTAACCTCTGAGGCAACCGCGGGACTCTCTGTGGTCGTGGCTCTGGCTCAGGGGGCGGAGAAGGGGGGGTAACTGTCTTGTCTGGTTGGCTGCGCTCAGCCATGCTATCACTACACAACCTATCCGGCTCGAAGGACCAATTGTAACCAGGGAGTAGCTAAAGGACTGTAGAATTTTAGGAAGGGCTGGTTATCTAACTAACTCTGAGCTAAATCGGCAGTGTAGGAGGATAGAGGCAGGGGGCGCCAGCAACCCTTTAGACTAGCATATCACAGTTATATATATATCATATATTATAATACAAGCTATAACTCAGTTAATCACACTATAAGACAATACTTAAACCCAATACTAGATTTGCTGTTAAACTAAACAATACAGACAACTAAACACACAGCAACTGTATCAAATATGAACAAACACATTTATTTATACAAATTATATACACATCCCAATATACTCCCTCCCCGCCGGCCACACACACACTCACTCACTCACTCACACACAGTACCTGGCCTGAAAAGGCTTAGAGTCCCGGACTGAAATGAGCGCGTTGAGGCCTGGTTGGAGCTCGCATGTGACTCGAGGAAGGCAGCAGACAAGGGGGGGGGAGTGACGTTGCAATTTGAAGGGATAGGGGCGTCTTCGTAGCAAACGACGAGGTGTGAATGGCTCAGGTCCGGTGGTCCACGGTCAGCTCCGGTGGTGTCAGCGGTCGGTCGCAATCCACCTCGGAGGCGACGGCTCTGTCCGGCTTGGGTCTCGCTATGCGCCAACGTTAGCAGCCGGCGGCTAGCAAGGCTGGCTAACGGTGACACAGCTAAACTGGGCTAGCGCTGCCAACTCACCAAACTCCGAACTCCCGCTGCGATGCGGGTAGCCAGTGATTTACTATTAACACTCAGTCTCCCGTTCTCCTTGTTGACTGTTGAGAGGTCTTCCGCAGCAAAGGAAACCAAGTACAGAGATTCAACTATCTATCGATTCAACTAGATTCTACTAATGTTTGCCCTCTGTCACAGTTGCAAACTCAATAATCACTCGTGTCTTCAGCTTCAGCACGGTGTGTGTCCACTGACTCCGCCCCCCTAGCTCGACTTCCGTAGCTATATATACCAACCGGACATACATCAAGTCACGTACGCCAATCAAAACCACGCCCACTAATCTGGCGCTTGCACAATACTGAACAAATCTAAGACAGAACTTATACAATTACAATAACAATACATACACCTTCATGAAAACGTACATGAATAGTATGGAAATAATTAAGGAAATAACAGGGGCAAAATAGGGCTGATTTGGGGAAACTAACTGGCTCTAAATTGTGGGCCTTCATAACAGCTTGTCTATGTTGTGTTCTCTGAGGCATGGAGGGACAGTAGAGTTCTCTTTGGACAACAGAATGAATGAATGAATGAATGAATGAATGAATGAATGAATGGTCTTTATTGTCATTGATATAGTACAGGTACCAAACAACGAAATTTGGGAGGGGTGGCTCCCCTGGTGCTAGGAAAGAAAAGAAAAACAAAAAAAACAAGAAGGGAAAGGAGCTGGTTTACATAAATAAAGGCTATGTACACTATCCACTATACTATACTGTACAGATAAGACGACTAGGGTTGTCATATTGCACATAGTGTTATTGCACATTCATTTAAAGTGTTGCAGTTTGCAGGCTTGAAATGTACACATTTGTGCCTCAGCACTACACCTGATTTTTTCAATCCAGCAGCTGCCATCAATCCGTCCAGTGTGTAACAGCTTATGAGTCTTGGTGGCATGTTCTGATGCTGTGTTCTGCATATTGCGATCTGATGTAATGATCTGACTTTTCTTTCGAAAAATTTGAATACATTTCCACGTTGTTGAAAATCAATGACACAGTCAACTAACACGGCTTGTTTTGTGTGCCTGCTAACAATGTAAAGTAGTGTTATAGTTAACTAGGTTGCACTGGTGAATGCTCACCGAATCCATTACGTTGCAGTATTGTGGCTTGACTAGCAAGTTTGTGTTGTGATTCTCAACAACGTTGAAACGTAGTTCCATGTTTCAAAAGAAAAGAAGTCTGAACATTTTGATTGGTTGCCGATATGTGGACCAAAAGACTAGAACGTGTCACATTGGTGGCGTGTTGGTGGCGGGTTGGTGGCGACATGTTAGAAGCAGGCAAAATGGTCCCTGTCCAAACAAAATAGAAAAAGGAAAAAAAAGGAAAAAACTGTTGCAGATTTTGTGTTGGCAGCCTTTTATTTTGAAACAGGATTTTGTGGTGACGGGACTTTTTGGGGGTAAAAAAGCAAACGAAGGAAGCAGTGCCAGAATGAAAAAAGCATCAACATCATTACTCACCTCATTGGGTCAAGTAATTGTTTTTGGCAACAAAAGTTTGAAGTAAAAAGTGAACAAATCTGAATAAACTTGACACTTTAGAACTTAGAACGTGAAAAAAACACTTTTAAGCTAAGCTTTCTCCTTTCTTTAACACTTGCAATGTTCGTTGGGTATTTCTGGCTGTGCAAAAAACTGATAGCGAGTAATGTCTTGAAGCCAATAGTACTTAGTTAGCCACCGAGTTGCACAATCATTGTCTTAGTCTCCATCATAGAGTCAGCAAGTTAACAAAAGAAGAGGCCATAAAAGTGTTTTTTAAAGGACTGCCAAGAACTGTAAGTAAGGTTCTTGGCAGCTGCCAGCACACTACCCCAGGCAATCTAGCTGGCAAATGGGAATGCTTTCAGCTTAGATGTCTGGTTAACGTCATCTCAGTGATTATGGGTCATGAAGGTGTGTTGCATGTGACTTTGTGGCAGGAGAGTGACAGCGATGGACAGATAGACAGGCAGAGACAATATATATACACACCTGTATATATATATATAGTATATAGTATATACACTTGCCTTTAATACTTTTAATTGCTTTTAATTACTGTTTACTGACTGTGCTTTTGTTTTACTTACTGTATTCTGTTATTCTATTATCTATTCTTATTCTCTCCATGGAATGTAATGTCTTTGAGTACTGAGAAAAGCGTAAACCAAATAATTGCATTATTATTATGCTTTAGTTGTCATAGTAATGGCAATTGCTGTGTGCGTAGAACATTGAGAAGGCCATTGTGATTGATGTAGGTTACCTTTAATTAATATGCATCTGGATGTAGGTTACCACAGAATCTTTTAAAGAAAATATAGGTAGGCATCGCCCTTGGCAGCAAACTCGGCGGGGAGTTGCTACCCACTTTGGAACTCCAAAACTGTCTCAACTAACATGTAGATTCTGTTGGCAGAATGTTTTGGAATCACCATCCTCAATGATATGTCAATGTACTTTAAGATTCCACACTGACTCTATTGGTGGTCTGTCTGCTCAGTCCATATTCAAGACTATAAAATACATTTGGAATCCTAACGTTTTACCTCATCTTCATGTCAACGCTGTCCCTCCTCTCAAAAGGTTGACTGATAATGCACCAGTATTATCTTGGGGGTATTATTCATGTTCTTATCAGAGCTTATATGAATCAGCTTACGAAGTCATTAAAAAAAGTACCATGATAACCACAATGGGTGAGCAAACACAACGATAGAATTGTGAGGGTATAGAGGGCTATTTATTTATAGCTTTATAATGTGCCTATAATTCGGCAGGGATTTCCCATTTACTTTGCAATGCCCACTGACTCAAAGTTAGTCTCAGCCAGCATAGTGTCTGTTTGGGTCTGGGTCATCGGTGCAGTGTGGATCTCGGGTGGCAGGTCTGGCACACCGGGCAGCTGCCCGTCTGTCTGCAGCCGGACTGGATTCCTGCTCAACAAGGTCTGTGAGACTGATGCCTGTCAGGATGGAGAGAGAGGTGGTTGAGTTGAGGACAGGAGGAATAGAGGTGGTTGAGTTCACATCAAAGGAACAGACACATTTATCTGTGAATATCTGTTCCCAGCATCCACATAGTTAGAGTAAGAATCATGGCCTCACCAGGGCTGAATGCCCACCTGCAGAGATCTGTCCGATCTGTATGTGTATTCGCTGTTTGAGAGAAGCTTTGAATCCTAAGCAACCTGTCAAGTGGAACATGCTGTTTGAAGTACAGTAGACCAATATACAGCACTATGGCAGGTCTGAAGTTGTTTGCTGGAAAATCTTGTTATTGCATCGGTGAAGTTGGGGGCTCAGATTTTCCTCTTTTGCGACTTTTGACAAGCCATGACTTCCCACTTAAAATATGGCTTTTGGTCATTCATTTCAAAATTAAAATGAAGCTTTTCTAACATGACTTTAAAGTCCTAAATATAAAACAAAGTGTGGGTAGGCCTAAAAAAAAGCTATTCAAGTACTTTGCTGCATATGCTCAGCAAAATGTGAATATGGCATCTCTCCTGAAGAGTTCTCTATGACACAGACAGTAATACCCAGTGTCAGTGGAATGTAAAATATGCATATTATAAACATGTACCATAGAAAATTGCACTTGTCTCCTCTGGGAGCAGTAGAGACTAAATTAATAATGGAAAGGCAAACTTGCTGTAGGCATTGCATTTTTTAAGCGGAAAACACTCCTCTACTTTGCAGAAGATTTATTTTCCATTCCCCTGTCCTTTCCATTATGACTTAGCATTTTGTTCTTTTTTTTCTCTTCGCTTTGTTTTTTACGTCAGCTCATTAAATGTACAGTATTTTTCGTATAGGTCGCATAAGGCCTGAGTTGACATACACCCTCCGCATGCACGCACACACTCACACACACACACACACACACACACACACACACACACACACACGCACACACACACACACACACACACACACACACACACACGCCTTATCTGTGTCACACACTCTGCCAGAACAGGTGTTACAAATGCAGAGAGGTAGCCATAGAGGAAATGTGTTCAGAGTGGATAGTGAGAGGTGGCTATCGCTGCAATTTCAGTGATGTCAGTGATCTCCCCTTTCTTACCTCTCTCCATTTCCTCCTTTGCTCTCCAGGGTCGTGAACTATATGTAAGTCGTTGGTGGTATTGTGGTGTCATGAGTCATGCTCTAGTCTTGACACAATATAATGAAAGACAGTCAAGTAGTGACACTGCAACCAGTGGTTTAGTCTACGTGATATGCAGGACTACGCCGTATACCCACTCGACTACACCACTGACTGCAACTACTCTACATTCAGTGCTGATTAACCAATCACATTCCTGCCACCACAGCCTTCATCTTTGGTGTGTGTGTCCTAGGGGATGACTCACTCTTACTTGTCGGTGACAATATTTAGAAGGCAGACACACTTCAGGGTTTCCTACTCAGTGTTTATTCAGTAAATTTGTCATTGAACATGATATTCATTTGTCACTAGCAGCATTTGGGGACTTTCACACAAATTCATTAATCAAATAGCTTTGATGCAAGCTATTCAAGCTTCAATTAGTAGTATCTTGGCGCCATGTATGTGTTTTCTTTTTATAGAAGTCATCCTCCATTCCGACTGCTGGGTTAGAGAGGAGCTTTCCCTCTAGGATTCCGTGCTCTTTCAGTCTGAAAGAGCCAATGCACACACACCCAAATACAATTTGTCTCGATAATGAAGCCCAAGAATGCATAATAAAGTAAACAAGATTGCCATGCAATATCAAAAGACCAATTTGCATTGTTCCCATTCTCCAGAATAACATTGCTTCATTTATCATAACCAGAGAGCTTTGGAGAGGCACCAGTGGAGAAGAATGAATGAACGAATGTAAATGTATTTAGTATTCCCTCACATCTCGTCTGTCTTATTGATGAATACTCTTCGCCCTGCCTCTCCCGTGTCTCTGACTTGGCACGCATGGTGAATACTGAACATTCTACATTCTTATTGTAGTGTCAGAAAAAACCCACCCATCGATTATCTGAATTGACGTTGTCAAAACACAGCTTTTGTTTCTGAGCGGGGAGAATAGCGGATTCCGGCGTCGTCTGCTTCTGTGCATTAAACCTTCCTACGGGTTCAATTCAGAACAGGGCCATATGTGTTTCTAGCGCTCAAGTGGTGAAAGACCTTGGTGCCGGTGGGGACAAAGCCCATAAAGCGTCTGGCAAAACCGCTGGAAACGCAACACAATGTTATACAAAGCACAGAGACACGGTGCCCTATTCCCACGCACCTCTTCCCTCAATTCTGTGACATGTATTCACCACCACTGTTTCAGCTCGATAGCTTTCCTCTGGGATCAGGAAAACAACATTATTTAGATTCCATAGAACACGGTGTTGAAACAGACATGAACTCTGCTGCATAATGATTCATATTTCTATTGTCCTACTGTGTGTAGATGTTGGATATAATTTCTTCGTCTGATGATTGTCAAAAATGAGGAAAAGTCTTGAGCAAAGTTTAAGACTGTTTAATCAAAAAAGACAGCAAACAGGTCATCACAGCATCTGGTCGTCAACACAGGCATCTGGGTGGGTCAGGAACGAAAGAGACTGAACCTGGCTTTCTCTCCGGATTTTATACCTGTTTCATGTCACATTTAAGCCAACCCCAACACAGTATTTGGTCAATCCTTGTTTCATAGTTCTTGGCCAATGATGACCCTTCCTCCTCAGCCTTTGCCCTAATAAGGAGCTGATCGATCGTTCCTCAACCTCTGTGTGTGTGTGTATGTGTGTGCACGTGCGTGTGCGTGTCTGTGTGTGTGTGTGTGTGTGTTTGACCATGTGGTCTGTCGTAAAACCCCCTTGTTTCAGAGAACATGTCTGTACGCCCAAAAAGGAGCGGTCAGGCAAGTATTGCAAGTATTACAAGAAAGTTGCCTTGGAACAAGGCGTCTGCCAAATGCCAACAATGTAAATGTAAATGTTACAAAGCCTTATACAAATTCATGGTGTGTGTGTTTCAAGTAACTTAAACTTAATCAGGAGGGGAGAGACTCAGAGTATGTGTGTGTGTGTGGGTGCTTACAATCGGTCCCAACCCCCATGGGCGCCTTGCTGGCTGCCATAAAAACCCCCTTGGGCCCTAATGTAATTCATGGTAAAATACACCACATAGATTTAGCTGTAACACTTTTTTTTGTGTGTGAACATACAATAGGAAATAATTTGTGTAAAGCCCATAATTGCTCCCTTTCTACCCAGCCTCTTAAGATAGGTATGGTCTGTACGGTGACTGGTTCCATTCCCGGATGTGAGCTGGTGATTGGAGGGTTGCTAAAAAACCCACATCTAACTGGCCAGCGACTACATGACTATGACTAATGACAAGAGAATAAACAAACACTGAATAAAAGCCTCATACATGGCTAGTCATACCCCAAAATTGCCCAATTAGCTACTAATCCCACAGTACTCCCACAATAGCGTGATATCATCAACATTCTGAAAATAGGGGGGGGCAGATATGAGCGCAACAGAACACTATTCTCTCCTTTTCTCTGAGGCAACGACACGATCCCCTTATCATCATGTAATTGCACTCCCAGTACAGTCAGAGATAAATCCACACTGTTGGAATTCTGTCTCCTATACAGTACGACTCATATATCATTAGTTCTGTCTCCTATACAGTACAACTCATATATCATTAGTTCATTGTTGCTTTGGATTTCTTGCAGGCTTCCAGCTGCAGCTACTATACAGAGAGTGTAGTGTGGTCTGGTGTCTGCTCCAGGCTGCTTCTCATCTCACTAGTTTGTTTGGTTCAAAGATGAGGCTCAGAAAAGCTCCTTAATATGTCTCCTTTATTGGCTCACAGTTGATGTTTTCAGGGCAGGTGGTTTATTAAAGATAGCCGTGTGTGTGTGTGTGTGTGTGTGTGTGTGTCTGTGAAGAATGTATGTAACAACCGCTGCAGAAGAAGGGAGTGACACAAGTCCTACATGCAAATGTCAATCAGTATCAGCACTCTCCATCACTCTGCACCAGCTAGTATGGAAACTAGGCGTCGCCCGACACTTGCTACGGAGACAGTATAGAACCCATTAATACGAACACTCCTGAATACGTTGCCGGCTGCCCGGCTCTCACCCTACGCCTCGGGCCCGATCCGGTTCTCTCATGCCCTCAGTGGATAGCTGCTGCGTCGTTCCCCCCTCTGTCTTCTCTGGAGCTCTGGTTTGTGTGTTCCCCAGGGCCTAGCTAGACGCCCAGCTGCGCCGCTTCCGCTGATTAGCCTCTGGCCCGCTCCCTGCAGACTGCGAGATGCAGGGCAGCTGTGTGAGGAGGCAGCAGGCCCTGTCTGGGTTGCGCTGTCCGTGGTGCTGCAGGCACTGATCCCCTGGTCGATAGGCAGGGTTGCCACAGTGTGTACATATGTTGTGTCTTGTGTGTGTGTGTGTGTGTGTGTGTGTGTGTGTGTGTGTGTGTGTGTGTGTCTGTGTGTGTGTGTGTATGTGTGTGTGTGTGTGTGTGTGTGTGTGTGTGTGTGTCTGTATGTGAGTCAACCATGAAGACCCCAAACGCAACCACACATCCTTTGTACTAATTTTACCTCCCTGAGGACCATTCACTTATTTTTTTCTTGTTGCTGTTTGTTTTGCCTTTTATGAAGAAAAAAAAAAGACTTCTTTACCGGTGACAAAGATTTATGGAACGCTGGGAAAAATGTCAACTCCCCCAGAGACCCACACACAGGTCAGACACTAGTCTAGACACACCCTCCGATATAATAGGACGTGTTAGTTATCTCCCCAAACCCAATTGATTGCTTTGGAGTAATCAACCTCTCTGTTACAAATGAGATCATGTGTCTTCACCATTATCACACTGAGGCATTGTCCTGATGTGAGCAGCTACACATATATAGATTCTGAGTTAGATGTGGGCCTTTTTTCGATTACCACAGCCCTGACACATAGCCCATCAGGTATGTGAAGGCTCATTAAAGTCCACAACAATGACTCTTCCCTCACCTTCATAGGTCTTCTGAATGGAAACGTCCATTATGCAAGCCTGCAGTGGGGCTAGGGGCTTGCTTGATTGACAGGCCGGAGAAGCCCTGTCCTCAGGAGCATACTAAATGAGGGAACTCCATGCCGCTGCTCCACTTCACAGTCCAAGAGTAGAAACTTGCTGATCCCCCCTACTGGCTTTCCATTTGTCATCCCCCAAATGCAAAATACATCACAGCGTCCTCATTGACTGTGGCTGGCTCTGGCTGCATTGCATAAATCAACATGTGTGTGTGTGTGTGTGTGTGTGTGTGTGTGTGTGTGTGTGTGAGTGAGTGCTTGAGACGCAGGCCCTGAGGTGTGGAGAGGATAGTTTGTGCCTGTTGGTTTCTCTGACCTTCTGCACACAAGGTGAAAATACAAAGCCTTTCTTCTTGTCCACTGTGAAAGCATGCGCGCACACACACACACACACACACACACACACACACACACGCGCGCGCACACACACACACACACACACACACACACACACACACACACACACACACACACACACACACACACGCACACACTCCAGCCTGCAAAGCTAATCTCCTGTCACCAGGGTAACCAAAGAGAATGCAACAGGCTCAAATGGAGCCACATAACAGGCAGGGCACATAAACAATTACAGCCAGTAGGAAGTGACTTCAAAGAGGGGTTCCACAAAACAGAATAGTAGCCTTCTTTCATTCTGAGAATCATTTCTAAAAACAGCTAAAATGTGACATGGTCTGATGAAAAGGGCCAGCAATTCTTGATATTGAAAATTGATATAATGAACAACAGATTTAGGATCACTACTAAAATACTATTTGTGAATTGGATTCACTGTCTCGTCTGCCCTAGGCTACTGGGTAAATGATACAACAAATGTAAGTTTTAAGACGTGTTCAACAAAAGCAAGGACTGTGTGATCATCTAATTATGTGTA
The DNA here is from genome assembly GCF_963989245.1 of Nansenia antarctica. NCBI lineage: Eukaryota > Metazoa > Chordata > Actinopteri > Argentiniformes > Microstomatidae > Nansenia > Nansenia antarctica. The sequence continues at coordinate 16,069,644 of NC_137681.1, read as the reverse complement.
TATGTGTTTTTAGAATGTTGATGTTCTATCAGCATGTTGTGATGTGCTAAACATGCAGTTAGATGTTCGGGGTTAAAGGGTTAAGCACATATCACAACCAACCTCTCTCATCCTATGTATTGGTAGAGAGGGAGTATTTAAACCCTGCTTGTCTTTGCCACTGCTTTGCATCGAGCTGGACCGAGGCTATCTTTTAAATGGCTTCCTCTTGGGGTTCCTTTGATATGAATCTCTCTCTCTCTGCCTCTCTTGGTGAGCCCTGTCTGTGTTTGAGGACATTGGGGATGACGCTGCCTCTGTAATACACACAGCTTTTTATAGTATGTCTGGCCATCAGATTATGAATTGAACGTTTTCTATATCTGTGGCACACTTGTGGCAGATATTATTGCATTATATTATTATTACTTCTCTCAGTAGCTCAATTCCACCAACGTTTTGAGTGGACACCATCGAAGTACACGTTGTCATGTTTAAGAAATCTTACAGGGTTGGTGAAGAGCAGGCTCCTGGTTCTAGAGGCTCTTCTTTATAAGTTGTGTGTGGTGAACGTGAAGAGAAAACAACCTCTCCTTTTCTCAGTACACCTCCTCCCTCTCTCTCCTTTTCCTCCGTGCTCTTCTCGCTGTAAACCTTTCTCCTCCCTCTTTTGTCCCTTTTGTCTCCCCTCTTTCTCTCTGGCACACACATAAACTCACTCCTTTTGCATCAACCCTCATGTTTCTCTTTCATATAACAATTCACACCCCAGTGCAGACTACAATGCCTGGAGCACAGATAATGGAACTGCTTTAAATAACACACAATATTAAACCGTGGATCAGCGGGCCATATTAATATTATACTTTTGCATCATTCAGGGCTGTGTTCTGTTGCCAGTGACTTTGTTATGAACACTAGCATGGTTAATAGAAACGTGCTCAAAACTCACCTCACACATTACCCTAGAAAATGCTACTGTGACCTGGTGAATTTGTGTTGGACGGTGGTGCCCCCTTGTTAATCTTTCCAAAAGGTCAGGTAGCTTAGAATATAAAATAAACACATAGAGTCTGGCCTTTTATTCCAAAGCATAAAATAATATTTTACGTTTTTTTTTTACTGGGATTTAGTTTGAGAATCTGCAGTGTTGCGTATCCTCCAATGCTAGTCTTTTCAAAACACAATCCTCAATACAAACTAATTTGCTTGGATTTCTAAAGGGGTTAGTGGGGCAGACAATGGTTGCATATCACAGAGACAAGCTGAAATGGCTTTGTGTATCTTGAGAGAGAGAGAGAGAGAGAAAATCATTGAAAAGCTGCCAGGAAGTGGTACTCTAGGATTAGGAAAATTAGACGATAAGTGCCCTCTCTCTGTTATCAATAGCAGTGCTGCCTGCAAGTCCTTCTAATTTCATAGGCGATTCACACTTTACAGCTTCCCCATAGTGTAACCTGTGGAATATATTACACCTCCACCTCCCCTCTCTGCAGCAGGGATGGAACGGCACAGTAATTCTCCTAATCTCTAGAGAGGCATTTCACCCAGCGCCTCAGAGCCATGTTCTTTAATAAGGGGCTGTAATCAGCACACATCTCTGTCTGTCTGCTGAGCTCCTCACATTGTCCCTGTTATTTAACTTTTACCCCCTTCTAACCCCCAACCCCCCCACGCACACGCACACGCACACGCACACGTACACTTGCACACACGCACACGCACGCACACACACACACACACACACACACACACACACACACCAGTTGCCTAAGGGGCCATCTAAAATATGGTGGTAAACCTGTTCTCTGCTGATCATAGCTTTCACAAGAATCAAACAGTAGTGTTGACTTCAGTGTCGGCTCAATGTATTATGGGGTGCAAAGCAAGGTGTGGCCCCCCACCACACCTTGCAATGAAGATGATGGCTCCATGATGATGGCTTAATTAAACCAAGTATGTTGCGGCATCTGCTCAATTCGATGCCTAGACAGCTTGTCTGTGTAGATCTAGTTTGCATGCGGAAGAATCAAAGCTTGTAATTGTTTTGTACCCAAACTGTGTGTTTCATGCTAAGCCTATACCGTAGCTGCCTGAGTGTGCACAACAGACTTATCATTCCATGTGCACACATCTGATCAATAAATGTACTTTGAGGCAAGTTGGAAATGTAATTTGAATGAGGTGCTGTGGGCTGAGGTGTAGCCTACAACATAAGCCTGGTCATTTCAGATGTCTTAACTTGTTATAATGCAGTTTGATCAACCAAGGACAGGAATGGATACCAATCAATTATTTCAATAGGGACAGCTGTGGAGTTGTCAAACATTGGGCTCATATAAGCCTATGATGAGTCTGTTTAATAAAAGTTTTTAAAACACATTAAACAAGCAACGATTTATTAAAGCAATAAAGGAGTTCGTGGAATAAAACGTGCTCCGTTCATAACAGCTGTTTTGTGTTTCCTCAGATCATGCACCAGGTCATGTTGTGGCCGGCTTAATTATGCCTAATGTTATATTTATAATCACTGCATTTTTCACTGTGGAGATTGTACATTAGTGCATTGCAATAATTACGATTTCTGAGAATAAACAGATCAGAGTGTCGGAGTCCTATGAACCTACATTTTGGGGGGGCAAAACAATACCATTATACATTCAAGGAATAAAGGAGTAGCTTTCAGAAATAAAACTTTGCTCCATTTAGAACAGCTGTCTTGTGTTTTCCCTTTATTTATTACCTTATTGTATTTTTTTTTTTATTGCTTACCTTACTTATTTACTCTATTCTATAACACTACAAAATTGTTAACTATGCTAACAACAAAACAACAGGCTACCGTAGAAACTATAGCTATACATCCTTTCATCACCATCCAACATCAGTCTGTGCTTCCTTGCTTTTTTTTTTTTTGTGGCCCCCTCTAGTGGTTGTGGCCCTAAGTGACCGCATAGACTGCTTATGCCGCGGGCCGGCCCTGATTGGATGTAATAAAATCAATTCTGATTCTGATTCCCAGATGACTAGTGTATGTTGGGGCCTACTGTATGCTGCTTAACTATCATCAACCTAATATAATCCATAGACTGAAGACCCATCTCATTCTCTTCAGGCTACACCTTAACTGTCCCTTAACTATGAGTGCATTGCAATAATTAAGATTTCAGAGAATAAACAAATCACGTATTGTCTGATTCCGAATGTACCTACATTTATTGTGTGCAACACAATGCCAATATATATTCAGCTACACATTGAATAATAATCACTAAGAATTAAAATATCACCTAGCGTAAATAACGATGCCTCATATTGGCACGGATGTACAAATATTGAATAGCATATCGATGTGGTCAATGAGGCGGAAGGAGAAGTCAGGAGATGGTGGAGCCTTTGGCTGCCCTCTATACTCTTGTCTTCTTGGTGTTGGGTTGGTGATGGCAGCTCTTCTCCAGCTTCTACTCTTAGGTCCTGTTAGAGAAAATGTCCTCAAGCAAAGGTCCGGAACATCATAATGTCTAGCTTGCGTTATGATTCAGTGCCATATATATACTGTATATTAAAGTACAATTAAATAATATTTCAGCAATATTTATTGTACATTTTCACATTGAACTGGAGGGATTATAAATAATAAGTACTCCAATAATACATAAATGTTTAATTTCAAGTAAAATAAGGGCTGCATTTAAATGTAAAGATACATAAGAGAGCTTTCGAAAAATGTGCATCTTAAAGTAAAGTGCTTAATTTGAGAAAAATGAAATAAAAAGTGTAGGTTGAGTTTCCCTTTCTCTTCTATTTTGCTAGCACATCCTGGGTTAATATTTAGGTTTTCTTTGTGGCTGATGATGCTGCTTGATTTTTTCACAAAACTCTTGTTTCCCCTCAAGTAAGGTCTCAGCTACCACCCTCATGCACTCAGAGAATAGGAAATGTTAGAATAGGTATAGCATAGCATAGAGTACAGCACAGTGTTTTATTTGTATAGTATAGTATAGTGGATAGTGTACATAGCCTTTATTTATGTAAACCAGCTCTTTTCCCTTCTTGTTTTTAAATTTTTTTTCTCCTAGCACCAGGGGAGCCACCCCTCCCAAATTTCGTTGTTTGGTACCTGTACTATATCAATGACAATAAAGACCATTCATTCATTCATTCATTCATTCATTCATTTGGCCCGACCCACACACAGACAGGAGCAGCTGTAGTCCGCTTCCCTGTACTCTGTGTTAGGAACTGTCCTATTTGTTTCCCCCCGCTTTGTTATAACATCACAACATTCTGATAGAACATCGACATGCTACACAGTCAATTCCCCAGTGTTAAATATGCAGTGTAAAAATACATTGACTCTTTCCAAGTTATTACAACAACAGCTAGAGTAATATTCCCTCCAGTGTTGGTGATAATTCAAGGAGTTAATTGACACGGTGTTAGACGTACTCTGGAAAGCCCCGCCCATCATTTGTCAATCAGTCCACGTGGTTTCTTCAATCAGTCCCACGTGGTTTCTTCAATCAGTTCCAGGTGGTTTCTTCAGTCCCGTGGTTTCTTCAGTCCCGTGGTTTCTTCAAGCTGATCAGAGTGTGCACCCAGCGCCATTTCACTGAATGCCATTGTTGAGTCACGTCGAACAACTGCGGTAAGTGTCTCCTAATCATCTATTAATTAAACGGATTATACTTTGGCATTTCAATAGAAGCAGCGTTTTAGAATAACTTTATATTGTTGTTCACCATACACTCCAGCTGATCTTATATCTTAAAATACTGGTTTCCAAAGGGCTAACGTCACCGACCATGTGCGAGTGTTCACATGAAGATAATTAAGGCAAGTTAGCTAACGTCTAACTAGACAATGTCAGTAGAGGTGAAGTTAGCGTTCTTAACAGAGTGTAGAGGGGTGGTTGTGTTGTCTTTTTTGTAATGTCTCTCGATTCCAGTAAAATACGTTAACAACGTGCAGTGTGGGGAGTTGGCTAACATAGCTAATATTAGCTTGAATGGCTAGTTTACTTAACATGTGCGCGGGGAGTCCTACAACGATTAGCGTTAGCATCATCACAGAAGATGTAAGGTAATGCTAACATAGACTTAATTAATTTCTTTCTTTAAATCAGTTACTGCGTAATAGGTTTATTTTTTGGCTAGTTGATGAAACTATGGTAAATGTGGGGGTTAAGTCACTGTTAAATTAGACGTGCATTACTTATCTTAATGTTAAAGTTACTCGCACATTTAAGCATGGTCAGTGACGTTAGCACTTTGGAATCCTGTATTTGAAGACATAAGAGACCCAAGTAGAGACACTTGAGTTGTAAAATCATTTCATGTGCTGGCTGGCACCTTCAGCAAGATGACATGATTCAACATAGGTAGAATTAAACCTGGCTGACTATTTCTGCAAAATAGCTCATCATTTGTCACCTTTTCTTATACTCCAATACATACTCAAATTGATTATCCACCTCACAAAAGTTGGCCTTGCTGCAGGGCAGTTCTGAGCATGCATGAGATTGTTATACATTTGTGTTTATTGTAATAATGAGCATATGGACTTTTCATTTGATTCCTTGTGATTTATTGACCCAAATAATTAAAAAAACTGTCTAGACAAAATTGACCCAATAATTTAATACTTGAATATTAAGAGTAGTTTTGGACTTTGCGTGATGCCTGAGTGATTTCTTTCCCCAGACGTTTCTTTATATGTCTATTCACTGTTTGAATAAAGTTTGTTTAAAGGAATGGTAACAAATCAAATCCTACTTTTCAAGGACTTTCCAGGGAATCATAAGCCCTGTCCGGACGGCATATAAATTACCTGAGGACCTCGGTAATATATGTTTTACCTGGGGTAATTAGGTCATTTTTATCCCGTCCGGACCGACCATGTCAGTGATTTACTCCGGGGACCCCAGTAATTATTCAGGCTGGAATTACCTACTGTTTTTCAGCAAACCCTGAGGTCCTCTGATAATTATATTACCGTCCGGATTGACATGTCAGTATTTGGTACACATTGCATGATTTTGCACGCGATATTAATACTAAAATTTACCGTTTTGACCGGGGTATGAGATCTAAGGTATTAGGTGAGCTCTGTGCAAACAATGGATGTGGATGACATTATTGACTCCCTTGAATCTCCACTATCAGATAACCAAACCACCTAAAAGGTTAATCGACGACGATGTAAGTGACGATGGACTGATTTCTTCTTCTGAACCAGTTCTAGCGAATTTACCTAACATTAGCTTGTAAACTGTGCAGTTTGTATGGTCTGGATCTAGCACTCTATAAATCACGGTGTCTGACAACACACAGGGATGAAGTTAGGGGTGGGAATCGCAAGGTAACTCACGTATTGATAACCGTACAATATTTTGCCGATAATCTATACATTGTAAAAGACAATTCATCAACGATACATCACAATATCTGTTAACTGGTATTTCATAACGTAGTTCCAGTGTTAGCAGCATTCGGCAGAAACCTTAGTTTTCCACAACACTACAGGCGAAGGTCCTTGCAAATAAACCCAGATAGACTTGGTAATAGTCGGAGCCCTCGGGGAGGGAAGCCTTGTTTTGAAATATAATCGTTCCAGACTTTAGATGTCATATCTGTTTTTCCCCGCTTTGCGCCATTTCAGCCATTCATCTTCTTAATTTTGATAACATCACAACATTCTGATAGAACATCGACATGCTAGAAACACATAACTACACATAATTAGATGATCACACAGCCCCAAACGCGAACACATCCCAAAACGAACGTATTTACAAAAAAGTCTCCCTTACCAGTAGCCTATGACAAAGGAGAATAGTAAATCCAATCCACAAATTATGAGTATTTTGTGATCGTTAAACCGCTGTTTATTATCGAGTGGGTACTTTAAAACGTAAAGTTTTGTGTTATGAAAAAAAAGAGTCTGCGAGTGGTTTCGGCTGCGTTCGTAAAATCGCTCTGGAAATCTGATCAACAGTCATGGAATGCCTCTTGTCCAATCAAATTACTACACGTGCGTTGTGTTGTGGGTCTGACAAAACATCCGGCGGGAACAGCTTCTTCTTCTTCTGTGATGTTAAATGGCAGCTTGCACCCGAAACGCAAACATGCATGGAGATGTTTTATTCCATCCGGATCGGTCATTAAAATCACTGGGGTCCTAGGGTAAAACAAATATTACCGAGGTCCTCAGGTAATTTATATGCCATCCGGACAGGGCTAAAGTGTCCCACAGAAGTTGCTCAGGTAATGCAGCTATTCCAGGATCTGTTTTACTTTTTATTTTATTTTTTTATTTTTTTACAGTGTACAACGAGTATGTGTACAGTGTGTAGTAAGACATTTGTTTTACTTCCTTTGAGTCGAAAATAATGCCAGTGTATTCAATAAATAACATTTATAGAATTCAGTATTCTGTGAACCAATGAATGATAGGAGAATTGTATGACGTGCGCAGTGATACTCAGGGTGAGAAGCCCTACAAATAACCTGATACAGTTTGTCTCGCAGACAGTTGAGAGTTGAAAGAAGTCAAGTCTATGTAAGTACATCTAAGGCGTTCTGTGAGGAAATAGAGCTAACTACACGATGTTTATGACCTTACATGCTGCCAGATAATCACTGTCAAAGTAATTAAAGAATATAAGCTTTTAATTGAGCCACACGAGATGGTTTCAAGTCCAGTTGCCTGTTGTGATTTTAGCGAGCTAGTTTAGACAGGCCGCCTGTTCTAACGCAATGTTTACATTTTCAATAATATTAGCCAGTTAGTAATTAATAAATCTAAAGCAATGAATTTTAACTGTAGACTACAGAAGCAAAGATGACTCCATTAGCTAATTTGTGAACTACAAAGTGGTTGTTAGTTAGCTAGCTAAGTCTTGTCTCTTGCCTCGTGCAGCACTTTGCGCCAGTATGTGGTCACGACTGTGGTCACAGGTTCGAACCCCGGCTGGCTACATGTCGAGGTGTCATGGGCAAGACACTGAACCCCAAATTGCTCCCAATGAGCAGGTCAGCACCTTGCATGGTAGCTTGCCACCATTGGTGTATGAATGGGTGAATGAGAGGCCATTGTAAAGCGCTATGGAATAAGGCGCTTTAAGTCAGTCCATTTACCATTTAGATTAACCGTTGACGAGAAATGTAACCGGTTATTCTTATTGATTGATTTGATTAATTTAGTAAAATAACATTGGCAGATGGTGGTGGGTTGATAAAACCAGAGGTGTAAGTTTGATAATAATAAAATTTGACTTTCTGCTGGGTTTTTCCCTAACTGAAAAAGGGTCTTAGATGGGGGTCAGGGGAGAGTTATGGCTGCTAGGGGGGTTTTAGGACGGCTTTTAAGGCCCATTCCCGATTCCCTTCCCTACGGCTCGTTTTGGAGTGCTGCTCACTTTGGAGCCAAAGCCTCTGAACAGAGCCACAAGGTGTAGGTAGGTAGTGGTTGAAATATTTCCCAATTAAATGGAACAACCCTTCAAGACCCTGATGGGTCATCAGTAGTGTCATAGAAAAACATTGACGTTAGTGATTCATTCATAATTTAAGTTTTACACTATCAATCGATCAAACACGTCAAATCAAGTCATCAAATAACAAATAACAATACTTCATTATCAGACCATGACAGAATAACAGTGCTCTGTAGGCTATCAACTGTGCTCCTACCGTGCCAGTCTGCACTGATATAGGACAACCGTGCAACAACTTTGTGGCTTTAGTTAAATTCGGGTGTCATATGCCATCAAAGGGGGGAAATACGACATGGAAATATGTCAAAATGCATGACTATCATGCCCAAATCAGCCGTAAAATATGTAACATTAGGTAGATAACGTTAGTAGACACGGAGCGCAGTTTTAGTTTAATAAGTGCAATAGCGTCATATGCCATCAAAGGGGGGAAATGCGACATGAAATGTTAAAATGCACCACTATCATGCACAAAACATGTAACGTCAGATAGATAACATTAGACACAGAGCGCAGATTTATTTTTATGGAGTTCTAGAATCCGATATGACAGGAACGCTGGAGAAACAGCCGCTGTCCATGTTATTAGTCAGCTACATGATATAACCCATCAATAATATGGCATAATAACAACTGTTCGGATTAGATTGCGTGTTTTGGTTCAAGAAGTGCCATAGCTATAGCTTCATGCCATCGAAGGGGCGACATATGCGACATGGAAAAATGGTTGTGCTTGTTATAAAGAAAAGGTCTATAATACATTGAAAGGACATTAAACTAAGATAATAATATGGTTATAATTTTTCAAATCTTTATTAACAAGTAATTACAGAGAAACTAATAACATTTGTGGTTGTCTTCCACATTGCCTAGAGCAAAATCTGATTTCTGATGATTCGCAAGGCATCCTGGGAGGTAGGGCCATGGCTCTGAATGTAGTCTTGTCATGAACAATCTCCAAACAGAGCCATACTCTAAATGAAAACAAGAATTGGGACACCCCTACACGTGAACGTTCAAAACTGAGCCGAAGGGGTGTAATGGGATTGGCCCTAAATGCTCGATTCTGGTGGCTCGTAATGAATACTGGACATTAATCACAGACAATTTGATTGCCATTAAGTTGGCTGGTATACAGGCTATATGGTTTTACATCCATACTATAGAATTACTGAAACTGAATCATAACCCATCCCTGCGTACTCCCTGCCGTTTGAAGTCCTCCTTACTACCGTACTTTTCATAATGCACTTCCAACTTTTGTTTACACTTATGTGAATCTGCCTTTTTATTAGGGACATTTTCAGAAATGTCTTAAATAAATACGCTTCTGTCCTTGCTAGTTTGTAAGCTTTGGGTTGCCATGGAAATGAGAGCATGACTGACATGATGGAAGTTTATCAAACTTGCTACTAAAGGTCTATAATTAGTATGAGTCCTGAGCTATTCTTTTTCTCCCTCTGCTCTACAGGAAGAGCTCAGACGAGGCTGATCTGGTTCCGGCCCGTGAGGCAAACACTCGCTGTCCTCAGGTGGTCTTATCCTTCTATGAGGAGAGGCTCACCTGGCACTCCTGTCCTAAGGATGAGTCACAGTAGCACCCCATCACCTGACAAATGTCCCTGTGGCCCTGTTCCTGCCATGTTTTTCTCTAGATTACTACATAAGTCTGCTGCTTTTGAGAAGACCTCCAATATGAGGCAGTCTTATTTTTTAAATTCAGTTTCCAAATGTTTGTGTTGTAAGTCTTGTTCTGCTAGCTCTCTTGTTCTGCTAGCTGTCTTGTTCTGCTAGCTCTCTTGTTCTGCTAGCTCTCTTGTTCTGCTAGCTCCCTACTTCTGCTAGCTCTCTTGTTCTGCTAGCTGTCTTGTTCTGCTAGCTGTCTTGTTCTGCTAGCTCTCTTGTTCTGCTAGCTCTCTTGTTCTGCTAGCTCTCTTGTTCTGATCTGATTGTTAAACCTAAGAATGAAAGTTATGGTTTGTGGAAATGCAAATAAAAAGACAAACAGAAAGAGATTGTCAGGTTGATTTATTTTCCAATGAGGAATAGGTTTAACACCCAATGTGACATATATGTATTTCAGATCTTTGCCACTAGGGGGTGGTATTTAGAAAACAATGTCAGATGTGTTCTATATGTGGTCTATTTAATCTGTTTTATATCCCCCATAATTTTTCTTGAAAGAGAAATGGATCCGGGTTCTTATGGGTTAAACATGATCATGTTTATTAAGACCCAGCAGAAGCCAACCAAATAAACATATGTTTATAGCCACTCTTCAGTCCTAAGCAATGGGAGGAACTAAACGAAATGATATGGGAAGGGAATTATAAAAGTGACGTTGTTTGATATCTCAGGGTATCCGCGGTGTCTTGAAAAGTATTAAAAGTTGATAAATCAATTTTGGGAAAATCAAGACCCTTAATAAGTATTAAAAAGTCTTATCACGATTTTATGAGGTCTTGAATTTTTTGGGTATTTTTCTGAATTAGACTCTGTCCAAAGAGTTTGAGTCCTAAAAACGTTTAGTAAAAGTTCGTGAATTTATTAGTGTTATTAAAAAACAAAGATGAACCGGAAATTCTGTTGTATTGAATGTACAGTATGTGTTGAATACAACAGTTATTGAACAGTGTTGTATAATACATACATTACAACATCGTATCTGGTAGCCTACTGGACTGGGTTGCACCAATATGGCGTAAGTCATTACTAAATGCAGGCATTTAGTAGTTACTAAACCCCTAGTTGTTACTAGCTAGTTTCAAACTAGTTGTTTACTCATTTCGGTTGCACCACGCCAATCTTAGCTAGTGAATACTCCGTTTTGGTAACTGTTTTTTGTTTCTCTACTGTAATATAACCAGGTACATTAATAATAATAATTCATAATCATTTCAATTTACAATACAAATACAACAATTGGGGATCCCTCAAAAAAAATGTGGGCGCGCTGCGCGCAACCACCAAGCCCTCATTCTGGCCCAGGAAAAACCCTGGTATGTACTGTATAACATGATAGCCATCTATGAGCAATGCACTGTATATAAGATGATGATCAAGGGTCTTTCTGCTGCTGACCAAGGGGCTGAGTCCTGTTGATGGGGCCCATTTTTCTTTTAGAGTCTGTAGGCTACTGTATTTGTTTATTAAGATTTCATAATTAAGCAATATCACACGAGAGGGAGTGTGTTATACTGAATATCAGCACGGCTGTGATTCGGTCATAGGTACGAGGCCGCAGGCCGAGTACCGAAGACAATCACAGCCGTGCTGATATTCAGTATAACACAAGACCTTGAGTGTGATATTGCTTTTATACAACAGTTCTACAGCGCAGATTTATTAGCTAACAGTAATAAGTGACAACAGATTATGATTTGTTTGTTTATTTAATCATTTATTTTGGCTCCGTCAAGAAAAAATAGTTCCGCAACGGGAAGCGAAGTTTCCCACAGAAGTGGGGAAAAAAACGTCAGATCAGATACATAAACGGGTTATTTTGATAAACTGGACACATTTTGTGAATATATATGGTTACTTTCTCGCCTGAAAACATATTAAAACTTCATAAAATGACATATTAACACTTGTAGAGCCAAATTACAGCTTTTAGCCAATGGCGGCCCAAATTGAGGATTTAAAAACGGAGGGTTTTGCTTTGCTTGCTGATTGGCTATAATGTTCTTCTTCTATGTTTTATGTGACAATGTCTTTTTAGTAACAACTTGCGCATTACTAAGTATTTACTAGCTAAGATTGACAAACGATTGGCGTGGTGCAACCGAAATTAGTAAACAACTAGTTTGAAACTAGCTAGTAACTACTAGGGGTTTAGTAACCACTAAATGCCTACATTTAGTAATGACTTACGCCAAATTGGTGCAACCCAGGCCAGAACACAAACTAGCATACTTTGTATCGTGGCTAGCTACTTTGTATCGTAATGTAGTCTAATTAACGGTCATTTAATAGAACACCTGTGCGGCGGAGTGATACATATAGTTTAAAGTCTCAGTGCTGTTATACTATATATCGTAACTCATGGAATGCCTCTTGTCCAATCAAATTACTTGGTCGGAACTAACTGTTGTATAAAGTCTGTTATATCCTGTAGTCCTTGCCACAAGCCTCTGGTGTTAGACTGCTGGAGTTGTAATTCCAGCTTCTCACTGTAGAGGTGTTTTGCCTCCTTCACTGCTCTGCGGACATTGTATGCGGCGGCTTCTATAATCGTCCATGTTGCCGGTTTCAAGGCCCGTGTTGTAGGTAGCGGTGTCTTCAGAGCGTCGCGGATAGTTTTATCCACCCACGGCTTCTGATTGGGGAACGTCCTGTTGGAAGTTTTCGGGACTACATTGTCCGCTAGTGTACATGTAATCAGTAGTATGCAAGTAGTCAAATAATATATATATATATTATTTTTGTAGTGTGCATGTGGTTGGTTTGGCGGAGACAGTCTGTTGTTTTCTTCTAGTGCATTTATGAAAGTCAGAGACCTAAAATGCTCTGAAGTTCAAAAATGCAAATCAAAATTAGTGAAACACTTAAACGAAGATCTCAAAACCCACTTTGAGAAAATTAAAAAACAATGCAACAAACTATGCAATCAGGTAATTACCATGACCAAATCTGCTAAGAAAAAATACCTCGATAACAAAATCGAAGAAAACTTAAACAAACCACGTGACCTTTGGAAGCTACTTAATAGCCAACTAGGTTGCAGTCAAAAACTCAAAACCAGGTCTACAAACATCAGCATAAAATCTGGAGATTCTCTCTTTACAGACAAGCTGGATGTGGCTTAAACACTTTCTTTACAACCATAGCCACTAAATTAGTTAACAATCTACCACCCCACTCAGGGCGTTATGGTGTAGAGCACATCCGTGCGTTCTACAATAAACTGGGTGTACGCAAAGATGATTTTAAACTCTCCATGGTGTCAAACGATGAGGTGTTTAAAAAACTGGGCGCTCTACACTCAGAAAAGGCCACGGGCCATGACAATATTCCAGCCAGATTTCTAAAAGACTCAGCTGCCTCCATTACCCCAATCATCACCCACATAATAAACCTCTCCATCAAACAGGGACACGTCCCCCTTGACTTTAAAATAGCAAGGGTAACCCCACTGTATAAAAAAGGAAGCAAATTAGACCCAGGCAACTACCGACCTGTTTCTATTCTTAATTCCATCTCGAAACTTATGGAAAAAATTGTTTATGAACAGGTTGATAGGTACCTTACCGAAAAAAATCAGGATTCAGAACATCCCATTCCACTGACACATGCCTTCTCTATTTGAACGACCACATCAACCATGAGGTGGACTCGGGCAAGTACTGCGGCATGGTCATGCTGGACCTCCAGAAGGCCTTCGACACAGTAGATCACCTAGATAAACTGAAAGCAATTGGGTTCGATAGAACATCGGTGAGCTGGATGCAATCCTACTTAGAGGGGAGGGAACAGGTGGTTAGTATGAACGGAACACTGTCCCCCCCCCTCCCAGTGACCTGCGGCGTTCCACAAGGAAGCATATTGGGACCTTTACTGTTCCTAATATATGTGAATGACATGTCATCAGCATGTGATTGCAATTTGTTCCTGTTCGCGGATGACTCGGCTCTGCTGGTCTCTGACAGGGACATATTGCAGGTGGAAAAAGCGCTAAGCACTGAACTGAGTAGAATCTGCATCTGGCTAGCTGACAATAAACTATCAATACACCTAGGTAAAACTGAAACCATCCTATACGGATCCCCATCTAAACTCAGAAAGGCTGTATATTACAAAATAAAAGTGGGTAACATTACTATCACAAGAAAAGAGGATATTACATACCTGGGCTCCATCTTAGAGGCAAATCTTTCCGGAGATAAAATGGCAGCAAAAGTAATCAAAAAAGTTAACCATAGAACTAGATTCTTGTACAGGATATCCTCACTTGTCAGTAAAAACACACTGAGGACCCTATCAGGAGCTCTCATTCAATGTCACTTCGACTATGCCGTAACATCATGGTACTATAGAACCACAAAGGCCCAAAAAACAAGACTCCAGACAGCCCAAAATAAACTGGTTAGGCTTCTGCTAGGCCTCAACCCTAGGACACATCTAACCGCTGCTCATTTTTTGAGCCTTGATTGGCTACGAGTAGTTGACAGAGTGCAGCAGCTTGCACTGGGCCTGGTCTTCAAGATACGCTACACCACAAAGACACCCAAGTACCTGTCAACATACTTCCAAAAAGTGAACAACGTCCACACATACAATACCAGAGGAAGCTCCACGAACCACGTTCAACCGCGTTGCACCACAAACAAGGGGTTAAACTCGTTTGCAAACTATGCAGTAAAAATGTGGAACGCCCTTCCTATAATCTTAAAGGAGTGCAAAACACTGCCCACCTTCAAAACCACTCTCAAAAAACATTTACAGGAGGCTGCAATCCGTAACTGGACCCTCTAAATCAAAAATCTAATTAAAAGACTACACCCCCACCAGGACTACCCTCTATATATTCTTGTGGTTTTGTTGTTATGTCTCCCACACCCCCCCCCCCCCCCCCCACCCGAAAGACCCTCGGCACATACTAGTTGTTTTGTCCCACCCCCCTACCTGGTCTACACTCTGAGCAAACGCAATGTTATTATGTCGCCCCCCCCGCCTAAATCTACTGGTGTTTTTGTACCCCCCCCCCCACCATGACCACACACTGTACATACTTGTTGTTTTGTCCCCCTGCCCGAACTACCCACTGTACATACTTTGTGTTTTGTCCCCCGCCCCCACCTGTGGTGTATGTCCCCACCTGTCCTACCCGCTGTACATACCTTATGTTTTGTTGTATTGTTCTTCCCATGTTGGATGTATGTTTATCTTGTAGAAAGTACTAGTTACTTGTCTGTATTATCTTGTAGATAGTACTAGTTTTTTTTGTCTGTCTTACATGTAACGATGAATTGAGAATCAAGGACCCCAATTGAAATAAGCCAGTGGCTTTCTTGGGTTTTTATCCTGTTAGTTGACCTTGTATGTAATATGTACTTTCATGTACCTACTTCTGCAAATCTTCTAATAAAGTTTTCAATCAATCAATCAATCATTTCTCCAGGAGCCTGATTGTTTGGGGGAATAGCTAGCTAGCTTGCTTACTTAACTAGCTTACTTAGTTACTTATCAAATGTACATTTGGGACAGTAAGAGGTCAGTCAAATGACTGGCATGCTGCTAGATGATAAGTAAATAAGTAAACTAGAATTGAAACAAAGTAGTATCCCGTTATGGAATTATATTTATCACTACTTTGGCTGATGTGATGTGGGTGTGTTTGCTACATCAGTTAACTAGCCAACTCGGTAACATTAGCTGAGTGAATTTCTCGTCAAATTGCATACAGGAATGCTAGTGTCAGCATAGCAAAACTGGCATCATCGTGTTTGAAAGATCTGAATACATCGCCAGGATACATTTTGACACCCTTACACTATTTGGCATGACACTACCATTGAGACAGAACGCTATAAAAGACACAGCTTGGACATCACACTTGCCATCTTCACAATGGTGGTCTTTCACACCATCCAGACGTGGTCAGAACTTTTGAGATACAGCATTATAATTAAATGTCTATATTCCCGAGCATAGAGATTGAACCACATACATCATAACAACAACAACAACAACAACATCATCATCATCATCATCAATATAGATAAATAAAAAGTAAAACAAAAGCAGTCAGTATAAACAACTATACATAATATAGCAAGTTTTTAAAAAGATGGGTTTTGAGGGATCATATAAAAAAAAAATATATATATATATATATATATATATAAATAATGAATGAATAATACATAGACATATATATATATATATATATATAAATAAAGAATTATACATACTTATATGTCTATGTATTATTCATTCATTATTTATATTATTATGTATATTATTATGTATTATATATATAATATATCATTTGTTATGTATTAATTATCTTTCGCTGTTCTATTCTATAACTTATAGGGTCAGAGCCTGCTTTCATAGGGCATGTGACCTGTCATGAAGTGTACAATATCAATACATACCCCCAAAGACTGCTGCAACATCCCACATGGATACGTGAGCTTGTTGTAAATGCTATGCTAGTATTATGCTCCATTAAATGTTTAGTACTCCACAGCCTAATATGGATTTTTCCATCAGATTGATAGCAACTGACAGAGAAAAGTACTAAAGCACTGGTGCATTCTGTGGTGCTGGAGTCTGTCTGGCACTGTTGAGCACATGATGAAAGAAGAGAACACTTGACTTCACCATGGAGACTCAAACGATCTACCTACCCACAGTTTTTAATAGAGATGAATCATTCATTGTAGGTTTGCAATATTGACGATAGCGAATATTGTACATGTTTGCCTTTCACAGGCCCACTGCTGTTGTAGGCCTTTTAACTAGTACAGTACATGTTACAGTACAGTGGGCTGTGTCCTGTGATAGACCTAAAGCAGAGACCATTAAAATAATATTTGCTCAATGTAAGCAGTCAAGGGTAATGTTACAGTGTCATTGGTGTAGTGTATTCTTTGTGAAAAGATGAAAGAAAGAAATGAGTATCTCAACCCTAAAGAGAAAAGGCTAGAGGGAGGGAGACTGTGATGGATTTCAAACAACAATGTTTCCCTACACAGCAATAAGATGGCAGTTTATTAAAGTATATTTTTTCACATTGGGAAGGAAAGGTAAATATATTGTTTTTAGATATCATATCTTCATGGTAAACCTCTCTCTGCACGGACAGACTTAGGAGGGTAATGTAGTATCCAGTACTGGAAACACAAAGAGCGCTTTGATTATTTGTAGATCATACAGCATTCATGCATGGTGCATGTGGAAGCTAGCACTGAGCTACTGAAGATGGGAGATGTTCATATTCTTCTCATCTAATTATGGATTCTTCTAATTCAAATTCTTCCAATTTAACAGTGTGTATGATCAAATGAATTGCATGTGTTTTATGTTTAATAATATATACGGGAATATTGTGCGAATAGAGCCTTATAAAATGCTCTATATGAAGTCACATACATAGTTTCAGGACGCATCATTATGTTTGATTATATACCTATTATTTGCTGTCTTTTCTATTTCAAATAATTTATGGGTTATGCTATCATTATATATTCTGTCTGTCTCTTAATTATAAATCCTATGTAAGGGACACACGGTACAATCCATGTTGTAGTCAGATAAAACATCCACTTTCTTTTGCTTATTTAGAAGACAAGGTCACAGTCATGTCCACCTGGTCCCGATAACATGATTTATTATTCATACTTTGCCTCTTATGATTTGTCAAAAGTAGCTTGGGAATGAAAAATGTAATATCCTCTAAATTGTGATATTTAATTCCTTTTGGGTTTAACATTTTCTCTGTGCACACATCAGATTGAAAGGTTAATGGTCGATGGAATGGTGAAACTCATTTGTGTGCCGAGAGAGAGAGAGAGAGAGAGAGAGAGAGAGAGAGAGAGAGAGAGAGAGAGAGAGAGAGGAAGAATTGAGGTAGAATCAGTTTTTAAAAGCAATGGCCATGAGGCATGCAGAGAGGAACAGGCTTTGAAACACAAGGATGCGCATACACCGGAGAGAGTGAAAGCGAGGAATAAAAGGAAAAGAAGAATAGAGAGCGAACTACACACACACAATGACAAAGAGTGGTTGCCAAATACGAGCAGGGAGCAATTCTCAGATCTGGGCTAGCCTTTGGCACTTGAAGTATTTCCTTTGTCTTTGCGTCTACAATTTTCCCAGTGACTCCACTTGCTTTTAACATAGTGGTAAATGTTTGTTGAGTGCTGAAGTTAATAGTTTGAGATGGTTAGGATCCAGCAATGAACCTCAATACTGTGTAGAGAAGACGACATTCAGTCTACTTCTTTGCTTTGTTGAATCAATCACCTTGAGGCTACAGTACAACTTCACCCACTCAAAATCTATTCCTGCCTTGAATGCTGTTCAAGTCTTATATTGTATCCTATAGATTATATTTAACAACTGCTGTTTATATTTCCCAGTCCTTGTAGGCTGTCAATCATTACATTAGTGGTTAACATGTATGAATTTGTTAATGTTCCAAACCAATACCCCAGGTTGTTACCATGGATCCATCTCCATTCTCTACGAAGCTCCCTGAGGTGGAGATGGATGGCTACAGTGTTTCATTTCTTTTTGTTATGCCAGCCTCTAATGGAACCTTTGTTTCCTACTTCCCCTCTCTCCTCCAGGCATTTTACATGAGCGCGCATTGGCAGCCCACTATTCCTCTGATTAATCATCTTCATTTTGGCTCGAACTAGCCCCTTTTAAAGTTTCAAGCTCCTCTCTCTCACGGCCCCTCTTTTTAGCGCATCCTCACACATCGCCTGTCTTGCAAAAAGCACTCCATCAGAGCCTGAGTCAGAGAGAGAGAGAGAGAGAGAGAGAGAGAGAGAGAGAGAGAGAGAGAGAGAGAGAGAGAGAGAGAGAGAGAGAGAGAGAGAGAGAGAGAGAGAGAGAGAAAGGGGGGGAGAGATAGAAAGAGGAGAGAGAGACAGAAAGAGGAGAGGGAGAGAGAGATGAAGAGAGAGAGAGAGATAGATAGAGGAGAGGGGAAGAGAGAGAGACTGCATTTCCTGTAAGGGGGTCAGTGTGTGTGGGATGGGGATCAGTGTTTGTAATCCTATAAATAGAAGAGATGCTAAAGACAAACAGCGTCCCGTACAGCTCCATCATGGTAGCGTGCTGTACTGTTGTCATAGTGGGTGTCACAGTAGGCTATTAACAGCAGATACCCTTAACCTCATCTGTAGATCAATTGGGTACAGGATGGTCTGTGGCAATTTGTGGCCGCACCTCCATGCATAGACATTATTCGAGATACAGTCTTACATCATTAACAATGGCATCCCTCATCTCTCACACACACACACACACACACACACACACACACACACACACACACACACACACACACACACACAGATGACCATGTACTTAAGATTATTCAATACTGGAATGAGAGATCATTGTGATTTTGCAATTAGATACTGTAGGTCATCGTTATGATACGTTTGTTTACAGTGTGAATGAAGGACAAGCTATGTCACGTCACCTATCTGTCTAAAAACCATCTAATGGTTTAGCAATTACTCACGTAACACATAATCTTAATGCGGTCATTACTGACTCCGTAATAACACATAACACCTGTATAATTGCTCCAATACACCGGTGTGGCACATTTCATCTTCCGAATCCATACAGATTATTATCAGAGCCACACACTTATCTTATCTTTAGAGTGAGCGCTGGTGATGAATCTGTGCTCTTCAGAGCAGGGGTCCGTTCCACAGCCTGGGCTGGTGCTGTGCCGGTGCAGAGGCCGCAGTCTGCCAAGAGAGCCCCGCTCCTAAAGTGGTGCATAATCCAGCCATTACTTATCCTCTCAGGCCCCCCGACATCAATTAGCAGGACTAGGGGGTGCTGTCAGAGAGACATGCTGCCCCCCCCCCCCCCCCCCCCCCCCCCCATTTCAGCGAGCCCCACTGGTCCCCTCTCCACTCTGAGCAATGACAGGCAGTGTGAGTGTGCCAGTGTGTGCGTTCACGCCTGTCTCTGTGTGTGTGTGTGTGTGTGTGTGTGTGTGTGTCTGATCTCTTATCTGGTCCTTCACTCTCTGCAGTGCCATCCACAGGGCCCCCACGTAGGCAGCAGACAGCCGATACAGCCAGCTCTGACAGGCT
The DNA here is from genome assembly GCF_963989245.1 of Nansenia antarctica. NCBI lineage: Eukaryota > Metazoa > Chordata > Actinopteri > Argentiniformes > Microstomatidae > Nansenia > Nansenia antarctica. The sequence continues at coordinate 16,049,373 of NC_137681.1, read as the reverse complement.
GGGCAGTGGCAGGGGAGCAGGGGACGAGGAGGTAGCAGCTGTGCCTGTTATCCCCGCCGGCCTGGGGATATTGACGATAGTGCTCTCACAAGGAGAGGCCTGACTGTCATGGAACGTGGGGGCCCTGGTGGTGACAGACAGGTCTCGTCTCAGTATACAGGCAGTGCTAACTACAAGCCTGTCACCTGTTAGCCCCTTTATACAGTGGGTGGTACATGTCTTACTGTGTTTGTAGCATACTGGTCTTATTTTTTTATTTTTTATTTTTTTTAAATAAAGCAATGCTATAGTTTGCTTGGTTAAAGCAATGGCCCACTGTGATAACACGTGGTTGGTAAATGCACACCGCTTACCGATTGTACTGTATATGCTTGAATCTTTTCTAAAATGTCTAAAACAGTTATACATATTGGGAAGTAGGTGCAACCCCTGCTCCTCAATTCAAAAGTGAATGTTTTATTCAATAAGTGAAAACATTGTTTAGGCCATGCTGGCTTTTAGGCTTCTGCTGGAGGCCAGGGTGATCGAAACATCAATGTTTTTATCTTACTGAATAAAAGATAAACAAAAGTCGACAAGTGAACGCCGTACTTGCTACTCCACATTGTTGATTCGGTCTCATACAGCATGTACTTTCGTAGTTCAGAGAACATACATATGTAAATGTATACTTCCAGTATTCAAAACATACTGTTTCTGGATCATTAAATGAACACGAACATGCCCTCTACTCACAGCACTCCACCTGTTCTTGCTTGTGAATGAACACTATTCATATGTTCATTATCGTCTTTGATAACAAAGTGACCTGGCAGAGAGGTTGGGCTCAGAGCAAGCATCTCTGTCTCTGTATCTAGCTGACCTATTTTCCAGTAATGAGTTTGGATGTTCCGGGTGTGTCTTTTCTCCTCATACCCACTGATGGATGTCTTCAAGTGTCAAGACGGGAGCCTGCACTTAAATAAGGCTGTGAGTTATTAGGTGGAAGTGTATATCCTGAATCTTTGCAGTGTCTGCTAGTTATCTAATGAATTAATTGGCTATTAAAAGGAAGGCCTTTTTTGGAATGATTCACTAATACATAATGAACTAAAGTATGTCTGGTTTCCCACTAAAAGGATCTGGTGATGACAATGACTGGTGGTACAGGGTTGTATCTGGGCTTGATAAAGCACACTCTTTGTAAGCAAGGCTACATTGATTGAAATAATAAGTGCACCTGTATTATTTTTTTCCCTTTTCCACAAGGCTACACATGTACCTTTTTAGACTGAAGGTTGTGTTCCCTTTCAGAAAAGCAAATAGGACACTGTGACATTTTTGCCGTACATCAAGGTTCGGAAGTTATTCTTTTAATTTGTTTCTAAAATCAGAGGTTTTTAGAAGCAACGCTAGACTGTCTCTGTTTGTGGATGGTCTTAAAAAAAAAAAAAACACCCATGGGTATTCACTGAGTTTCACGATCTGACTGACTTCATAAGACACTCAGATGGAGGAAATCAACCATTTTCTCCCTTTTCTTTGCAAGGAGAGAAATCTGATTTGTTTAAAAAAAAATGTCTTTCATTTACTGAGCACTGACCTACATTTAGTTGGAATTGAATTATATGCGCTTTTGACTTATTACTCTCACAGCGGCTGTCCCTCAAAGCGGTTCTATCGGCCATACCCAGGCTCAACACCTTCTCTATGGTTAAGTTCAGGACCATTCAAACAACATTGAGTCAAACAAAAGTAAAGCCAAAGTGTCTATCTATCAAAGACAATAAAGCCCAGATGCATTTTTCAAGATTCGTTATTTATTGTACCAATAAAATCAGCAATACTTTGTTACAATGGGATTCATTTATATAATACAGTGTGTGTGTGTAGGACGTTTGAGAAGCAGGCCAGTGCTTTGGTTGATATCAGGTCCATAACTTGAAACATGGACATACTATTTGTCATCTCTAGATTCTTTCTGATACTGTAGTAGTTTAATTCCATTTTTAGTGTGAAGTACTACATTAGTATTGTTTTCATGATATCATACTGTGAGTTAACTGTATAAAATTGATAACTGTATACAATTGATAACTGTACAGAATTGATGACACATTGTCCTACTTTTGTTAAAACACACTGGTTATTATGGAATACATTTCAGTGACTGACTTTGGTCTATATTAGGAACACGTTCATCATGATATGACAGCATCTCCTCTTGCAGATCAACTTATCTCCTTGAAAAAGATTCATACCTTCTCAACTCAATCCCAACGTACTGGTACCGGCAATGATTCCTGATCATAAGACAACATAATTGCGCCCTCATCGCTCAAGGGCTTAATGTCCTGTCAGCTTGTATCATTATGAAGTTTCATTGCTTCTCATTATGAAGTTTCATTTGTACCTCAATTACAGCCTAGACTGCTGGGGGTTTAAACAGAACCAGGAATCGGGACTTGAACCAAGGAGTAAAATGGCCTAACACGTCTGTGAATTTAGTGTAACACTGCAGTATACTGTTCATTTGGTGCTGATTAAGATTGAATTTGAGAAAATTAAGAAAGAGTGTCTTTCACTCTTACCCCAAGGGATTCTTTTGAAGAACCCTTTTTGGTCCAATATAGAACCCTATCTATTGTCTACATGGAACCAAAGAGGGGTCTTCGTGGCACCAAAAAAGGTTCTTCAAAGGGTTCTCCTACAGGGACAACCGAAGTCCCCTTTTGTTGCATTACTTTGGGATAAGCACCATAATCATAGGGACTTCACTGAACTTTTTTTCCTTTTGTACTTTTGTCTTTCAACTACATTACCTGGAATTGACTCAGAGATGGAGGAGTGAGCTAGTTACTCAACAGTGTACTGATGCACAGATATGAAATGAATGATAGCTGAAATATATTTGAATGCATCTGAGCTGGTGGTATTATATGCCTGTGAAGGCCTAAGTGTCTTTTCTGTAAAAAAACAACAACAACAACAACAACAACAACCTGTATTTGATGTATTGCAAACCTGCAAAACGTATTAAGTCTTTTCTCACACTACAGAGATCAGACTGTGTTGCATGAGCTTGCATTGAATACAAAGAACAATCTAGCCTACTTTGTTTAGGTTAACTCATCAGTGTGTTGCCTTACAGCATAGTCTAGGACATTGGGTTTTGAATTTGAATGACTACATTAGGCATATTATAGGCTATAGGTACATTAGCATGCATGCATATGGTAATATCCCTTCCAGTAAGTCTAGCGTGACTTGCATATAGAGTGGATGATAAGTTAAACGGACATTATAGAAAGAAAAAAAAAATCTATCAAGAATATCACTGTAAATATAACGTATAACAAAAACATTTGGGGCGGGGAGTTCACGTGACACAGTAGACTTGTTTGTCACCGAAATTTAATTGGAGTAAAGCCTCTTTGGAGTAATAGAGAAATGTACCACCGAGAGGTGAACTTTGGTTACCTTGGAAACAGTGACGAGACTTGAAATAGATTTGACTGAAAAAAAAAAAGCGCAAGTGTCTAAAAAGCCTTTTTCGCTTTCAGGCGAATGGAGGAAGGTCAAGCCTATTCAGTGCATTGGTTCAACATCCATTTTCAGAATTACTCGCAATCTCTTAGTGCTCACACACGGTGCTGTCGGTCACACGTAATTTCTTAAGAAATCAGTTTTGCTTTCGCCTTCACTCCTTTTCGTCTAGGAGGAAGCAAGCTGCAGCAACCACTTGTAACCAGAGTCCATCTGCGGGCGCGCTTTCCCTACCAGTGAACGTCAACTGATAAGACATCTAGATTCACTGCATACTCTGTCATCCGTATCATGCTGTCAAAAAGCACTCAACATGTTTACAGCCACACATTAAGTAGCTCTTCCACGAAAATATATGTCATTTGCAAGGCTTTTCGTTGGTCATGTAGGCTCTCACTACATTGTTGAAAAGGCATTACTAATTAATACAATTTGTAGAATGATTATTGTGCTATCATTATTATGATTATTATGAATATGAATGTTGTTATTTTTATTATAATTAGTAGTAATAGTAGAATGTCTAATAGGCCTATAGTCCTTAAACGATATGAATGTTGCTTGATCTGACAGTGAACGCATAGGCAATGAGTGAAGTCCGGAGCTGTCCATGGATCCGTGGTGCTGAAGATCTCCACGCGGGAAAAATAGACTTAGCCAAACAATTAAGGGACATTTCCGTGTCATATTCAGTCGCAAGAAATATCCTTTAATTGTAAGATTAAGAATATTACGTTTTCGTGTATTTTCTGAGGAAATCTTCTGTGAACCACTATTGCCGTCCAATGGAGTTCTTGCGCTTTTGGAGTTTCATGTAGTCCCTCCGACGGTCCCCTTCATAGTCATCCTGCCATGCATCCCTACAGCAACCATTAGAACATAATCGTGTCATTTCAATTTCATTTCGTGCAATCTCTCGATAACTTATTGGGGGGTAGACAGGTCATTGCCTTGCAAGAGGAGTTGCATGCAGTTTTGTCGAGGGATACACATATTTTACAATAAACAGCACGACCCCCTCTTCAAAAACTGTTTGTTAAAGGATGTCTATTGATAACTGATTATATTGCTTGTTGACTATGACACTGTCACTACGAACATTAACAGAGACACTCAATGTTAAAAAAATCCAATAAAGACCATTGTTGCAAAAACAAGGATCCTAAAGACGCAGTGACTACGCTTATAGCCTGCATATTTACTGAATTGTACTATTAAAACATCTGCTCTCTTCCTACTATCAATCTAACCTCCCCGTCTCCTAACTAAATGGCAGGTAGCATCCCCTGCCCGGCAGCATGTGCGCTGGCGCTTTCTCTCCAGGCAAGAAGGCTAAGCAGAGGCATTCCTCACAAGTCTGCTCTCTCAGTGTCATGCTATTTCAACTAATTCCAAATGTAACGGAGCGTTTCAGCGCTTCATAACATCCCTTTACAAACCTGTAGCTGTGGTAAGGTTTTACGCGCAAACACGGACCTCCCGTCCCCCGTGCTTTTTCGTAACCTAATAGCAACACCACAACTACCATCTAGCAACTGACTTATCATATTAAAATATATGGGTAGTTCCTTGTACAGTATGAGAGTTAGTCTAACTATCAATCGGAAGTTATCCGCCCCGGAGTGATTACTTACACTGCAGTGCAAGTCTGCTTTGCGCGCTATCCATAATGCGTGTAATGGAGGGAATTCTTCGGTTTTCCAGGCTCAGGTCCATGGTTATGTGCGTTCGCTGATAGACCGACCCTCAGGGGCATGTCTTGATCGCTGTCCCCCCGTCTCCGGCTTGCTCGGATTCCATCTCTCCCTGCTTTCTCCGGACAGCTTAGCGGTGTAGATAGAGAGTCTCTGCAATCACGTGGGTCGGGACATCGAGAGAGAGAGCGAGCTAGCGAGAGAGCGCATGGGGGGGGGGGGGTGTCCCTCCTCCGCAGTTTGCAGTTTGCTATGTCTCAGACTCCGCGAGCGCTGGATAGAGCGAGAGCCACAGAGAGCGCGCCGGATTCTCAGCCGTCCACCGACAAAGCCGAGTTATCCCCTGCCTTTTCTGCCCAAAACGTCCCTCCCTTCCCACTTACTTATTCTTCGTTTTCCCCCCGGAAATCCTTGATCTTTTTCCTCGTTCGTTACAGTTTTTGTCCTCGGCTTTTTATTCGGTCCGTTGTATGAACTACTGTTTTTACGCACTGCTGCTTATTTGGATTTGTCCGACATCCGAGGGACCGTGGATGAGCTGCTTTAGCCAACACCGGAGATGGAATTGCTGATAATATGCCTTTCCTTTTGGATATTGCAATGCAATCCTGTGAGCGCGGACTCCATCATTCACATTGGTAAGGAGCTTGGGAGAGGGCTGCAACCCTGACGTGTGATTTAAGCCCCATTGCTTTCATTAAACAGACCAATGTTTGTTTGTTGTTAAAAATAAAGATGAATTTTGGAAATCAAAGGGGTGGAAGATATTAGCATATGTTTAGTGTGTTAGTATGAAGACCCAGTTTAACTGAAGCGCTCTATAGCCTACGGTGAATAACGTTGTGTCATTCCTTGAGCCAAGACAATTTAAGAACAATTTAATTCTAAACCATGAAATGATGATGCTATATTGATGAGGTGGCTATAACTTAGATGTCTGTATTGACATAACTTAGATGTCTTATATATAAATATAGCCTACGTGTGTGTGTGTGTGTGTGTGTGTGTGTGTGTGTGTGTGTGTGTATATATATATATATATATATATTAAAAGGTTTGCAAAAGCTCGTTTGAAACTAACCGTAAACTGCAACACAAATGTGTAATTTCTTCAATCATGAGTAGCCTAATAGTGCAAATATATTATTTCAAAATGACAAAATCAAAGCCTAACTCATTTAATCAGCTCAAACGAACTAACCTAACGTAGGTTCAGAGGATTGTCTTCTTCTCCTCCCCCTCCCCATAAGCCTGAACTTTGAATTGAACGTGAGCGAAATGTTAATAAACGCCTGTGAAGGAAATACACGACAAAGGGACGAATGTTTACTCTTATGTCCTGCACGCCATTACCATGCCCAAATAAACTGTTTGCTCAATGTCGATTGGTAAAAGCTCAGGTTTGTAAAATGCTATGTTATCTGACTTGACTTGAAATTAGATTTTGGTAAACCAACCAACCAACGCCGGTGGTGGGGGATGATGGAGGGGGGTCAAGATGAACTGTTTGACAATGCATCTAATGTCATATTTTTACCAAATGCAAACAATTAAACACACGTACGCATGCACACAAACGAGGCACAGCGTTTTGGTTTCAGTTGAAATAATCGTTCGTCCAGGCTTCTGGTCTATTGCATCTAAGCCGTCTATTGCTGCAGTGGCCGGTCGTTTTCTCGAAATAAAGCCATCAAACATGACAACAGTTGAGGCATTTGACATTTGGGAATTCAGCAGGAGGTTCGCTCAGGCATTTTGAGAGAGGATGCATTTATCGAGTGCATAGTGTTTGCATGGTCTAACTCTAACACAACAGAGCTCACAACCGAATCAGGTGTATTCAAGTTGGAATAGTTGTGATGTTGCCATTGAGACTTGTTGGTTTGCACATGTCACTCACCTCCACCTCCCAACCTCGAAACTCGGAAATGTATCTGCATATTGTTATGATAACGTTTTGTAAACGTTTCTCTGATGTCCGTAGGGTTCTTTTATCCCGTGTAAATGTATCGGCGATGTTGACAGAGGAGGCTTGGATGTGCAAAGCCGGTAGAGCAAGACATCTCTGGCTTTACCCTTGAGTATGGGTAGCCTATCTTTATCATTAATCATGTTTAAACAAAATAAAAATCAAGCATTTTTAATGAGGAACTTTATGAGAATGCTTCTCGAGTTGAGTAAGGTTTAAAATGGTGCACAGGTGGACACCGTGTTCATTTAAAAGGATTGACGCATGCGGTTCAAATATTTTCACTCTCCCTACCCAGTCTGCTGCGCAAAACTCCTTCAGTAGAAGGGGGCTCTGATTTGGCAACCAAAAGACTGCCCACGACCGAATGTGACAGTGTTCCAACCGGGCCCAAGCCCTTGCGCGAGCATCTGTCTCGTCCAATCGTGAGGGTTTATCGTCGGTGGCACATTTTGGTTCGTTACTCCTCATCGATGTCAATCTGGTAGAGGTTCAATATTTTAATGTGAGACCAGACACAAAACACGTCAGTGTCACTATAGCGTTATTGTGCGTAAATTGGGACCTGCCACTCCCTTAGTCCTGACATGACTCTCCAGTATCCTTTTAGTCTCCAACTCCTAATTTTTTGCCAAAATGGGAGGCTGTTTCGTAAGCAGAAGAGAAATAGGGCTGTTCCATGAGTTAGGCACCTGACGAATGATTTACGGGGTGATGTACCCTACCGACATAGAGGCGTTGGTTATCCAGCCAGCCCTGCACTGGGAGGCGAGCGTAAACCCTGGAAATCCAATCTGTTATCACTGGCAAAATAGAATGAGCAGATGCGCCATTCTCATCCCCCGCTAAATAAGATGAACATAGCAGTTATGCATCAACGCAAGCCTTCCTGTCTGGCCATTTCCGCGACCACCTGCACCTGCACCTGCGAAAGGCGACCTCTCCTCCGTGATAGGCTTATACAAATACCTATCCAATTACATCTGAGATGAATGTTGTACCAATTCTTATAGCTTATAAAGAATAGACAAATTATTCCAGTTCTCTTGTGACTGTGATTTTACGACATGCTTTCTTTGCCTGATCCAAAGTTTGCATATAGGGCTGGAGTTTTCGCATATAGGGCCTAGGCCTGGAGACTTAGCATCTAGGCCTGGAGACTTAGCATCTAGGCCTGGAGACTTAGCATCTAGTCCTGGAGACTTAGCATCTAGGCCTGGAGACTTAGCATCTAGGCCTGGAGACTTCGCATATAGGCCTGTAAATTATTAATTTCTTATCCGCCCACTGATATTGCCTATGAACCTACCAAACCTTGACTAGCAGATTATGCAGACATCCTCCCATAAATAAGCCAAATCAAAGAAAGCCTGTGTGAAATATGATCAACCTTTAGGCCACTCAATGTGTGTTTTTGCTCGTGCGACTTCTGATGCAACGTTGATTGAACTGCATGTCTAAAATGATACAATGGATTGTATGTTTCCACAGGTGCCATATTCGAGGAGAACGCTATGCGGGATGACGAGGTTTTCCAGCTGGCGGTCTCGGACCTAGGTCTCAACGACGACGTTTTGCATAGCGAGAAAATCACCCACTCCATCAAACTCATCGAGGCTAATAACCCTTTCCAGGCGGTCCAAGAAGGTACGTGGGGATGTCGTTGAATTGTTGATCATTTCGAGTGTTGAATTGTTGATGATTTCGAGTGTTCTGCTCTGTTGTTATATTTGTTCCATACTGTAGCAACACCTAAAATGCAGTGTTTATAGGCCTAGTTATTATCAAGAAGGAACTAACCTCCCACGGGCCATTCTAAGGGGAGCATCAGCTCTTCTTTGATGCTCGAAAAGACTCTCACTGCAGCAGCAGCGGTGTCTTCTTTAGAGAGAAAGCTAGGTGGAAGTATTGAGTCAAGCAGGACTCAATAGCAATTTTCCACATAATTGCCATCGAGTAGGCTATAAGGCAGAGCCTACTAGAGAACCCTTGCCAGGCAAACGGTCATTTGTTTAAGCAAGCTTAAGAGTGTTCTTGATAGCTGTATTGAAGCCGACGATGACAACAATTACTGTTGCTGTAGGCCTACTCCCTGTTTACCTGAGAAGAAGGCAGTTTCTCTCCAAATATTTTGATAGGGATGGAGTAAGACATATTTCAAATAGCTACAGGCTACCTGGCTCTGCCGTTTCATTCATTGCAGTTTGTATTGAAGTTCTAGATTTGGAATGTCTTTTTTGTGAGGCAAATTTGAACATAAAAGAGGCATCCACAGTTTCCTATTTATGTTCACTAATAGGCTGATTTGCCACTGTTTAAAAAACAAACAAACAAACAAACAAACATTCTTCTCTTGGGTAAAGGTGTGACCTTTGAAAGCAATTTATTTATTTATTTTACCTCAGAAGGTATTGTTGTCTTAGGCTTAGAACAACAAAAAAGCACACACACTGATTAAGCCTGAATGTAAAATTCACTTGTCTGTGTCAATTCAGCTTCTGCTGTACACCTGCCCATGTAGGTGGAGGTGGAGGTGTCCCTACAGTATAAGCAACCTTCGGCTTGCAGCATGCCTAGAACCGTAAGTCTGCAGGAACACAAGGAGTTGCTCATAAAACATGCTCAACAAGTCATCACTATTTGACAGTGGTCCATACATGTACAGCACACTTACTGTATATCAAGGATGAACGATGGACGATTCCTTGAGTGTTTTCGCTGTTCATGTTGATTCTTAGAAAACCTTTACCAAGTTAACCTTTTGCAACCCTTTTGAGGATGCCAATAGCAGCAAAGACATACTCATGAGCTGTATACATTTGTCTCTCATGAAAATCTATGTTTACCTTATGTAGGTTTGCGTGGCCTTTGCAAGTCTGCATTGACAATTCCTTTTCCATCGGAGCTCATCAGTAATTGGTCACAGTTGAGTCCATGGACTTTTTCAATTAATGACATGGAGGGCCAAGGAGATCAATATGGCACAGCATGAGAGAGCGGCTCGATGACTTCCTCCTCCCCGTGACCTTTTTCCTTATTCCAGATCCTTATCCCCTCTGAGACCACAACCGACAGCTCCGGGTGTGGAGGATTATGGGTAACGAGGCGGGGGATTCACACCTTCTGATGTGTCCCGCTGTCAAGTGAGCCCAGCACTCAGTGCCCGCTCTGCTCTCAATGACCAAAGACACCCAGGGGGTTGTGGGGTAGCCGTGAGATGAAGCGCCTGTGGCTCTTCTCTCTCAGTGGCTGATTTAAGCCCTCTGCTGCTTTTCGTCACCTGCTACCATTACTTTCCCCCCCAAGACTAAAGGAAAGGAGTATTAGGAGGAGATGTTAACCTAGTGCTCTGTGTTCCAGTTGGGGGTGGTTTATTTAATAGTTAGGGACCAACGGCAGCCAATGAAAGTGCAGAGACTGGAGGCGTGTGCATGGTATGTGTTGTTCATGATCAGTGTTGGGCAGCGGCAATGCTGCAGAGTCAGACTTTCCTTCATCTTGGAAGAAGGAAGTCCGCATTGTGCGGCCTGGGCCTGAGGACGGGGATTGGAGACATTTCCTTAGCCCTCCTGCTGTGGCTGCTGGTGGAAACAGAATAACCACAACAGTACTGCTGAGAGAGCTGAGAAACACACACACACACACACACACACACACACGCACGCGCACACACACACACACACACACGCACGCACGCACGCACGCACGCACGCACGCACGCACGCACGCACCCACACACACACACACACACACACACACACACACACACACACACACACACACGCACACACCCACGCACGCACGCACGCACGCACCCACACACACACACACACACACACACACACACACACACACACACACACACACACACACACACACACACATTTTGTTGGAGTTATACTTTGTGTTCTAAACATATCAGATACAGTATAATTTTTTGTTTTCTTATATCAGGGTAAGTTCATTGATGATGAATGAATGCATTTAGGGAAGAGCTAAATGATGTTCCCATTTTATGCCTTTGAAACTACTTTTCTCAAGCATCAAGAAAAAGAGTTCTCTCATTTGGTTTAAAATACGTATGCAAAACTGATTGTAGAGTACATATTCAACATCTCAGCTCAGATTGACTTTTGCTATCCTGACCAAGCTCGTTCTGAATTTGATATAATGAACCTTTTTCATACTGTACTAATTATTTAATGACTCAAACAAATTAGGGTAATATATTCAATTCAATTGAATGGGAAAGTGTGTCCAAACCTTTGACTGGTACTGTGTATATACAGTTAGGTCCAGAAATATTTTGACAGTGACACAATTTTCATGATTTTGGCTCTGTATGCCACCACAATGGATTTGAAATGAAACAATCGAGATGCAGGCTTTCAGCTTTAATTCAGGGGGTTGAACAAAAATATTGTATGAAACATTTAGGAATTGCAACCATTTTTATACATACTCCCCTATTTTCAGGAGCTCAAATGTAATTGGACAAATTAACATAATCATAAATAAAATGTTCATTTTTAATACTTTGTCGAGAATCCTTTGCAGGCAATGACTGCCTGAAGTCTGGAACACATGGACATCACCAAATGCTGGGTTTCCTCCTTTGTGATGCTTTGCCAAGCCTTTACTGCAGCTGTCTTCAGTTGTTGTTTGTTCGAGGGACTTTCTGCCTTTAGTTTTGTCTTCAGCAAGTGAAATACATGCTTGATCGGATTGAGATCAGGTGATTGACTCGGCCATTGCAGAATATTCTACTTCTTTGCCTTAAAAAACTCCTGGGTTGCTTACGCAGTATGTTTAAGTTTTTCAGATTGTCCATCTGTATTGGTGAAGCGCCATCCGATCAACTTTGCTGAATTTGTCTGAATCTGAGCAGACAGTATATCCCTAAACACTTCAGAATTCATCCGTCTGCTTCTGTCTTCTGTCACATCATCAATAAACACTAGTGACCCAGTGCCATTGGAAGCCATGCATGCCCATGGGCCATGCCATCACACTGCCTTCACCGTGTTTTATAGATTATGTGGTATGCGTCAGATCATGAGCCGTTCCAAGCCTTCTCCATTATCTTCAGTGGCCGTCCAGACCTTTTTGTGGTGCCGAGCTCACCAGTGTGTTCTTTTTTTCTCAGAATGTAGCAAACTGTTGATCTGGCCACTCCTAAATGTTTTATTTGTATAGCGCATTTCTCACAAGATGTGACTCCTAATGTTCCCGCTATCTCTCTGGTGGATGTTGTTTTGTTTTTGCAGCCTAAGGATGGCCTGTTTCACTTGCATTGAGAGCTCTGTTGAACGCATGTTGTGCATACAGCAACAGCTGTATGCAAATGCCACACTTCAACTCAGACCTTTTACCTGCTTAATTGATAAAGGAATAATGAAGGAATAGCCCACACTGGCCCATGAAACAGCTTTTGAGTCAATTGTCCAATTACTTTTGGTCCCTTGAAAAAGAGGGAGCTGTAATTCCTAAACCCTTCCTTCAATTTGCTTGTGAATACCCTTACCCTAAAGCTGAGAGTCTGCACGTTAAGCCCATATTCATTATATAACTGTAACTTGAAGATGCTTTGATAAACAGCTAAAATAACACAAATTCTGTCTGTGTCCAAATATATATGGACCTAACATTTCCATGTCATGCATTACAATGAGCTCGTCCTCCGATTTTCACCTCCACCAGCTTCCCCTGCATCCAACACACATTGTTTGTTGATTTTCACAGTAGCTTTCTCTGGTTGAGTTCTTTTGTTAGATTACAGCTTCTATGACTACCACATGAATATGCATGCCACTAGAAAGCAAAACACAAAACACTTTGTCTTCCCGCTTTGAGTGTGGCATTGTACTGACTGTGAAAAGCATGTAATTGTTATGCCCTTTTTATCATTGTATGAGATGATTGTAGATAACTAACATCCATCCGTCTCTCCACTTGTGACTGGGACCATTCCGTTTTAGTGAATGCTCCAGGTTGATTCACTTGCAATGAAATCACTACTACAGATACAAGTCAGATGAGACTAGATAAGACTATACTCTATTAGAAATGTTGTTTCTTTGGAGGTCCCTTTAGAAGAACCCCATGGCTTTTTGGTTTCAAGTACTATAGAATCCTTTTCAGAGAGAGAGAGAGAGAGAGAGGGGGAGGGGGGTTCTTTAAGGAGTTTTTCCTACAGAGACAGCCAAAGAGTGATTTTTGTTTTCTAGATTGAAGCTTATTCGAAGAGTATACCCTTATTGGGGGCAGCAGTGGCTCGGCAGGTAGAGCCAGTGTCTAATTATCTCAAGTTCAGCAGTTCGGTGCATCAAACCCCAGCTGGCCATGTGTCGAGGTGTCCTTGAGCAAGGCACTGAACCCCTAATTGCTCCAGGGTTGCTGTCTGTGGCCGACCCCTTGCCTAGAGTATAAAATACCAAATTCCAACAATTGTCTGACAAGTTGATTGCATGGCAATAAAACATTTTTTTATTGGCCCTGTGGAGGTACAGTACATGTAACTTTCTCCCTCATTCTCCACTACTCAAATGGGACCAGAAATAGGCTGACACCGGGATCACAGTGTGATGAGATTGATCTCCTTCCCCTACCCCATCTCTGGTGATTCTACGGGGAGCTCTGAGAATCGCTCATACCCATCTGGCAGCAGCTCCCAGCCCTGAGCCTGCATTAGTCAACGCTGCCTGGCGCGCGTGTGAAAGATACCTATTTTATGACAGAGGAAACAATTGGGTAAAATTAATCATGGGCTGCCTCTGACTTATTCTCCCAGACTGGAGCAATTTAGAACAGAGATGCATAGCAGGAGTGGGGATAAACATCCAAAAGTGCAAGCCTAGTTCTATCTCCAGAAGATATACTGCCGCTGTGTCTCTAAGCTTCGTCCATTAGCCGCCGTGGGCTTTAAATGGCGAACGTCTACTGTAATTAATTCGCATACTTTTGCTGTTCATATCCAGGCATCTGATTCAAACGCTGATTAAAATGCCTTGTACATGCCTAGTGGCTTGACAACGCTGGCTAGGTTCTCGGGTGCAGAAGCCCGCTGAGAGCTGATGTTTGTCAGTGTGCGTGTGTGTTACCTGATCAAAAAAAACAACTTCAGGACATCTGGGAATCAGATGAGTGTGAGCTCCCTTGTGAGTGATGGCTCCTGTGGCTTCTTTCTACCAGACAAATTACCCTCCGCTGTCCTACTGATGTGCCCACGGCACACTTTGTTCATTCGCTTAACTCCTGTCTGTCACTGACACCCTCTCCACTGATCTGCTCTGCTGATTCACTGCAAGTCTATAGGTTGACATGTCACCGTCTTTGCTACCATTTACAGTAGTTGGCTACAGTGTGCGTTTAGTAAGGCCACCTCTCCCAGTCTCTTTCCCCTTAAAGTATATCATAGATAAACATTGTCATTCGATGATTCAGATTCAGATTCAGATTCAGATTCAGATTCAGATTCAGATAACGTTTATTGCCAGTTTGCATACACATATAGGAATTTGCTTTGGCATTACAGTAAGTGCATTTATACTTTTTTCACGAGTATACAAAAACAAATGCAAAAAACAGGACAACACAGGACAGACAACAGTGCATTGGGTAGTGCTACATATGTAAAGTGCAGTGCAGAGTTTTTACAGTGAGTGATATTGCATTTCCAGGAAGAGAGATGAGTCAGACATGGAGGACGGACTTGTGAGTCCTTAAAGCCAAAAGAGTCAGGTGACTCAAGATGGGGAGCCCCCCCAAAAAGTGTATAATATTAGAAAGCATGCAGAGCCAATTTCTCCCTCGGAAATCCTTATTTTCAGCTCCATGCTCTATGGGACGGCTGAGGCTGAGCTCCATGTGTGTCGAACTGAGATGTCTGGCAGGTCTGAGTGGACTTCGCCGCCGGGACGGTGGGATGGTTTTAAACCACAGACACTGTTGATTGAGGAGGAGCCGGGGATGGCTGGCCGTGGGCCACCACCCTCTGAGAGGAAGGATGCCTCTTATTGAGTGCAGTTCACCGTGGCGCCCGCTCCTCGCCACTGCGGACCACAGACACAAACATTTCAAGGTGACTTTAGCAGACACTGTAACTCTCTCCCGGCGAGGAGGGGGGCTGTTTGCCGTGGTTGGCACTGTCGCGAATGTGCTGTGTTGGAAAGAACCATCAGCCTACCCGCCGTCGTTTCAGTTCTTAATGGAGTCGAGTTCTTAAGTGAGAAAATTGCCTCATTATTATTGTGCCTTTTCTGCAATTATATGCAATTAGCCTCTTTGTATCGATATCGCTTTAATAGCAGATACATTTTACACCACTTGATAGCACCCCTCATTTCCAAGAAAACATTAGTTATTTGTTATTAATCTAGCAGCATATATAACAAGTGAGAAGACCCAAACAGTGTGCTACCGCGCTGTATTCAGCAGAGACAGGGCAGATCAATGTTTCATTCTTCACTCATTTACTAATTAAACGGCCGAGTCGCAACCCCGTTAATTCTGTATTGAAAACAAGAACTATTACATCTCATTAAATCATTTCTTACTGTGAAAATCTCTCCTCCTGCTACCAGAAATCAAAAGCAGAGGGAAGCGATGTAGCTGTCAGGTGGGTGCATTGAGTGTTGAAGGATGGGCAATGTAACATCGAAATAGGTGTCTTCACCTGTTAAGACTGCTTTCACTGAGTTATACTGTATTAACTAGGAGCCAGTGGTAGCATTCTGATCAGATCACTCTTTATAAATCGACAACTGTGTCTTTCACATCTTGAGGGAAATGGCAAAAAATATCACAGTTACATTAGGAATTACCTTTAGGCATGTAAAAGTGCCAGTGCAAAGTACCTGTATATCCCTATCACTAATCATGCAGGACCATGGTTAAGAATCTGGGCCATGCCATAGATCCACTATGGAACAGTTGCCTGTCATGGAAGATTGGGACATAAATGTACTCCCGCCCTTTCATTTAGACCCATGAATATTTTTGTCAAAGAGCTTACGGCACAACCAAAATGCCACGCGGCGTTCCTCTATGTACAGAGTGTGCTCAGTCAGAGGAATGTAGCAGTCGCGCGCGATTCTTTTTCCGTAATTTCACTTTACCCACGCAATTTAGTTAGGTGCGAGGCTGCTTGGTTAACCCATTAGCGGGAACATTATTAGTTGCACAAAATAGGCTGATTTAATTGACCATGAACATCAGAGACAGACATTACGAATGTTCATTTAGAATACTCCGGAAGCCCGAAGTCCGGAAAACCGGAAGTCGGAAGTCCTCAGCATAATGCATTGTCTGCAATACAACCGGAGATTCAGGACGCACATTTGTGCGCCCTGGCCAAGAAATAGAGACAGCCAATTCATAGCTTTCATGTGACGTCACAGCATAGTGGAAACGCCCACCTGACGGGCAAAAGGCACTTTTTGCGGGCAAAACCCACGGGCAAAACCCACTTTTTGCGGGTTAATAACTTTGATTTCCCGTGGGTTAGGAAAATAATTCCAACGTGTCCGGATAGAGTAGAAGACAGGGAATCCAACACTATTTGAATGGAGTCGATTCTCCACTCCTATCACCGTGGACACAGCAAGGAGCGAATTCCCGGATATAAATATTCCCTCGCCTCGCTGACAGCGGGAGTTGGGAGTTTCGTCCAGCAGCCGGTGAACGCCCGGTTGATCGAGTTTCATATTAAAAGTATATCTTCTCGGGGTGTCAGCGCGGTGGTTAAGGACTCAAAATGACCGTATACTGATGGTGAATTTAGCAATAATAGTCTTATGTTTGTACCACCTCCATAACCGGTGTTATTCACGGGAAAAGCCGGTCAAGGAGGCACCCTTTGCAGGTCAATAACTTTGATTCTCCGGGGGTTAGGAAAATAATTCCAACGTGTCCGGATAGAGTAGAAGACAGGGAATCCAACACTATTTGAATGGAGTCGATCCTCCACTCCTATCACCGTGGACACAGCAAGGAGCGAATTCCCGGATATAAATATTCCCTCGCCTCGCTGACAGCGGGAGTTGGGAGTTTCGTCCAGCAGCCGGTGAACGCCCGGTTGATCGAGTTTCATATTAAAAGTATATCTTCTCGGGGTGTCAGCGCGGTGGTTAAGGGCTCAAAATGACCGTATACTGATGGTGAATTTAGCAATAATAGTCTTATGTTTGTACCACCTCCATAACCGGTGTTATTCACGGGAAAAGCCGGTCAAGGAGGCACCCTTTGCAGGTCAATAACTTTGATTCTCCGGGGGTTAGGAAAATAATTCCAACGTGTCCGGATAGAGTAGAAGACAGGGAATCCAACACTATTTGAATGGTGTCAATCCTCCACTCCTATCACCGTCGTGTATCTTGATAGTTCTTCATGAGTGAGGTGGTCTAAATAGTAGGCAGCCATGTTGAGCGATGTTGCTATGATACTTTTTGCCCGTCAGGTTGGTGGTTGCTAGGGAAGAAACCACGTGACTGAAAGCTATGAATTGGAGCGCTGCTACAGCTCACGTGTAAGCTAAAAGTATTCGTCATGGCATAGACTTGCATTGACCGGCGCCCGCGTTCTCCCCCTATGTATTTTAACAGTGAGTTTTACACACACACACACAGATAAAAATGTTTATTGTATTGGAGGATTTTTAATGAATGCTGATAGGCGCCGACAGAATATCAGCCGCATTTTGTGAATAAACAATGTTTATTTAAAAAAAAAAACTTTTACAAATCGCAACTAGGAAGTGAAGGTGGGGGCGGCGCCCCAGCGCCCTCTATCGGCCAGCCGCCACTGGAATGTAGGTATGTAAGGAGGAACCCACCTGTAGCCACCTATGCCCCTTCCATAGTGCCTTTCGTCAGAGCTTATTTGACCCTTGACCCTTTAACCACCACCTCACTATTGACACCATTGAAGTCAATCAACCTTTGGCTTCTACTGAAATACATGTCTTTGTTTTACTACTTGGTCTACTTTTATTGTACCCTAGTTGTGTTTCTTTCATTGGAATACCTCCTCTCTCCTATGAACTAGATGGGGACCAGAATTTAGCCACGAGAGGAACTGAGATCTTACACACCGTTTCCCGGAACAGCTCTTCATAGGAATCAAGATCCAAGCGCCACATAAATCTGACATATTTGGTCTGGCAGTTATGGGGCTGATGAGATTTAAAGAGTTTCAGAGGTTGCAGTTATTTCATCTGGGGACAGTTTTCAAAGGAAAAACAGCTTCTTGGCAAATGTCATTACAATCTGTGATCTCTGCCATCCATCTTTTTGAAGATTGCAGATATGTTTTTTGGGGGCTTTAAACCTGGAAATGGTTGCCGGCTCTTTTATGATATCAGTCCCCTATCCTTATTGGGTTGCAGTTACTTTGACTGGCAGTGATTATTGAGATGAAAGATGTTCTGCTTCTTGGGTCATCGCTAACCTCTAAAATAGGACTACAGAGAACACTGGCTTGAAGAAGTACCTGTTGTGAATTCTGACTAAAGAGAAGTGAAGGTCGTCACAGAGATGTTTATGATTCTGGACCAGTCCAGAAACAAACCCCATGACACAGAACTACAAGAGCTAGATCAGTATATTGTAAGTGTCCTACAGGATGAGCATGTTATTTGTTCAACCCTCTTAAAGGCAAAGTGGAATTTGCGTCATCTTTAAAATCTGCAAGCTTCTAGGGTGTTGGCACTATGGTTTGGTTTGACAGGACCCCCCCCCCCCCCCCACACACACACACACACACACACACACCACCACCACCACCACCACGCCCTTCCCTATCATTCATTGGCTGCTTTCCCTATGTGCAGCTTAATGCCACAGGGAAAACAACACTCCATGGTGATGCACAGAAACGCCCTTCTCTGCAACCTCATCACTTATTCTCACCTGTCAGAATGTTTACTCAGTCAAAAACACTGCAATGCATTATAATATTCAAGCAGAATGACTCACTCAGCCTCACAGACAACTATAGTAAGTACCACTGTATGAGAGAATGGGAGAGGGGGAGAGAGAGAGAGAGAAAGGGAGAGACACAGAGTGAAAGACAATGATGCCATGTCCTTTAATTATCTCTAAAAGCCATTTGCATTCTTAGAACAGAGCATAAACAATCCTAGGAGGGAAAAAAAAACGTGTCATCGAAAGTTGGAGCAGTTATGGCATTAAGAGTATCATCTGAAAATTACTGCTGTTTAGCAGACAAATGCTTCAAATGATCAGGTACATGGCTTGACTACTAAACGGTGCAATTAAGACTAGTAGCTAACAGCAGGTAGCTAATAGCAGGTAGGTAGCTAATACTGCCGTGCCTTTTAATAGAGTTGTGAGGGGAACGCCTCTCCACTACCACAGGATCCGATGTCGCCCACTGCAAGAAAGAGCATCAATTATGAAGAGGCGGGGGAGGGAAAGGTAGGCTAAAGAGCTAACCCTTGTTGGGACTGTGGCTATCAAAGCCTTTTAGCTGGAGTCGTGGTGAATGATTCATAATTGTGCTCTCGCTAACACAGTCGATTGTCCCCATTTTGTGCTCTCCAGGAGCACTCTGCTCTATGCAAATCGCTGTAATGCTAGAAGGAGCAGCCGCGACAATCATTGCTGCTTATTCTTTTTGTTATTTTTTTTGAGAAGTGGTTGGCAAGAGCTGTCGTCACTCTCTCATGCTTGAAACATAGATTTACAGGCGTTTTTTTTCACATGTAGGCCTACTTGTGAAAGTGTTTGGTAGATGTAGAGTGCTCGCTCAAAGCCACTGACCTGAGTGTATTTTTATCGCACTGTCGGCTAGATTTGATGAGATTGAAGTGAGTAAAAGCTTTGGCCGTGTTCTTTTTATCAGGAACACAATATCCCTCAGTCCTTCAGGGAGGATGTTATTAGAATAAACCTCATAGTAACAGCCACAGCTAGTAGCAGCTACTAGGTGTCTGTGGAGGCCACCGTGGGGTCTCTCCAAACTGCTAAGGTGTCTTGTTTCGAACAGGTTCAACCATATCCGTCCCCAGGAGCATACACCCTGGAAGCTACAGCCCTTCCCACTCTAGTAGGGGTATGACATCATAGACCTTGGGGAAGGCAGAGGATGAGGATCGGAAGACGGGCTCATTGTAATCCATGGAACAGAATGAGGAACGGTATCGAACACACAAACATGCATTACAGCGAGTCTGTCCTACGATTTCTACCTCCACTAAACTCCACTGGTTTGGATATCTCTCCTCTGAAATCTCCTATTTCCTGTTGCACCAGCCTTTGGGGACTTGGGATGTATAAGCAATACCATTATGCTTATAATAACATTATACAGTGCACACACATGGTTATTCAATGATACATTGTGTGTGTAGACTCTAATTCCCTTGTGAGAAGCGTTAAAGCATGAAGGAATCTCGGAAATGTGCACAATGAACAGAGGCATGAATGGGAGTGAGAGGCTACCTGTCTCACAGAGGAGGAAGAGGAGGAGGAGGAAGAGGAGGAAGAAGAGGAGAAAACCGTTAAGAGTACCACAGTTCCCATTAGCGCTTGTTTGTTATTAGTTCATTCGTCTGTGATGTGCTTGCACAGTCTAAGCATGAATGCACAAAGGCTGTGGGTCAGAGCTGGGACTTGTGTTGGTTGATGATGTATCTCAGCAAAGTTATACAAAGTGTATACTTATATTGTAGATGTTGTGCCTTTCTGAAAATATTCATAGAACATTGTGGAACAATCGTTATTGTAATGCTGTAATCACTCCATATCCTGCATAATTCACGCCTAGCGTAAGGAGGTAGGGAAATTGATGTGGCTGGAACTATCAACCGGCAACCGCCCCAAATGTATCAGTCACAACATTGTGATTCAGCATAGTAATCGTACATGATAATGAAGTTGAGCAATGTTGTGTCTCAATGAGCTTTTCCTGGTTAAAAAAACAACAATAAAAAAAAACCTTGACACAGGAATATGAGCTGCTCTTTTTCCCCTCCCTTCCTCTCTAGCACTGTGTTGGTCTCCCGTATACACCTTGTTATCTATGATCTCTTACCAGGAGGAAGAAGAAGACGAGGAATTAGTTGAACCACAGGAAACCAGCGTGGCTGCATCTAAAGTCCAAAATGTTCTCTTGTGCTTAAATGAGCACCTATGATCTGTCTCTTTACAATCCATTTCCTGGGGATTTGGGCTTATTGTCCTTCTGGCCTCAAATGGGATTTATTATTACTATTATTATTATTATTATTTATTTTTTTATCAACTGATGACTGACAATGAAGCATGATTATAGCTTATATATATAATATTGGGTTTATAATTCCCCTCAAATTAAATTAGATAATTTTTGATGATGATCTGGTAAGGTCAAGGGTTATTTGTTCATTCCCGTTTTACATATTAATGTCAAAATTCCATGGGACATTTTGTTCCTGGTAATTACAGCAGATGTGGATTGCTATTGAGGCACTTTCCTGAGGGGTTCTTCCTCCAAAAAGCCTTTTCCCCTCTCCATCTCTCTCTCTCTACACACACACACACACACACACACACACACACACACACACACGCACGCACGCACGCACGCACGCACGCACGCACCGTTTCCTGTTGCGGTCTATGAGTGGTTGATATGGCAACGGAGATGGAGCAGTGTGATCTCCACCTGTTGCATACATTCTGCTCTGCGTGAATCACAATCTGTGTATCTTAGACAGGCAGGGGGTGAGAGGGAGAGAGAGAGAGAGAGAGAGAGAGAGAGAGAGAGAGAGAGAGAGAGAGAGAGAGAGAGAGAGAGAGATAATAGCTGGTTTTAAAATATTTAAATTTGTATAGCTCTTTTCTCAGTACTCTAAGACTCTACATCCCATGGTGAGAACAATAATAGATAGATAAGTACACCATAAAACAAAATCACAGTCAGTAAAAACAACAATAAAAAGAGTTAAAGATTAAAAGCTTGTTTAAAAAGATGGGTGTTGTTAGATTGTTTGAAGGAGGAGAGTCGACTTTATGATCAGATACCCATTAGAGAGAAGAGAGAGTTCATAAAGGGTAGGAGAAGAAAAACAGGTAAGAACTAGCAGGGTAAAAAGGCCTCTTTGTGATTTTGAGAAGACAGTTACAGAGACACGTTGATACTGTGTGTCTGATACCGTTCCTCTTTCCATTTCTTGCATTACAATGAGCCCCTCCTCTGATTTCTAGCTCCCCTGATGATCTCCAGCCTCCCCTGACTTAATGGACTGTCAGTGAGTTATGTGTCTTCTCCAATCTAAGATGGCCACTAAGATTATCATGAATTAATTATGTTTTAGTAATAGTCGCACAGAGGGAATACTGATACAATGAATAACGAATATGAAATGATTTCTCTACATTTGTTTCAGCTCTTCCTTAGCAACAAATGCATTGTCATTGAATAGAGAAGAACTGCAGACAGCCATTAAAGGTGTGTCTGATCCCTTTATAACTCCACAGAGTTATAAAGGGATCAGAAACACCCAATGAGGTCGGGGACCACAACTGAAGATGTGTCGTACTGGTGGCACCAGGTGATCATTGCCAAATTCCACTCCACCCAAGAGGACATCTCCAACTCCACTCAATTGTTGTGCTGAATATTTAGGGATTTTAACAACCAGTCCTATTAAGAATCCACAGAGAATTAGGGTAATGCCTTTGTTTTTCATAAATAAAGGGAGGCCTGGAATTAATACCTCAATCTGGTCAATTGAATTTGGGCCATAATCTTATGGTTGCATTTGAAAGAGGGAGGATTTATTTTGCCAGACAGTAAGCTCTGGTGAAGGAGAATTTCAAGTTGTTTTTAACACTGCAGTATCCAATGACAACTGAAGAGGTTTGAAGGCCCCCCCTGTCTTTTTGGGAAGGGAAACTGATCACCCCCCCGTTGGATCGGCACCATTTGAAAGCCATTTTCCAGTTAATCTAATAGTTCATTGCACTTCTGTGCAAAATTGGCCACTATTTTATTATATTTCTCTCTCACCTCTAAACATTGACTCTCACTAATCAGGAAGTTATCTTATTTTGCAGCAGCGGGACCATTATAATCTCCGAGCTCTTTCGGTCTAGGACGAAGCAGGGTAGCAGAGTTATTATCCCTTCTATGGCAGGGAGAAGCCAAACAATCACCTGCATAACGAGCGGCTGAGTGACCATCCTATCCTTGTCGTAAGTAGGAAAAGGTCCTTCACTCTGTCTCTCATTAGCAAAGGCCTATTGTACTTCCCTACGGAGAGGACAGACTTTATGGACAGTTCTGGCAAGGGACACCTAAAAGCCCGGCAATTAGCTTTTTGCCCCCTCATTTTTTAAAATCTTTCTTTATTCTCAGTACTTCAAGTCATTGTCTTTAATTACATCTACAGTACAATGTGTTCTATTAAATCCCATGTTTTGCAGTAAATGAGAGCACAGTCCCGATAGATAATGATTATTTTACGATTTACCAGGTGACTTGTTAGAGTGTTCTGTGGTGTGGTCCAGATTGTCGCCCTGCGGAGGCCAAATGAATAGGCCTAGTGTGAGGTTACCAAAGTGTAAGTAAATGGAATAGATGTCCATAATGTCATGACAGAGGGTGAGAGAGCAGGCTTCTGTCTTGACTCCCATCCAACCAGGGGATTAACCTCTATATTGCATAAAAACTTGGACACTGTCAAGGAAACACAGTGGGGTAATGGGAATGTGATCATAAAGCCAACACCAGCTTTTCTCTCTCTGTCTCTCTCTCTGTCTCTCTCTCTCTCTCTCTCTCTCTCTCTCTCTCTCTCTCTCTCTCTCTCTCTCTCTCTCTCTCTCTCTCTCTCTGTCTCTCTCTCTCTCTCTCTCTCTCTCTCTCTCTCTCTATCCTCTCACTATTGCATACGCTGTCATAGAATCTTCCACAATTAGAGGAACATTATTGGTACAGTATTATTGCAGATTTGTCTTTTCCCCAAGCAAGGTCTGTGTGGCATGTGCAAGCTGCAGTACTTCTAAATGAGAAGATTAGCAACAGCTTGGAGATGTTGCATCTCTTCAGCTGCGATGCTTTTTTAAGTCTCCCAGCGCTGTTTTGCCTGAGAACACATCAAAACAGGCTGAAAAGAATGGCAATGATCCCTAACCAACATGAGTAAAGTGAGCACTGCTGGGGCATAATGGGTTCCCTAACAAACTGTTGACACTCCTAAGTCAGATGTTAGATGTTAGATGTCTGTGCGCTGGCACAACATTCAATGATGGGAATAAGAGATGGCCCTCATTGGGAGGAATGCCTGGGTTTTTTGGAAGTTGGAGGTTGGTTGCTTCACTGGAATGGCAAATCGTCTAATTTACTGCCAATTATCTTCCTAGTGGGATACTGATTTCCCAATGATCCGAAAAGCTAGAATAATCAAAGAGACCCGGGGAATGCCTCGTTCGGCACAACGGCAGACAGGGGGGGTGGGGTGGGGGGGTGGAAGTGTTTTGTCCCCCGGAGCTATGATGCCAGAGGGAGACAGAGGGTGATGATGAGTTGCCACTAAATGGGAATGGTGGTTAACCTTGGTGGCTTAGAGTTTGTGTACAAACAGAGCAGCCTTTTTGTTTTGGCATAAAAACATAGTATGCACTGCAACCCCACTTTGCCTTCCGCATGGTTTTTAGTTGTAGCCCAGAAGAAAGGCACGACCAGATTCAACTACTCAAGTCATTGTCAAACATGCCCATCTGTCCCCAGTATTTGTTCAATCACAACTCCTTTTCTTTCCCAACATGTTTTGGTTTTGGTGCCCTGTGCCCATTAACTCTGTTTTAGCTGGTTCGTTTGTGTCTTTGTTGCAGCCCCTCACCAACGTAGTGGTGTGTGGCCTGTAGGTAATAGTTCTCGGCCACCCCCCTCACACACCCCCCCAACCCCGGAAACAGTCCATCTGCAACCAACAGACTGAACTAACTGTCCCTGCTGCTGTACAAAAATCAATGCTCGATGTTCCACCTACATCCCAATAGTGGGCCTCTGTGAGGTGCAGTTAGATGGTAAAGGGTCTAATTGGGTTATCCTGAAGGTGAATGGATGGGCTCAGTGTGTCTGGGGTGACTGCGGCTGGCCTTTGTCTTGCATGTTTAGGCAGCTGATTCACAAAACAGACACTTCCCTAGTCTTAACACGCTAGCTCTGTGCATTGATGATGCTGTATGATTGTTTTTTTTTGTGTCTCATTAGCTGCTTGCTAACGCAGTCTAAAGGCCAATGCACACAGCGTGCGATTTCTGTTGCGCGTCAACATTCCATTTTGAAGTTTGAATGGAAGTCTATGAGAACATCGCATCTCAACACACACGGCCCCGATTTTAATCGCACAGCGAAAATTCGATTCCATTCATTTTGAAGCTAACATTTGCAAAATTTGACAGTGCGACAAAACTCGCACGCCGTGTGCTTTGTCCCATTCAAAATGAATGGAATCGAATTTTCGCCGTGCGATTAAAATCGGGGCCGTGTGTGTTGAGATGCGATGTTCTCATAGACTTCCATTCAAACTTCAAAATGGAATGTTGACGCGCAACAGAAATCGCACGCTGTGTGCATTGGCCTTAAGAATCGAGAGAGAGAGAGAGAGAGAGAGAGAGAGAGAGAGAGAGAGAGAGAGAGAGAGAGAGAGAGAGAGAGGAGAGAGAGAGAGAGAGACAGACAGACAGACAGACAGAGCCCCTCAGTCATGATGTGGGAGTATCTGTCATTAGACGTTGTTTGATGTCCCGCCGTGTGTGTGTTGAGCCCGAGACCACTTCACAATGGAAAACCATACATGTGCTTATGATCAAAGAGCTGCTTCAATCATAAGCCTGCTTAATTATCTATACCACTGCTTGTGTTTCCACTAACTCGCATTGCTGTCATGCGGATACATAAATCCAGTCATTTAGCTGCCTGCATGCTAATTAAATACTTAAATTTAGTATGAATGTACTGTACTGTAACATGCCTTGAATCTAGGAGTTATTATTATCACACTGCTTTAACTGGTTGTTCCAGAGGTAGCAGACATCTACTAGCGGAAGAGGTATTTACAGTGTGAAAATGCTTGTTTTTATTATGAGCGTTGGCTGCTCTATACAGCTTTTTACCACATCGGTTCTCATCGGTTCTCATGTCACTCTGTCCCTGGAGGCATCTGTGTGTCTTTGTGTAGTGTGTGTGTTTGTTTGTGTTTCTTCTGTGTGTTTTTTATGTGTGTGTGTGTGTGTGTGTGTGTGTGTGTGTTATGTACTCTGTGTGTGTGTGTGTGTGTGTGTGTGTTTGTGTGTGTGTGTGTGTGTGTTCCTGTGTGTGTCAGTGACACCTTTGGATCCATAATTCCATAACATGTTTACATAATCCCCCCTCGGTGTGACTCGGATGATGGTGGAGCTCAGCTCTGGCGTTTCTCGCAGAGATAGTGAAGAGCATTATCATATGTAAGCCTTTAGAACCTGCTTTAGAACCGGAGACATTCACGCACAGTCTAATCCTGTAACTACTGTGTGCTCTTTCAGCCATTTGAGGTGGTGGATTCTTGCAGCTGTATGCCTTGTTCAGGAATGTGTGTGTGTGTGTGTGTGTGTGTGTGTGTGTGTGTGTGTGTGTGTGAGTGTGTGTGTGTGCGTGTGTGTGAGTGTGTGCGTGTGTGTGTACAGGTGTGTGTCTTGCTGTATACATCTTCTCTAGCTGTATGTTTTCAGGCTTGTTTCCCATCTGGCTGGTCGGGCTGATTGACATTCAAGACCAGAGAGAATTAACTAAAGAAGAGAGGGAGGAGCGGAGGCTTTATAGGCTCTAGGGGTGGCGGCGGGTGGAGGTAGACATCATACAATGGACTGTACAGTATATAAATAGATATGCAGTATCTAAGGCAGCTAGTGACAGATGTTAAGTGTCTGTAATTGTGTGGCAGTTAGTGAGTTAAACATGTTATCTTCATAAATGTGTGCTTATAAATGTGACACACGTGTTTTCTTCTTCATAGAATGCATTTATGAATAGGCTAGTTGATAAATGCTTACTGTATGAATGAAAGTCACTCCAAAGTGTTATCGGTATGTCCACTATCATGACGATCATCATATCAAGTTGTGCTCCGAGGTCTGCGTACGGTCATACTGTACCATTACTGTCCTGACATTTTTCTGGCAGTGGCTCTCTGCTCTATTCTGCCTTGTAAGTACCATAGATGTTTCAGAGAAACCCCCCTCCCCCCCACACACACACCCATGCCGCCCGAGGATAAAGTCATCTATTTCACAGTGTTTGGTTGGCACGTCCATTACCGTCCAAGCATGGCCAAACAACCACTAACATTGAATGAGGATGTATAAAATATTACATTTGCCCATGGCTGTGCACGCTCTGCATGTAGTCTTTTACATTGAGTGTGAGAAATACGACCCAACATCACGTGGGAGATGCGGACACTGTCGCATGCTTTGCCAACCAGCTTCCTGCAACTGCCATTTTATGCTCATAAAAGAGGCACTGTTCGTTCCCCACTGTTCCCGTAATGCAATATAGTTTCATATAAAGGCTTGTGCATCGATCTAACCCTGCATCATTACAACCATAAACCTATGATAATTCAGAAAGGAAGACATATCACATACTCAACCCAGCCAATAACGATCCACTTTCCGCCGCTAGTCAAATCAGGCTTGTTGTAATTGCAAGAGAAGCCTTCGGGGTTGTTTTATGCCGCGGGCTGTATGGATATTACTGTCTGTCTGTTTGGTATTTTGTCTGTCATTTTGTCTGTCGTTTTGTCTGTCTGTCTGTCTGTCTGTGTCGCTCTGTCTGTCTGTCTGTCAGTCAGTTGGTCTGTCTGTCTGTCCGTCAGTCCGTCCCTTCTGTTGGTCTGTGGGCAGGTGTGCTGGGTTTCCTGCCTTCCCTGTGCTTGCCGTGCACTGTCAGATCTCATCTGTATATGACAGGTTTGTTTAGATTGGGTCTCTCTCTTCTCCCACTGGGCCGTCCTACCTGAGAGGAGTGGAAGTGTGGTAAGTCTTAGACAAGCATGTTCAGACAGATTAATTATGAGAGGGGGTGAGGCGTGTGTGTGTGTGTGTGTGTGTGTGTGTGTGTGTGTGTGTGTGTGTGTGTGTGTGTGTGTGTGCAGTGGGGGGGAGGGTGGTGGTTGTAGAGTGACAGGTTCTTTAGTAGGGGCACTAGCTGGCTGTATCCAGTCAAAGTGAAATATGCCAGAGCCAATATTAATAATGGTTGCCCTACTAGCTCATAGTCTTGACATCATGCATATGGCTACTCACTACTCGGCTGTGTCAGTCAACAGTGTTTACGATCGCAGCTTGTAATGTACTGGCATTGGCTTTGTAACAAAAGTGAATGATTCACTGTCTCCGCTGTGTCAATTTAACCCTCTTGATTACTTAAAAAGAATTCCCAGGGAATTTACTGATTACTCAAATATCCCAATTGGTGTTCCTCTCTCTCTTTTTCCTAATCTCTCCCTCCCTCCTTCCCTATCTGTCTGTTTACCTGTCTCTCCTCTCTCCATTTTCCTCCCCATACATTCCAGAATAGAATAGAATATACTTTATTGTCCTTGTACAGTTGCCTATACAATGCAATTGTAGTGGTTCTTCTGAAGGTGCAAAAACAGAAAACATATTCACATATTCACAAATATACACATATAACATATCACAAATATTACACACTTGACTAGACAATTAAAAAGCGAAAATGCTATAAAACAAGCTACGAGACAATGAGGTCTGTGGTGTCAAGTGCAAATAAAGACAACAATCTTAAGAAAATAAAAACAACTATAAAAGCAAGCTAAAAGACATGAGGTCAGTGGTGTTATAATACTATAATAATACTGTAACCATATATAAATGTATAAATAGGCACTTAGAATAGAGTTATTGCACATTGTCCTTCCTTCCACTGTAAGATCAACCACTTTTCCGCGTCAGAAATCCAGCTCTACCATTGGTCATCATGTACAAGGTGGTGAAAACGTGGGTGTTAACCAGTGCACCTCATAAAGAATTCTCAAATTACCCCTATAGCTGCATGCACAGGCGAGGGACAAACAAGCGTATGTAAACATGAGGTCAGGACTTCATTGTAAAACAACTTCCCAACAAAACACAATTATATCAAGGTTAAAAATACACTATTTTTCCATTTTCTCTAAGCCATTACGTTTGTCGACAATGCCTTTCAGGTAGCAAGCAATTTATAGGGCACTCACCAAGTCTATGAGTCTTTCCACTTAGGCAAAAGGCAGCAATCTGTATTGATGGTCCTGCTTGTGTAATTTTGTTGTTGGTAGCGCAAATTCCCAGTGAATTAATGCAAGGTAGAGGCACTTCATCTGGCTGGAAATGGCAAGTCCTCAAAGGTTATTTCATCATTTCAATGTCCCACATTATGTGAATGAAAAAAGCCTCTGGTCCAAGATTGATTAGTGCAGTAGTTTTCTTTGTCTCTCTTTTTCAAGGACAAACCCCACTACGATGGTGCATTGTCCTGCCCTCAAATGGGCTCTTTCATGGAAAAGAGAGGGCCCAGTCCCAAACCCACACCTAGCACACTGTATAGTCTATGCACTTCTTGAGATCTCAGATCTGAGAAGACTGGATAGGTGTTAGTAACATGATAATAGCTCCACCTTGCACACCTATATGCATTCCAGATTTACAGTACACCAGTGCCAGGAGTGGGGTTGGTATTGGTGTAGAGCCCTATTGGTTGGCAGTTACAATAACAAGGATTGCCAGGGAAACGTGGCTCTGTACTGTTAATGACATATAACATAGCATATTTTAATATTATAACAATCTGACTCTATTTCATTTCATTAATACTATATGCCAAACATCGTTGAGTTTTGGTTGTCTAGAACAAGAATGGTTAAGAGAGGATCCCATCAAACAAGGCTTTAATAACATTGTAAATGAATACATCTATTACAAGACTTGGTATAGACTTGGTTTATCTGCCTTAATTGGCTATAATTAGCTTTGTCCCTGACCCTGCCCTGGATATCTCTCAATTAGTGTATTCTTCCACTAGCCTCACCTTTGATAGATTGGTCCAGTCACTAATCTCATTCCCAGACACTTTCGGCCAATATGCTTCGAAGGTCTGGTGGACCAATGCAGTTTTGGTCTTTTACCCAATGGAATGGTCGTTAAAAACTCTAGACGCATAGCCATTGGCTGTACCTCACATCAATCCTCTCCCACAGCACTTCACCCCCCCAAGTGCTGGCACAGCACATGTTTCTTGATTCAGAGCCATGCCTCACAGTCGTATGATATGCTAAAATCTAATAAGAACAAATACTTTGCTCAGTAAATTCACTCCCACAAGGCCTTTTTTCAGTCATTGTTATTCCAGGCTTACATGCGCTGTGTGCAATAGCCAGGGGACAAGGTTAGTCCAGCCGCTAACCAACCAACCAATCAGAGTGTAGCCCTCTTATCTTGGCTACCATGAACCTCCCTCCCTCCCTCCCAATCCATCCATCTATCCTTGGGTGTTGGTTGACGATGTCAGGAATGAGAGTCCTTCGTCTAACCTCCTGCTCGGCTGATGACAGGGGGTGACCAGCTATCCCTCGACATGTCGATACACTCACAGCTCATCAACACACCAAGCAGAGCTCCATCAACAGGGGCTAGCTACATTATTGGACTCTGTGTTGAGACCACCTGAACATGTAGGCTAATCTTAACTCAAAAGACAGTAGGATATGAATTAGAGATGTTCTGCCTCTCCCATGTCTGTGGATAAACACTAGGGTCAATGTTATTTGCGGGGCACAGCTGTGAGGTCAATGCATGTAGAATACCTTTTAGTCTGAGCTTGACAGTGTATCGTGTGGGTGTGTGTCTGTCTGTCTGTGTGTGTGTGTGTATGTGTATGTGTACGTGTATGTGTATGTGTATGTGTATGTGTATGTGTATGTGTATGTGTGTGTGTGCGTGTGTGTGTGCGTGTGTGCGTTTGTGCATGTGTGTGTGCATGTGCGTGTGTGTGTGTGTGTGTGTGTGTGTGTGTGTGTGTGTGTGTGAGTGTTTGCGTGTGTGCAGAGGGCCTGTGGTGCAGTTAGCCCCTCCCCTCTGTGTGCCTCATTGACTGGCTGTGTTAGTTAGCAGGCTTGTCTCCGATCGATGGAGGGAGCTGGATTCTCACCATGCCTGGGGGTCTCTCTCTGCAACATTAATGAATCTTGGAAATGTAAGCAACAACACAGCCGTTGTAGTCAAGATAACTGTTGGTTGTGCAGTAGAGCTCTACCAGTCCCCCTCCGTGATAGTTGGCCTTGCCTAGTGCTATCAAAGGCATGTTTTTACGATTGCAGGGATAGGCTATAGCCTTCCAAATGATGGGTGGATTCTTTTCGTTCCGATATTGCGACAGTTCTGATTAATCAACCGTATGCGTCGCTGCCTGAGAGCTGTCACAGTTTGAGTGTATGGGATTCCATATGTAAACATTAATTAAAAATAATAATTTTGACATTTAGCAGACGCTTTTATCCAAAGCGACTTACAATTACGAATTACAGGGACATTCCCCCTGGAGTAACTGAGGGCTAAGTGCCTTACTCAAGGGCACACTAGTAGTGGTGTGGCTTCAGGCGGGATTTGAACTCACAACCTTCCGATCACAAGTCCAACTCACTATCCACTAGACCACCACTACCCCCACTAGACCACCACTACCCCCATATGTACATTTCTACTCACCTGCACACAAGTGCACGTGCGCGCATACACACACACACACACACACACACACACACACACACACACGCACGCACACAATGGGCAATTCCTATGCAGTGGGACACGCCACTTTCATCTGTAGCTGGAGTGGTGTGCGGTGAGGCCTCTGGCAGATCCCTGCCAGTAATAATAGTCGAAATCTAACAGACTAACTAATGGACTCAGCGAAAGTCAGCATCCATGCAAATCTGTTGATGAATACGGCCGTGCACATTAAAAGGCAGCCCTGCGCAATGCAAGATTTATGAGGCCCCATGAGGCCCGGGGAAGAGGGAAGTTGGAGCACCATCACCAGACAGATACCATCCAATTACAGAGAGACAGAGACGGGGCCGGCTCAACCAGCTCACTCAGCGGATGGAGTCTTCACACGGGCATAAACAATGAAAATGAGAGTGGTAGCTGTTTGCCATGCAGCCCCAGTGGATAAAGCTTTTTGTTGTGTGGCAGACGTATTATGGAGTCACTCCGAGTGTGAGCTCCGAAGAGAGGCAGTAATCCAGGCATTACACCCCGTCTCCTTCTCCTCTCTTTAGATTCACTGGAGCTCCTTTTCCCTGTTTCTTTTTGCCCTGCTCCACTGGATGGCTACTGTTGCTACGGGTTGAGAGTGAAAGCTGTTGATGCTTCAATGTGCTACACACACACACACACACACACACACACACACACACACACGCACGCACGCACGCACGCACACACACACACACACACACACACACACACACCACACACCACACACCACACACCACACACCACACACCACACACCACACACACGCTCGCACGCACGCACGCACGCACGCACGCACACACACACACACACACACACACACACACACACACACACACACACACACACACACACACACGCACACACACACACAAGCAGACAGATAGGCAGGCACACATGAAATCCACTTCTCATTTCTCTGTCTTCACTGTATGGACTTTTTTTCCTTCTATAGATTACAATCTGTGAAATCTCCTCAGTGGGTTTACCCCCTTGACAGTTCAATACAGGGCTACAGTAACAGTCCCAATAGCCTCAAGCCAGGCTTTAAGCGCTGAGATTCTCCGACCACTTAAATGTGATGGTGGGTCATCCACTCTCCTATCGATCGGTTGCAGTGGGGCCCAGTAATCTAGGGGATGGCTGTGTTTATTGGGATTAACCTGTTGCACACCAGAGATGCTATTATTTTCCAGCCCTACCTTCTCTTTTTCGTTTGTTCCCTCGCTTTCACATTTTCTCTCCGTGGCTTTTGTATGACCCAACTTACACAAACAGATTGAAGAATTTAGAATGTACGGCATGCAGAGAATGATAACAGCTCCAGTAGTGCAGCACTACCACTACATCAGTGAGTTCAATGGCTTCATTTTCCGAGGTGTCTGCTCGCTTCATAAGGACTGCAAAGAAAACCCTGCAACCACGACGGCTCTTTTTGAAGATGCACGTCTGTGATATGATGGATAAATAGCCTGAGTTTGGACCACCACAGAAGCTGCCATGATTGGAACCCCATAATTAATATAAAAGGGCTAATATTTTTTTCTTCTTCTTTCTATTGACGTTTATGTCTCTAAACGGCAGACATTTGAAGCATGTTCTCCCTTGGTTATGCCTCGTGTGGTGTACTGCAGAGTATTATAGGAAGATATTGTATTTATCTAAAGAGTAACCTTTTCCCAGACAGCTCTGAAAAATAAACTATTAAAAATAATTAGACCACAACACTGTTGCCTCGCTGTTGAATCAATTACCAACGGTGCAAAACAAAAAAGGCTGGGGTGAGATTTGTTCACGGTAGTGTGCGGGTATGGGGGATATTAAACAGGAAGCACGTCTTTCACCTTGGGCGTCGCCCCTACCATGAATAATCCTGTGAGAAGGGGAGGGGGGGTGCATGTTCTCTTTCGTGGGCATTTTTTTATGAATCCTCAACGCTGAATCAGGACAGTAGTTTGAAATGTGAATTGATTGAAATATCAAATTTCCTTTTTGTCTGATGACATCTTCCTCTTTTCCCTCCATATTTCGGTCCATGTCACGACAACCAGAGATTTACCCCCCCAAAAAAATGGAGATACAAACCCAGTATTTCCTGTTGACACTGACATATTCCACATACTCTGTGACTGAATAAATGCTGCCTCCTGCCGCAGAGCTGCTGCAGCATTACCAATAATCTCAGCACCATTTCTCTGTCAGGGCTGACATTACATTGGGCTGAGGAATTTCCCTGACAGGCTGTGGCTCTTTGCTGAGATGTCGGTGTCGCCTTTACTGTTGCACCGGTCGTTGTAGGCGAGGGGGGCAAGATTAGTTTCCACACAGTAGATCATGCAGCATGGCAGGACACATCTAATTCACCTCACATTGACATGGCTCCTTAGAATTTAATCTGACCCCTCAATGCTTTATTTTGACCTCATCAAGTACGAGCTGGTAGCGGATGTCGGACCAAGCACAGTATATCATCTCTCATATGTGTGTGTGTGTGTGTGTGTGTGTGTATGTGTGTGTGTATGTGCTTGCATAACGTAACATTAAGGACACTCACATTTGCACACCTTATTAATCATGCATGACAACATGATTGTTCAACAGATCTCAAACATTCTGATTACTTTGACCCTTTGTCTCAAATGTACCGCAAACACGAGACGTCATGTAATCATAGCGCAGTAGACTACTGTACGGGCTATCATGCGATCTTCAGAATCGACAGCGGCGGACGCTGTGATTACGGACACACTTCAACATAATCTTGACATGATCTAACAGGCTCTAAGGGATAATAAAACCATGAGGACGTATCTGTACCTGAGTGTCGCTGGGCAGGAAACAGAATCCTGGAGGCGGCGCCGTGATGCTACGGCATGGCTGTCATATCGTTTGGTTACACAAGAGAGAGAGCGTGGGATAATTGAGCAGCTTGGTGATCAGAGGCAGCCTCACACACACAGGGTTGCTCAACCCCTACAACAGATCAGAGGGGAGGTCTGTGTCACCCCATTAACCTTGCATTGAAATAGGTTGTGTGTGTGTGTGTGTGTGTGTGTGTGTGTGTGTGTGTGTGTGTTTGTGTGGCTCATTCATGTTAATATGCTTTGTCTGTACCTGCATGTTGCCTGTGGGCATTGTTGGAACAAACACGGTGCCTCGCACTATGTCGGGTATACAGTAGCTTTGACACACACGTGTATACACGGACACGCACCCTCACACACACACACACACACACACACACTGTACACGCACGCACGCACGCACACACACACACACACACACACGCACACACTGTATGAATTCTTAATTGCATATCTTGATAAAGGCCCACACATTCAGTTGCGAGAGTTTTACTCTTAGCGACAAAACAAGTGCAAACAATCTCAGCAGTACATCATTTAGATAAGATGCTGTCTAGATACTGATGTCATTCCCTTTACTCATCCCATGCTATTTGGGCCTGTATTCTTTGGGGGGGATCTGAGAATATGTAAACCCAGCACATTTTTCAAGGGAAAACATCTTCAATCTAATGACAGGTCCTGTTTTTGAGGAGTCAGCTGCCCAGAGGGGCATAAACAAGTCCTGTGTACAGACAGACAGACAGACGATACACTGGCTAGGGAAACTGTCTTGGTCCGACAAGGAATCAAACCGATCACAAGAACCTAAGTAGCTGCAATGGCATCTGTCACGCTGGACTGCAGTTGACATCTTATACCCCCACAGGGCTTGTCATTGGACGAGATGAAGAGACAGACATTTCTCATCTGTCTTGGATCATTTCCCAGGGCAAAGTGCAGCCAGTCGAACAGTGGGAGAAACATCCCATTATGGCAGTCTTTAGTGGGCCCCACTGTGACAGTTGACAGAGAGAGGTGGAAGACGTCCAGTCCAATCCATCAAACCTGCTACATGAGCATCTGCACGGCGAGTGAACACACACACACACACACACACACACACACACACACACACACACACACACACAAAAGCACACTCTGAATACATATACTGTCCTTTTAATGACATATGGACAGCCACATACCGTACATCCAGCTTTCGTCCTTTGACAAGCCCTCACGACATGTGAAGTCAAGTCCTATGCTGATGGGTTGTGTCTTCCGTTAAATTAAGAACAGAGGGAAAAAACACCAACAATTAGTTTGTTTGGCTGGCCACAGAACAATGAACTTGCTTGCTCGCTGATTGGTCACTTCAGTCATGAGTCATAAACAGCAGCATGCAGAGTGTTCTTGCTGTAATGTGACGCTGCACATACAGTAGACATCTGCAGTCAGGATCGTGGGTTGACGGGTAAGGTCTCCTCTACAGTTTCTCTTAATATTCAGAGCTTCCCATCTCCCCCTATGCTGGCTAGGGCTCTCTCTCTTGCTCTCTCTCTCTCTCTCTCTCTCTCTCTCTCTCTCTCTCTCTCTCTCTCTCCTTCTTTCTCCTTCTCTCTCCTTCTCTCTCTCCCTCTCCTCAGGGACCCACCCTGGTCGTTCATGCCGTAATTGGCTGTATCAGGGCACCATCATGCAGCATTGATATCACAAGGCCCTCCTCTGCCATAAAGAATAAGTGGGAAATAAATATTGGACAAGTGCTCAACCTATCAGCTTGGTGTTTTGACCTGATCATCGATGACTTGCTGTCAGGGAACAAGGGACCCGGCATCACAGTCATAGTAGGAATCAGGATCGGTAGATCTCTCCTGGAAATGAAGAAGAAGGGGAAGAGAAGAAAAATAGAGAGGCAGCATCGGAGGAATGAAGTGTGAGCAGCCGGGTGCAGAGACAATGTGATTCAATTCCGTTCTCGTCTCTGCAGAGCCCTACTTCGAGTAAATGTAATTTGCTCTGTTTTTTCTTTTCCTGGGGAAAATGATCTATTTTGGGCCAGGGAGGTCCTGCGCAGTTATGCGTTCAGTACATAGACTCTCGTCTGAGAACAGAGTCGTATGAGGCTTCAATACTGGACCAGAGACAGGGGACCGGAAGTTTCGCTCATGGAAGAACCAAGAGTGTAGCATTAGGCCAAGAGGACATACTCAAGATCCTAGGACAACACTTGAGCTAAGGGAGCTTTACCTCATCAACAAGAGCGTGATTCCAAATCACCCCTGCTATATAGCCAGACTTAGGGGATGCACTATAACACACGTTTACTCAAGTTTGCTCTTCACAGTCTTTATTCTCCTGCCAGATGATAGTGGGATCTTCTCTAAGCTTTATTTACCCTAGCGTGTTTGCGTATGCCAGCGTGTGTTTTACAATTAAAGGTGACCTTTACATAGGAATCAAGTCAGAGCTGTATGTGCATGTATGGATTTGCACTAGCGGAGCTGTGTTGAGATTTTAAAGTGCATCCTCATTCTTGCAAATGTGTACCTCACACATACATCTGTGTTGGTCCAAATGGGAATGCAATTCAATATGAATCACAGTTTTACTGTAACTGGATTGACCTTTTAAAAAAGCCCAGCTGTGATGTGTCTTTCTGTCACGAGTTTAGTTATGTAAAGTTATGTTTAGTTTGTGTAATTTTTGTGTTTCAAAAACACACAAGAGGATATGCTATATGGTAGTTGTAGTTCAACAAACGTGTTTGATACCATTCCGCATTCCATACCATGCATTACAATGTGCTCTTCCTCTGATTTCCACCTCCACCAGCCTCCACTGTAGTATGGCTGTGCTGTGCCAAGTGCCTTCAAGCAGCAAGGGTTCTGTCAGTAGGCAATAATTCAAAAGTTTATTAGATAGATTTTATTTATACAAACCTTAGATCCGCCAAGCATTAACACAGATCGCACTCCTGACGCAGTTCCCATCGATGGAGCTCCCACCGCGAGTGCATGGCACTATAGGTAGCTGTTATGTGAGCACAGCAGACAGGAGTGCTCTTGTTAAACCAGCCAAAAAAGCTTTCAGGTGATGTGTTTAACCAAGTTGAAATGTAATTTGTTCAGTTTTTTCTTTTCTTTTCTTTTTCCTGCGATGTGAACGCAAGCACGCACACACGCACGTACACATGCATACATACACACACACACACACACACACACACACACACACACACACACACACACACACACACACAGCTATTTGTCTTGTTGGTGGCAGGAAGGCACAGCTAGGCTTCCTCCTCTGGAAGCCTGGTCATCAGTAACGTGGAGCTGAATCACTCTGCTACCACTCAGCCATATTAGTGGAATTAACTCTGCCATGGACGTAGACAATGATAACTTCACCCTGCCTTCCATAGTGAAGCTGAGCCTCCTATGATGCATCAGTGTCTCCGGTGCCATTTTCCACAATGTCCTCTCTGTAATTACAACAAGGCATACCGCCTCGTCAGCCACTGCAGATTGGAACAAATACAAACAAACTATTTAACATAAGGGCGATATTATAAACTGACGGATAACACCCTCAAACTCACATTCTCAGGACAAGCTCACGATATCATGGCCGTGAGAGAGGTTCTTGGGTTAGGCTTTAAGTAAATCAGCTGGAGAGCTCCCTCCAGTGAAGATATCCTAACATAGTTTTATGAATGAATGAACATTCTCCTGTGGCGGTAGTCTAAATGCCTGTTGTCTGCTTAGCTAGAAGACAGCTACTGAACATGTCTAAGTAAGGCATCTCTTTAACACACTCTACATACAGTATGTTTTAATGTAGCAGCTCAAACGTGCCTGCAGTGCAGAAGCGCACATTCGCCATCGTCCCCCCGGTGACCCGCCCAAGGGTAGATCTGAAGTTCAGCGAGAGCGTCTTCTGCTGAAGTCAGCAAATCGGCATTACTCTAATGGACATCGTGGTGTTTAAGTGTGATTGGATAAGCAGAAGGCCCCTGAGGGGCTGTCTCTTTTTAGGCCTGCACATTATTTAACCTCTCGGCTGAGTGGCAGGCCGGAGGCTCCTTGAACTGGGTGTCCCTGCTTGGCTGTTGACTAACACAGTTCTAGCACTGATGCAGATCACCAGCCAGTAAGGTGAGGAAGAGAGAGGGGTGGCAAGTTCACATGAATACACAATGACTGCTTTGCATAAGAAGATGGTACAGTATGCTTAGCCATTGGATTATCCTTATGAGGTCATACTTTTGAATATTATTAGAACATGTCAGGATATTATTAGGATTATCCTTTTAATAATAATAATGTATGCCATTTAGCTGTCCAAAGCGACTTATATTGCAGTGAACGAACCCACAACCTAGCGCTGTTAGTGCCATGCTCTACCAGCTGAGCCACAGAGGTACCATGTAATCTCTAACAGGTCTAATATAGATTTCAGTTATTATGGGGCTGTCTTGACTCTAAAAGAGCTTTGTGACACAGTAAAATAGATCAAGGGGCATCTTGAAATGTCAAGAAAAACTGCAAAGTCGCCCATTTTCCATGAGCTGCATTTTAAGTCGTTGACGTAATGTCTGTAATTAATTCTCAAATGTGTCCAAGGCAACAACCTAGGCCACGGGTAATTCATCGAGCGTTCATCGATTGACTGGCCCTGGCTGCTATTAACCCCAGAGTTTATCTACGTAGAGAAAACTCAAATGTCCCCTAAGTACAGTATCACTTTGGCACCTTTTTCCTTTTTTTTGGTTTTACTTCAAAGCCGGGTTGGCAGATTTACGAGGGGCTTGAGTCTCAGGTCAGCGGCTCGTGAAGGCTAACTTTATGTCATGACAAAGTCCCGGCCCTCCCCTGTGAGCCCCACACTGCCTTCTCTGTCTGCTCCCTTTATTTTATTGATGCAAAGGAGGGTGTCTTATTTTACACTAGGGCGCCGTTTAAAGCAGTTATTATGGCCGATTTTCTCACCGTCCATCTCCGGAACGTGCTTGAAGTCGAAGGAAGGAGGGAGCTTAAGTGTTGGCCATAGCCAGAAGGTGTAGTAGGCGGCAGATAAATCTGTGCCGACTTGACCTATCAGGAGGCGGAATTTATCCAACTAAAAATGTGTGCTGGTTCCTCCTGCCTCCCAGTGTGCCTGCCCTCTATGTCACCTTATGGCTTTCTTATTCCTCCCCTATGGATGACACAGTACAATAATTGCACCATCGGGTTTTATCACAGCTCTCAGACATGAATCCATCCATAACCAATCGTTCATAAAGGGGAAAGAAGGTTGACCCCCTCTTATTAGTCAGATTGTCCCGCTGGGGGTAGTATCTAGCCAGCTAGCCAGCCAGCTGTGAAACTTTGCATGGCTTGCTCATTCGCCTGCTAACAAGACTGCTTCCAGCCAGGCGAGACATAGCTAATGTAGCTGACAGCGAAATGTCATCTCTTCCACTAGCTTGTGTTTCAGTGGAGAGCATTACGGTCTACAGCAGCGGAGGCTGGTGGTGGAGGTAGAAAACAGAGGATCATTGTAATGCTCATTTCTACCTCCACCGACCTGCCCTGATGCTGCACAACTGAACTCAGCTTTGCGATGCCTGTCAGCTTAAGAACTTGTTTTTGTGTTGGAAAGGATGACTTTGCAATGACCCTCTAATTGCACGCAATTCTAATTGTGTGTGT
>NC_137681.1:15913840-16003840 GCF_963989245.1 Nansenia antarctica | reverse complement strand
TCTTTAATGGTTCTGTATTACTCCATTGAAGCAGCCTCGGGTAATAGGCAGTAAATGAGTACTTATGCTCTGTGTGTCAGAGACTAAAACTCAGCCTATGCTTTTAAACAGGCCCCGCTGTTCCTCCTGCTTACTGTCACCTTGCTGCGTTCAATCTGTTTTACATTAGAACAGCGAAACTATATGGGACGTGAAAGGCTCGGAAATTAAGATGAACCCCAACGCAATTAGCTTGATAGTACCCAGTGGAGTGAGTTAGCAGTGTAAGTCACAATACAGCCGTGGTGAAAGTATCAGTGTTATGACCAGCATTAAACTGAGCCATCAAACCGATTGAGTTCAACGCAAATTCACGGGGCAGATATTCATGAACCGGCTGCAAAGTTTGGGTAAAGTTGGAGCTCTGAGCCTAACAAAGGGACTGACTGTCCTTCACTTCAACAGCCTCAAAGGTTTCTGTCTGCTTCCTGACTTCCCTCTGGGACATATCAGGCCAGGGTGCCATCAATGACACCATTTACGGGGAGGCGTGGTGGTCACGGGTGTCTAGCGATATGCGGCAGTAAGCCTGTTCTCCGCTCGGACTCTCTGCATAGTAATTGGGGGATTTATGATGTGCTTGTGAATGCGAAACACAGAGCAAATTAAGTACTTTGAAAAAATGTGTCCTTATCCACTCAGATAATGTACAATATAATCTCACACTGGCCAATCCCCGTACTAATCCCCTTACAACCAGGACTGGTTTAATTTTCACACCGCCGGGCTGGGAATTAAGGTCAAAGCTGCCAGGGCCACAGAGTTCTTGACTGGCCACTTTCTGTCTTTCTGTGGTAAACGAGTCCAAACCCCTGGCTTTAATATGCTTTGAAAGATGGCCGTTTTTGTTATATTGGCCATATTTCATGTATTCGTGTATTCATATTTCACATGGGACCTTCATGTGACATTGTGGGGACACTCTCACGTACTTGTGAGTACCATGGAGTTCCAAACGTTTTTGGAACTATAAACTGGCTATTGTAGAATGTTAGCCCTTTACATAGAAACTACTGTAGGCTTCTTGTCAGTGACTTTCAGTAGGCCACTCCTGGTCCAGGACAGACTGGGCGCCACCCGAGTGCCAGAGGCCCGGTGAGTTGTCAGCTGCCCACCTGGGCATGAAACAGAGTGTGGGATGTTAGCAGATTTAACGTGCTGCTCCTCCTGGCTCTGACATTGCCCATGGTGCCGGGTGTAAAGCCAAGCACAGGCAGTAATTCTCAGGTGTGAGCTTGACAGGAGGAGAGGAGGAAAAGGAGAATGGAGGAAGACGGGTGGGTGGGTAGAGAGGCTCTGTATGGAGGCTCTGCATCTCTCTCTCTCTCTCTCTTAATTTTCTCTCCAGAAGAAATGTCAACCTTAATTAAATATCCTCTGTAGTTGCTTAAATGCTCCTCTCTAGTGGTTGGGTCAGAGATGCAGTGCTCAGGTCGATGCTAGCTGTTCTCAACGGGTTTGATACTTCCATTGTCTCCTGACCAAGGCAATTCATCACTTTCATGATACTTTGGTGGATTACTGTACTCAATGGGTCTCTTGCCTCAGAAGGGCTATCCTCCTCCTCTTTAAGAAAACAATTAGCCTCCATTCAGTGTCTCGATACCCTGGTTTCCTCCTGACAAGCTCGCCTTAACCTTTTCCACATCCCCACCCACCCATGGTGCCC
The DNA here is from genome assembly GCF_963989245.1 of Nansenia antarctica. Classification (NCBI taxonomy): domain Eukaryota; kingdom Metazoa; phylum Chordata; class Actinopteri; order Argentiniformes; family Microstomatidae; genus Nansenia; species Nansenia antarctica. The sequence continues at coordinate 16,002,132 of NC_137681.1, read as the reverse complement.
TCCTCTAGGGGATCAAGCAGAGCAGGGGGGAAAGGGGACACCCTCCTGAGGAACAACTTCACACTGATTAGCAGTCTGTGCCGTCTCACAACCCCCCCCTCCCTGCCCTCTCACTCTCTCTCTCCCCCTCTCTCTCCCTCCCTCAATTTCTCTCCACTCAAGACCCCGTGAATGTACGTCATAGGGGGACCACACCACACCACTCTTCCAGGAATAAGAGACGCGAAGCTGCTGGGAGTTTATGAAACAGATTAACGCTATGGATTTACGCACCCATGTGTGTCGTTGACATTGGCATATTTAAATTCACCACTTTATCTCCCCCCACGCTCAAGTGCTCGACACAGGGATAGGCCCTACCCAATTTTCTCACCAACTGATCTAATGGCCTCGATAATCAATTTGTTGGGCTTTTTAATTTGAAATCCAATTACCTTGCATGATGGCGAGGCGGGTTTGGAAGGCTTTCTCTATTGATGATGTCCTTCGATTGAAACTTGGGTGCGCTTGTGCACACACCACCCTCCTTGACAGAACAATTTGTGTTGATAGAACAATTGGTTTTTCAACAGGGCTCAAATTGCAAATGTGCTATGCTTGTGTTTGAACATTTCTCACACCCAAAATAAGGTCAATGAATTAACGTCCACCTATAAGTATAAAGGAGTGACTTAGCCAATGGCCAGTAAATAATCAGGAAGCAAAATGAAAACAAATAATTACTGTGTGTGTGTGTGTGTGTGTTTGTGTGTTTGTGTGTGTATGTGCTTACATGTGTGTACACAACATAGTCTCTAACTGAATAAGTTCTGGAGGATTGCTTTTGTAAACCAAATAATAGGTTCTCTTTGCACCTGGATTGTGCATCTGGTACTTATACCAAAGAATACGGTTGGTTGCGTGTGTGTGTGTGTGTGTTTGTGTGTGTGTGTGTGTGTGTGTGTGTGTGTGTGTGTGTGTGTGTGTGTGTGTGTAGAAGCATGTAGCAGAAGACAGTGTTCATTCCTCTGATAGCCAGATTGTCAGGAACATTAGTAAAGCCTGGTGGTTTCACACTCACTGCCCCTGGTCTGGTGGTTCAGCCCCTACCAGCCCCTGGTCTCCCCAGCACCCCTGTGGCCAGTCCACCCTGCCCCCAGCACCCCAGCACCCCAGTCTCACACCCCCACCCAGTCCTCCCAGCTCCCTCACACTCTATCATACTGCGAGGGCCTGTCCAAACATTTACACTGGGAGCCTGCTAGAACGTATCTCCCTGAACAGAGACGCCTGACTCTATTAATCAGCTGGGGCTCCTGCTGCAGGGAGAGTTCGGGACAGAGGGGAGAAGGGAGGGGGCGGCACCAATGAGTCTACTGAGGCTGGGGGAGAGGTGGATGAGGAGAGGGGAAGGAGAGATAGGAGAGGGGAGGGGGCGGCACCAATGAGGCTACTGAGGCTGGGGGAGAGGTGGATTATGAGAGGGGAAGGAGAGAGAGAGGGAAGAGGTAGCCAGGCAGGGAAAGTTAGTAAGAGAGAGAAGAGGGGAGGGGAGGAGACAGCACCAATGAGGCTACTGAGGGTGGGGGAGAGGGGGGGAGAGGGGGATGAGGAGAAGGGAAGGAGAGAGAGGGATGAAAGGGAGAGGCAGAGAGAGGGGAGGGGTGGAACCACCAATGAGGCTACTGACCACAGAGACATAAAGAGAGGGATGGGAGAGAGAGGGAGGAGAGAGGGGAGGAGAGAGTGCATGGTAATTTATACTCCCAGGCATCAGAGACCACTGGTCTGTCTCTTTTGGCAATTAACCACTCTACTAACCGGATAGGATTTATTGTGTTATATTAGTTAACGCTTTTAGCCTCCCCACACAAGGCTGGGCAACTTGATTAATACTGTTGCTGTATTCGCAAATGTTGTCATGAATATTTGAATTAAATTGCCATCGTCATCTGATTAATATTTCTCCATAAGTCTCGACACTGTCACAGATCACAAAACAAAAACAGCTCCTGCGGATCCTCGAACAGTATGATTCATGACTGCATGTGTTGTAACATTATAGATCTGACTGATGTTCCGTACTACTCTGTCAAGTACTCCTCTGTACTGTATAGTACATTACCTCTCAGAAGGTTGAACACAGCCCATTGTGTCTTGCCATGGCCTTCACTGTGAGGGAACTATGAGTCTTTTCATTGTGGATATGTATCATCCTTGGTCATGCCCGCTGAAAATGTGATTCTTGCCCTCTCTCTGTTCCTCTCTTTATATTTGCCTGGCTCATAAAGGAAATGGGGGAATTTAATCATGTGGTTAGAGTAGTAGAGTAAGTGGGTATCCTTTGTTGCCAAGTTATAAACTTGTCTGTGGCCAAGACATTACTTTTTGGGTTATTCTATTCTTGGGTATTTCTAGAAAAATATACTGTACATACGTGTGACATCACAGTCTTTAATCTTCATTTAAAAATTCAAGTCAAATTGTTTTTCTGTTCTCCTTTGGTCCTTCATTTCTTCATAGTGTTTCTGTTTCCTTTGGTCCTTCATTGTTCAATGTCCCGTTATTCATGGTCCACATCCTGTGCACGTACACATACACATAAGGCCCATGTTCACATAAGGTATGCTGCATACATGCCTCAAAAAGGCGATATGAGACATGTCTGAAATACAAAAAAAATCCACTTTGACTCAGAACCAACCTACTCCTAGACAAACAGAGAGGATATGTCAAACTTAGTCTCCATCTTCTGTTGAGTGTACAATGGTTTAAGTTAAGGTAATGGATTACATCCACATGCTACCTTTCTTGAGGCAACCTCACCACACATGTGCACAGGCACACAGTGTACACAAAAAGTATAATAATTTCAGTATAATTGTCTCAAATTCAAGCCTGTAACGCTACAGGCTAGTGTTATTCAGCAGCTGAGGGGGGGCACCTCTTCTTCCAGTGTCTGAGTTATTTTTCCTATAAATGTGAATATCCTTATCAACAATCCATTCTTTGTGTTCTTGGTAAGTTAATTCCCAGCATCATAAATGTTTAATTTTCATATCTGCCTTTTATACCACCGAAATACTGAAAGATATTTTTCCGGAAATAATAAACCTTCGGGCATATAGCCAACATATACAATAATCCAGAATGTTATTTTGTATCACCAACATTTACTGTGAACAGACCTGCCCGAATCTCAACATGTTTTAAAGCAATATCTCCAAACTGTATGTTCCTCAATGATTTACAAAAAAAAAAAATACCTTAGATGCCAGGAGGTTTCAGAAAAAAGTATCTTTGATAAACATTTCCCACTCCCAGCAGATTTGATAGCTTGTAATAATTGGATACACATTGATTCAAAGAGTCTGTTTTTTGTATCATTTTCTCACCTTTAAATAGATCTGATACCATCCATTTATAACCAATATCTTCAAATCACAGGTTGTTGATTAATTAGTAAGTGGACTGTTCCAAATGGGTGCCATATCCTCGAGGATATGTTATAACAACATTAACATCTGTGTATAGTTACCACTTCATTGATGACTTAGGCCCAATCCCGTTTCCCTTCCCTACCCCTACGGCTCATTTTGGAGTGCGACTCACTTTGGAGCCAAGGCCTCGGAAAAACAGCCACAATGCATAGTGGTTGTAATCTTCCCCCTATGAAATGGGACAACCCTTCAAGACCCTGATACGTCATCAGAAGTGGGACAACCCTTCAAGACCCTGATACGTCACCAAAAGTGCATTGATGCTCGCGATTCATTCACAACTTAAGTTTCATCCTATCAATCGATCAAACACGTCATCAATTTAAAAAGAACAATGCTTCATTATCAGGCCAGTTCATGACACAATAACGGTGTTCTGTAGGCTAGCAACCTGTGCTCATACCCTGCCAGTCTGCACTGATATAGGACAACAGTGGAACAACTTCGCGGCTGAACTTTAGTTACATTTCGGGCGTCATATACCATGAAAGGAGGGAAATACGACATGGAAATATGTCAAAATGCATGACTATCATGCACAAATCAGCCTTAAAACATGTAACGTTAGATAGATAACGTTAGACATCTGCGCAGATTTATTTTTATGGCGTTCCGAAATCCGATGTGACAGGAACGCTGGAGAAACAGGCTCTGTCCAGGGCATTAGTCAGCTACATGATAAAACCGATCACTGCTATCACGCACTGAGTCTGGTGTCTCTCACTGCTCACATCCAGTCTCCCGCTCACTGCTCTCCACACCCATCAATAATATTACATCATAACAACTGCTCGGATTGAAATGACATTAAGCTAAGATAATAAGATGGTTATCATAGATTAACAAAGAAAAAGTAATTACATTTGTGAGTGTCTTCCGCATTGCCTAGAGCGAAATCAGATGTCTGTAGATGATTCGCAAGGCGTCCTGTGTAAGTTCAACCACATTAAAGACGTCTTCAAATTCTGTATCATTGCTTAATGTTTTAGATGTATATATAACAAATTGCCACTATTTCTTGCTAGAAACATTCCCAGTATAATTGAGAGATTCTAGAGCTTCAATTTCATGTGCTAGTACAGTTTCTTTTTCTATACATTTTTGTTTCTCTTCCAGCCAGTAAATCTCTGAATGCTACCTTTTAAATATGCCTTTAGTGCCTCCCATACAAAAACAAAATCATCAACTGAGTTATCACTCATTTCCATAAAGTATTTGATTTTCAAATGAGAGGCATACAATCAGGCTCTGAAAACAATGAAGGGTAAACCTCTATGTATAGGTTTTAGGCTGAATGCCATTAACTTCTATAATAAATTGGATGGGGCCATGGAGACAAATAACCATATCTACCGCACTTGAGAGTAAAATGTATATTCTTTTTCTAGAGTTTTTTTCTATATACCCATCAGTCTATTACTTCCAATAACATCTAACAATGATATTCAGTTTGAAAAGCTTTACTGCTGGATCTGTCCCTTTCCACATTAAATATTTGGTTGAAATCCCCACCCATCACAGAAGGTAAATCTGGATACTGAACCAGCTGGTCTTGAATTTCACCAAAAAAGATGAATCTTCATTAGGACCATAACGATTAACAATGAGCACTTCCACTTTCCCCAGTACAACATGCACAAATAAATATAATGCACATAATAAATCTCCCATTAAGGTCAATGAGATGAGTTTTTACCTTGTGTCTAATAGTACCTGCATTGCAACTCCCCTGGCTTTAAGGGAGAAAGAGGTCAAATAAGGTCACTATCCCAGTCTTTTTTCTTTTTCCATTTCTTGACCCCCTTAAATGATGTACCTGGAATAGGGCTATGTCAGACTTAAGTTTCTTTAAACCATTTGTAATTTGTCTCTTAATATTCCCTGACATACCCTTTATATTCCATGAAACAATATTAAAATCAGAGCATACCATTAGAACTAATCAATTTAGAGTCATTGAACCCCGAGAATGTCCAGAGGCATACAAAAGTGGACCAATCAGGAGCCTTTATTCAATCATATTACATTTACTCTTTTTGTGATAACCAATCAAAAACAAACACACAAGAATAACACATGCTGTACCCACATCGACACTTACATCCTTGTCTCTCTTCCAACCCCCTCCCCCCCTACAGTATGGCTCTTCTTGTTGACCTTCTGTCAGCCTTCTGTCACTCCCTGTGTGGTTGTTAGTGAGAGCCGTGCATAATTCACATCTCTTCAGGGAAGAAGTTGTGTGTTTAAACAGCACACTGCAGTGCTGCAGAGAGATGTTGATCTCCACCTCTGAAGACATGATGTGTCTTTTATAACGCAAGACACTGCAACACTAGCAGAACAAGCAAGCCACAAGCCACAAGATGCCACCATTTCTTGCACGCACACACACACACACACACACACACACACACACACGCACACGCACACACACACACTCAGTGTTGTTTCAGCACACTCCACACATCTGACATGATAGGAATCTGACAATTTGAGTCACTTGAGATGAAAACAATACATCACATTTAACCGGCAGCTATTTATATTTACCCGGGTTATTCAAGATACGTTTTTTGCATCATAAGCTTTATAAGAATCCTCAGAGTATCAAAGGGAGTTATCTGCAGTGCATCCTATCAACAGCTTACATGTCTAATCTGCCTGCAATGACGGGGGAAGTTTGCAGAGAGATGAGAAGGCATGGGAGGAGAGGCAGGGAAGGGACAGAGAGATTGACAGTATTGTATTAATGGGCTTCAGAAGATGGGTGCACACAGTTAAGTAATGATCTGTGAGGCACACACTGCTCCGAGATGACCTCCCATTGCGAGACGTTATTGCCATAAACAGACGTGTGCATATCATGAATGCATCTACATAAATTCTGTCCACGGTGGCTTGTGGAGATGGGGGGGGGAGTGCGGTTGGGGGGGGGGGACGCAATGCATTCATGAAGATGGATGATATTTCCTAAAGCATATTTACTGTGCGAGCCTGCCTGAGGAGCCATCTCATTGCCAGCTGGGTGCCCAGGCAGAGGCGGGCACAGGGCAAGGTAACTTGGGCGTTCTCGGAAAACAGAGCGGCAAGACTGCTTCTCATTCTGCTCAGGTTAAAACATGGTGCGTTATGTGAGAAATAACGGTCTATGTCTGTCTAAGTGTTTGTGTGTGTGTGTGTGTGTGTGTGTGTGTGTGTGTGTGTGTTTGTGTGTGTGCGTGTGTGCGCGCGTGCGTGCGTGTGTGTTGCGTTTGTGTGCGTCACAAACTGTGCACACGTCTGCAATCTGTTCTGGATCACGCCTCTCACCCAAGTCCAAGTTGTGGCCCATGCAGCCCCATGCATTATTAAAAGGACATTACATATTTAAGCCCTGGTTTGTGTGGGAATAGATGGCTGATAGAGAGCTAGACAACACCACTAGTTGTTTTGCTGTTTGCTGTGTGGGGTCCGTCATCAAGAAGGGATCTAGGCATTGAAGGAGAGGGACATCTGGACTCATTTGCACCCATTAGCCAGCCCAGGGGAAATAAGATGGAGGCAGATGTGGAAAACAAGATTGTCTGTGCTGACGACAATGGCTGCCTTTCATTTAAGTACACATTGCGCTGTCGGGGTGTTTGCTATGCATGAACGAACACCGGTGGCACTTCCTCGAAATTCTGGACTTAGCCTAAGTAGTGCTGGAGAAAATAGTAGCCTAATAACTTAGTGTAACTTAATGTGCTGTATTGGGATGTTATTACATCATGTTATGTACTCTGCTGTAATGCTAGGTCTGGACATTAGGATGTCATTAACCAAGCTCATGGTGAGACTATTGCCTAGTTCATGTTAACAGATTGTTTGCTGCAAACAACAACACTAATATGATCTCCTCCTCATAAGAGGCCCGGTGTTCTGTTCCAGCAGCTTTATTTCAGCATCAGAACACAGCGACACATTTTCTAAATCAAACTAATTTCAAATATATTGAAGTGAGCTTAGTGTGCAACGGAAACCAATTTCTCTCATTCTCTTCCCCTTCTCAGCGTGTACATCTGTGAAAATGTAATCAATTTAGGGGGACTTAAAAGTGCTGAGGTATCATTGTGCATATTTCAATTACAGCCTCATTGATTGTATTACTGAATCGGTCCTGGAGGCACACACACTTCCTAGGCTAGTCAGTATTGAGTGGGAGCTTGTTCCGCATAGAGCAGGTTTTACAGTGCAGAGGAATCAGCTTCCATTTTAAAAACTGGTTCATCATATTCTGGTCATATCATCAATACTCAAGCCGATTGGCTCCCTACCAGGGCGCTTCATTCCAAAAAGTTGTTCCCTTACCATCTGCCCTTGTTCACTCCCCTTCATAGATCTAACAGGACTGGGTGATTGTTAGCAACATAGCAGTAACTAAGTGGAGCTACAGCTTACAGTAGACCTGCCAAGCACTATCGGATCTGTCTTATTGTGTGAATGAGGGTAGATGGAAGGGATCAACCATCTGGAATGAAATGTACAAATGCAGCCCAGGGTAACTCACAAAATGGCAGCCATGCGTCACCCAGGTGGGGTGCTTTATGATGATGAATAAGGTGAGGTCGCCTTAAGAAAGGTAGCATGTGGATGTAATCCATTACCTTGGCTTAAACCATTGTACACTCAACAGCAGATGGAGACGAAGTTTGACATATCCTCTCTGTTTGTCTAGGAGTAGGTTGGTTCTGAGTCAAAGTGGATTTTTAGTATTTCAGACATGTCTCATATCGCCTTTCTGAAGCAGAGCGAGTTGGTGTCAGTTTCTCCTATCTCCTCTGGTGGCTATAATGAGTTGAACTGTGGGTAATGAACAGCACTCACACCAGCTTCCCACATGACTGGGCACAGGCAGAGCCGGTCACCGCTGTCTGAGAGAGAGAAAGAGGGGGGGGGGGGCTACACACATACACACACACACACACACACACACACACACACACGCACACGCACACACACACACACACACACACACACACACACACACACATACACACACACACACACACACACCTTATTGTCATTATTATTAGTATAGTAATTATTGTAAAAGACAATTTGGTTTAAATTATTTACGTAACTAGAGAAAGGATAAATAAAGCCTTTATATTTACATTTACATTTTTTTGCCATTTAGCAGATGCCTTATTCCAAAGCGACTTACAATCGATACATTTCACTAAGCCAGTACGGTAAATGCAAGTAAAAGGTCTCTCTCAACTGTCCCCTGCTCCCTGCTGCCTACTGCCTGCTGCCTGACCTCACATGACCATGACCATGACCATGACCATGACATGGCCCAGCCTATGTCCCCCTGTCCCCTGCAATCTCCACCCAGTTGGAGAGGGCTGAGGTGACTACTGCATTAAAGCGATGGGAGAGGGAGAAAGGCAATGCGAGAGCGATCGGAGAGAACGGGAGGAAGTGATGCAGAAAGAGAGTGGAGGGAGATAGGGTGGGGGAGAGGGAGAGAGAGAGAGAGAGAGAGAGAGAGAGAGAGAGAGAGAGAGAGAGAGAGAGAGAGAGAGAGAGAGAGAGAGAGAGAGAGAGAGAGAGCTAGCCCAGTGGCGGACAGCTGGGGGGAGGACAGATGGTCTTCTATGTTTGTTTTTTTAAACTTTTTAATTCACTCTCTATTTATTTATGGTTATTTTCCTCTTCATATTTGGCCTCTCAATTATTCTAATGGTGTTTATGTTTTTTTCAATAAATGATAGAGTCTGGCGGAAGAGGTGGAGCAGGGATTGGATAGGGGAGGGTATACATGATCTAGAAGAGGTCTCCCATCCCCAACATTACTGGGCAAACATGTTAAAAAAAGCGCCTGGGTCCTCACTTTGTCGCCCTGCTGCAAGTGAAAATGGTCTATATCTATCCCTTTGAAATTGATGAGCGGTCTATGTTTGTCTTCATGCAGGTTTACGGTCAGGCATAACGTGACAAGTTAGGTTACGATTAGGGTTAGAGCTTAGGGACAGTGTTTCAAACCAGATTTGACAAGAGAAAGAGTCCTACTTTCTGTTTTGCAGCGTGGTCTGATAGTGACAACCAGGTGTCAGTCCAGAGGCATGAGCATAGCTGTCGTGCAGCTGTGTGTCAGTCTGTTTCTGTCTTCTTCCGTCGGCTCACACTTCCACCTGCATCTGCTGTTCCTTCTTTACTTCCATACTTACTGTCAGCCTTCCAGGTCCTAGCAGCCCCCCCCTCCCTCTCTCCCCCCACTCTCTCTCTCTCTTCCTCTCCCTATCTTTTCTCTCTCTTTCTAGAGCCCTTCCTCTCCTCTCACCACCAGTACATGTGGGCTGAGCTGATCTCTTCTGCTAGCCTGTCCATTTAATGAGGCCATCATATTCAAATCTCTCAGGAGACCAAAGGCGGGAGAACCATCAAAGTCCCTTTTCATAAAAAAAACTCTTTGAGGCCATGTGCTGCCGTGGGAGCAAGCACACACACACACACACACACACACACACACACACACACACACACACACACACACACACACACACACACAGACAGACACACACAAACTACAAATCTCCTGAGATATCAATTCCGTCTTCTTTTTTTTGATTCAGAAGCCAGGACTTTAGAAAACACACTTTTCCCCTCAAAAGATCTTAGCTGAGTGCCCCCTAGACTTCTCAGTAGGTGCCTCGTTTTGAAGTTTATAAATAACCAACAAAAGGGAAAAGGAAAATGAATTATGTAGCAGGAGTGTGGAGGAAGCCTTTTATGCGCCCCATTGGTTTGTTCACAAATAAAATAGGGCTTACAGGTGCCTGCCCACGCAGCAGACCCCCCCCCCCCCCCCCTCCCAGACCTGGGGTGAGCTGGTGCCACAACCAATGGCTAATACACATTCATCACCCAGGCGCAGGAAATGAACCCAATCTTCAGAGGACATGTATGAAATGGTAATACAGCTGCATTTGGTATGCAAAACCCAGTCGATCCAATCATGGCTCAGCACAAAATGCCAGCGATGAAGTTAAAGTGCGGGGTTGTGTACCACCCAGGGACATTGGACCTTGTCTGTCTTTGGAGATTTGGGGAAAATGTGTGTTCCCATCACCTGGTTGGATTACATGAGATTCCATTCTGTGAGCCGCACATCCAGACTACCAGTTTGGTCTCTTAGGGCTGTGACTGGAGACAATATGTGCTCAGATTGGACCCAATCCAGAGCATTTGTTAATTTCATCACAGTCTAGTTTGACTTTGGATAGATGAAGACATTTTTCATATTTCAGACTTTTGTTTATTTTGACTGTCATAACTCTCTCACAGAGGGTGATAGAGCCTTCCAGTTAGAGCTTGGTTCAAAGCCACTGGGGGAGACGTGATCTCCATTACCCACATTACTGTACGGTCTGCTACACACACACACACACACACACACACGCACACACACACACACACACACACACACACACACACGCGCGCACACACACACACACACACACACACACACCAGGGAAATTGGACGTTGTCCGTCTTTAGAGGTTTGGAGAAAATGGAAGGCTTTGTATCCTCCACTGGATGGATTAGACGAGGTTCAATTCTGTAAACACCACAGCCAGTTTGGTCTCATGGGGCTGTGACTGGAGACTCTCTCTGCCCAGATTGGACTTGATAGATTGCATAGACTTGTTATGGGACTTATGCTGTGGGAACTGTATTGTATGAACTATACTGTGGGAATTGTATTGTATGGATTGAAAAGGCCATAAGCCTGCTTTGAGTTATTACAGAGAATAATATACGGAACAAGAAGATTTGTAAGTTTGGGAATGTCTGTAGTGTGTCCTACTAGGCCAAAGACATAGGAGCCGTCGTCTGGCCCAACAGCAGGGGAAAGCACACATGAAACTGTCAAACGAACCTAGAGGTCAGGTCAAAACAACTGAGAGCGAACAGACAAAGTTTCTACAAGGTAATGTTCTGGGGGCAGGGTTATGTTTTCATAGGAGAACATAGTATTAAACAATTGAACTCTAGTCTATACTCTGGCTTCTGGATTCTTTCACTCACACACTGGCCGTAAGTCAGAGGAGTGACACAGCCTACCAGTTAGAGTCCAACAGCAACTGAGGGAGGCATGGCTCCAGTCCCCTTTACTCTACTGTCTGCCACACACACACACACACACACACACACACACACACACACACACACACACACACACACACACTCACACACACACACACACACACTCACACACACACACACACACACACACACACACACACACACACCAACAAACAAACATTCTACACATAGTTCACAGTATACACACACACACACACACACACACACACACACACACACACACACACACACACACACACCGCACAAACCCCTAAGAGACCTACCCGCACAAACCCATAAGAGACCTACAGTATTTAGAGACCTTCATTTTAGCTATGTGTGGATATTAGACTCATGCATTCATTGGTTATACATGCTTTACACACCAGTCTTATATACATATGAAGTGGAGGGCAAAAGAAAGCAAAAAAACGTCCTTTTAGCATTTTGACTGCCAATTACTTTTTCTTGCGATGACTGATGGATAGATGATTCACTTACAAGTGTATTTATTGTAAGTTGCTTTGGATAAAGGCGCCTGCTAAATACCAAAAATGTAAATGTAAATGTAAATGTGAATGCAACTGTGTGAAGTTGATGAATGAATGAATGAATGAATGAAAGCATTTATTTCGAACATGTGCAGAGAGAAATAGTTATAACAACAAAAGACAAAACAAAAACAAGAAAAAAACAAAACAAAACAAAAACAAGAAAAAACTAAACAAAACAAAAAACAAAACAAAAAACACTATTTACTTCACATGTCCGAAAAGGAGTAGGAAGAAGCATAAGCTTATTTAATCCTACCCCTTCTCCAATAAACAGAGATTAATAATTAATAAACAGCAGTTGACTTCAATATAAATATAATATATATATTTTAAATTAAATCACATTTATTTACATATTTACATATTGACCAACAATAGAAAACAGATCATGTAAATAAACAAATAATCTGTGAAAACAACAACTATCAAAGCCCTTCTTCCTCCTCGTACCTGGTGAAAACCATTTTTTTATACCGCTTTTTGAACTGGGTCATGCTTGGACACCGCTTTAGCTCCACACTCAATCCGTTCCACAGCTTCACTCCACATATAGAAATACAAAAACGTTTTAACGTTGTACGTACATAAATATGTTTTAAATTTAACTCCCCCCTCAAATTATAACTCCCATCTATATCAAAAAACAATTTTTGAATATTCCTAGGGAGTAGGTTGTTATTTGCTTTATACATTATTTGTGCTGTTAGAAGGTGGACCAGATCCGTGAATTTTAATGTTTTTGATTTTAAGAATAATGAATTTGTGTGATCTCTATAACCGGAATTATGAATTAACCTTATGGCTTTTTTTTTGTAATACTAATAGTGATTGTAGTCTACATTTATAAGTGTTGCCCCAAACCTCCGCACAATAATTTAAATATGGTAAAAGCAGTGAGCAGTAGAGAGTGTGGAGTGATTTATGGTCCAGAACGTGTCTTGCCTTACTCAGTACTGAAATGCTTCTTGACAGTTTATTTCGGACATTTTTTATATGAGATGACCAGCTTATTCTATCATCAATTATCACACCAAGAAACTTAATTTCATGAACTCTTTCAATGTCCACACCATCTCATTGAATGAATGAAGGATCTTTATAGTCATTGTAACAGGTACAACGAAATTTAAATGCAAGCCCTAGATGCTAACAATCAAACACGATAATAAAATAAGATAATAAAAAACAAGAATGAGTCATAAATAGACATACATAGGGGGGATATAAATAGGGGGATAAGTGATTGGTAGGAAATCTGAGAATGTATCTATTATGTAAACTTATATACTTATATTCACAGGGGGGTATAATATAGACAGGGGGGAGTTAGCATGTAACTGTGTACTTTTTTATAACATCTGAACTAGTAACTTATACAGTATATGAAAACCTAACACAAAAATGTAAACATATTGCAGGGTTATAGAACATTGCACTATTTCCATTCCCCCGTGGGGGGGTGGAGGTTACAGAGGGGATTTTTGTTTTGTTTTGCTTAGATCTTAGCCGAGTTCAGTGCACTTATGGCCCTGGGGAAGAAACTGAACTTTAGTCTGTTAGTCCGGGTGGGCATGATACTGAAGCGCCTGCCTGAGCGCAGCCGTATGAAGTGTTTGTTGCCAGGGTGTTGTGGGTCCTTGAGGTTTCTGACTGCCTGAAAGCGGGAGTTGTACAGTTCTTCCAGGGAGGGGAGAGGGCATCTGATGATCTTCTGGGCCGAGTTGATGACCCTCTGGAGCGCTTTCCTCTCTGCGGCTGTGCAGTATGTTAAGTTCAACATAACATCTCAAAATAAATCCTCTGCTCGTGATTCTTTTCATGAATAGTTGTCAATAATGCTGACGCTATTCATGAACAACAACAAAAAAGAAAATATGCCTTTCATCTGAACACGCAAAGGACAAAAAAAAGACACAGAGAAACAAACAAACCACAAACCAAACAGACCCAAAATCGAAAGTTACTTTCTTTCTTTAACTATATAAACAGCGTGAGAGTGCCTCCCGGTCAGCCTGTCTCCCTTCGCTACCCTCCAAACCGAGACAAGAAGAGAAGACATCTTTGTAATAGGATCAAGGTATTTATGTTTAGTCCTGCAGCGGCGCACGGCACAGAAGATGAGAAGCTGTAATGACAGGAGTGACAGCAGGACAGCAGGTCCTTCTCAGCCCTGTGTTCAAGGGAGTGTGTAGAATGAGATGAGGTTCAGCTGGGGTGTCAGGGGCGGAGGGGGAGGGGGGAGGGGGGGGGGAGGGGGGGGTGCAGTGGGGGAGGTGGCAAGAGGTGGGGTATGCATGGGGAATGTAAAGAGGGATGGAGGAGGGTGAGGGGGAAGGTAGGGAGGGAGTGATGGAGGGAGGGCTGGCTGCAGGGAGCGGGATGGGGAGGAGGGAGGGAGGGAGGGATGAATGGAAGGAGGAAGGGAGGTATGGAAGCAGGTTGGTATGGATGGAGGGAGGGAAAGAGAGAGAGGGAGAAAGAAGTCAGGGAAGGAGGGAGGCAACCGGAGGGGGACCAGACAGGGAGACGGGTCAGGGAGACGACGGGGAGGCCGGGCGCTAGCTCTGGCCTCCAGAGTGATGGTATCAGGTGCTATGATCAGGTTATCAAGGCCACTAGGCACGGTGGGCCATAAATCTAACACTCCTGGACTGGCTTTTAGAGCGATAGAGCCACTTCTCCACCCTCTTCTCTGGGATAACAAAGCCTCAGTTAGACCCTTCATTCCAGCTCAGAGATGTGCTAGTGCTAAGGGGCTTTACTGGGAGTCTTGATGTTAAAGGTAACAGATGTGTGATAGGGTGTTTTCGGCGTCTTCTTCAGAGGATCTACTGCACCTCTTACTTTGAGCCAGGTAGTGAGAGAGTGGGAGTCAGAGCTACCTTGTTGCCACAGCAACAGCAGTCCATGGTGCCAGTCTCCTCCGCTGAATCAATGGCAGTGTGCCTGCCCACAATTATCATTGGATTAAGCTGTGTTTTTATCTTTGATTAGGATTAATTGGGTCGACCTCTGAGTACATTGTTGAGGGTGTGTGTGTAAGTGTGTGTGTAGGTGTGTGTGTGTGTGTGTGTGTGTGTGTGTGTGTGTGTGTGTGTGTGCGTGTGCGTGTGTGTGTGTGTGCGTGCGTGTGCGTGTGTGTGTGTGTGTGTGTATATTTAAAGTTTTGTGTCTGTGTCAGGTAATTTTAGCTGCTGTGGGGAAGGTTTCTCTCTGAGCATGTTGTATATTCCCCTGAGTCAGCTATTGTCAACTCCATATCAGTCCACCACAGCTTACCTATGCATGTTAAGGGAATATGTTCACACACACACACACACACACACACACACACACACAGTGAGAGAAAACACAATGTACCGGTACAGTAATGTGAAGGTTAACTGAACACTAAACACTGTTGGATGATGTCCTCAACCTTAGGAATCTGAAAGCAGCTAGAAGAACACAGACTCTCAATCTCAACACTGTAGTGTAGTGTACTGTATGTACAGTGGTAAATGAGTCCACAACCCCCGCCCTCGAATTGTAATTGCTTTTCTACAACAGCCACCACATAATATAACAAATAAATACACAGTTGTAACATTAAATTCATGTATTGTAAGTACATTAAAAAAAAATATTATTTTTTTGACTATTATTTTTAAATGACTGGACTTTTTAAGTTTTAGGCACTACATTTTAAACACTGTTATATCTGTCTGTTTTTATTGTATGATCATGAACTGCACAAAGCCTGTCAAAGGAGTATTTCTGTCACTGTGACAGACAATAAAGCAATCATTAATCGTTTCAGAATACATATATCCTTCCGCCACAGAATATAGTCCCATAAACCAGATCAACGATTGCATTGTAGGTCAGCACAGGTGTTCTTAATCAGATTGATTGGGAGGCGCATTGATACTGGAAATGTGGTCTGAACTGTGGGTTGTTGAGATATTTACCACTGTTGCTAGCCAATCAGAATCCAGTATCCAAACATGCTGTTGTAGAATGTATGTTTCAGGAGGGGGGCAAGGTCATTCTGTCTTTATCTGAAACCACCCCACGAAACTTGGCAACGACTCTGAAAGGCTCCGTCATGCTGTACAAACCCTAACCCTCCCACCCCCCCTCCCCTTTGTGCATGTCCCGGGTGCTGCTGAGGTGGAGGTACCAGTAGCTCTGTTATGGTTTACAGCCAGCTGATGGACTGCTGATGTTGGGTGTTCCACCGTGCAGTCTGCACCACATGCAGTTTCCCCCGTCTATCATCAGGCCTTGGCGGGCTGCTGCACTTGATACATGTACAATAGCTAGCTACCTCAGGGAGGCTAGTGGAGGTAGACATCGGAGGACGTTGGGCTCATTGTAATGCATGGAACGGTACTACTACCACCAGCCTCCCCTGGTGAAGGTAGCTATCTACACGCCAGCTCAGCCCACATCTGTCATGCTGTGTCCTCACAGGGAGCTGTCCTGGGTGCAGGTCCTCAGAGATCAACAGGTGACCCTTTGCTTTGCCTGTCTAGAAATAATGTACCATATAGCAGTTCATGGGTTTCCAGTTTTCGGTAGCAGGCAAGCGCAGAGGAGTGGGCGTCGATCACATTCACGGTACTCACAATAGTCTAGTGTAGAGTGTGGCATTGCGGTTGCTACCTTGCCCACTCTTCTCTTTTTGAGTGATTTAGACACACGCTGGCTCTGTCAGAGAGAGAGAGGGGCGGTGGATGTGGATTTATGGCAGAGCCGGAAATGGTGTTCCACGGTCTCGAGCTAGGGCTGTGATTAATTATGGGTAAATGATGGGCAGCACGGCTGAGATGAGAGTGCTGTCCTGATTCACAGCAGAATGGGACGTGGGCGTAATGAGAAACCCTTCAGTCTACTCATAAAAGAGTGTCATCCCTTCATCCCATCCTCCCTTTCAACCCCCCCCCCCCCTTTCATCCGCTCATCCTCTGAGACTTTTTCAGACTCTGGACAGGCCTAGAGGAGTTGTCTCCTATGGTATCCTATGCAAGATTAAGGGTGCTGACACATCGCTCAAGAATGGGATACCAGCTTTGGATAAGGAGGTGGAGGCTGGGAGAAAAGAGATTGAAATGCTAATGAAGTCCTATAAGCACCACTGCAGTGCTTGTCTGTATATGCTAATGATTCTCTAGTTAGGTCATCAGAGAGGGAGCTAACAGCCGGCCCAGAGCTATCCAGTGTGGTTGGAATTGGCATGTTGTTTCCTCAATGTTTTTTTTTTGGGTGAGAGTTGCCGTGGGACTGCCAGCTCCGTGTCAGTCACTCCTTTGAATTGTCGACCCACGCTAACGCACTCCAGAAAAGCAGCTATCGCTGTAGTCATGGCGGCCCAGTGCTCCGCCCCCCCTAACCCCCCACCCCCTCCGATGTTGATATTACAGACGGGAATGTAGCGTCTCCCCTCCATATAAACATGAAACAACAAATTATGTGCAGGCTGGCATTCCACTCTGTGCTGCATGCCACCGTTCCCTATAGGCTTGCTTGGCTTGCTGGCACACAGCTTTCAGTCGGCAGGGATATTAATGAGACTTCAGAAACAATTAGCATGTTAACGCTAATGCTGTCAATCAGAGCTGGTGGAGCAAGGCGCCACTAGGCCATGTTAGAGACGCTGCACACGTCAAGGCAATAAGGGGACATGAGCTCCTTTTTTGCCCCAGTTTTGTATTCTCAGTCACAGTGAAGCTGCACGGCTGGTGTTGATATGATGAGATGGCAGTCTTTGCCAGTTGTGTCCAGGTAGCTACAATCACGCGGCCTTATCGATTCCTTATCGATTCCTCCAACCCTATTTTGGGGGATACAGTGACCTAATTTTATGATGCGGTTTGGCCGCATCATTAGCATCGGTTTAGCCTTCCGTAACGTAGGATAGGAGGCAGGCATGTTTCCCTCCTCTTGGGTATTATAATAATAGTACTACAAAGGTAATACAGTCATTATACCTGCTATGTATGCAAATGCCAGAAGCACAGTTTATGCTGAGGTACAGCTCTAAAATTCTTTAATGATATTCTTTCTTTTCTTCTATAAAACAGAGAACACCTTTCCGGCTCGGCCTAGCATTTTCTATACAGTCGCATCGGTCCACTCTCTCACCTATATCAATTTGCACTATTTACGTTCCTGATGTTGGCAATGGCAGTGATATTTAATGGCACATAAACTTTATTTATTATAGAGGTAATCTAGGTCCAAACGGGCCACGGAGGCCGGCTCAGCCCATTCATCATTGGTGCGGTTACGGTATATGTGCTGAAATCTTAATGTATACAGGTAATAGCATGGGAGCAAAAATCCATGTCAACATCATTAGTACTCGCATACATCATTTATTAGGACTTCCGACTGTTCAGTATGAAGAGGCTTGACTACTCTACCACGGACATACCCTGCTTAACACTTATCAATATTTATAAATGCATCCCAATGACTCTAGGCTGCTTATGGTAGCACCACAGTGTTATGTCCTATTTCAGCCAAGTGTTTTTTTATTGAATAGTTATGGAAATGTTCAGTTTTACATGACAGCTATTGACCTAGCTACTTTAAGATGACATTTAAGTGAGCATTTGAACTGTAATGCTTTGGGTCAATAAACCAAGGCCCATAATCTTCTCAGCAGGAGATATTTGTGAAAGTGTAAAGTTATTGATAGACAGCTTTAAAAAAAATAAAAATAATGAAACTTTCCCAACTTCTTAAAGCGTCAGTGGGGTTAAAGTTTGGGTGAGTCTATCGGCTTCATGCAGTTTGATGTAGACAAGTAATGATGAGAAAGAGGCAGGTCGGTTTGAAATGTCAAACTTGCCTTTTCCCCTTTCTTATCAGTCAGGTTCAAGTTCCAGTCATGTACACTGTATGGTACACACAGCATACTGATTGCCATGGCTAAGTCAGGCCTGCAGTCACCTCCGATCCCTGAAATCTCTCCATTGAGATTCTAGGGGTGCAGGATGTAAAACGTATTGTCAGAAGTCCACACAGCCCTCAAAACATTTTGTTTTTGCTGTAGGTTTCATGCAAATGACCCTCCTCTGCCCATGCTATTGTTTTTAAACCGATGTGCATGCATTGCATGAAATGAAAACATGAGTTAGCTCAATACATATTCGATGTCGGCATTTCACAGGTGAGCAGTGTGCATTCAATGATCTATTCTTTTTTTAATCCAGTTGAAATCACTGCCTCCATTTGAAGCACTCCTCTCTGTTCATTGGTAGAATCTGTGTGTCGGTGAAATTCACCAGATGCACTGTGCCTCTCATCAGCATTTTTCGATGGGTGTGCTGTCAGATTCTCCTAATTGAAAGTCTGACTTAGTGAAACTAATCCTACAGTATTTCCACCAAACACAGTACTGTCCACACATACTGAACAAGGCAGTATGATCAAATGTTACCCTACTGTGTATGTTATGTATAGCTTCCATGCCAGCCCCACAGGACCAATTCTATCTTGACACCTGTCAGTTGAGCGAAGAATTAGCAGTCTGTAGCAGTCTGTCCACCTCCGCAGTTTCCGCTACGCTGCCCTACGGTACAGTACAGGCCCAGAGAGGTGACATGATCCATCCAGCAGTTCTTCCTGTTCCTGATCTCTGTCTCCCCCCCCCCCCCTCCCCCCCCTCAATTCCAAGAGACTCCATAGACATTTGCCGCAGATCCATTCAAGGGGAAAGAGCCTGACCAAGAGATGAACCCCTTTCCCAGTAGAGATGAACCCCCCTTCCCCCTCCGCCACCCCCAAAAAAGAGAGAAAATAATCCCACTCTCCCCCCGCGCCACATCAGAGAGAAAAAAAGCTGACAGGCCTAGCCATGGCTAATAGGCCGAGCCATTGCTCTACTATACCGAAACAAGTGGGCCCCCCCCACACACTGCAGCCCGGCAGTCCTCCTAATGCACTTTAACTGGGATTAGGTACATGGTTTTCACGTCTGCACTGGTTCCCATGCATTCCCACAGCCCGTGAAGCAGTGGAGTCTGTGAGCCTCAGAGCACCAGTGGTCGTGGTGTGGGGAACACTGAGAGCCCGGAGGACAATAATAAGCCATTAGGAGAGCCTGTATCGCTGAGTGAGGAGCACACACCCAACGCCTCCAGGGAACCAGCCTAGGCCATTACAGACAGAGACTACAATCTCTTACTCTCACCTCCGCTTCCCAGGCTCATTTTTCAGTGTGCTTGCAGCTACTGTAGCTGACCTGGTTGTTGATGCGGTGTGTGAATAGTAGGGATTGTCTCTGCCGCGAATAGTCATATTCTGTACTGTAACATGTTTCTTGTGTGTTTTTGATCTGAATCTGAATAGCCAAACAAAAGTCTTTATCATGATAAATAATGCACAAGTAAATACACTATTGTAATGGGATGGATGCTATGGAAAGGGAAAAGCCTTTGGAAGGCTTCTCTATTTCATTGTACTAACATAGTGTATGGTAGGCTAAGTGGTAATATGGATTCCATTGTGTCCAGGAACTCAAGCCTCATATAATTGAATATGTTTAAGAATTAGTGGTCTTGACACATCTTGAAATATACGATAGTTAGGTTTTATAACTGTCAGGCAGAGAGACGTTTTCATAGCACTATCCCTAGGAGTAGTCTCCCTATACAAGCTGAATAGACAAGTCCCTTCATCTCGCCATTCAAAGCTGAAGCAGCACTCACCATGATGGAACTCAATAACTCTATTTTTCCTCTCTCTCTCTCTCTCTCTCTCTCTCTCGCTCTCACTCTCTCTCTCTTCTCTCTGTCTTTCTTTCTTTCTTTGTCTCGCTCTTTCTTTATGTCTGTCTCTCCTGCCATGTTATTTTGCCTTTGTTTGTATATATATATAAAATATTATTTATATAAATATATATATATATAATCGTCAATGCAAGTAGAGTTACAGAACAGTCTGCGCGCAACCACAAAAGTGATAAAGACATCAAGTTATTAATGTTAATATTTATCATTTAATGAAATAGTGCTCAGCAGACCTTGAAGGTGTTTTTTGCTTCCCTTTGAAGTTCTTTAATAGCAGTGGCCCTGGGTGAAAACAGCTGTGTCTGAGCTGTATCATTGTCAGCAGGGCCGCCGCTAGGTTCATCAATTGAGTCCCGCTGCGATGAATTTGTTAGAGTTGCATGGAAAAATCCAACTATGTCGACATGGCACTTGATGAATTTCATGCTGAAATAAATTGTACTCTCAAAGTACTCTCAAAACGCTTCATAATTGGGTACCATTTTGCTTATAATTTGAGGAATGTGGCTTCGACAGGCTTGTTTGACCAGTTTTAGTGGAACCCTGCAGTGGAGTAAAATCAAGAAAGGAGAGTTCATTGTAGGTGATCTAGGTACAAGGTTCCTCCCAAACAGCCTCTGTTAGTACCAGCTACAGTAGTGTCACAGTACTGTAACACTTGTCAGACTGTGCCTCCAATGAGTCTAACATAAGAGACATATGGAGACAAGAACCCTCTACAGCAGAGCATGCATGCAATAAATCTTCATCTGTTTCAATGGGAGGGCACACATCCGCGATTCATCAATCCAGTGCATTAAAACAGACTTAAATTACTCTTACGAGCTTCGCTGCAGAATCGGTCATTGCCAGGACACAGTGCCAGTATGGCACATTGGTGTGAAGGGACGAAACAAAGGAAGCTGATGCCTTTCTAGACACGCAAGCTGTGGAGCCGTGAGTCAGTGTTGTCTTTAGAGGGCACAACAGATGTTCTCACCCGGTATCATTCGTTAGCGTTTGGGAGGGGCCTAAACACACTCTGTTGAAAAGCAAGCTGCTTTCATTAGACTAACACATCTGAAATCTGTTCACTGGCTAGGGCTGAGTTGCAATAGATCCGAGGGCAACTTTGGCTTCGCTGAAATGTATGCTGCAGTGCATATACTATCTTTTTTGGTTTCATTTAGGTTTTCAACCCATTCATTTGAACTTATACAATCAACAGCATTTAGTGCTTACAGTAAATAACACAATGCAGGTGTGAGCCCACCACAGACATTTTGTTGGAGAAAATTGTTTGTGCAAAAATAATCTCTCTTTCATCAGGGGACATGTATTCAAAGGTTTTATACTGAGCATATTTGTTCGCTGTGAAAACGATTCGATCACTTTTTGCCCCGTGGTCCAGTTGGACACTAGGATGAAAGTTGCAACTTGAATCAAACTGTACAATGACATTATTCAAAGCACCCCATGGCTTTTGAAACTATTTTCTATTGGCAAATGCTTTTGATGTCCTTTATTCCACAGCAGGTTACTTGAGGCTACTTCAAAGGAAATGGCATCCATTTACCTCACCCCACAGTGGGCTATTTGGTGAGACCTTTCCCAGACAAGGGTAATGTGGAGTTTAATGTGGGTTTATATGGGTTTCAAGCTCCAATAAGGTGCTTATGTTTTAGCCAATTGGTTCTGCAGCCTCCAGTCAAGTTGCGTTAATAAAGCCAATTCATGCATTTCATGCTTGGAGTTCTTGTACTACAAAAGAACTTCCCCAAGATAATCTAAAACTGCTGTTCTGACCTGCTTACCTTGGGGACACTACAATGGAAACACATGATGTTTCTTTAGCAGTGTTTCTACGAGAAATATCTCAGAAATGAAGAAAATATAAGATGCTTCTCAGAAAAGTTATGGTATATTGTTTATAGAAACGTTTGTATTAATGTTGCTGGTTGCCTATACTATGATAATGAAATATAACAGACCACTGTAAGTCTGTAACTAGAGACAATTATTTGTCTGTGTTTGACCAAACTGTTAGCTTAATGCACTGAAGTCATTAGTGTGTAATGGCATGCTAATTATCAAATAAAATAAAAGGCATATTATTTTAAGTATATTATAAGTAAACAATAACACTACCCAGTAGAAAATTACCAAGGCGGAAAAAAATAAATTGATTGAACTGACATGAATATATTTTCTACGCTCTCAGAAAAATAATCATAGAGATTGTGAGAAGGGATTATAGCCTATTGTACAGGCCTGCCCTTTCCCCTCGCCTCTCTGTGTTTCTGTTTTCCCCTCTCTCTTGTACTCTACCTTTTCAATTTGAAAAGACCAGATTTAATCTAATGGGTTTACATTTTGACAACCCTTTGACTATCTGTTAGTTGTTGTAAGAGGATTCGAATAAGGATAAATACACTTTCAGAAAGCTCTTGGACAAATGCTAATGTCAAGAATTCCATCCACAAAGCAAGATAACTGATTTAGACTTACCGTACCACAAATCTGATAATCAAACCTGGGTATGTACTGAGTCTGCAGTTCAATTCTCTCATTCTTTCCCCCCCTTATCAGCCCATACATAAGCCTGTGCACTGTACCTTTAGCCTTTATAGGATAGTGAGGGAACAGATAACGGGGAGGAATGAGCCTTTCCTTCTGATCCGATTCAGGAAAATCCATCAACTTTAGAGCAGTTTAGAGTAATAGTCCTCACTCAAAACCACTTCTGCCTCCACGTGTTTTTTCCCTCCAAAGTGAGACACCATCAGGGGGAAGTTCCATCCAGATGCATCCTGGGAGGTAAATTGCACCATGGGAGTTATGAGACTTGTGATGAGGGCCTGTCTGTAGAGAACTACCACACCATAGATAGACTATGGAGGCGATCTAAAATTAACTCCTCCTATCTAAAAATCAATCCAGCATCAGCATTCATTAGACTGAAGGGGTTTTATAGGCGCGGCTCTTCGCAGAGCAGGAGCCCTCTTGTCTAGGGAAGATTGATGGATGTTCGACACCAGCTGCAGTACTGTCTGAGTGTAAGGCCAGATGAAAATGAAGGCTCATTTGTTCACACAGATTCACGAGCACTAGCGCCATTGAGTTTGAACAAGGCTAAGTATCAACCAACCACCCATCAATTAACAACCAAACCAACCTGATGTTAATCACAGTATACATACAGTATGTATAATTATTGGATCATGATTTGTCAAAATCATCTCCATTCCTTTGAGAATTCATTCTTCTGCTATCCAGCAGCCAGTCACCATAAGAACATATGCATAGATCTCTATATACTGTATGCTAAATGGCAAAACATTTATGTAAATGTAGTGTTCAGGTTGGGAAAATATAGCTGATCTTTGCAGAAGGAAAATCATTTGTATTGAATACTAAGTGTAAGATAAGATGTAAAATGAGTATGTCTGTGGCTTAGATTGGACGCTAATAGTCCAAAAATAGGAGCTCAACAATTCTAAATTCTTAATTCTGAAAATACCAGTAGGAATACTGTAAGGATAGTAAAGTGAACAAGGGCTCATTAAATTAATTACACTAAAAGACTCATTTGCTAATTAAAAATGTAATGACAATATGTTGTTTAATTATTTATTGTATTACACATTCTCCTCTTCATATTAGATCGACGGTTATTATGACGTTCCAACATGTACTGTATATTTAGTTTGACTTTTCATGGCTGCTACCTTTTATGTTTCTGCTGCAGCACATAGAATATTCAGTTAATCTGCTTGCTATTTACAGTACTATGCTAATGTAGGGATTTTGTCACATGTGGGTTGAGGGATAAAGAGGAAGGGAATAGTACTGCTGTTAGCAGGAATTTGTTTTATTATTGCACACACATACAAATGCTGATGATGTTGATTATTTTATTATGACTGCAATAATTCATAGAAACACAATGTAAGCAAATTACATGCAGAAAAGCCTATGGAAATTAGAAAAGTGTGACGGAGTTAAGATGGCAAAGTCACTCCTCGAGTTCAAATACCCCCAACCACACTGTCAAATTCCTAGCTCTTAGATAACATCAGATATTTCAGAAGAGGTTGGAAGTTGAAGACTCAGTTGGAGCAACTCGACTTCTGGGGAACTGCTGTGGGAGATGGCTGATGGTAAGGTAAAGGTGATTGATGCCAGGTAAAGTCAATCTTTGACATGGGTAAACGCAGGCCAAGTTTGAAATGTTGGTCCACCACGCCTTCTCAGCATATTGGACAGAAGTGTCTAGAAATGAGATTAAGTTTATATACACAACCTTCAGGCTGTTCCTAGAATATAGTGCTCTAGACGAGGCAACAATGGAATAGCACTTCCAAACAGTTTACTTGAGACAAGTCTCATCATGTCCAACTCTTGCCGTTGTACAGTAAGCACAGCACAGCTACTCCAGTGTCTGTCCAGCAGGTCCTCAGTGTCTCTCCAGCCCCAGAAGTCCTTCCACTTAAGAGGTTAAAAGCCCAAGATGGTGTATGCTCCTTTGATTGCACTACTAAATTGATCTTGACCTTCACTGGCAAGAGGCTGGGCTAGGGCAAAATCGGAGTATAATGAGTAACTAAAAGACCTGGAAAGGGTAGCATTATAGTAGGTGGTACCATTAGGATCAGCAGGCACGGCCTGGCATAGGCAACTGCTCAGGTCAGTGCTAATTGTCATGGCAGCGTTTAATAAGTGGCTGGCTGCTACTGCACTCAGCGGCACCAGTCAGCCTATTAATCCTGGCCCCATTGAGCTCCATTGTTAAGGGTTTCGGTATGAGCTACAATGGAGAGGAACATGGAGGAGGAAAGCCGGATTAGGTTCCTGAGGCGTGCAGCATAACATAATAGACCTGAGTGTTTTTGGTTCCCTAATTTCTATTTGGTTTTGGGGTCCAGGAAGACGAGAGCGATCTTCCAGGCCCAGAGAGGTTAATACAAGTAGCTTATCATTTAAAGTGGAGCACTAATCAATAGCAGCCGGAGTGTGTTTTATATCACTATGCATGGGATCAATGATTAGCTAGCAGCTTGGCTGGGAGCTCGGGGGGGACTGCAGTGGCCTCAAAGCAGATGCTTGGTTAAAGGTGCTCTGAAAAGCAGGGACTCTAGCCACTTCATCTCCTTTATCCACTTTAACTCCACTGTAAGTCCATTATGTGACCTGTGTCTTCAGCTTTCTCATCCACTGGAGGTTATAGCATGGGTGTAAACCTCCAGACCGTTGCTTTTACCACAGTACAAATGTGCACTTATCAATGTTCTCTTGGAATGTTGAGATGAAATGAAGGACTTGTGGTAAGAGGTGACCAAGTGTGTGTCAATTACTCTTACTGTAAGGACCAGGGGAGAACTCATGGCTGTCCATTTGCTGTTGCTTACAGACAAACTGCATGCTCGATTTTCTTACATATACATCTAAATCAATAAATGTTCTTGTTATGTTGTCTAAATCAATAGATTTTTCTTGTTTTAACACAGGGGTGCCCACACTTTTTTGAACCAAGATCTACTTTTCAAGTAGCCAGTCTACCAAGATCTACCAGTCTAGTTTCAACATCGCAAACGTACACGCGTGTACTACAACACACACACACACACACACACACACACACACACACACACACACACACACACACACACACACACACACACACACACACACACACACAGTTCCCAGCCTGCATAGTAAACTCACAATACACTTTCTCTCTCTCTGTCACACAGCCACACAGGAGAAAACCATGGACACACACACACACAATGTTCGGACCTTTCTCTAGAAACACGGAACTACATTTCAACTTTGTTGAGAATTACAACACAAACTCGCTAGTCAAGCCAAAATACTGCAACGCAATTGATTCATTGAGTATTCACCACTACTAGTTAACTATAACACTACATTGTTAGCAGGCTCACAAAACAAGCAAGTTAGTTGACTGGCGATTTGTCATTGATTTTTAACAACGTGGAAATGTATTCACATTTTTCGAAAGAAAAGTCAGATCATTACATCGGATCCCGTTATGAGGACCAAAGCATTAGAATGTGTCACAACTATGTTGCTGTTGTGTTCTGCTGGCCAGAATGACACACAAAAGCGTTTGAGTAGACATTGTTTTGAGTATCAACTTACCAACAGTTCAGAGCGGCCTTATATCTACATACAAATTCCCTCCGGGAAATAATCAGTCTGTGTATTTGTTGGTAGACATATTTCTTTTCTGTTCCCACAACTTTTGACAAATGTGATTTACAATGAACGTTAATTAAATCCTGTAAAAGACGTAGGCTACAGTGTATAATTTAGTTGGCTTTCTATTGTTTATTCTACCACACAAATAATTTGGTGCTACTGCTTGTATAATTAGGCCAAAACACTATCTTAAATGTTTCCATAGCTGTGTGGGTGGTGGGAAAACAATGACTTGGAGAAAGGTACAGTAGACTTGCTGGAGCCACTTTAGCTTCACTAGTTTTTCTCAGTCATTGTTTCAGACATGCTGTGTCAAGACCCCACAGCTCCACATAGACACATGTCTGGGCCAAATGAAGTGTGCCTTTGTGTTAAATATTTAATTTCTCATTCCAAAACCTTTCAGGGTGAACTGGAGCCGGTGTATTTCACAGCTCACAGGAGTGAGCAAAACTAAACTAAACGGGCTTGTTGTTGAACCGTATTTTCTCCAAACTCTGAAGAAAAAAAAAGGGAAAATAAACAATTCTCTCTGCCCTTCTGATAACTCTCCTTTGTCGAGTGTTGTATAAATCAAACGCTAGCTTAGTTTTGAGAAACAAAATCATGTGTTTACTGTAGCTGAACATTTAATTAGAGGTTTGTTGTCTTTACCCTGGGTTGCTGTGGTTACATCTCTCATATCATTCTGTAGACTTTGCCCCTTGAGTCGGAACTAGTCGGAGTTGCACCACAAAATTGTTCTTAACATAATTTGTTTGAACTGCATGTCGGGGACTTGGGGCTTGGTAGACTGTGTGGAATACAGGTTGGATAGTTCACAACATAATTAATCGAGACATCAAGCGGTCATGGAAAAGGGAGTTATAGTTAGTGTCTTCTCAATAAGGAATCTCAGACTTTTGTTACCTCAAAGTAATTGTCCTCTGAGTAGTACAGTCCTCAATACTGTATAACCTCATATAGGCTACATTATACATTATACATTTATGAGATGCTAAAACACCCCTGATGACATTGCTCTGTGGGCTGGTATATTTACACTACCTCATTGTCCTTATTTGTTTATTCATAAACAGATAACCAAGGTCAGCTAAACAAACAAGGCTCATCATTGATTTGATGACAACAACAACAAGAACAACATGTTTTCATAATCCTGACAGTCAATCTAACATTTATGACACTGCCTGGGGCGATACCGTATTCAACCCCTCCCCTGAAGGATATTTAAATTTGTCTTAAGCATGGTGGAGACTTTTAAGTGGATGACATCTTCTGTGTGATGCTATGGGCTAATGGGTTATTATCATACCATGTCACCCTCTTTTCAATGTTTTCCCTGTAAAGCAATTTGCACATTTTATAAACATTTTTGTAAACCATTGGACACCTGATGAAAGCATACTACTACAGCTTCTCAGTCTCGTGCCAGTGACAGTCAGACATCAAGATACAGTACTGTATCTCAGTGGAGGCTGGTGGAGGTAGAAATCGGAGGACGGGCTCAGTGTTATTATGTGTTTGATAACATTCCTCATTCCATTCCATGCAATCAGCCTGTCCTTTGATTTCTACCTCCACCAGCCTTCACTGCAGTATCAGCAAAATGTTATCATGTTATAAGGTACTCTTGATAACAAATCTATGAAGGGCAGGAACTGCTGAAATAAACCACTTACGTATACCCATTATGAATCCTTAAATCCATCAAGTAAAGTTGTAATTATCTTATCATCAGCATGTTATGTCCTTATACATTTGCCTTGCTAACCAATGGTAGCAGATTACAGTATATACATTTGCCTTGCTAACCAGTGGTAGCATCTTAAATAGGCTACATTTGCCTTCCTAACCAGTAGTAGCAGATTATACATTTGCCTTGCTAACCAGTAGTAGTAGCAGATTGAATACATTTACCTTGCTAATCAATGGTAGCAGATTACAGTATATACATTTGCCTTGTTAACCAAATGTAGCACATTATATTATTGTCCCTTGCTAACCATTAGTATCAGATGTAGGCCTATAGTTTTTTTCATAATCTAGCCCTGGATTTGAGGACATGAGCCCCCTGTACTGTATGTACCCTCTCATCACTGGCCATATTGGTGTGTGGTTGTAAGATGAATATCTGTCCTTGAATCAATGGACATGATTAATTCAGTGTGTTTATATACAGGGTTATCTGCACAAACACTATTTGAAAGCAAGGAAAGTGATAGCCCTTCAGTGCTTGACAGTTAGTTGTAAATGCAACAAATATGACCAAAATGTGTCAGTGAGAGGTCGGCCATGGACATAAAACTGTCACATTCAAATGTGCAGGTCGACAGGTTTGTTTTGGATGAGTGATATAGCAACTGCATTACAGTACATTGCACTCCATGCAACGCACCTTGTACAATAACTTGTAGTCCGTATGTCATATTCCTTTTTTACATAAACTATAATCTCACCAGCTGTATTTTCCAAGAGCCATCTCAATGTACTGTCTAGCCTGTTTTCTATACAGAGTAGTGCTGTTAGCATATGTGGATGTTGACAACAATTTGCCCAGACAGTGTTTAATTGCGCTCTCTAAAAGCCCTGATACACGCATTTAATGTATGGATCCGGGAAGGCAAACACCCCTGAATTAGTCAATATGAACCACCTCCATTAATCTCATCCTGCATGGAGGTTGTGAGTCATGCAAAGACAGTGCAAAACAGTGTTCAAGTGTTATGGAACATTTTGATTCGGCTTTGTGCAAAACCGCATTTATCTTATACCAGGATATCTTGTATCCTGTTGTGCGTTTCAGTGAATCACCACCATATAGAAGAACATCCATTGTCAGTTACTGTTTGGTAGGTGTGTTGTGTATGTTTAAGTGTCAGATACCATAAATAGGACTTGGCTGGGCACTGTGTGGGCATCTTTGTTGGTATATTTTGAGTGTCTATTGTTTTCTCAGGGCCTGAATTGCACTCTGCCCGAGTGTGAAGGAATTGAGTGAAGACGCAGAAATGCGTCTGTGAGTCCATAGGGGTATATTTCAACAATCTCCCTCACGGGTTTCCACTTAAGTCGCCTTGGGAATCACTTCTACAACAGGACACACTGGCATTACTGGGCTATGGGGAGTAGCATTGGGGAGTCGATTTTTGTGATGTATATTCTTCTTGAATACTAACTCAATTAGAGTCTGATTTGGAAATGTAAGTGTGGTTTCTGCCATAGAGTTTCCCCATGAGGCTCTTGAAAGGCATCTATATTGTTGTACCAGTGGAACCATTAGACAAAGACAATAAAGCTGAACAGTTGAGGCGTGTAGAGTAGACAGATGCCACAATATCTGTCAGAGGCGAGGCAATGCAAATTATTTCCCTCTCTGTCTCTCTGTCTCTCTGTCTCTGTCTCTCTGTCTCTGTCTCTGTCTCTGTCTCTGTCTCTGTCTCTGTCTCTGTCTCTGTCTCTGTCTCTGTCTCTGTCTCTGTCTCTGTCTCTCTCTCTCTCTCTCTCTCTCTCTCTCTGTCTCTCTCTCTGTATATATATATAGATATACTATAAACCATAATAATTAGTTTGTCTCTGCAAAGTACTGCAATTTTGGGAGATGGTTCCCTAGGTATTATTCCTTTGTCACAGTAATCAAAAGCGGAGTATGACAACAAATCTGAGCTTTTACATTGTAGCTATTTATGGTTCTGTGCCTCTGGTGGAAATAATACATCTGACAAAAGTACCTTGGGCAACGCCCTTTGTATGCATCATCACTGTGAGACACATCCTCAAGATGACATCTGGGCTGCTTTTGAATGCTTTAGAAGATGCATCTTTTTTCCTTAACTTGTGCCTTTTCCTTGACGTCTTTGAAAACGTCACAAAGTATAAGCTAAGGATGGAAGGAAACATCACAAGGAAAAAGCAACGCTAAAATGGATGACTATCCTTGTTCACTACAATGTCATGTAAAGCGACATTGATGGATAAATATGGATTTATGAATTCACCAAACCAACTAATAACAACACACCTACATTGGGCCTATTAATACATGTATCACAGAACATAAGGAAAGTATTTTGACCTGTAAAAATATGCAACGGATCAATGCATTATGGTGGTCAGAAAATACTTTGAAGCTCCTTTCCTTTATGCCTTGGACAATTCACATGGACCTTATTATGGCTGCTGGTCAGATCAACTAGTGAGGAAGGAAGGTTCGTTCAGATCATAAGGGAATTCAAACGAGCCCTCATTGATATGGGATGATGTGAAGCTTCGACTGGGACTCAACTTCCCCAGAGGGGCTCTCATCAGAGAAGGCATCCAGGCCACAGTCCATGGGCTGGAGCTGCTGATGAGCTTCAGGTGCATGGTTACTTCAATTGACATTGAAGCTAGCTGAGTTTAGCACCATGATGTTGAAGCTAGCTAAGTTTAGCACCATGATGTTGAAGCTAGCTGAGTTTAGCACCATGACGTTGAAGCTAGCTGAGTTTAGCACTGTGGGCTTGAGGCAAGCTGACCAGAGGTCAGAGCAAAGATGCTCTGGGCTGCGTTTGTTCAGGTGTAATGTGTTAATGCTGTGTTGTAGCATTATGTAATCAGCATACTGTACCTATAAGCACCCGTTCAGACCTTATGATATCTCTTCTCCAGCAGAACAGGTTAGTTGAGGTGATTCTTAGTGGTTATGTGAATGAGTTCCTGGTATAGAAGTATTGTAGGGTACAGTACCTGAGATATTCCATGGATGTGGAATAAGATAACGAAAAAGGTGTCATTCAAGGAATTTCCCAAGGACGTTGTGAGCAAGCATGGTCTAGTAAGTTGTATGACAAGTGAACACTGGCATGTGCACTCACGCATGCACACACACACACACACACACACACACACACACACACACACACACACACACTCACACACACACACACACACACACACACACACACACACACACACACACACACACACACACACACACACACACACACACAGCTGATTGGTGTGAAAGAGGAGATTGAATCAGGGGGATTTAACCGGCTTATGTTGCTCCCTGAAAGTGGTTGTTGGAGTAAAATGGCTTGGGGCTCAGAGGTTAAACTTCTGTTCATTCATTGGCCATGCCATAGAAGGTAGTTGACAGTAAGGCATAAATACACACAGGAATACTGGGATGTTTCCTAGGACTTCTCAAAGACAGTGGCAGCTACTCAAGTAAAGATCAATGTGAAGGAAGAGAAGGGGGAGATCTCAAGATTGTGAAATGTGAAAATTAGATCAATGTCATTTTCATTGCCAAACTTGGACCACCGGGGGACCCCCCCCCCCCCCCTTTACAGTATCATGTATAATTCTGACACCAAAATCATTGCAAAATGGCATTCTAGAGTGAACACATATTAATTATTAAATCCATCACTTCCTGAACTTTCCTTTTTTTTTCTCCATAGAGTAGAAACAGGCTGTTTGTAATACCCGTAATACAGCACACTCTACAGCACCATTACTTATTGAAGCTTTTCAATGGTCAGATCCATTTAGAGATCCCTCTGTGAATGCCAACTTTTTTGCAGCTATGTATGCTAGTTAATTTAAGTGGGCAACACATCATTGAAGATTTCTTGTATCCCTCATGGAACTGTTAGATTACTTATTTATAAAATAAATGATACTGTGTGTGTGTGTGTGTGTGTGTGTGTGTGTGTGTGTGTGTGTGTGTTTGTGTGTGTGTGTGTGTGTGTGTGTGTGTGTGTCTGCGTGTGTGCATGTGTGCGCGTGTGTATGCGTCAGGGGCAAGTGGGCACACTGTTGATGGAGTGAACACAAGTAGTGCTGGATTAGATTATGAGTGCATTAGTCATGTTTTACTGCACTACTGACTGTGTGGTCTGTGAATTAATCACACAATAAGCCATTTGTTTGTTACACAAACTGATTGGACAATGTCACATTCACATTCAACGAATAGATGCTATATTGATGTTTTTATGGTGTATCAGGTCATTATTGTATGTTACTTTTGTGGTATTAGAGCTGGAGGTTGTATAATGGCATGATAATGTACACAACATAAAATTACATACAGTATAATGGAGTGCGCTCAGACACACACACATACACACACACACACACACACACACACACACACACACACACACACACACACACACACTGTAAGTGACTCACAAAGACTGTTTTCTCTCTCTCAGTGTTCACAGAGGAGTTCACATAAAAGCGCTCCCTATGTCAGCTGTCTGTGATGCTAAATCTCACGTCTTCATGAATACATGCTTTTTGTTCTGGGCAGTATAAAAGGACCCATGAGAACCACCATGTGAAATTCATAAGAGCATATCAAATTTGCTGTGAAATGAAAGATAAAAGTCTATATGGAAATAGAGACAGAAATAAATGTCTTACATACATGCATGTGTGGGGATAGCGAAGGCTTAGACTCAAGTTTTGATCAAACATACTATGGGAAAGCATCTACCAGAATAAGTCTTAAGGTGTTTAGAAAAACCTTAAACCTTACTAATGTTCACGTATATTTATGAACTATATGAATTATTAAGTGATTCATATGGGTCATTCTGTTACCAAATCGATAACACAATGCCCAAATTGGTAACGGAATTACAGAAATTTAATTATAATGGAATAACTTTTTAATTTGCTACAGTACATTCACTTTTTGTACAGGTTGTACAGAACCTAGAAGGGTTCTTCGACTGTCCCTGAACCCTTTAAAGAGTGCACTGACACAAATACTGTGGTGTCTACAGGGTTCTCCCAACATTGCATGTAGAGAATAATGTAAGTATCTATGCTTCTTGTGTTTTGTGAGTTTTAGGGAAACATGGTTACATAAAAAAAACAGCAAGATTTTCTGGGCATTCCATTACCAAACTTGAATTTGTGCTGTTCTTAAAGTAAATGTATAAATGTGTGTTTTCAGTTGGAATCGTTAGAATCAGTCTTGAGTAGATTTGCATAGTTTGTTAGACTTTGCTATCAAGGCTTTTTAATTTGGCATACATTTGAAAGAAAAAAGAAATCTAGTCCCAACAGTCATTCTGTTACCATGGATTTTCCCCTCTGATTTTAAAGTTCAGATCTACAGAATCTACAAAGACAAAGTCTATTTGAGGAATTCTTGTAATAGAAGGTGCACAGTAAGCTCAGTGTTTGCTGAAACCAAAGGACACTGGCAATGTATTGAAGGAGGAGCATGATAGGTTCAATCGATGTGTGGCTGGTGCTGTGGGCTTCTATAAAAAGGTTGTTGAAATAAGGGTTTCAAGTATGATTCACTTCTCCAAATCTCCGCTAGCCTGGAATTGCAGCTGTAAAATTGCCCCAGTAAGAATGTTTTCTTTTGTGTCCTTCGACCTTTTTTCCACTGAGACGTTTTGACGTTTGGTTTTATTTGCAAGGCTTTATATGGAGTGCATTTGTTTTGATAGGGCAATTCCAGTGATGTACATGAGAAACTGATTCAACTGAGGTCGCTATCAAAAAAAAAAAAAGATGTATTTGGTAATCTTTGAATTGCACGCTCTGTGGGAGCCCGCACTGACCACCTCGTGGTCTGCTCAGGGATACTATATCACATTGGCTGCGGCAGCTTTAGCCATATGCGCTTGCATCCCTGCTTCCCTGCCAAAAGGATCCCCCTCCCCCCCTTTCCGACCCTGTGTCTGTGAAGTTGATGCAGCATATTATTATTCGCCCTCCCTTCTCTTCCACTGTTCTGC
This sequence comes from Nansenia antarctica, assembly GCF_963989245.1. NCBI lineage: Eukaryota > Metazoa > Chordata > Actinopteri > Argentiniformes > Microstomatidae > Nansenia > Nansenia antarctica. Next base: position 15,967,249 of record NC_137681.1, on the reverse strand, counting down.
AGGAACACATCTCACGTAGCACTGCTTACAAAAACACCATTGTATTTCACACAATGGCTTTCTTGAGACTCAAAACCTCTCAATCATAGTGTGCTGTGTGAATCACTGGGCTCAGGTCATTTCTCTTGTCTTTTGTTAGGCGAAGCTGTCAGTTAGCTTGTAAGAGCCATCCCCGGTAAATGTGTGTTGTGTTTGATGAGTAGAGGTGCAAGAAGTATTATTTTAATCACTTTAATCCTGTGCTTGCAAGGTCTTTAAGTGTGTTTTTAAGTGTGTGTGTGTGTGTGTGTGTGTGTGTGTGTGTGTGTGTGTGTGTGTGTGTGCGCGTGCACGTGCGTGTGTGCATGCATGCATGCATGTGCGTTAATTTGTGTGTTTGTGTCTTTGTCTATGTATGTGCTCTTTCCGCTCTCAAATGCCCCTTTGGCATACGGGTTAATTAGGGAGGAGCGGGTGCGTCGGGCATCACAACCCCCCAGGTCTTGTGCTGCCAGGTTATGTGAGTCCAAATGTACGCCCCTCCACCCAGCACACTGGGACCTCTGTTTTGACTGGCGGGGGTCAACCATGGCTCCGCCTTACAAAAGACACAATTTGGCTGAGTGTTTCCCCCCTCATTTAACATTCCACTCCTCTCCTCTGCTCTCCCTCTGAGGCATAAATATCAATGCACATATCCTCTGACCGTATGGGTTAAGCTAATCCAGCCATGAAAGTACACCACCGTCCAACTCCACTGTGGAAATGAGCCGCGCCATCTGGGCCCCTGTGTGTGTTATGTCATCATGTGTCCTCTGTCACTATTCAAATGTGTTTTATGTGCAAATGATGTGTCCTTCCACAATGTCAACCCAAAGGTCCATCCCAAGCCTTTGAAAGCAGTATCATCTGAAGCAGGTCTGAATGACTTGTGCAATTCATTGCCTTGTCACAACATCCCACCTTTAAAACCTTGCAACTGCCATTTTAAAATCTAGGAACAATATCAATCAAAGGATTTAAACAGCACTAATTATGCTCTCCATGTTGAACTGGGTGAGGTGTCACCTTCATACCCTGCCATGTTCTGCAGAGAGAGGAAGAACAGTGTCCGAAGATGTAGACAAGTTCATTAGTACTGGACATAGACCAGGGGCTAAATGGAAATGTCCATGACATGATCCACTACTTAGGTCAACATACTTATGAGAGAGAGAAAGGGAGAGGGAGAGGGAGAGGGAGAGGGAGAGGGAGAGGGAGAGGGAGAGGGAAAGGGAGAGGGAGAGGGAGAGGGAGAGTGAGAGGGAGAGGGAGAGGAAGAGGGAGAGGGGGAGAGAGGGAGAGAGGGAGAGATGGTAAGACACCAACTGACCTCTCTGTATGGGACATGTCAGCGAGGCTCATTTGGAAATGAGGGGGCTTCTGGCAGATTAACATGCATAATGTATGTTACTGTACAAGAGGAGGGTTAAGTAGTATTGGAGCCAACACAGAGGGTCGTTTGTAACTGCCATGCTCAGCAAATGAATGGATAGATGGCCTTGCTATGAAGGGTTCATATTTCTACCACTTCTACTTAATTACAGAATTTCGGTATTAGGAGCCTGTACGATCTCACACACACACACACACACACACACACATGCATATATGTGTACACATGCATGCAAGCACGCATACTGTACACACACACACACACACACACACACACACACACACACCCCTCTCCAGTTAACCACTCTGGGGAATCCTCAATGGAACTATTAATCATGGCCAGCTCAAGGTTAAGAGAGAGAGAGAGAGAGAGAGAGAGAGAGAGAGAGAGAGAGAGAGAGAGAGAGAGAGAGAGAGAGAGAGAGAGAGAGAGAGAGAGAGAGAGAGATTCTTACTTCTCTGTTTGGTATATTTGTATCAGTTAGCCACTGACTGTGCAGGCATGACTCACTGATAATGCATGTGGTTACAGCTTTAACAGTAAAGGATGCGCCCAGTGCGGAGGCCACACCCGCAGTCCTCCACGGTGTGATGTATGGCTTTGTTGACGCTTGTTACACTTGATTTCCCTCTCTCTCTCTCTCTAACAAATAGTTGATAGTCTCATTCCCTGCTGTTTTTATGGGGATTCCTCCACGGTGCAGGCTAGCTACTGTAGCTACGCTACACTACTGTAGCTTGGCAGCTCTACACTACACCGCTGAACACACAGAGAGCAATGAGGAGAATCGACCCAAGGAGAGCACAAAGAAATACCCTCCCCCTCCCCCTCCTCCCCTCAAAGGCAACAGTCAACCTGGCCAGAGGTGATATGACTTCTCTCAGACAGTCAGTGGACCCCCCTCACCTGGCGTGTAATGGATGTTGTTTGGCTTCGGTTGCTCACAATTGCAAAGTCGCACTTGTTTTACCGAGCCTCACAACACCTAAAGGTTGATTTGTTGAGTTATTTTTGGTTTCCCTACTATTCACTCACCTGCTCGTCTTCATCTCAGAGCCAAGAACTCCAGGCGGTCTAGGTTACTGTATTGTCTGCGCTGTAAAACGCAGGGTCTGTTCTGACCCTGTAGGCCTCCCACTCGCCCGATACCTGACCCCACAATGAAGCCATACCTTTATCGTGCATTACATCTCATCCTCTGATTTCTACCTCCACCAGCATCCACTGGTACAGTACAGTGCTAGGGGATATATCTATATATCTATATATATATATATATATGTTACGGTACATGTGGGAAGACGGTACATGTGGGAAAACTATAGGGTTAGGTGCTAGGGTGCATATATGAATATATGCACCCTGAGGCAGAGCAGTAGTGTGTCAGCCGTTTGCTATGTATTCTGGAGCCTGCCATATGCCCTGTAAAAATGTTTAAAATGAGGCAGAGCCAAATGATGATGACAACCATAACATTTTACTACAAAACCAATAGAAGCCACGGTGAAGTCTTCAATTCAAGGTCCATATTAAGCAGAACCATATGCTCTGGAATTAGCATCATTATTGTTGGCACAGGCTCCTAATAGCATACTGCCACTGCCTTCTGTATCATCCATTGTGCACATCTCTCAGTTATAAGCTAAACGGGACAAAATGATTATTTTTCTGTCGAATAGTCTTTGGTTTAATTGCATTATGAAGCATATAAGCTACTTAGAGGTGATTAGATCTCGAAATTGAAATAACAGTAACAGCCTAAGCCCAGGGCACCTCGTACGCTGTAGAGATGTGTTTGCTCAGATACACAGCCAGGTTCACCCTGATCTGCATAGCATTACGATTACGATACAGTGAACCACGGGAGGCGGGTGGGGGGGTAGACATCGGAGGACGTGCTCATTGTAATGCATGGAACAGAATAAGGAACGGTATCAGACATGCAATGTGTTTGATACGATTTCTTATTCCGTTCCATGCATGACAATGAGGACGTCCTCTGATGTCTACCTCCGCCAGCCTCCCCTGCACTGAAGACATAATGACTATGTGAGGAGTTGTGCCACCTCTGCTCTTTTCCATACTGTATATATTTCCATAACATGACTTTAGTGTATCGTCATGCATTATTTATTGAAATGATGATTATGAAATGGATATCATGAATATGTTAATACTCATTATGTTACACTTGGAAGGTGTCAGAAGGAGTACATTCTTTGTGTAGTGGGCGTGCATACATGCATACATACACACACACAAACACACACACACATACTCTCCTCTCCTCTCCTCTTCGCTCCTCTCCTCTCCTCTCCTCTCCTCTTTCTCTCCTCTCCTCTCCTCTTATCTCCTGTCCTCGCATCTCCTCTTCTCACCTCTTTACCTCCTCTCCTCTCTTCCCCTCTCCTCTCCTCTCCTTTCCTCTTATCTCCTCTCGTCTCCTCTCATCTCGTCTCGTCTCCTATCCTCTCCTCTTCTCTCCTCTCCTCTTTCTCTCCTCTCCTCTCCTCTCCTCTCTTCCTCCCCTCCTCTCCTCTCCTCTCCTCCCCTCCCCTCCTCTCCTCTCCTCCTTCTCTCCTCAGCAGCAGTGAGATTTAACTCAGTTCTGAGGAGGATAGAGGAAATGTCTTCTCAGGCATTACACAACTAATGAAAGCAGCCACAGCGGGGTCGCTTGTTGGCCATATCTTAATTGTGAGAACCCCCGATTCTTTCCTAATTACTCCTCTTGTAATTGGAATTGCAGATCGCCACTCGTCTTTCTCGACTGGGCGAGGGAGGGAGGGAGAGAGTAAATGAGGGGGTGGGATTGGAGGAGGGGTGGAGATTAATTGTGTGTTGTCCGCGGACTGGCTTTGGGCTTTTAGTTTCCTGTCATGCATTTTTACGAGGTGGAGATGAAGAGGGGTCCCTGGATGTCGTTGTATTTAAATCCAGGATAGAATTAAGACTAGGAGCTGGCTGACTGGCTAGCGAGCTTCAGGAGATGAGGTGTGCTTGTGTCGCCATCAATCCTTTCCCCTGTTCCCACCTCTCACCTCAACTCCTTTGGTGATTTGCATCGAATAAAATGGAAACATGATTTCATGCATCAGTCATGCTGGCTTAGCCACAAGCTGCTGGATGTTTATGAAACAGTGGAGAGTTACTGCAATTATGCATATTCATTTTTGTCATTGTGCAGTTGGTGTTATCAGTTCACCATTGGTACAGCAGACCATTTATCAATGCTCCTATGCCTGGACAATGGAGGAACCATAATGCTTTAGAATAGCCCATAGTTGACAGTGTTGACAGTGTCCAACATTGACTGTGAGAATACTAAGAGAACTACTACTGGGCAGCACTGGCCTGCTTAACAAAGCATGCTAATCACATTCCATGCTTGTAACCTAAGCTTTGGATTTGAAGATGGGTTCTGAATGGCTAGTTTTCTAGTTTCAACTTTATTAAGTATAAGAAAGTAAAATTCTTTACAGGCTTCAGTTCCTTGACGTTGCAGCGACAAGGTAAATAAAGTGCCAGTGGTTATAAAAAAATAAATAAACACATACGCCAAATAAAGCAAGATAAATAAAGTGGCAATAGTTATAAGGGACAAGTGGGACAAATAGGACAAGTGACAATAAGCTAGCAAGACTTTCTCTTCCTTCTCTTCTTCTTTTTCTCTTCCTTCTCTACCTCGGCTGGCCCTCTGTTTCCCCCCATGGGGTCAGTGTTACCCACAGGGTAATAGCGGGGCAATACTATTATAGTAGGGGATAAGGGGAGACTGGTGGAGGTAGACATTGAAGGATGGGCTCTTTGTAATGTATGGAATACAATTCTGAATAGTGTTTAATAGTGAATAGTGTTTAATACCATGTGACTTTATACTGGGGGGTAGTGGTGGTCTAGTGGATAGTGAGTTGGACTTGTGATCGGAAGGTTGTGAGTTCAAATCCCACCTGAAACCACACCACTACTAGTGTGCCCTTGAGTAAGGCACTTAGCCCTCAGTTACTCCAGGGGGAATGTCCCTGTAATTCGTAATTGTAAGTCGCTTTGGCTTAAAAGCGTCTGCTAAATGGCAAAATTATTAAAAATGATTATACTTAGATTACTCAGTTAAGCCATGGCTTCAGCCTACACCTTTTTGGTCCTGGTGTTATGCATTGTGACTGTGTACATTTTTTATATCTGTATTGTGAATTGTATAGGGGACCAAAATAAACATTCTCAATCAATCAATCAATCAGTTCTCCAATGGACCTGTGTGGCCGGGGGCTTGTTCTCCCACTTTGGCCAGTCAGATACTCTGACTCTACCCCATGTTAGTGCTGGGTAGGAACGACAACATGCATACACACCTGAGGTGAGCCTGCCTTCCCGACACTGCACTCTTTGCACTTCTATTTGTACTGCACCTTGCTTTGAGTGTGTTTTTCTGATTTGATCAGTTTTCTTTAATCTGTATTTGATCTCTTTTATCTTGTTTTTCTCTTTATATTTGATCTGTTAAGCACTTTGGGCGGCTCTTGTCGTTGTACATTTTGTGCTATATAAATAAACGTTACTTACTTACTTACTTACACACTGGCCCTGCAGGAGTTTGAGAACACTTCAGTGAAGTCAGTAGAGTCCTACAGTCTATCAACTGCACTATAGCTGCGCCAGACTGCACTATCAGTCTCTGTCTTTCTATGAATTTTCTCGGAAAGAGCACTTTCTTGTGATTGGTTTCCACGGTCCCTCGCTATGGACACACAAACTACATTTTGCAGTGAGTGATTTACTCTGAATTGGTTTGATTGTGTGTGTGTGTGTGTGTGTGTGTGTGTATGGGTAGGCTGTATAGAGTTGACTGCCTCTCTCTGCAACGGACCCACAATGTGATTAGTGTTGGATGAGCCCGGGGACCCACGCTATAATCACATTGCTGCCACCTATCATCGGCAGACACCTGTCATTCAAACCCTCAATTACATTGTCTGTGTGATTACCGTTGCTCCCAACCTCCCTGTGGTCACATGACTCACACTGGAAACTGCCAAAGGGGAGAAAAATCACCCTCCTCCTCCTAGACATCCTGATATGTCTGCCGTGTGCAGTTCAACTCAATTAAGATTTGACAAAAACTAATAAAGGAAAGCCAGTGATGAAGCCAAGCTGACATGGATTGCTTTCCCCAGTGGATGTAGAGAGGGAGCAATGGGAAACGTTTTTGTTCAAGTGGTGTTGAATTATGGTTTTATTGATATGCGTTGACCTGGTGTGTCCTAATGTACTTCCATTTTAACCAACGTAATAACTAAGCATTGCTTACAGAGCTTCTTTATGTGACTTGCAATTCAGGATCTGGATTCAATTACGTGTGTGTGCTTTTCAGATTAGGTCTAGTCTATCTGTATTGACCTCTAGTGTGCTTGGAATTCCTGCACTATCTAAGCTCATTAACTATTGCTGAGAGACAACTATCATCCTCTTCAACCTGAGAAGATTGTAACTCCTCTGATGAACAAAAACATACTGAAAGAATGGAAACACAGAATGGTGATGTTAGTCTTTCGTAGAGCTATTTGGGAAAGTAACAGCAGATATAGCTAGGAGCAATTCTTAATAAAATACAAACTTTACAGAGGCAAGTCACAGATCACAATTCAGAGCTCTGAACTGCATGAAATGTCAGTATGTGGCAAATCACTTTAGAAGGAGCAAAATCGAATGTATCGCTGAAAATACACATACTTTGACCTAAATGGCACATATCTGTCTTGTATCACTGTACAGTAGCATTGTGCTGTAACAGGATATCATATATCAGGTCAAAATGACTAATGTGCACATTTAAATGTAGGTTTCCACATTCTCACCATCTCCCCTTCAACTTACCTCCATATAGATGTATATGGAGTGATTGATACCATTCCTCCGTCCATGCCATTCATTACATTGAGCCTATCCTCTGATTTCTACCTCCACCAGCCTCCACTGGTACCAACCAAGTGTTGTGTATAGGCATAAACAGTACAGGGAGGTCCACCTGAGCCTCAGTACACAGTGTACAATATTAGCATCCACATCTCTCACAGAAGAGACTGTTGGGTAATGGAGCTTCCTTCCATCATATATGTAATGTACAGTAGCTCCAGTGAACCCACTGGCAGAAGAAGCGTACATCGCGTTAAAGTGCCGGAAGATAAGTGAATTGTAGATGACAGTGTCGACATTGGAGCAGAAGTGGCAATCGAAAGCTTGTTCGTGTAGCTGGGTGAAGGACATTTCGCGTGGAAGTGTGTCGGTGTAAAAGCTTGTGTGGGTGAGCGGCAACGCGGATGAGCAAGCGACAGCGGAATGAGCAGCCTTATGGAAGAAGGAGAATAGACAATATCGAAATAGAACCTTGAGTATCTATAGACAGATGTGTACATGTATTGTGTTAATAACATCCTTCGATTGACGTATCGTAAATACTTTGCTGTTGGAGGCAAATGCCTAGAGAGGATATTGTTGTACTGTATCTATTCTATACAGACCTAAATTCATCTCAACAGTACCTTTTTCTCTGTATCAGTTTAGCCTTTTTTCATTAGGAGTACCTTCTCAAGTGTGAATCTCTCCTATGCAGGCTGAGTTTGCTCTGGTAAATGAGTTTAGTCGCCTGCCTTTGTACTCTCCCCCGCTCTCCGCCCGGCGCCACTGACATCACAGCGATCTAATTGGAATTAGGCTACATTTTGTTCGGCCATAATGAGGAGTGTGCTTCCTGGATTGCACTAGTTCAACGCACTAATGGGACACGGGCAAAGGCTGTAACTGCCCTATCATCGCTCAGTCACCCATAGGCACCGAATTAGAACCGCCTGTGTTTTAAACGGGACCAGAGGTAGTGCACTTGTTGTAGTGGTGTTGTTTCCTCGCACCTCTGTTTCATGGACGGCTTCGTTTGATCGTCTTTGTGCCTCGAATAGAGACTCACTCACAGTAATGGGATCTATGGTGTCACTATGATGTGTGAAGGTGTCAATTTGTTTGTGAGATGAGACAGTGACAGGAGCCTCATTAGGGCCTAATAGAAGGGACACATTTTGTCTATGTCCTATTCTGGAGATTTGGTTACCTTCATATTACCCAATTAGCACTTCCTTTCTTCAGTGTAATTTTTTTACAGATCATGTCACAGAGATTCCTGGCTTCAAGTGTGTGTGTGTGTGTGTGTGTGTGTGTGTGTGTGTGTGTGTGTGTGTGTGTGTGTGTGTGTGTGTGTAGTCCTTGTTATCCTCTCTGACTCAGGCAAGGTAATGACTATGGTCATCACCTCTCTGTTTTTTTCACTCTGCACTCTCAAATCCCTGATCAATAACAGTTAAAGCATAGGACCCTAATCATAGAAAAAACCCTAATCTTTCCTCCACAAGCTCAATTCCAAGAATGATTTTCTGCTGCTGAATATGTACGTATTTAAGGTGATGATTGCAAATATGGGAAATACATTCCATACCAGCAGGAGATTGCTTGCTGAAAATGCTATATTACACAGAGTTTATACCATTTAGCTGGCGAAGAAAATAGAAAAACAATCACCCCCCCCACCTATTTTAATGAAGCTCTACTGATCAATAAAATGTCTACTGACAGGAGGTCAACCTGTTAACACTGGTTAGTTGATAATTCACAAGATAATTTAGGTTGACTGATATACAGTACACATTTAATGAAGGGGACTTATATCTGCCTAATTGACACATACGCAGGTGCTCACCTGATAGAGAGTTTATAAAGAGAAATTGTAGCCTATGTTTTCCAGTCCAATATTACATTCTTACACTGGCTTACATCCCAGTTGTTTTTCCTTATCCTTTTTGAAGAGCAGTCCATCTCTCCTCTCTCCATCTGCTGCCTTGTGTTTCATCAGTCTGCCAACCAGACACAGAGGCCAGCTAGCTTCCTTAATGGCTGCCCTGCACAGGAAGTGAGGCGTGAATGTGGTTGGCTCCTTGTTGTTATGTGTAATCATAAGGTGGCCAGGGTTACGGTGTTGGTCTGCTTTGATGTTTAGGAGATCAATGCTCCAATCTGACGCATCTTCATCAGAGGCTCCCTGCTGTCACCACCTGTGTTTATCAGTCACCAGGGTGTACATGCATGCATACACGCACACACACACACACACACACACACACACACACACACACACACACACACACACATACACGCACACACACACACACACACACACACACACACATACACACACACACGCACACACACACACACACACACACACACACACACTCTCTCTCTCTCCTGCTGATCTCTCCTGCTGATCTCTCTTAGTGGAGCACAGAGACTACAGTAACAATACAAAGGTAGTGAAAAGCCATAATCAGTCATGCCCATTTCAGTTGTTGTTGCTGTTGTTGTTGTTGTTGTTGTTGTTCTGTTTCTGAGTAATGAAACCAGCTGTGAAACCAATGAAACCAAGTGTTCACCACCTACATAAATGCCCCTTGTTGCTCATAAACAGTACAGTTTGTTGTCGTTGTTGCTTTTTCTTTTCAATGACATCTGCTTCTCATCTGTGTACAGTACACCGTCTATCAATCAATCTTAAAATAACTTTATTTTGATAAAGCCCCTGTAGAGTTATATTGAGATCATATTGAGAAGATGCTGCCTGACCTAGGGATACTCTAATCCCAGGATTACAGCGCCTCTGATTTCAGCCTGGGTCCACTGAGAGGCAGATAATTAAACTAAAGGTCAGGATGACTCTGTGGTTTGATATTGTCCTTGTACAAGACCTCAAGAAGGCTTTACCACAAAGCTAACAAGACCTAGCGATCCTATAATCCCCACCTCTTCATGTTAATATTCAAAGTGTGTGTGTTCAGTATGTAGAGGTACTTCACAATGAGATAACCTTCACGTCAATACCCTCGTGTTGAGATGGAGAGAGGGTGTCAAGAGATTGTTGAAGTTGTTGTTGTTGTTGTTGTTGTTGTTGTTGATGTTGGTGTTTCTACTGCCCGGGATCCAACCACACTCGTACTCCATTGAGACACAATAACACCCTTTTTGTTAAGAGAAGTGCGTACTTAACATGTCATCGTTGAACACTTTCCCACTTTCCCACTCGGCATTGTGGTTGAAATACCACCGTGGTTAAAGAAAATCAATGAGGTGAGAGAGTGTCACAACACCAGTCCAGTGGTGTTAACCTGGTTTATACAAATCGAAGGACCTTTTCTCCAGCCCTGTCCTCTTTCCTAATTTGAAAGAACGAGTGGAAGCTCCGTTAGTCACAGTGAATGTAGCCACAGCCCCTGACAGTCTACAGTTGGGGAGTGTGCGTTTTGACCCAGTGTGAATTAAAACGTCTCGTCCCATCAGGCCTGCCCACGGAGAATAGATGGGGCCTGCCTGTGACGCAATCTGTCCCCTGTCACATTTAGGGAGAGGCTCAAGTCTTGCTCTGGGTTGCGTTAAACTACCACCTGAAGAGGGAGATTCATAACCCACACGTACACACAGGAATGTACACGTATGCGCACAGGCAAACACACGCACGCCGATACCAAGCAGGCAGGCACACACACACACACACTGTTATGGACCTGTTCCTTTCTCTGTCATGTTTCCTGGAATGGTATGGTATGGCCCTTTCATCCGTATGATTGTTTGTCCATTAGCACCTGTCTGAAGGCTCAGTGTCTGTGATGCTATGGATGATTCTGTGACTCAGGAGTGTGGTTATGGTGGATAGAAAGGACATGACAGACATGATGTGTGCGTGTGTGTGTGTGTCTGTGTGTGTGTGCGTGTGTGCGTGTGTGTGTGTGTGCATGTGTGGGCAGGCTTGCATGTGTGTAAGTTAAGATTTTACTCACGAACGCTCTCAGAGTCTCTCTGTAGGGTTTAGCTGGCTGACCGAGGCAGGAGACGCCCTGGAATAACTCCCAGAAGAGATGGAAGAGGAGGGCCTGGGAGTTGGAGATGGACAAAATACTCTCTGCCTACAATCAGCCCTTTCCAATACCTTTGGGACTGAGTGGTACTGTGTGTGTGTGTGTGTGTGTGTGTGTGTGTGTGTGTGTGTGTGTGCGTGCGTGTGTGGGTGGGTGCATTGTGTGTGTCTGGGTAGGTGGGTGGGTGGGTTGGTGTGTGTAGGTGGGCGGGTGGGTGGTTGGGTGGGTGGGTGGGGATGTGTTTGTGTGTGTGTGTGTGTGTGTGTGTGTGTGTGGGTGGGTGGGTGGGTGGGTGGATGGGTGAGTGGGTTGTGTGTGTGTGTGTGTTTAGTAGTGTAACGTGTTGCATGCCAATATCCCAGCTGCGGGGGTTGCATATTTCTGGCTATGGAAACTTGGCTCGTGCCTGTCAGTAAATGGGATAATGCATTCTCACTGTCGGAGGACCAGCAAAAAAATATACATTTCTTGACAGCAAAGGAAATGTGTGTACACTTCACTTCGCGTTTGCTTTCAGCACTTGCTCCAGGCATTCATGTGGCTGTACCCACGATACACGGTGCAAGAATGATAATTCAATCTGCACCCAGAAAAGGGCACTGATTCTAGTATGACTGACATGACTATTATGTTTTCAATTACCATTTTGACTCACTGCTTGCTCTTATCTCTAAACCAGGGGAGGCTGGAGGAGGTAGACATCGGGCAATGGTCACATTGGAATACATGGAACGGAATAAGGAATAGCATCAAACATATACGTATACTGTATGATACCATTCTGTTCCATGCATTACAATGAGCCCGACCTCAGATGTCTACCTCCACCAGACATTGCTCCTGTACATGACCGTTTTTTTCCTTCTCAGATCTAATATGGGATATGGCACGTAGGTACATGTACAGTTAACAATAGGTAACGAAACTGCTGAGGGGGAAGAGATTGACAAGCCTGTCAGCAGACACACAGGAGATCCAGAGGACAATGAGAGGGTAGAGGAACAGATGGATGTATCCACCACAGAGGTCGATGGCAGGGTCAATAGCTATCGTATTGTATGGGGGAGTTGATTGACAGGTAGCGTGGTGAATGTTCTGGGATAGCGACAGGGCTAATGATACAGTAGCTCTGGCTCTACTGCAGGAATAAGGGTGGCTGGTGTTTCCTGTGTGGAGCTCCACTAGTTTCCTCTCTCTGCTTTGATGTCGGGTGTTCAGTATTCTGATCAGGCTTCCCCTCCCATCGGCAGGCATCTCTCTCTCTCTCTCTCTCTCCCTCCCTCCCTCTCTCTCTCTCTCTCCCTCTCTCTCCCTCCCTCTCTCGCTCTCCCTCTCTCTCTCTCTCCCTCCCTCTCTCTCTCTCTCTCCCTCTCTCTCTCTCCCTCTCTCTCTCCCTCCCTCTCTCTCTCTCTCTCTCTCTCTCCCTCTCTCTCCCTCTCTCTCTCTCTCTCTCTCTCTCTCTCTCTCTCTCTCTCTCTCTCTCTCTCTCTCTCTCTCTCTCTCTCCCCAGGAGGTAGGGTGTGGGGCTCAGCTCAGTGCTGGCGAAGGGCTCCAAAGTAACTGACCGCTGGGAGTCAGTGTCAGTTTATTCCACTATCTATTCATTCTTAATGAAGTCACTCGGGCAATTGCGAAGTCTACTGAATCCTTATGGTTTTCATGGCGTCTCTTTTGTTCAAGAACAGTACAGGAGTATAGTTTATTAGTTTCCCTCTGCACACCTCTGCAGATTCCTATTCCTATTCCACCTATGTGAACTTGATGGTGGACATTGTGTAGTGGTGGCCATGAAGCCTGGAGGGCCACAGATGGTGAAAGCATGACATGTCATTTGAGTGGAAATGGAAACACATTGTCACAGTGGGTAGGTTTGGCCCTGGAAAGACATTGGCCCCCTTTTATACTTTTTTTTCTTTTTACCATGGTAGTGGCCATCCATCTACCCTGCTAGCCGAAGCTCCAGCCCCGACCCCATCCCCATCCCCAGCCCCATCCCCAGCCCCATCCCCATCCCCAGCCCCATCCCCATCCCCAACCCCATCCCCAGCCCCATCCCCATCCCCATCCCCATCCCCATCCCCATCCCCAGCCCCATCCCCAGCCCCATCCCCATCCCCAGCCCCATCCCCATCCCCATCCCCATCCCCAGCCCCATCCCCATCCCCATCCCTATCCCCATCCCCATCCCTATCCCCAACCCCATCCCCAGCCCCATCCCCATCCCCATCATCCCCATCCCCAGCCCCATCCTCATCCCCATCCCCAGCCCCATCCCCATCCCCATCCCCATCCCCATCCCCATCCCCAGCCCCATCCCCAGCCCCATCCTCATCCACATCCCCAGCCCCAGCCCCAGCCCCATCCCCATCCCCAGCCCCATCCCCAGCCCCATCCCCATCCCCATCCCCAGCCCCATCCCCAGCACATCCTTGGAGAACTTGGAGGCTTTGTCACTTGTTCTGCTGTCAGTCTTTTGTGTTCAGAGTCATCCAGGCCTTGGCACAGCCTGAATAGAGCTGTTCCTGGATGTCTAGCCAATATGGAGACTTTCAAGGAGAACATTAAGTGCAATGCAAGTGTTGTTTGCGCTGGAAAAACTGGATACACCACATAGCAAGGCAAGGCAAATGTATTTATATAGCACATATTCATACAACTGAATGCAAACTCATAGTGCTTTACATAAAAACATTAAAAAGTGCAAAAAATAACAATTAAAACGTTTCTAATAAAATAGGTCACCATTTAATTAAAAGCCTAACAACAGAAGGGCAATACAATGACAATTTAAAAGGTTCAAGTTTAAAAACAAACCAGTCAGTTAAAAACCTACCCTAAACTGTCAATATTTAAAAGACAGTCAATTAAAAGACGAACAGAACATAACAGTCTACAGCCTGTTTTTAAAAACACTGTTTGAATTATCCGTTTTTTAAAAATGTTTTTAGGCTGCAGCCCCATTGCAAATGTGCGAGTCCAGACTATTGATGGAATCCACAAGTAAGCGTCTGGAGTTAGATCAGTTGGAAAGATCTATTGATCAGGGAAGGGTCCACCGAAGCTTGTATTGGTACAGTAATTGGCTTTGGAGCCGTCAATACCTGGACCATGACAGAAATCCATACACTGCTGCGTGTGTGAAATCATTTCAATCTGCTGATTACATTTTAAGGATGAAATCGTATCATGGCTGATGAAGTGAATAATTCACAGGGTTACTGCATGTAGTGGGTGCTATACTCAAACTGGGCTAAACAACAATAATGTATGTATTTGTTTACTTTGTATATTGTTTTAATGTGTCAGTTTAATTACATAATTACACACACCTTTCAATGTGCCATGTACAAGACAGCAAAGACATTTGCAAAGACATTTGCCACTCACACACACACACACACACACACACACACACACACACAAAACGCACAGCCTACTCATTATCACCCTGAGATAGATGTCCTGCCATGGTCCGATAATGGTCTCCCTGAATGGTGCTACATTTCAATCAGGTGCCTATGCCTCTAGGGGGCAGTGTGTGTGTGTGTGTGTGTGTGTGTGTGTGTGTGTGTGTGTGTGTGTGTGTGTGTGTGTGTACAGTACCAGTCAAAAGTTTGGACACACTTTCCCATTCAATTGAATGGAGAAATGTGTCCAAACTTTTGCCTGGTACTGTATGTGTGTGTATGTGTGTGTGTGTTTGTATTTATGTATGTGTGAGTGCATGTGTGTGTGCGTGTGTGTGTGTGTGTGTGTCTGTGTGTCTGTGTGTCTGTGTGTGTGTGCATTTTGCATGTAGGGAGTGTGAAGGATCTGCCGTGGTGTGGCGAGCCCTCGGGCTGTGTAGCATGAGAATAATGCATGTGGAAATTCAGCCTTTCATATGCCAGCACCCCGGCCTCTTAAGTCTGCCAGCGATGAAATAAAGATGAGTGGGGCCGGCATAATGAGGCTCCACGCTGCACCCCGCTCTCTGATTGATGTCAGCCGCTATAGTGTGTGATGGCGGAGGGTGGAGGGTCAGGGCTCAGGTTTGGTAGTGATGGTGGAGGGTCAGGGCTCAGGTTTGGTAGTGATGGTGGAGGCGGGAAAGTGGAGAAGGGAGGGTGGAGGGACCGCTGTAGGCATCTTCAGACATTTACTGTGTGTGTGTGTGTGTGTGTGTGTGTGCGTGTGCGTGTGTCCATGTGTGTGTGCTTGGGATATGTTCTCATATTTTGTGTTAGAATGGATCAATAGGTGTCTTGCAACATACTGTACACAGAGTGGTAGTGCTGGAGATAACATATGCAATGCTATTACCACTTATGTTAATCTTGACATTAATTAACGTTGAGATTTCATGTCACTGATTATAGATTCTGTAGCTTTACCCCCCCGTACCACATCATACCGCGGTATGAATTAGAGGAGATTTAATCACACTGAAAGGTTAGTGTTCATTCTGGTCAGCATGTGTCACTACGCAGGTCTATCATATTGAATTGATCAGAGAGAATTAGTAATTGCATACGTTGAGTAATGCAGTCTGACGTGTAACGAGCCATGCGACACGTGATGCAACGTACCATGTGGCGTGCCGTGTGACATGTTGTGTGACGCTCTTCTTCTCTACTCGTCAGTTCCGTAGTGTCAATATACAGATCGAGGTATAGCTAGTGACTATGCATGCGTTTGCCTCTGCCACTGCACCCATTCCACTACCCTTTTGTTCCGTTGTTGACCTGAGACACAGGTCCTGCTAATCTGATGGCAGAACGAGCCGATAATTGATTGGCGCGTAGTGTTGTTCTGTATTACCCTGCTATTACATGCAGTAGAATACTCCAATGATGCATTACCTACTGTTTCCACTGGAGGCTCCAGCCGAGGGAGTATATAAGATTCAAGTGCTCACTCTGATGGTCTCTTGCTAATACATATTGCAATGGAGTTATTCAAGTTATTAAATTAGTGCTTCATCTCTCTCTCTCTCTCCATGGCTTTATATAAGAAGTGACAGGTTTGTCATGACAACCGAGGATCCTATGTTCTGACATCCTCTTTGTCCACCATCAGACCCTACCCTAATCTTGTTACCATGGTGATAATTGAGAGTGGCTTTGAAGCCATGGTTTCAGAGGTTAGGGTTCTAATACCCTGATAAAGTGATTGGATCATAATCAAAGAATGTCATGACAACTAAAATATCTGGAGACAAACATGTCAAGCTTGTGTAGACCGGTCTGTAAGGGACTGTAGACATACCTAGCTAATTAGGCTTGATTGTTGAGTGTGATGACGTTATTTGAGACGTGTGCTAGTACAGGTAACGCGGCTAAGGTGGCCAGACGCCAACATAGCTGAACATTTAAATAAAAAAGTCCTCTAAGCTGTGCAGCTTCACATGCTGTCTCCATTTCTGAGATGATAGGGAAAGCAAAATAATTAAGAATATTTAATTAAATTATGGTGGGAGTACATGTAGCAGCCAATTTTCATAGCAGTTTTGCAGCATTGCACACTGTCTCCAGTGATGTTCCAATTTTCCAGTATTGCAGAGTATTGCAAAAGGAGTTTTTTGTCAGATTGTTACACTATGGTCTTCACAAATGTCACTTCTGTGTAATTTAATCTACACTATACAGTTGACAGCGGTCAATGTGGATAAAAGCAGCCTGTAAATATAAAATACTGTGTGTGTGTGTGTGTGTGTGTGAGTGTGTGGCATTGGATATGCCTTGGATTTTCTCTCAATCTGGGCATGAAATAGCTTTTCACGGCTAATTGCATGGGGGAGAAGCTCTCTGTGTGCTTTGAGACTGTACTCTGTTCTAAAATGAGCTGGACCTTATCCCCGGTGGGGGGGGTGGGGGGGGTGCGGGGGGCGGGGAGCGGGGAGCATCAGAGGAACATCGGACTTGACAGACAGTGCACTCGTAGAGACAATTTGTTTAATAGAGATGATGGCTCACAGGCAGGTGCAGTCGAGGCCTCCACAAGCAATGGAAGAGCACTCTGCCTGATTGGAAGATGAAGGAATAGTACCCTGATTGCAGTATGGCCATTGCAGTATGGCCAGATACATCTTATTATCTTCTCCTGCTACCATAGCAACGCTTCACACCAGCCCCCCCCCCCCCCCCCCCCAGTCTTTTAATTGAATTCAAGCTAATCTAACAATTAGATGCGGAAGTTAGAGATTGTGTTTGCAGGGAAAGAAAAGGAATTTCCGTGTTATACTGTCGAAGGCGGTAATCTTGACAAATGCAAAGAGAGCAGTTCCGGATTGTTTCATTAGAATTTTTTATCGCAGTCACTGAAATTAGAAGTCGCTCTCCAAAAAGAAAGAATGACAAAAAGAAAGAAAGAATGGCACCTAGATGACACATTCTTAATTAATGAAATTAGAGCAGGCTGAGCTGAAGGCTGTAATTATCCTTTCTTTGGCGTTCAGTCACTCACTACCTTGGAAGGGGAGGTGGGAGGCCAGGAGGAGAGAAGGTGGGAAGGAAAAGCCTTTTATTTAAAGGCCTTGACCCAAAGAATACCAACTCCTCCACAGTTTACAAAAGCACTTGTCTTTTTACAAAGTGAGATAGAGAGGGAGGAAGGGAGGGAGGGAGGGAGGGAGGGAGAAAGCAACCTAAACCATGAAACACACGGTCTTCTTCCAGCTCTAAGCCAGAACAGGCTACGCTAGCTGCACATGTAAGGGTCATAAGCAGTAATTATTTCTCCTGGTTCTAATATGTAAGCTCTCACTCATGTCATGCCCTGCATACTGTATGATAACAAGCATGGACATGGGTTGCATGATAAGTGCGTGCATAATATAAAGACACATGATAGTTCATCTGACATCGTTGGTATCCCAGGGAGACGGGGGGAGAGTTATTAGATATGTTCTCAACATCTCCACCTTGTCAAGGAGGGTGCCGTAATGAGGAAGTGAAGCTGTGTCAACGGCCAATTAAAATGGTTTGTTGAGCCGCAGAGCCTTATGTAGGCAAACTAATTGGGAAACAAAAATCCATTATCTCCTGTTGGAAATATCATTGATGGTTTAATTGCATTCTACCGTTATTTTTCAATAATGCAATCACTGTAACTCCTGATCTTTGGTTGTGTCACTTTTCCTTCGTCAAGATGTTATTAGTCATACATCAACACAACGACATATCCCACTTAAGCCCCTCGAGTAATGGCTTAACTTATCTTGTCTCTGGAAGTCTCGTGCATTGCTTTCTCATAATCCCTTTCTAGTTGTCATCTTAGCCAGTGGTGTAGTCTAGTTTTTTTTGGTGGGTATATTGTGACTTTTCCCTCAGCCTCATATTCACCCGTCCCAGAGCGACGTGTCCCGGAGCGACACCCGTCCCATAGCAACACCCCATAAGCACCACCACACTCACTTATGCACCCTTAGGTTTGCTGCCTTGGGGGGGTGGCATGGACTGTGGCATAGACCCACCCCCCAGGTAAGACCCTGCGACCCTGCGACATACCCTGCGGTCTTGACTACCTGTCCACTTTCTCACCTGGTTCTTGCTTTCTCTCTCTGGTGTGCCGACAACATCCTGCTCTCTCCCTCTCTATCCTCCTCTCTCTCTTTTTTGTTGTCAACTAAAAGGCAAACATAACAACCAGAGTATTTATAATTTAATAAGATTAGATTGATCCATATCAATGTATAACATCATTCTAATTGAATATTGGGTTGCTGTGGGCAATGCAGTCAGCTAATGTCTTTACTTACTCTCTCACCTGAAACAAAATCGTATGTTCATCTATAAAAACAGACATTTCCAATGAGTGAGGGTTTGTTCCAATGCTTCAATCCACTGTCCATGTAGGACTACTGTAAATATACCACAGTCTCGTATTTAAAAAATGTTTTTGACAGCGCTGGCACAGCGCGAAGCGAAGTGTGGAGAGATAGGTCTGGCCCGTCCCCCCCAAGGCAATTGTAGGGGAAACACTGTACACATAGCATTCTGAACGACTGGTTATGTGTTAACAAACATGTCAGAAAGTCAAAAGTCAGTGCTTCATAACACAGATGGGGTGAATTTTATGAATGAAAGTTTTAAAGTTCTGTCACAAAACGCTGTTACGTATCCTCACACATTTTTAAGTGGGTATACGGAAATCCTTGGCCTTTCCTAGTGGGTATACGGCATAGTCCTGCGTATCACGTAGACTACACCACTGATCTTAGCCACACTGCACAGACTTGTACTGTATATCAGTACAAATGTTGCATTGCAATGATGCTGACTTGATGACAGAATCCTCAGCGACTTTGTTCCATTTATTTTTTGGTCCACCGACTGACAAATCTTCAAATCTTGTTGAAATGTGTTTGCTGAGTGTAAAAGTGTGTGTTCCAGCAAATTGCCTGTTTCTACCTTGTATTAACAGACCACTGCTGTCCCCTCAGTCCCCCCTTTATGTCATCTCCACTGGACATCCTCTATGTTTTCTCATGCAGGCCAAACACACACTTACGTCCAACAATGCGTAATAGCTCACAGAATTAACAAGGATAATGTCATACTAGCTCACTGTTGTTTCTGAACAGCTTTCAGCTATCCCTGCACCCCCATCTCTCACCATCCCTCTTCCTTCTTCTAACCCCACACACACACACACACACACACACACACACACACACACACACACACACACACACACACACACACACACACACACACACACACACTCCAAATCAACCACACAATTTATGGCCGTTGGAGAATGTTCCTTCCTAGTCTGGCGGCTAATGTGGTCAGCGAGACAGGGCAGCACAATCTCATGGATATTCAAGGGCATTCGTCCCCAGGCCCATTAGAGGCTCCAACGCTCCGGTGTGCAGGTGCTAATATGACAAGGTGCTTGGTGAATGTTAAACACGCAGTTGGGGCCGAGCGGGCCTCTCTCGTATCCTCCAGCTCCGGAAAAGCTGTCATTTGTTTGGAAGTGCTTTGGTTTCAGGATGATTGATTTGGACAGTGTTATTGGACGAGATTACACTCACTGCTATCACGAAGATAATGTCAATCCACCGGTGTCAGACCACAAACGCAGCCTCTGCATGGATTCCAACCGCCGATTTGTTTCTGACTGGAACAAATTGCTGCTTTTGCTTTCCACATGGAGAAGATTGTGGCCATGGTAGCCATCAGTCAAACCGACCAACTTTAAGGCGATTGATTATTCTCTCTAGTAATGAACAGTTGACGGACCTATTCTCTTCTCGTAGCTGCCAGATGAATGGTTTTGCCTGAGGGAGGAACTGTCAGGCAATGTGTGGGATTTCGTTTGAAGGCAAGTCTCCTTGTTATGTATTGACACCTGTCTAAAGCCAATCACAATTCCGTTCGTCATAAAATAGTCTGCTCGGAATTCTGGCATTGAACCAGGGGAGACTGGTGGAGGCAGAAATCGGACCACGGGGTCAATGTGATGCACAGAACGGAATGAGGGATTTCTCATTCCATTCCATGCATGGCAATGAGCCCGTCCTCTGATTTCAACCTCCACCAGCCGCCCCTGCATTGAACTGTATTTACTTAACACGGACAAACCAGTCTACTGCTGGTTCTCCAGCTTGGCTCTGGTGAGGTTAATTTCAATACGGAGGCATTTTTAATATCGACTCTCGAAGACAGCCTTTGGCTAAGCCGTCACCTCTTCTCAGGTATTCAAAAGAGAAAGAGAAAGAGAATACATTTCGGTTATTATGCAGGTTGGAGGCTAAAGCAGCCAGGAGGAGACTGCTCATGCACAACATCTCAGTAGCTTGTTAATACGCTCATAGGCATGTGTCACCTCCAGTCGTGGTACCGTGGGATTTAGCCCTTTATCGTACCCACGGCAGCCATTACGTGTCCTGAAAGAGAACAGCCCAGGAGCCAAAATGGCTGACCAGCGAGCCACACCTGGCAGCTTCTCTCATCTCGCTCTGTGTCTCTGGGCATGCCTTGTGTCTGTCAACCTTTTACTTCAAAGTGAGAAATTGCTCCTGATATGCACAATTAGTGCATGAACATGACTGTTTTTGCTTTTTGTTAATAGCCTGCTTAATGCTATACCTGAATCATACCGCTGTAGGGACGCATCAAGGACCCCAATTGAAATAAGCCAGTGGCTTTCTTGGGTTTTTATCCTGTTAGTTGACCTTGTATGTAATATGTACTTTCATGTACCTACTTCTGCAAATCTTCTAATAAAGTTTTCAATCAATCAATCAATGGAAAGGAAGGAAAATAGAGTCTCTCTTTCCTTACTTCCTTCTCAAAATGCAGGAGGATAGGGAGGAACCTTGGATGTTCTCCACCAATGCGTTTTTCAGAGAGAGGAGATGAGGATTAGAGTAGTGACTATGAGGACGCAGTGAAAACGTAATTGATCCTATTATAATACCTGGATCAATCAGAGTTTCCCTGGTAGATCGTAAAGCCTTATTTCAACAGTTCTGACACATCACCCACAGCCTGTAATGTGAACAACTGTCACGATACAATCGCAAGGTATGCGTTTGCTATGGGTTTCTTTGCACAGCCATTGTCGAACTGACAAGAATAGCTACGGTACTATGGGGTTATTCCAAGTGTCTTCTTTTTGCAGCTAATGTGCTGTCACAGATGAGCAGAAGACAGTCCAGATTGAAATGGCTGTTCAAGCTGGCAAATGTGATGAAAACCATTCTGACATGAGTGCGATGGATAGAGAACACACACACACACACACACACACACACACACACACACACACACACACACAGCTAATCCGGTTGTTTAAAGTCATACATTCATTATCGTTGTGCTAACTCAATATATCTCAATATCTAACTCCCCCATTTGCAATAAGCTCATTCAAATGCACTTTGTGTTTTTCATCCGTTCGTAACGATTTAGCACATGACATGCACAACACAAATCCTTGGGTGCTCTGGATCGATATTGAGCAAGTGGAGCGTAATTAATATAGGAATGGCCTGTAATGGCATCTTCATCAAAGCCTACTGCCAATCAGTTGTATGAGATGGATGCACCAGGCTTGGCCACTTGTTGATTAATCCTTGATAGTTTGGTCATTAAGAAGATAATTCAACTTCACTGAGGATGGTGAATCAGTGGTTTATTTATGATGCTGTCATGTGTTTGTGGATTGAGAAATACAGTTTGGGTATATATTTAAAGGCCATGAGATCAGACTCTATATTTGTTTTCTTAGTCAGTCGTTGGAAATATGATATGCCTAGACACCTCTGATATTCTCTAATATTTTCTTTTGCAGAAACAGCCTTTGGATGTTGACTAGAACATCAAAGTGTTTGGTTGCAACCTCTTTGCTCAGATATTCTCTTTTTCTCAGATCTCTAGAGATTGAAATTACCTGAGCCGCTTGCTAAAAACATACAGAATGTGTATGTGTATACATACATCCAGAAGAAGATGTCTTATTCATTTTATTGCTTCATGTATGTGACTAGAATGTGTCCAGTCGGGTAACATATTCCAGAGAGAAATGCACCACAACAAAATTCACATTCCAACAGGGGAGGCTAGAGGAGGGAGAAAACAGAGTATGGGAGCCCTCCGCCAGCCTCCACCGTATTTCCATGCAAGCTTTTCCGCCCGAAGGTACCATCAGACAACCAGCAGGGTATTATTTCTTTTAACAATCAAACGTTGCCTTTAATAAAGGGTAATAGCTATTCTTAAGGACCTCTGAAAGCCCAGGATGTGTAATTAGCTTTACCCAATGCAAAGCCTTGCACCTCCTGTGTCTCTTCCCCCCTTGTGGAGTTGCCGTCTAAATTCAGTCCATAACATTTCAATTCCATTTTCCATCAACTTCTAACGGCCACCCAGGGTAGCATTCCCACCGCCTGTGAACACTTTTCTCAAGGTCAGAGAGTTCTTCCGTCTCCAGATACAGGATCCTTCTGCATGACGGCTACCAAGGAGGCAGAGATTAATATATCCAACCCTGTTGGATATCTTTTCTAACTCCATTAAACATTTTATTTTTCAAAGTTCTGTTTGTGATTTATGACAACAGAGGGACATAGACTGTGTCCTTTGTTCTTGATACGTGCTATACGGCAGGAGAGAGGCCAGTGGAGGTGGAAATCGGAAGACTGGCACATCCATGCGATCCATGCATTTACAATGAGCCCGTCCTCCGATGTCTGTCTCCATCCGCCTCTACTGATATACTGTACAGGTGTCTGGGGTGTACTCGTTTTAATGGTGAGGGAAAAGAGAGAGAGAGAGATCAGAGGGGATATGTTTCTCCAACTGCCTTCTAAAGATAATGCAATGTTGCGCCCTTGTCAGTCACTTGGCTTTGACATGAGAAGCAGGCATGCTGTTTAGACTTTTATGTATGGATTTCATGTATGGATTTCATTCAACACATACGTCATGCCGTTTTGTAGAGTAGAACGGGCGTCTTGTCTCTACCCTCTCCCCACTATACTCATCTCCCCCGGTTGCTGATGAGGTGGCTACTTATGAGCCCGTTCAGTGAGCTGTGTGTTATGTGTACTATGGTGAGTAGTGGCAGCTGCACAGCAACACCCAGCACAACAACAAGCCTGTTGTTAGGAGATCAAACAGGGTAATGACACTGATCACCATTAATCATGCTGCGAAAGTGGCCCTTCCCTTCTGTGTTACTGTACTTACACATGGAGAGCAGGGGCGGCTAGTGGAGGACAGGCTCATTGTAATGCATGGAAAAGAACGAGGAATCGTATCAAACACATTTTCTTTGGTGTTTGATAGCATTCCTCACATGTGTTTGATATCATTCATCATTCCGTTCCATGCATTACAATGAGCCCAGGCCTCTGTGATTTCCACCTGCACCAGCCTCCCCTGATGGAGATTATTTTGATAGATAGTGACAAATGCATCTTTCCATTCCAAACCCAGTCCAGTATTATTGCCTGCCATACAGGGTATTTAATATTGACTGTTTATCAGTAAATAAAGGTTTGGTATCTAGTGATATGGAAGGACACCCATGTTTTCCTCCATCTGGCAACCGACATCATTATGCCGACTTACGTAAACATGATCGTTCTCGTCGTAGTTTCCATGACATCCCCCTGGGGTGGATAATACGCAGCATCAATCCTTTTTCACACATTTCAATAGGCCGCCCCGGCTCAGAGCAGAGAACCCCGCATACGGCACTGAACAGAAGCTGCTCAGCTATGCAGTAGATTACTTTGCATTCAATGGAGAGTGATACGACCATCTCTGTTGGTATAACCACCCCTCTACTCCACTGTACTGTATATACCCCGCTGGCATTTTCATGGGCTTTAGTGTTCCAAAGAGAGCGCGGCGGCATTCCACGAGACAAACGCGCCATCGTCTAAAACATTCCCTCCAGAGACACGCCCGTGCTTGTTAGGGTTCCTGCTGTCCTTTCTGTGATAGGTCCCTAGCCACGCTCTGCTCTGACCCAGTGTCTGTCTGCAAGCAGCCTAAGTGTGACTCGTGGTAATACATTATACAACTGTGTGTGTGTGTGTGTGTGTGTGTGTGTGTGTCTGTGTGTGTGTCTGTGTGTCACAGCAAGGCTCCTACATTCCCATCAGGGCAGTACAGTGTGGTTATCGTGATATAAGGTGATATGGTTAGAATGTGTGTAAGAATTTCATTTGTTGATCTTCCTCTGATTTCTGTCTCCACCAGCACTGCTGTACTGTAAGATGCATCTAGCAGCAGGTGGTCAGCAATTGTATTGGTTTCTTTGGTAAGAACCAGAAAGGTATAACTTTATGTAAATGCAAGGTACATGCAAGTGGAAACCAGTGCTGTAAAATAAAGTGTTTACAGACCATGCTGTACAGAACATGCACTGGTGTGCGACCCCCGATCCCCCACATCCAGGATCCTGAGGATGCTTAGTAATCATGGACCGTTGAAGTGGCCATTTTGTGAAAATGAAGTCACGCTATCCCTCCAACAATGCTAGCCAGCCACTCTCTGTCTATCCTCCCTCCACCCACGCCAGCCTCACTAAGTGGCAGGCGCAGCAGGAAGAGGCCAGGCGTCATGACACGTATTACACTGAATTAGGTGTCATTTCCAATCGAAGGCTGTGTGTTGCTGGTCTTGATCATATTAGTCCGGGCTGTCACTCTGCAATCAGGCAGGTTTGAGTCTATTTCAACCGTCACAGCGTCAGCTGCTATGCTAATAGGAGTGGATCTATCCCAGCTCATCATTTCGAAAGCTGCGCAAACCCCACTGGTTATTAAATCATCATGAAAAGATTTGTTTCTTTTTCACGGGCAAATAAATGTTGTGATGGAGTTAACTTGACAGGTAGCAGTGTATATATATAATGTTATTGTTATGAGAGAAAAGTAGGCAGAAGACTGTGAATAATTATTCGAATTTGTCGAATTTGTGTGGGTACATTTGTGTACGCAGCATGTGCACATTTTGTGCACGTAAATGTGTGTGTGTGTGTGTGTGTGTGTATGCATCTGTGTCTGGTACGGTTCCCCTCACTCTGCCACATCCACACTGTCATTAGCATTCAGTCAACACAGGACTCTTGGCGGATCAGTGAAGAGGTAATGAAAGGCAAAATATGGGCGAGGCGTCCAAACCAAGGACACAATCATTATGGATGGGAGTCACAGCACAGGGCCTTACAGCCCCCCACTAATACCAACACGGGTTCCAGTTTAGTCCTTGATGTTTAATCCGGCCTGAACAACTCTTTAAACTTCATTGATATCTCCCCCACAGGTTTTTCCCAATAGCAGGCTGATATGTGGAAAAAATACTAATGCAGCCATGGTCGACCATGTGTGTGTGTGAGTGTGTGTGTGTGTGTGTGTGTGTGTGTGTGTGTGTGTGTGTGTGTGTGTGTCTGCCTGCCTGCCTGCCTGCCTGTGTTTGTGTGATGCGTTTGTTTTTACCCAGGAGATCTCCTTACCTGGCTTGCCTGTCATGTCCGACTGTTTGTCTGTCATCATACAGTATACAGCAAGCCTAAAATATGGACACTAAACCACTTGGGTAGCCCTGGAGATCTGCTGCGTCATGGCAGCTACCGTATATCCTCTTGTCTTATTTGTTTTCCATGAGAAGCACACATGGTGCAGTGTGGGGATGGTATTGTGGCCTTCCAGGTGGGGATGTTTTACCCACACTGTTGCCGAGGTTCATATAGGATTCACCATAGCTGAGACTACAGTACGGTATGCGTCAAATATCCTATTATAGAAAGGTATCATTTGTTTTGGATAGAGTATGATAATAAATGCTTAATGTTTATGGCCTAGAGCACCATTCTAGCATTTGATTTAATTCTTGAACCTTTGTTCTGTGTAATGTCACATAATGTATTAGCTGTAAATGCGTATATCCTTTTTAAGAAGTCGGCATGCTAATCAATTCCTTACTGAGGCATCCCTCATGATTTAAATCAGGCGCACCTAAAGTATGTGCAAGGAAAACATTGTGTAATCTCCACCCATGTCTGGAAGGCTCTAGTCTCTCCACTGGAGGGAAATGGTAATAAAATCCAGTGAAATCCATAGTACTATATAGACTTAAATAATCGCTGTTGTTTGTTGTTTTTGAGCACCGGCTTAAATGTATGGTTTCATTTCCAGACATGTTTCCACTTGAACAGACGATCTCAAGTGAGGTATCCGATGCCCACATGTGTGTACTGTAGCGTGCTGTTCGTCTACCAAAGTGGTACAGTACTGGATGTTGCGTTTAAGGGCCAATCAATATGTAACAGTAGAGGCATAAATTGGAGGACAGGCTCATTGTAATGCATGGAAAACGGAACATTCTGTCCTCCGATTTCTACCTCCACCAGCCTCCCCTGATATGTAACCACACATTTGAATGAGATCAAATGATTTGCTTAAGCACAGTCTAAAGTTAACCACTCCCACTGCATGCATAGTCTGTTGAAAGCCCGCAAAAGAGTGTGCTTTCCACTAGGTTTGCAATAACACAAATTATGAAATATTTACATTAATCCTGTTGTTATTCTACTGAGGGTGGATGTGATGAAACAAGCTCATTTGTAAATGATAAATGGACTGACTTATATAGCGCCTTATTTACAATGGGCTTTCATTCACCCATTCACACACACATTCACACACCAATGGCGGCAAGCTACCATGCAAGGCGCCGGCTCGCTCATTGGGAGCAATTTGGGGTTCAGTGGCTTGCCCAAGGACATCTCGACATGTGCCAGCCGGGGTTTGAACCCGCCGATCGCTTCCTTAGACGCTGGCTCTACCTCCTGCGCCACAGCCAGCCCATTTATCTATACAAAGTGTGCACCTCCCACCCTAATGCTGGCATCCATTGTAATCAACAAAGGAGCCCAGAGAGTTATATTAAAAGAGGCAAACCGACAGCCCTATTCATTCCCAAATCAGCCGATCTACTCCAGTCTTGGGAGAGCTCAGTGCTCATTGCACCTTGGTCCAAGCCTTTTAAGATTCAGGCTGAAGCGAAATGAAAAGGGGAAGTTGACTTTACAAATGTCAGGAGCTGCCAATACACCTGCTTATTCTCAACAGCTCTCGGAGAGAGAAAAATAAAAAGGCCAAATGAAATTCAAATGCCATGGCTTTTAGAACCTTTTAATCAATACCACAATGGGAGAAGCTGGGAGTGTAATGGCAGGTCTGAGTAAAGCCTTCTTCCCCTTCCTCACCTTTCAAGCCTCGTCGTCATTATCACTCACAGCGGAAACTACATGCCGCTCTCTCTGAACAAAGCATGACATATATCTGCATACAGGTATGTCATTCCTAGAAACTCTAAACCTGTAAGCAATGGACAGTCTGGACGGATTGTATGGCAGCTGCTGGACTGAAAAAATCAGGTGTAGTGCTGAGGCACAAACATGTACATTTCAAGCCTGCAAACTGTGACACTTTAAATAACGTGAAAAAATACTATTGTGCAATATGACAACCCTAGTCGACTATCTGTACAGTATAGTAAAGTGGATTGTGTACATAGCCTTTATTTATGTAAACCAGCTCCTTCCCTTCTTGTGATTTTTTTTAAAGTTTTTTTTTCCCCCCTTCCTAACACCAGGGGAGCCACCCCTCCTAAATTTCGTTGTTTGGTACCTGTACTGTAGCAATGACAATAAAGTCCATTCATTCATTCATTCATTCATTCATTCATTCATTCATTCATTCATTCATTCATTCAATGGATGCATATTGTTTTATGAAAATTGAGCTCTCCAGATGAAAACCAAAGCTAACAGAGGTATTAGTGACATTTCTTTTTTGGAATTTGGCCAATTTGCTTTCTGGAAGGGTCTTTAGGCTTACAATAGAGTGGTCGTTTATATACAGAAGGAAACAATCCAATTACTTTATTTGAAAGCAAGTGAGTCATTTTTCTTACAGTTGCCTCTAGGACAGAATAGCCCATGCTAGTGATGGATGCAATATGGTTGGAGAATTGTGAGTCTATAAATAAAATCTAGATTGTTTTCCTTGAATTAGCCTTTACATAAAGAATAAGAAAAAGTAGCTACATTAGTCATTTTAATATATTTTTTTGCTGACATATGACATCCTGTAACTGCAAAATGTTAATGCAGTATGTTGAGCGATATACAGTATTATATTTTCTTATTTTCTTCGGCTCCTCCTAAAATGATGTGCCGTGACATAATGACATTTCAAACAGCTTCTGAGCTTTGAAGTGTGATGTGGCTAGTCTGTTTGTCCCAGAGTCGAACACAATCCTCTGAACCCCCTTCATGGGATTTTCACTGAGTCAAACAACCTTGTTGACACGTTTTATTGAGAAATACTCTTAGCTATGTCTGGCATTACTTACTATCCAAAATAGCATTGTAAATGACTAGCGTCATCACTCGCTGTGTGTGTCTGTTCTTTGAGTATGTTTTTCAAGAAAAGCCTGGAAGCAAAACTGACTGGCGTCGGTCTTGAAGAGTTAATGAGGTTAGATGTTTGAACAGTTGCATTAATTATTCCATAAGTCCATAATTGGTGGCTCATTACAGTATCAGTAGTCATTTGAAAATGTGAATAATCATTGTCTGTTGTTGTGTACTCGTCTGCATGAAGATATTTTCCCTCTCTATCCTCCAAATGATCAGTCAAGTTTAACAAAGCATTCTCAGCTGCATCACAAATCAATCAATCAAATCCATTTCCCTGTTTCAATGTATTCCGAATAAAATGGAGCCCCAAATTACGTTTGCAGTGATTGCATTACCCTCCTCAATAATGGATGCAAATGATGCTCAGAGTGCAAGAGAGGAGCTTCAAAGCCCATCTCACTGGCTGACATAAGATCCAATATCTAGAGAGTTATTAATGACCGTATTATGCTATTGGACGGGTGTTGGGCAAGAGTGATGTAGCAATGGTGACATCAGTGTTTGTCCAGTTGAAAGGCGACATACCACTAGACCTTACCTTTTGCAACAGTTTTGACTATGGAGAACAAGTCCAAGGTCTCGAACCGAATGACAAACCAAATGATAATGAAATGAAAATGGATGACAAACACATTTAATATATTCATTAATATACATTTGAATCTGGAGTAAAACCTACATTTTAATCTCAAGTAAAACCTACATTTTAATCTGGAGTAAAGCATACATTTTAATCTGGAGTAAAAACTGTGTGGCTGATTGGGCCTTCACATTGAGAGAGTGAACCTTGGCACCACCAGAACTACAGAAAACTAGTCGGTTTGAATGGATACATAAAAGAACAACAATGCAATTGGCTGTAATTTAAGGTTTTAAAGAAAGGTTTTAAAGTCAAGAATGGCAGCGTTTGTTTCTCTTGATTGTGTTGCATCTTTTAGAGGAGGAAGCGGGGTGCGTTACAGAACGACCTGCTATGAATAGACATATTGAGTTAGTGTGTTGGAAAGGCAACCGTTTGCTGTCACAGTGCCTTATATTGAATGTGGGTCCACTCTGTCTAAAACACAATACAACACATGGAACATTACATTTCATCATGTGTTTTATCTCAACCAATTAAAGCACTTCTTTCAATGCTGTGCAAAAAGGTCAATGCTGGCCTTTTCCATGAAAAATGAGTCAGTAACAATAACTGTCATAGTCAAAATCCAATTTTGAGCAGATATACAGTTTATCACCAAAGCCCTGGACGAATGCATGTCATTTGGAGCATCCAAGGCTGTATCGCGACTGTCCTAAGATTACATTCAAATTGATTCACGGAACCTCTTGGTATATATATAACCATATGCATCGGTATTTGACCCACCCCAAATTGGTTCACATACATACCGACGCTCATGACTGGGTCCATTACGGGAACCAATCAACTTTATCAGGCTCCAGCACATTTTGACCAATTTACACAGAGCATGTTATTAAAAGGGGCTGACGTTCAACGTGATGGAGATACGTTGGCCAAATGCTGCATGGCTAATTTGTTCCATAGCCCAGTGCTCTGATCAGTTGAAAGGGAGAGTCTCTCTTTCATCTTTCTGCATGGACTCCAGGGTGGAGGCAATAGGGGCTAGCAGAGATGCTCCAGTGTGCTGCCATTGTACTGTTGACTGTAATGTTGACTTCTGGAGTCACTAACTAACTCTGTTGAATGTGGATAACCCTGTAAAACCCTTTTAAAAAGAGGGGGAAAAAGAGAGATAGAGCAAGACAAAAAAAACATAACCCTAACACAAAGATAATGCCCTGGGCTCCACTCTCTAAGGAACCTTAAGGTAAAAAATGTATGTTTGTGTGTGTCCTCCTGCTTTGTGTGGACACTCCTGTGTGTGTCTGTGTGTGTGTGTGTGTGTGTGTGTGTGTGTGTGTGTGTGTGTGTGTGTGTGCGTGTGTGCGTGCGTGTGTGTGTGTAGGTGCAGGAGTGCATGCACGTGCGTGTGTCTCTCAAGACCAGGTATTCTGTCATCTCCAAAAGTGTTGCTTCCTGAGAGGGAAGCGATATCCTTGTACTGCTGTCGTGAGAGGCTCTTATCTGTCTGTGCAGGCAGGAGGACAGTCATGAGTCCTATTCATATGCATTTCAGACATTGTGTTTGTTCACAATGGGCGGTCAGGTTGGTCAGATCCAGGGGTGCTCAACTCCGGTCCCCCCACCCTCCTCCAACAATGTGATCACTCAAAAGCACTGTCCCCGGTGCTGAATCCTTGTGTAATATTAGGTGAATAGTTTGAGGTGTGCTAGTATTGGGTTAGCGCAAAAAGTGTAGGTGAGAGGGACTCCAGGACATGGCATGAGAACTAATCATCAATAAGACACTCCTCCCACTCAATAACACACCACCTCCACCTCCACCTCCACACATATGGCGATAGATAACTGCATTTCAAGCACAGGTGTTGGTGGTATCTTCAAGACGACCTACGTACATCTATCTATCTATATACATTGAGCTGTCTTTGCTCTTGCTCTGTGGTGTTCGTTCATTTGAATAGTTATTGCTTTCATCTTTAACCTTGATGTCTTCCAACACTTCAATGCTTCACTGTTCTTTTATGCCTTCTCCTTAAGTGTTCCAGACAAAATTGACTGGCAAAATAAAATTTCTTTTTTTTTATACTACAATAAACGGAATCAAACATTCTTTTGAAAATGCTAACCCATTACAAAGCCAGACATTTGACTGATTACTTTGAAAATTGAGCAACAGAGAGTAAGATAAATTAAGCAAATCATGTCTTCATAAAGCAGCTCATCCTTTAGTTTACACCCTTTTTCATCATACTGTACCACTCATTTCACACATGATAGCCGACACTTGGGGAATAGCTGTAATTTTCTCTGATCAGTTTAGCTGCACTAAAATTGAACTTGGTAAAATTATCTTCCTTTGAATATCTTGCCATTGTGCTAAAAGTTGAATCAATGTACTTATTTTAACATTATACAGACCACCAAAGCAAACTGCAATATTTCTTCCTGAATTCTCTGAGCTTATGTCTACTATTATTACTAGCTATGATTGAATAATTCTCAATGGAGACATGAATATTCATATTATTAATAGTTCAGAATTGAAGGCTATGGAGTTTATTAATCTTCTTGACAACCTAGGATTGACACAACATGTAAGGGAAGCTATCCATAAATGGGGTAATATACTTGATCTGGTAGCATCGCAAGGAATAACCATTGACAATGTTTCAGTGTCTGACATTACTGTTTGTGATCATTACTGTATGCTTTTTGATGCTCTGTTAAGTACATACAGTAACAAAAGATCATTTATAATAAAAAAACGACTTAAATACTAGTTTTCTGAACTTGTAAACTCCTTTGATCCATGTGATGTACATTACTCGATAAGTGAAACGCTTGATGCCTTTAATAGTAACTTGAGCAATGCACTAAGCAGTGTTGCTCCAATTAAGACACACAATAAAATATCACCATGGTTAAATAGCGCTATCTGTGATCTTAAGAGAGTATATAGAAAAGTGGAACGGATATGGAGACAAATTCAATTACATGCACCATAGCATTTTTAAAGAGCACTCTTTTCCTACACTTTTTACTTTACATTTTTTAATTTTAAAGTTATTTTAAGTTAATTTTAAATTAGATTATTGTGTGGGTTCTGATATGGTTGTTCTTAACTATTAATTATTGTGAGATGGTTGTGCTGAACAGTCAAAACACTTTGAGATGCATAATCTCTATGAAAGGTGCTAAGTTATTCATATTCATATTATTATTATTATTATTATTATTATTATTATTATTGTTGTTGTTGTTATTATTGTTATTATTGTTGGTGCACCAAACATAAATTATGCTGTTTTGGAATGTGTAGTTCACAGTCCACAACACTTTCGCTCTCATTAACTCTCTCATCATTTGAAAGATATTTTAATTATTGTATTGTTTAATTAATATCTGTTATTATTTTATTTGATACTGTATATTATGTATGAGAGATTTGGGTGGCTGAGAGTCACGTCGGTTCGGAGATCATAAGGGTGCCATTAACAAAGACACACAAAACACCACCAGAGGCCAGACTGCACAGTGCACAGTGGCTGATGCTCTCAGAGGTAATTAATGGGTTTTAATTAGATATCATATTGATGAGGAGTGAGGACTCTGATTTCATCTAGGGTATCTCATTAGCACCAGAGCTTTGTGATCTGACTAAGTTCACAATGCTGCGACTCTCCTTTCATTCAGACCAGGGCTGCTTTTAAGTTCTCTTTTCACTGGGTATTATGTTAGCTTGTTGCATTGATTTTGATGTGCAGGTGTTAACGTCACTTGTTTTCAAGGCATGGATGGTAAATAGCTTTTCTCTGATGACACCGAGGGATGTTACAGTCCAGGTTGTTAGGATGTTGGTATTCAAACCGGCCATTCTCTCTCATAACAACAACAACAATCCATATCACCTGCTTCTGTGGCAAGTGTTCCGTGAAGGAGATATGTGAATAGCAGTAAACAGCAGTAAACAGCAGTAAACAAACAAGACAATCAGAGTGTCACATTACCCACAAAGTAGCCGTTTTGTAAGCGTCTGGCTCCTCAATAGCACAATATCTGTAGGAATTTTACAGAGAGCCTTGTGGCCAGGCAAAACTTGGGGGTTTGAATTCCTTCCATGCAGCCCATTCATTGACTTTGTATTACACTAATGTTAAATATACCAATGTTAAACATTGATCAGGCTGACCTTATAGTTGGTGCAAGGTATTTATAAAAGCTATTTCCTTTTAGCTAGCCCAGAATAATCCTTATATAATGTACAGTCTTCCCTTTTGTCATGAATTGATCTATTCACAACCTTCATTGTTCATTTTAATACATAAATATTACATCTGTAAAGAGGCTATGGTCTTATGTTGACATTGGGGTGACGCAACAACAACTCATCATCTGAGGAAGCTCAGATTTTATGGTAATTCCCAGCCTTTTATCAATAATGCATTGAGAGCTACTTCCCTCCTTGGTGCTATAATGATGCCTCGTCTGTGTGCCTCTCTAGGGAGACAGAGCGCTCTGCCTTCACTCCTCTGGTTGGGTGGGAGGCAATGTGGGGTCGCTGGAGGTTTTTCTCTCTCCTCTCCTGGAGTTGATGGTGTCAGGGAATGATGAGAATGCCCTTGATCTGAGCCCTCCGTGTAGGTCCCATTATTCCCCCAGCAGCTCTTCCCTGGTGGGGCCTGGAGCATGACCTTTAACCCTGCTCCTCGTCTGGCAGAGAAACCAGCGTTTCCGCTTAGAGGGACAAGCTGTGTCTGCTCTACTCCGAGGAAATGTACAGCAGGGTCCTTCCAGTTGGATCTAGGGCTGTGTGCAGGCTTTTGCACGGGAAGAGGGCAACAGTAACACACCTGTTGTTAACGATGTGTTAATGTCTCAACCTGATGGGGCAATGCTGGACTGGGGTTAAATCCTGTAACCCCAATAAGGTCAAAGGTCAGGAGTTGAATAACCCTGTTTTGAAGGATGAAGACGTGTTTGACAATGTAACCGAAAGTGAAAGTACCCTGCTGTAGGAATCGGTTTCCACCACTGTTTTTCCCAAACTAAAGCCATCATTAAAAACCTATAGAGAGCTGTAATTAATAAAGTGGCTCATTGAACCAAATAAGTGTTTTGATTGGATTGGATGTGATTTTTTTTTTATTTGGTTCAAGTGAGCTGGATTAATGTGAAGAGACACTAGTGTTGATGTTGCATTACCCTAATCCACTCACCAGATGGCCGCTGAGACCCAGTCCTGGTTTAGAGACAAACACGATTGGACTCACAGTACAACCATCATTTCAATTAGAAACTTAAGTAAACAAACATCCTTCTATGAAATACACATTTTCAAATGAACCTACGTTTTTTTTGTTTGATCATTTCTTAGTTTTCCTTTAATCCAAAATGGAAGGATGTTCAAATAGGAGCATGTTGTCTGTTTAAGTGTTCCCAAATCCAGCCTGCTGTTTTGCTGGTGAAAAATGGCATTGTCCCTGAGCTGTCTGTGGGTGATGGATGAGGGCTGCTGGCACGTCTTAGTGCCTTCTCCACTCGTTAATAGATCATTACTACCAATGACACTCCCATCCTCCACTGCCTTTCACAAGACTGCCTGTGTCGTTTGTGAAGTACATATCCAGCCCAGGGTTGGTTCTTTCGCACTAATGATGCCCAACACACGCACACACGCACACATGCACTCATGCACTCATGCACTCATGCACACACACACACACACACACACACACACACACACGCACGCACGCACACACACACACACACACACACACACACACACACACACACACACACACACACACACACACACACACACACACACACACACACACACACACACACTGTGTGTGTGCAGTCATATCTAAGCAGAGGATTAGAATTGCAACCCTTTGGAGGAGCACCTTAAGTGAGTAGGGCTGACATTACCCAAATTGACGTCTGGCCTTATTTCATTGGTATTCCTGGGGTAGAAGGCTGGTTTTCTGCACAAGCCTGTGCCAATAGTTTAAAGGTGCCGACATCAAGTTGGTGAGTGGGGAATGAATGAATATATAACAGTGTTTGAGCTTTAGATCGGTAGGATGTGGGGTCTGCTTATTTCTTGTCTGAGCAATTGGGGGGGAAATGCGAACACTTGGAATTTAAGTTTGCATTTCCTAAAAACATTTCTCCTATCCTAGTAGCATAGTGCTCTGTTTTGGGACCCAATCGGTTTAGAGAGAATGAAACCCACTTACTGTAATCCTGTGAAGCAGATGTTCAATTTGTAGCCGACTGATACCTGTACAGCCCTCTCCTGTGTCTCACATGCTACCCTTCTAGATTGGTGCATCAACAGTCTCTTCACAATTGATTCGCTGGCCTGATATCTCCTCTTCTTGTGCATGGAGGATGAAAATTACATTTCGTTATACGTGCCCTCAGCCTCCGAGACTTTTCTCAGTTCTTTTAAGTGTTACTTTTTGTTTTTCCTCCTCCTTCTACGCACACACTATTTCTTTCAATTCTTCATGTAACTTCAGAGTTTAGCCCTTTCACACTTTAGGTGTGCAAGTGCACCCAATGACCAACAGTCTGATGCAGTTGGCTGCTTTTTTTGGATCAACCAAAAAAACAACCTTATTTTGTAAACTTATACCGGTACTGATGTGCTTTCTTGGCCAGGTCTCCCTCGAAAAAGAGATTTTAATGTCAAGGGACCTCCTGGTTAAATAAAGGTTAAATCAAATAAATAAATCAAATTACACCACTAAGTAGATGGAGGTCATTTAGAAAGGTCAGTGGTTGGGAGTCAATAGATCTACACTGTTGTTTGTATCCTTGTGGATATGACCTGCACTACGACAGCTCGATTATGATTGATTGTTGTTTGTTGACCACATACTACGTAGTGTGGTTCCCAGACACTTCCACCCAAATGTGCGAAAGGACTAGTGTGCCAACGCTTCAAACTTGGCCTTCATTAAGCCAATAGAAAGAACATCGAAAACGGACGACGCATAGCCATTGGCTTTACTTTGCATCAATCATTTCCCACAGCACGTTTCCCCCCAGTGCTTGCACACCACCCGTTTCTGATTCAGAAGAACTATACTTTGCAGCCGTGTGATTTGTGGAAATCCAATAATAACAAATACTTACTCAGTAAATGTATTCCCACTCAGGCCAGGTTTGAGTTGTTGTTCTTCCAGGCGTATACGCTGTGAGCAATAGCCTAGGGACGAGGTTAACCACATACCACTGAGCAGAGCTAACAACGTGTGCTGTGTTCAGATGTCATTTTGATTGACTGTTTTGTATCTGCCCCGTTTAAGATTGTTGGTAATAAACTAAGCGTTATGTACTGTATAGCACACACACCATTGTGTTTTGATGTACAGTATTTCAAATCCTCAAGCCTCAGGCCAATTGCTTGGAAGTAAATATAGTAGTCCAAGAATGCCTAAAGGCTCTATTGCTTGCTTGTTGCATCATATCCTTGATTACTAATTGAAAACCTTTACTTATTCGAAACATTTAGAATATTACTTTTTACCATTTTTTTTTATGGGGCAACAAAGGATTCAGCTCTGATAAGTGTACCTTTTGAGTGTTGAAATATTTTTTCATTCTTAAATGTGGGAATATTTCCACTTTTAACCCTTGTGTGATGTTCACTTTTTGGACCCTTTCGTACTGTTCGGGTCCAGTTGACCCGGGACATCATTGGGGTTTTAAAAGCACTTGTCCTGACACGGTGCTCCTAGTCCCAAGGGTGACCCGTACAAGGGGGTATACTCAGGGCGCAAGAAAGCCCCAAAATAGCCCATAATATTAAAGGGCGCCTCCTGTGGGCACAAACAGGTACTGTACCCAATAATGCACAATAGGTACTGTGTACACATTCAAAAGTGCATATCTTTTGTTCTGGTGGATCTAGGGGGCTGCCCTTTGGAGAGGCTGGAGCAGAGGATGCTTAGTAACAACCCACAAAGTGTCAGACCCCTGGGAATAGGTGGGGCCGAACGACAGCATGATGAGTAGAGGCGTTTTTATGCCCATGATGCCCCTAACTTAGAAAATGCAAAATCCACTATAATAAAAACCTGGGTGTCATAAATCATACTTATCTAGGAAAAATGTTAATGAAACAATGTTTTCATTGCTGTTTATTATTTTGAATTTATATTCTCAATTGAATTTCACATTTATCTAATTATAATCAAAGCTGTAAAGAAAATACAGGTGATGAACAAGAATAGAAATGAAAGAACCAAACTAAGATTGTTTTTGCCAATAGCTATGAAATACATCTCTCAAAAATGTCTGCAAATGCTGAATCACAAAACACGAACGGAATGTACACTGTTTTGTTGTGCTGAATATTTAGGGATCTTAACAACCAGTCCTATTAAGAATCCATACTGTCACTGTCGAAATACAGTATTATGTCTGAAAAATCCCAAATAATTCTGAAATACCACTGACTACTTGTGTGCATGGGTATGCCTATCTACACAACACATGAAGCACAGAATGTGACAGTGCGTGTACCTCAAATGTACTTTTTGCAGTTGCTGCATACGTTCTGTACACTGCAAGAAAATGTTAAAAAATGTACAATGTTGCACTTCAAAGGGTAAAAAGTGCGAGAGCAGACGGCTTCTTGGCACGGGAAAGCCAGAGCAGAGGTGTGTGAGTGAGTGAGTGAGTGTCAGTGTGAGTGTGTGTATGTTGTCTGTGTGTCTCTGTGCATCCGGGCCTAAATGACCCGAACATCTTATGAAGGACATACATTTGTTGGGGTATTGTAGGATGTGTAAAAAAAAAATGTTTTCCTTTTACATGTTTTTCATAGAAAATAAGCTAAGGCCATGGAGTTTCAGATTGATAAAATGTATTCTTGTACCATTTCTCTTAAAAATGTAAAACGGGTCCGGTTGACCCGAACACCACACAAGGGTTAAAACAACAATAAACAAATGGATTACTCTGACTGGACTGATAACATAACTCAATATGAAGTTGCTATGTAACAGGTTATTGTTATTACTTCTCGGAAAGGTAATTTCCGAGTGAAGATTAAGGGTTTAAACAAAGACTCAGCACCGCATTACTACTACTCAGGTCCCTCTACAATTGAATCAGAACGAAAAAAACATCACAACATTGACAGAAAACAGCATGTTTTAAGTCTAATTACCCCAAAGTCATCATTATGAATATTGTCTTGCTATAGGGTAGTGAAAGATTGGTATTCAATAAAGTTAATGACTTTGGTTTTGTTTTGCACAATAGCACTTTTTAGGGGAAAACTCATTAGCAATTATAACTTATCCGATAGGACATGAGTGCCCTGTCTAGACAATTGATTACACACTAATAGGAGTCTGCTGGAGCCTCACTTGTTTTCTAACCCCAAGGGCATAAGGTGACTGTTTAGTGAGCCATTTGGGCTAGAAGTGGA
Source organism: Nansenia antarctica (assembly GCF_963989245.1). Taxonomy (NCBI): domain Eukaryota; kingdom Metazoa; phylum Chordata; class Actinopteri; order Argentiniformes; family Microstomatidae; genus Nansenia; species Nansenia antarctica. The sequence goes on along the minus strand of NC_137681.1, from coordinate 15,927,914 downwards.
CCACAGTTGGTCTATCTTAAGCCATGGTCCTCAAGGTGCTGTTAGCCTTTGCCTGTATGCTTTTAGGAGCCTGGATCATTATTTAGCCCTTTACTGTAATCCAGCCCTTTGCACCTGACTGGAGTTGTGAGTGTGAGTGTGTGTGTGTGTGTGTGTGTATGTTTGTGTTCATGTGTGTGTTCATGTGTGTGTGTGTGTGTGTGTGTGTGAGTGTGTTCATGTGTGTGTGTTCGTGTGTGTGTGTGTGTGTGTTTGTGTGTGTGTGATTGTGTTCATGTGTGTGTTCATGTGTGTGTGTGTTCGTGTGTGTGTGTGTGTGTTCGTGTGTGTGTGTGTGTGTGTGTGTGTGTGTTTGTGTGTGTGTGTGTTTGTGCATATGTAACTAAAAGCCTGTGTTAGGAGACCATAGGGACACAGGACAGTGAGCAGTGTGGTCGTAGGGATGGAGATACACACCAAATCAGAGCTTTTAGTTAAGTATTAAAGGGAATTAAAACCCAATTGGGCTTGAGTAATAACAAGCCAGACGATGAGCAATCCCTTTTGTCTTGTGTCAGCTATATATTCGATGACGCCCAGCCCTGGACACACTCCTTTGTTTTGGGAGCTATTTATTTATCGCAGTATATCGACCCCCCACCTGACTGGGCCACTTTTAATTTCATTTTCATTGAAGTCCATTTGAGTAACTTTAAAACAATCAGACAACTAAGTAAATCCAATTGCCATAGCCATTACACTGCAGAGGATGCCCTGGGAAGTGTTGGTCTGAAGGGACCTGGGGATTTTCTTTAAAGACACAGCACGGACCGGAGATCAATCCCATAATTCGTTGGGCTGTGAAGCGAACTGTGGTCTTTAATTACCTCCTCATTAGCAGCATTTGTTTAAAATCCAAATCGTTGTTCCTATACTCTGTGGATTCACACAGTCCAGCTCTGTGTCTCCCAAGTCCCTTAACAGTGGCAGATAAGCCTTTCGCAGTGCATCACGATTGTCAAAAAGGGCCTTCTGGCTCTTCGTCGTGGTGCTTGGACGAGCCTGAGATCACTGGGAGTCTTCGTCTTATTTTATTGACCTTTGGAGAACTTTTGAAAAGCCCTCAGCCGGATATAATTAGCCAAGCCTCTAGGACTGAAAGCAGTCATTGCCCAAGGTTATCCAAGTCTGCAGATTGTGTGAATTAGATTGGAGGAGGGAGGGAGATTTTGATAAAGGTCATAGTTATCATGAGGATAGAGAGAGGGAGTAGAGATACTACTGAGGGTTGAGACTCAGACTCTTGTATAGCTATTATAATGCCCTGTGTCATATGTCATCTGGATACAGTCACAGTAGAGCTGTCGAGTAGAGAGTTAAGTACTGTACAGGCAACTGGCATTTAACACGGTGACTGTTCAGCCTTCATTTCCAGTATCAGAAGCGAGACTGTTCATGAATTTGATCCAGCTGCCAAGTATCCTAATAAAAATATATGTGATATGGTCTGGTGAAAAGGTCTGCATGTCGGCAATTCTCAAGTCGCACAAATGACCAAAAAGATTATTTTTTTAAGTATTGAAGAGCTCACTCAATATAGCAAACAACTGTTTTAGGATTACTAAATACTTATCATTTGTGAATTGGATTCACTGTATCACGTCCCATCCTGTTTCAGGCTACTGGATTGGCGATACATGGCTTGTAAACAAACTTACGTTTTAGGACAAAAGCAAGGACTGTGTGATCATCTAATTATTATAATTAGTAAGAATTTCGGGTTAGATGTTCATAGCGATGTTCCTTCTTAGTTGCTAGCTGGCTACCAACCCAATGGTAGCAAACGCGTGTTTTGATTCAGAGAGAGTTTCTCTTGTATTTGGTTTGAGGTGTACCAACATTCAAATAGACATACTGTATGTTCTTATTTATTCTCATATCAACTATTTTCCGAATATATGACACATCATTTGAAAGCTTACAATCTGCACCTTCATAATCTGTAAACATTATTTTTTAATAAATGACCTTTCCCGACTTGGAGACTTTTTCACCAGACCCTGTCACATATGTGTTTACATTGAGAGTGACGGGGTATCCTTGTACTAACCTCTCTCTTTCTCCTCTCTCCTGTAGCTTGTGAGCTGATGACCCAGGGTATCCTCGCTCTGGTCACCTCTACGGGTTGCGCCTCGGCCAGTGCCCTGCAGTCACTGACGGACGCCATGCACATTCCCCACCTCTACGTCCAGCGCAACAGCGAGGGCTCTCCGCGTACCGCCTGCCAGATGAACCCCAGCCCTGAAGGCCAGCGCTACACCCTGGCAGCGCGCCCGCCCGTACGCCTCAATGACGTTATGCTCACACTCGTCGCTGAGCTGCGCTGGCAGAAGTTCATCGTCTTCTACGACAACGAGTATGGTGAGTGGTGGACGCTGCAGGTGGTGAATGGTGGTGGACGCTGCAGGTGGTGAATGGTGGTGGACGCTGCAGGTGGTGAATGGCGGTGGACGCTGCAGGTGGTGAATGGTGGTGGACGCTGCAGGTGGGGATATGTTCCTGCACTTTTAAGGCTGTGGCTAAAAGGTTTCTGGAGCATCGTTGAAGGGTTGATGGTGAGGTTTGATGGAAATGGGTGAAGGCTACTACAGGATACGAGTGCTCCAATCAGTGATCCCCTCAGGGGTTGAGTGATCTCAGATGGGTAATCAGAGGGAGGGAACGGAGGTCACTCAGGCCAAACGGAAATCAGAGGACGGGGGTGACTGTTGCATGGAATGGAACGAGTAATCCATATCATGCATGCATTGCAATGAACCTCTCCCTCCTGATTTCTGCCCTCACCACCAGCCTCCCCTGCTGTATATCTTTTCATTTCATTACACTGTGAGTTGCAGGGTCAAAGGTTATGAGGATAGAGAGGCTTCAGAAGGGATATTGTTGGCATGTTCCGTTGCTATTTTAGAGCTGAGACCCAAGGATTGGTTTCAATGGACATTGGGCAACACATCTAAGCACTCTCAGTTCTACTGTACAGTACCCACTAAATAAAGATTTGGACTTAAGGGGAGGCTGGTAGAAATTGTACAGTGTAAAAGAAAAAATAAGTCATGGTTCCTATTTGTTAAATGGTGATTTTGTACATACCCAGCCATGTTTTGTACTAGCCAGATTTTTATGTGCTGCTATTTTCTTAACCCCAGGCCAGCCTCAACAATATCCCTTCATTTCATCAGTCAAGGCACTAAAAAGGAGGGGAAGAAAAAGGGACATTTATTCAAATTAAGGCCTTTGTTTAAGTTTATTAGGAGCAGATGGGCCCTGCGTTTGGGTGTCCGGGCCTGGCTCTAGCCTGGCCGAGGACTGACAGCTGAATGATGATGATTAAGGAGAGACCTTGGATTGCATTGCTGCTTCCCATCTCCCCCTCTCTCAACCTCTAAGCTCATTCTCACTCTCATTCTCTCCTCCCTCTCTCTCCATCTCTTCTGTCTCTCTCTCTCTGTCTCTCTCTCTCTCTCTCTGTCTCTGTCATCGCCCCCCCTCTCTCCTTCACTCTCTCTCAGGCACACACACACACACACACACACACACACACACACAAACACACAACCACCACCCACCCACCCACTCACTCACACACATACACACACACACACACACACACACAAACACACAACCACCACCCACCCACCCACTCACTCACACACACACACACACACACACACACACACACACACACACACACACACAAACACACAACCACCACCCACCCACCCACTCACACACACACACACACACACACACACACACACACACACACACACACACACACACACACACACACACATTCTCTCCCCAACTCTCTCTCCCTCTTCTTTTTCTCTCTTTCTCATTCACATCCTCATGGAAATCCGGTTCTGCTTCATAAAGCACAGACAATTCCCCCCTTTCTGGCTTGCTGACAAAAGGACAAAAGGTCACATCCCTCGACCGGTTTTAGGAACTTGAGCACTGATGCTGTTTGAAATGCAGAAATAGCATTTACTGTAGGCCTTTCAACTTCAGTCCGACACCAACAGGGTAGTTTAGTTCAAACTGGGGACATACCAATCTGGGGGCGTAGCATTGCAAACTGCTGAGAAAATGTTCAGCACTCTGGCATCGCCATCATTGCTGCTCGTGAAAGCAGTCTTATTGGTTATTCTATTCATGGCACTCACTATATGCACTGGACCCATTGAAAAACTCTGCACTGCACTTTATATATATATACACTATCCAATGCACTGTCTGTCCTGTGTTGTCCTGTTTTTACATTTGTTTTTGTTCATGTATACATGTGAAAAAAAGCAAAAACGCACTACTGTAATGCCAAAACAAATTCCTATATGTGTCAAGCATAATGGCAATAAACGTTATCTGAATCTGAATCTGAACTACATGCAGGAGCAGAGCACTGACTGGACATGGCATGAAAGCAACAATTGAAATGTGAACAAATTATGCTATAAAGGAATGAGTGAATGAACAAATTCATTAATAAAATAATGAAACCTCCCAACCTCCCAACCTCTCAACCAGCTCCCTAGTGAACTGAGTAGCAAAGCTCTATGCTCTCCCCCCTCTCCTCCTCCCTGCTCGGCTGTGATTAATAGGAACATAGCCTGGCTATGGGATGTCATTATCCTTCCTGAGGTGTTGAGACTGGGTTTGGACTGAGGGTCTCTGTAGTGTAGCATGGGGGGGAGGAGGGGAGGAGGGGGAGGAGGGGAGGGGAGGGGAGGAGGGGGGGAGGAGGGGAGGAGGGGAGAGGGGGAGGAGGGGAGGAGGGGCGAGGGGGAGGAGGGGAGGGGAGGAGGGGGGGAGGAGGGGAGGAGGGGAGGAGGGGAGGAGGGGAGGGGAGAGGGGGAGGAGGGGAGGAGGGGAGAGGGGGAGGAGGGGAGGGGAGGAGGGGGGGAGGAGGGGAGAGGGGGAGGAGGGGAGGGGAGGGGAGGAGGGGGGTGGGGACGGGGAAAACAACAACTACCCCAACTACCGTCCACAGAATTGATTTGGCCGGGTGCATTGATCTGCTCTGGCTATCACACATACACACACACTCAGGCTAGCTCTGCCGAGCATGACACAGCAGCAGAGCCACATCAAAGATGGACTCCAAATCACAGGCGGGGCCGACTGCAGTGTGCGCTGGGAGCTGCTGTTTTCATCAGCACCCAATCAGAGGCACCTGCCAGCCGGAACGAAAGCCTGACTCGTGGAAAAAAAAGGGAAGAAAAAGAAAGGGAGAAAACAAGTGAGAGATGGATACCTATGAGGACAGGCGGCTAGTGTGTGGGATGTGAGATCTCAAGATATTCATATTCATATTCAAATGTCTTTCTAATGTTCACATCTGTTAACATTTGCAGCTTCCTATTTCTTAAATAGCTACAGTAGCATACACCAGTGGAGGCGGGTGGAGGTAGAGTTCATCGTGGATGTTCTTGTTTAAAGTGACTCACAGTGGTTATACAGTAAGTACATTTCTTTTCCCTTTATATATATATATATATATATATATATATATATATAAGGGATATATATATATATTATATAAGGGAAGGGAGAAGGATACAAAGTGTTGGTCAGAAACAGGAAGAGGGGTAAGATTGGAGGTGGAGCAAAATCTGGTGAAGACAAGGTCAAGCTGATTGCCTGACTTATGAGTCGGGGGAGAGTGAGACAGGGTAAGGTCAAATGAGGAGATGAGTTAAGAAATCCAGAAGAGTGAAACTTCTCTGATTTGAGGTTGCAGTCACCCAGGAGAGTGAGCGGTGTACCGTTCTCACGATAGAAGCTGAGAAGGACATTCGTCTCACCTAGGAAGTCGTCAAGCTGAACTGGACATATGCCACACATCAATGCCCGTTATCACTAACAAGAGTTAGCATGGTTTACACTGGCACTGGACCCTGTAAACACCCGCTGCTTACTGCTTCAGTCACAAGTCCTTTTTACTGTGCCTTGTAACATACATGGGCAGTATGTGTAACATACATTATGCCAGATACTGTACAAGAAAATCAGGCAAACTAGGCATTTAACGACATAATAGCATACAACAAGGGAGAATGTTTGTCTGTTTACAAAAAAATACCCCAAAATATAGTTTGGAGGTTGTAACTGTTGTTTCTTCCTGCTGGGTCATTTCCGAAGGTTAACCGCCTGGGTACAACACCTAATGGGCTATTTGTCAGCCTTAACATAAACCATCCGTTTCATTTTCATTAACATTATGTTTATGCATGTATTTTCCAATTCTGGACTAGGGTCTGCAGTCATTTCATTACATTTAGTGGTTTCTGTTTATAAATCCCCGGGCAATAAACGAAGAGGTGATTACACTGACACTCCGTAATGCCCTCGTTCCTGATATTAATCCCAGTAAATAAACAAACTTGTCTGTGGAAGGAGATTTCATTTATGGAAGGGTAGGGCAGACGTCTGGCGCGAAAAATATGCTGCGTCGTCCTGAGAAACTCCTCATCCAGCAACCATATTTGTTTTACCATTTCCCTTGTCATTCAAGTTGAGTTATGGTATTATCCAGACACCGGAGCATCGTCATGAAACTGGACAGATTTACACAAGCGCCCCCAGAAGTGTACCCTTGCTGCTCTGAGTTCAGGACTGTGTACAAAATAATCCACTTTCAAATCAACTGCCCCCTATCTGCCCAAATAAAATTAGCCAAAAAAAGAAAATCCATTAATGAGTATCCATCGAGCAGATGCTATCTGCTACAGTCAACAGCTATCAGCCAAACCACCGAACTCGCTGATTGCTTACTAAGAGCCAGCAATTGCGTAAGGCCTGGCTTGAATGCTAACGAGGGTAGACAGTAAACGCCTTAAGAGACATGTATTTGCAAAGCATTAGTGCTCTGACAAACACCCGATGTGGCACATTTAAGCTCACTTGCTTTGTTACGCCACTGTGCCTATGACTCTTGATAACACACCAGTTCAGTCAAGGACTTTGAACAGCATGTTGAGGAGGGGGGAGATGGATGGAGGGAGGGAGGGAAGGAGGGAGGGAGCCAGGAGGCGCTAGCTCAGTTGAGCTTGGTTTTTTCTAAATCCTTGTACACTCCGATTGAGCCTCTCTGGGTCTTCTATAGTGCTGAGTAGTAACTTCACTGTCTGCCTCATGATAGGCCACGGAGTCAGCGACATCATAGGTCCTGGCTGATCCTCCTGTAGCAGCCCGTCTTCAAAGCAGCCCTCTGTGAGACAGATTTAACACCAGTGCTGGTGCATGGGCGTTGTGGCGCTCGCAAACTTGGTGGCACTTTTTTTATCATCTGAAGATTATGTTAATGTCTATATCACACAGGATCCTGGGAGAAGAGGGTGGGGTAGAGGACTTGGATTATGCCCATGGCTGAGTGTGAGTGTGAGTGTAAGTGTGAGTGTGAGTGTGTGTGTGTGTGTGTGTGAGTGTGTGTGTGTGTATGTGTGTGTGAGTGTGTGTGTGTGTGTGTGTGTGTGTGTGTGTGTGTGTGTGTGTGTGTGTGTGTGCGTGTGTGTGTGTGCGTGCGTGTGTGTGTGTGCGTGTGCGTGCAAGTTTGTACGTGTATGTGTGGAAATAATTGAACCATTTGATTTAATGTGTCTCTATTTTTCATTCCTACAGTACCTCATTCAGATTTTCCCAGACTGGGCATCATTTTTACTGCCAGTAGTTTATGAAAAGTGTTGGTAATTCCCATTTAATTACATGTGAATGAATGCATCTCTCTCAATTGAAATCCATATCGAATGACACCCCTCACTCCTCATCTCGTTAAATTCTTAATAGGTTTAAGTTATTCTGAGAATCCACTTACAATCTTATGACGGCTCATACATATTTAGGGCTGCATTAACTAAGACAAAAGGTTAAATAGCGCCTACTTAAGCAAAACCCATTGCCACAATGTGCTTGTGGGGAACATGCAGTCTTCTAAATTGATTGCTTTCTTACTGTGGCTGGGTCTTGTTGGTCTAGTGTCCTTTGAGGTAAGTAGGGATTTTGACTTGTTTGAATGCTGTCAGTTTGCTGTACTGCTGTACAGTTTGGCTTGTGTAGCATGTAGCTGCAAGTTATGCTAAGTTATACACTATATATATATATATATATATATATACACCTTACACACATAAATAACACATTTTCGGTCAAGGATGTACTGTAGTGTGTCAATGGAAACTTCTTCCCCTGGCTGCTTTCTCAAATGACGGGGGGATTGGTCACAGTCTCCATTTCTACACTCCAGAAAATCATGACAGAAAGTATTGAGTTTCAGAGTCTATTGTGTGAACTTCACAAAAGGCAAGAATCCTTTAGGACGGCATTGAAAAGGACCATTCACAGTCTTTTTTGATTTGTGGTGGCTATTTAATTGTCACTCATGAAGCATTCACTCGGCCTGTAAGTAGAGTGATATTGTCTGGGCACCTGCAGCGCTCCAACATTTAGGCTCTTCTATTTTCTTGCTGCACTGCGCCTCCTTTGATGGTTCTCCTAATTATGGTTCCTAATTGGGCAGGGATCCTCACAAGGGCGGACGCGGGGGTATAGTTTCTGAGCTGTGTGTGTTAATGACTCCTCTTCACTATCTACCCACACTCACCTGGGGCCTTAGCAGTGGCCAGGGAGATGGTGCTACGAGGATGATGACTGCTACACCATGTGCTGTGTTAAAGCGATGGAGGTGGGCGGTGGCGAAGAGAGAAAGAGAGAGGCAGATGTGGAGCAAGAGAGAGAAAGAGAGAAAGAGAGAAAGCGTGGAAAAGGAAAAGGAAAAGGAAAGGATAAGAATCAGAAAAGCTGATATCTCACATCACAACAACCATGACTGATAAATCGCCCCAGCGGTCAATTCCTCTCTAATTGTCTTCCTCTCTGTTTCTTTTTCTCTTTCTCTCTCTCTCTCTCTCTCTCTCTCTCTCTCTCTCTCTCTCTCTCTCTCTCTCTCTCTCTCAAGCCCACAGGGGCTGTTTCTCTTTCTCTCATACCCTATCACTCCTCCATCTTTCTTTTAGAATTGAATGAGTGACTCAAAAGACTGATCTTTAATAGCTTTGTTCAGTCTCTGCTATGATAGAAACATGATCTGATGAGATTAGACAGATATCTGGGGGCTGGCTGGACCTCTGTTGGGTGACACCAGCTGTCATTCCTATTGGCTTGATTCCTACCCCCCCCCTTAGTCTATTCTTCTCTGCAGCCCCCCCATGTACAGCCACAGTGTAGGAGAACCGAAAACACACATTGACATTTCTCTTTTATTAAATGTTTTCTGTGTTGTGGTCAAAAAAGCTGTTTTTATTCCACCGACAAGAGCTGAGACTGTTTTCCTGCAACGCCTGTCAAACTACTCTGAGGAAATAATCGGGGGGGAAAGATTAGGCATCTCCGTTTGGTCTAGCGTGGCATAAAGTTGAATCCAATCTAATCTAATCTAATCTAATTACTAGTCGGCTCAGACTATTTGGACTGAACATGCGCCATAGATACAGTACAGTATCATGAGAGAGAGAGAGAGAGAGAGAGAGAGAGAGAGAGAGAGAGAGAGAGAGAGAGAGAGAGAGAGAGAGAGAGAGAGAGAGAGAGAGAGAGAGAGAGAGAGAGAGAGAGAGAGAGAGAGAGAGAGAGAGAGAGAGAGAGAGAGAGAAAGGCGGAGCGGTCTTGATAAATGGCACTCGTCTCACTGCTCCTGGGGATCCAACCATTTGCCTCTGACAGTGAGGTGTGTTCCAGCCAAGCTATTTTAATGGGATCCCGATGCTTTGGGGAAAATAAGGAAGGCCGTATTGTAGCTTCCTCTCAGACACAGCCAGATTTCCTTAGAGCTCGGTAATGAGCATCGAGAAGTGGCCCTGTCTCAGCTCCTCGACGGCTCTCTCTCCAGCTCCTCTGGCTGAGGCCAGGGCATTAGGCTGGTATTAGGTTGACACGATTGCTTTTGGTCTCTCGTCAAGGTCTGGAGTTGTTTTTTTCTCTGTCCTCCTCCTCTGCTCTGAGTGAAACAGTGGGTGGGAAGTCATTTACAAGGCTGCACTGTGCCACTGCTGCAGCACGTTCCTCAGAGATGTGCTTACGAAGCCATAAAGCCACCCTCTCCAAAGTAAAAAAGGCAGGCGTCCATCTGTGATTTGCCACTTACAAACACACCACAATCAGGCATTCAGAACACTACGTTACGCAATACATGATCTGCTACAGAGTTGTTGAGATCTCTGTGATTTTCATCCTGGCAAAGGCATGGAAATCTGGCGAGGACCCTGTTTATGGAAGAAAGAGATTAAAAAGGCCGGGGAAATGAAGAAAAATACCAAGGAAGGATTGAAGAGATGAGTCCACTATATATAAACAGTGCAGGGAATGGAAATGTAGCTATATCCTCTTCTCCATATTGAGCTTATGTTAAGCCTAGTGCCTAGGGGATCAGATGGGTGTGGAGTTTTACTCCCCCAGACCTGAGTGGCAGAGGTAGAGCGTGGCGAGTGCTTCGGAGTGAAGCAAATGAAGTGAATGTCAAATAGCCCCAGTCTGAGTGAGGTGGATGGGTATTAACTGGCTGGTCAGCCATGCATGCTCCCTACTCAACTTGGCACACTCCATACATACAAGCCAGAACCAGAGAGGCAGGGAGGCAGGTGGCAGGACGCTAGAGGCAGTGAAACAAGAAGACAGTTGTGTGTGTGTGTGTGTGTGTGTGTGTGTGTGTGTGTGTGTGGGTGTGTGTGTGTGTGTGTGTGTGTGTGTGTGTGTGTTTGTGTATGAGGTGGGGGGGAGGCTAGAGACAGGAAGGCAAATTACCCTCCTTCTGACGCAGTTGTAGACAATTCACTGCTCCCACTCCCAAGGACAGTGTCTATGCCTTTTGCATTCATTGGGCATCGCAGCAGTGCATTCGTATCACACGGCTACCCACAGGAGCCCACACGGAGGCCTCAGTTTCCATTAGAATTGTCGAAAGTCATTGTAACTGGTCCAGCAGATTCTCCAGTAGGGAGAATCGTTAGCAAACAAAATGGCTTCCACCCCACCGAGGGTAGATGCAGAGTTTGAGATACTGCTCACGCTGCGGCGAACCCAGGGTGCCGTATCGTTAATGGGCTCTCCTGCTGTGTCCCTGTTCACTCCCTGTGTATGTACCTGAGTGCTAACTGGTGTCACAGTAGGGGGAATCACACTCTTTTTAATGGGATGTCTGTTTGTGTGTCTACAAGAGAGGTGGCACACTTATCTGTTAGTGATTGTATAACAGTGGAGTCTGGTGGAGGTAGAAATCAGAGGATGGCCTCATTGTAATGCGTGGAATGGAATGAGGAACGGTATTTTAACAATTCACTATTTTCCCATGAAAGGAAGCTGGTACATGCAGCAACATATTCAAACATTTCTGAGCATAATGTCCATTGCATTATTTCGAACAATATAACAAAGTGTAATGTGTTCTAAAACTAACATTAAATGAAAATGAGAAACGCTTTGAAATACACAATTTAGCGATCATCATCTGGGGCGGTCTTTGACAGTCTTCTCTTGTTCGTTGTTAAAGCGGCTATAGCTGCATACCTTTGGTGGACGTGTGGAAGCTGTATCATCATGTCCAGTTGAAGGATGATGAAGTTATACTCATATTTGAAATTCTTTAAAGCATTCTTTAAAACGTTCACTGTCAAATTCAACAGCTAAAAGCTTCCCTGTCATTATGTCTTCCAACCACTACTTGGATTTTAGGTATTACACATGTATTATTCATGGTGATAGAGTAAGGTAATCTGGTAACTTAACGTAACCACTTTAGTTGACACAAACTGTTGTTAGTCAGTTGGCTGACTCTGGTGAGTACAGTACAATGCCGCCATCACAGTTCTACCATGTCAATATTATGACAGTGCTATGTAGGTCTTGTTCGAGTTCAGGCCAGGTTCAAGCAAAAATAGCATAAAATCAACAACAATTTTCATTTGAAAGAATGATTTTTCCATGACATTTCTCTGGCCTGGGCAAGACAGGGCGAGGAAGGCTAAGTGCTCAAGTTTAGAACGTAAACCAAACAAAGAAAAATCTAATTAAAGACCTTCTTAAACTGAACATAGGCACCCTTCCCCTTGCACTGTAGTCCTATTCATAAACATCTAGACATTAGCATAGTATCTGCTCCACAGCCAAAACATTGCTCTCATTAGCATAGCATTCTCCCTAATCTGATGCACTATATTGCACGGCTAACATAGAGGAGTTTCCTGCCCTCCTAATTGGATAATTATCAGGCAAAGTATTCTCAAACAGTCCCCTCTGTGGATTACCAGCTTCTCCAGGACAGCTATTATTTCTGTTTACTCTGGAATGGGCCTTTTGTTTTGCCTTTTTCCCCCCACCAGTGATTCACTCCTGCCTTTATTTCCCTATAGATCTACAACTACCGTAGGCTTACCTTTTAACGTGTGAATCCAGGCTTAGACTTCAAGGCAGCTCCTTTGGACTGCAGATATTTGGTAGGCTCCCAGGCAACTGTCATGTCATCTTGATAGCCCACTACCTTCGGAGCTCAATACTGAGATCAAGGCTCAGTTACAGAAGGTTGCCAAGTGAAAGGAGGTGCACGAAAAAAGCAGCCGATCGGATAGTGCCTTCGGAAAGTATTCCCTTTACTTTTTCCACATTTTGTTTGTGTTATAGACACAATTACAATTGATTAAATTAAAAGAATTTGACATCAATCTGCACACAATACCCCAGAATGAAAATATGAATTTATGTGAACTTAAAAATATCTGCTGTGAGCCTCTTAGGGTGACCAGTGGTTTGATATGTCTATTCTATATTATATTCTATATTCTATATATCTATTCTATATTGATAGGCCTATTCTAGATTTCATCAACAACATATTTTTGTTGTGTTGTGTGATCTTTTTGTGTTCTTTTTCCTTTTCTGTTGCCTTTGTCGTCCTCTTTCCCCAGCTTCTCCTGAATCATTCTTTCTCTCTCTCTCTCTACAGTTTTGTATTTTTCTTTTTCTGTCAGGCACATTGGTATATTTTTAGCATTTCAAATACATGCTACTGTATCCGACATGAATGTTTTCTAAAGAAACCACTTGCTGCTCTATGAACATCCTTGGTCTCCCCACCCCCTTATGAAGGAGATTACAGTGCTGTCCTCTCTAACCTTTCTGGCTAATTGGTGGCATTGCCCTTCGAAACAGTTGGGTCCTTACATCCCAGTTCCTTACATCCCATGTAAATGCTGTACATCTCCTGTCACCTTGTCAATGACATATACTTTAATGTTCTAATAACATTCTTTTGTTCAGAGCAGAGGAAGTAAAAAGCAAACACAAGCTAGCCTAAGAAGCCAGTTCATTGCTACTTGACATTGGAATATTCCCTTGACAAGGAGCTACTGTTGAAATGTGCTAACATGTCCTGGGGACAATATTAACATTCACTCTCCATCGTCATGGTGTTACAATGATAAGCTCATTTAACAGATATCAAAGGGATATGTCAAGCACTTGGCTTCAAATATGATGTGAAAGCGAACTGATGATATTATTGCCGTTGCAGGCTTTTCAGATACTGTGATGAGACATCTAGCATAAGATATTATAGATATTCAGCCGACTGGGTATTATTGTTTCGAAAAATGAGATTTATGTTTGCCTGACTTTATGACAAATCTGCAATGAGGTAGCTTGTAATAAAATATTTATTATACTGTTTACGGCTGTATTCTGTGCATATGATTAATACACTTTAATTTGATTTAAAATCATGTCATCCAGCTAGTGGATGTATTGTAAAAGTATTGTAAAAGCTCAAAACAGCCAACATCATTGAATATTGGCAACCTGGGCTGCATTTCAGCCAGATTTCTAAGAGCCTGCCTGTTTCTGGCAGTTTTGAAGTGTGATTATACAGGAGCATTATCGCAATGAGTAGCCAGACAGATAATTGTCTGAGCCTCTTCACACCACCATGACAGAGGTTGAGAGTTTCCTCTTTGGCCTCCCCTTCCTGCTAAATATAGAGCCTTCCGCAGAAACGCCTCCA
>NC_137681.1:15901340-15906340 GCF_963989245.1 Nansenia antarctica | reverse complement strand
GGGACCCTACTCTTCTCCCTCTACACCAAGTCTCTTGGCTCGGTAATCTCTTCACATGGGCTCTCCTACCACAGCTACGCAGACGACACTCAACTCTTCCTGTCCTTCCCCCGTCTGATGTACACGTGGCAACCCGTATCTCAGCATGTCTCGCTGACATTTCAACTTGGATGGCTGACCACCATCTCAAGCTCAATCTTAACAAGACCGAGCTCCTCTTCATTCCCGGGAAAGCCTGCCCTCTCCAAGACTTCTCCATCACAGTGGAGAACTCTACTGTAACCCCCTCCCTGACAGCCAAGAACCTTGGAGTGATCCTGGATAACCGACTTTCCTGTGCGGAGAACATTGCAGCAACGGCTCGCTCCTGCAGATTCTTCCTCTACAACATCAGAAGGATACGACCATTCCTTACCAGAGAGGCAGCGCAACTCTTGACCCAGGCACTGGTCATCTCCCGCCTGGATTACTGCAATGTACTCCTGGCTGGGCTCCCCGCTTCAGCCATTAGACCTCTGCAGCTCATCCAGAATGCTGCTGCCCGGCTGGTATTCAACCTCCCCAAATACTCGCATGTCACCCCTCTCCTTCGCACCCTGCACTGGCTCCCGATAGCAGCTCGCATCAGATTCAAGACCCTGGTGCTTGCATACCAGGCAGCTAAAGGGACAGCCCCTGCCTACCTGAAGGAAATGGTAACCCCCCAAACCCCTGCCCGCTCACTCCGCTCCTCCACCTCGGCTGGCCGACTGGCCCCACCTCCTCTACACAGCAGTCGGGCTGCCCGATCACGTCTCTTCACAACACTGGCTCCCCGCTGGTGGAATGAGCTCCCAACGGCTGTCAGAACGGCAGAGTCACTACCCATCTTCCGTCGTAGACTGAAGACCCATCTCTTCAGGTTACATCTTAACTGCTCCTCCTGAGACATCTTCTGACCCTCACCACTACGTCTCCTAAAGACACCCGCTTTCCCCTCTACTGTGTCCCTAAGAACTTCTATTGCCCCCCTTGTACTGTTTCTCAGTTTCTCCAGAAAAATAATAATAAAATTAAATTAAAATAAAAGTTTTAGTAGAAGGCGATAATAGGGAGAAGGTTTTTCCTTCTATCAGTGGCCCCGGGCCCGAGCTAGAGTACTCTTCCTGCAACGAATGGTGGACTGCTGATTCACATGCTTAGGATTCAAATGTATTGATTGTAAGTCGCTTTGGAATAAGGCGTCTGCTAAATGCCAAAAATGTAAATGTAAATGATGCAGTTGGTTAGGATGCTCTCAATAATGCAGCGGTAGAAGTTGGTCAGAATCCTACAAACAGTGCCTATCAGACCCATCCTTACTGGGTCTGCATTTGACTTTCCAGCTCGTCAACACTTTTCTTTTGTTATTAAGTGCTATTTTCCATCCAATCACAAACGTTTATATTTGTCCCTCACTTTGTATCGATCTTTCAAGCATCTTGGTACCTCTATATCCTACTGTTCAAGTCTCATCTTGACATGCAGAGAGAAAGAGAGAGAGCGAGCAAGAGCAAGATGGACTGATTTTATTGGGCATGGGGGGTGAGAGAGTGACTCATCCCATAGACACATTTTTAAAACACATCTGCAGAGCAGTGGCAGCGTGAAACAAGGCGCCAACAGTGTTGACTACCCTGCCAACACCCTGCCCCCCCCCCATGACCCCCCACCTTCAGCTAGTGATTGTTACATTACATTATGTGCAGTGAGGTTCGGGTGTGACAAGAATAGCTATCTGCACGGAGCAGGTGGCAATCCTTTTCAATGATGTTGCTGAGATCCAATGGGTAATGTTAGTACAAAAGCTGCCGTTAGTCGCTGGACGAGAAGAAACTAGCTCCGACAGTACTATCACCAGTGCCTAAAGAGAGGTACAGCAGGCCTACGTTCATGAATGGTTCCATCTGGACTTATCCTCTTGGGTCAGTAAGCCCCCTCTCAGATAGTCAGTTTCACACAAACACATTGAAATGTCTAGAGAGCTGTGTTATAAATCCCACTAATCCCGTTAGCCTATCTGGGATCTCCTGGCCTGGCCATGTTTGATATGGCGGCCTGTATGGGGCACGCATCCTCCAGAGTCATCAGAGGGACACACATACACGGCGGCTCCCCCTTCCCCTCTGACAGAGAGGAACTGGAACCTCTAGCTCTCATGGGTCAGCCACCCTGCTTGGTAACGTCATTGTTTTAGTTTTTTGTTGTTTTTCATGCCAAGTGTTAGAACCAATTAGTGTTCATTTTCAAGTGGAAAGGTATGTACAGTACTGTGTGTACTGTACAGTATGACCTCGCTGTACATCACACACTTTGGAAGTGAAAAGCATGAAGACGCTACCACATACTGTATTCTGGGTGTCCTACACAGTGTCGTGGGGATTGTTCAGACTGATTGTTTGTGAATTGAGCACGGTTTGTTTCAAGAGTAGTCTGAACATTGATTTTGGCAAAAGCAAACAAAATGAAATGAGGCAAACTCGGTCCGCCTTAGGAGGTGTCCACCTTGTTTCCTTGTGATTAAAGGAATCGTTTTACCTAACAACGGTGTTTCACCCCCAACAGAACCTGACAGTTTTCGGTTAGGATTCTCATTCATCCGTAGCATGTAGATAGAATGTATGCTGTCACTCCCTGAGCCAGAAACTAATGTATGGAGAGGAATTACCGGTTTTGTTGTCCAGATGTGGACACGGTGTATCTGTAAAGGTTAGATATAAAGAAAACAGACATTTCCTTTTTTTTTTTTTTTTTTTTTTCAGATTTTATCCCTTTTTCACCCAATTTGGTAGCCAATTTAACCCAACTTAGCATCCAATTATCCCCTGCCTATTGCATTGGATCCGCCGCACGACCCTGTGGCCGGCAGTCCCAGAGGAGGCCGCCAGGCAGACTAGGCTGACTGGCTCCTCGAGCCCAGTACCGTTATTCCGGCGCCCAGGGGGCGGTGTTGCGCGACGGATCCTAGTCCAGAAATACTCCTATACCGCCCTCGGAAGCGGCCGGCCAATATGCCGCTTCCCGTGTGCCTCGGCCATATCTGGGAAAACAGACATTTCCATGCAAGTTTTGTTTACTAATGAGTAATGACGCAATTCTAAGTTGTAAGTTGCTAAATATGCTGTTCTGAAACATCACTGTAGCAACTGTGGCGTAGATACTCCAAGCTCATGGTAGGGAAAACCATAGAAATCTTTAAATATATATATATATGTATATATATATATATATATATATATATATATATATATATATATATATATATATTTATATATGGTCCTTCCCACTGAACATTACAAAATGCACATTCTAGAGTTCACTTAAAAATTGTAAGTCAGAACAATGAAATATTTGCAAGTGAAATGACCAAACTAAACGCAGTCTGAATACAGCTTTAGGGTGAAATGAGATGTAAATGATGTTTTAGATGTGCCATGACTTTTGATTGCAGCCGTGAAGTCTAGCAAAACCTCCTTCATTTGATATATTTGCATAGAGCCTTGGTGGGACACAATAACTGTTTGGAGAGGAGATGCTACTGAAGAGATGCTACTGGAGGGCCAAAATCAGCAATTAGTACGAACAAACTGTAGTCACAGGATACACACCCCCTGACACAATAGCATAATTAAATAATTTCAAAACGGTTGTCAGATTACTCCTTGTTCTCTTATCAGAAAATATACATTTTCAGTAGGTGCATGACTAGCTTAAAGGTTTATCTGAGACATTACTTAACACTGAGAAACTACTGGCTTTGCATGTACAAGGTGCCCTTCCTTCCTCTTTTCTCTTTGTTCCTTTCTCACCTTTTTCGGGTGAAAAACCCCCCCTCCTCTCATTCGCCAGGGGAGTGAAAGGATTGTAGACAGTCAGACGAGGTAACACGTGTCTCCAAGGTTCTTCTCTGCCCCATGGGCAGATGGTGGTGACAGATTGCACCGTCCAGGACAGTAGCTGTCTCTCTCCGTATGGCCATATCCATCGCACTAAGAGAAGGGATTGTAGGGTGTAAACAAACGTAAACAATCTGTTTATACACCTTAAAAAAAATGTACATAGTAAATTAAAGACAATGAGATGAAAAGCACCAATGACACTATAAAAGATTCATTGCTAGCATTGGCATCCGTGGCTGTCAGAGGGTTGAGCTGAGCTGAGCCAAGACACCTCTCCGAAAAACAATGCTTTCAATCTCCCTCCTGATTGGTGTTCATTACTTACAGATCCTGAAAGGTTATAACAGGTGGTTCTTTTATGGATATTCCATAGCGGAATCGCTCATCCGCAAACAACTGTGTCAAACTGCAGATGAAAAATCTGTCTTCTAAAGGCAAATGTCACACCTGTCGTCAGAGATGAAAATGCAAAGGCTCAATTATTCCTCAATACGGAAATAAAATCCACAGCAAACACACGTGAGTGTCTCATGAGGGCTGCGCTGATTAAAATGGTGTCCTTTGCGAGGACTGGAGTAAAATTAGCTGTCAGGGAGGCTGTTATATTCACAATTCTCAATTCCACCGCTCTGCGTGGCTGTCAGGGGCTGACGATTTACGTTATTTGTGCTTGCTTTGATTTGCATCAAAATAATGACTGGGATGGAGAACATACACTGTTTTAATATTGTAATGGAGCTCCGCTGTAATGGAAATGTAAACTTTGGCTTTGTTCATATTATTGTGTCAGGGGAGAGGCTGGTGGAGGTAGAAATCGGAGGACAGGCTCATTGAAATGCATGGAATGGAATGAGGAATGGTATCAAACACTCTTCATTCCATTCAATGCCTTATAATGAACCTGTCTTCCAATTTCTAGTAGCCTCCCCTTATATATTGTACGTATTATACAGAACTGTTTGTGCAAACTCACCCAATGCTATCAGATTGTTTATTTTCATGTATAATTCAACAAGAAAGAGTAGTGAGACCCTTGCTTGTTGATGTCCTCCAGCACCACTATATTTGTTCCTTCTTCCTGTG
>NC_137681.1:15894204-15901140 GCF_963989245.1 Nansenia antarctica | reverse complement strand
CTGCTGAGCCTCTAATCTTCGGAGATTACTGTATGAACAGTGGAAGTAGTAATATTTTATGCAAATGTGGTATTAATATAACACCCAATAACTATTACTTGTTAATATTATTGTCTCCTCAGATGTGTTTTCCCGTTAAGCCGTTAAGTTTGCTATTCTTATATAGATGATCAAATAAAGGCATTTTCAGGTAAAGATTGTATCCAAGCAGTGTACGATGTAATGATTACATTCAGGGCGCCTGTTGAGCTTTGCAAGGAGCTTTGTTACCTTGGGGTGTTCGCGGAAAAACAGAGGAAATTAGATCTTAACTGCTCCATGTATGACTCACATGCTCATCTGCTCATGGCCAAGGAGATTAAGGTAGAACATTGATTAATATAGATGTGTTCCAGGTTCACTCAGAGAAAACAGTACACCCCCCATGTTTGTACTTTGTTGAACCTACTGGCCCTGGCTCTGGACCTTAACAAAAAGGGTGACACACACCATGTATAATCAAAAATAATCAAGAATTTAATAGAACTAAAGTCGGCCAAACTGAACAATAATACAATGGAGAATGAGAATCAGTATATCAGTAGTGTAGAGGCCAATGCACACAGCATTACGTGAGTGAATGTAGTGGAATGTATGGTGAGGAGGGTGTTGTACGGTGTAATAACAAAACAAATCCAACAGAAGAATAACGGTGCTGTGAAGAGAGAAAGAGATCTGGTGGACTGGAGTGCCTTTTAAGCTGTAATCAGGAGACCCAGTCAGCTGCCCCGAATCATCCTGATTGGACTCCAGCCCCGCCCACCGGGTAGCCTACCTGCTTAGGCCCTGTCCACACCTATACGTTTTTTTGATAAACGTGGATTTATATATTCGTTTTGGGGGGTTCGTCCAGACGCAAACGAGTTTTTGCCCCATGAAAACGAAGATTTTAAAAAACGCCTGCCAGAGTGAAGATTTTTAAAAACGCTGTATATTTTTGACGTGTGGACGAGATAGACGGAGTTTTTTGTATTCGTCACGTCATCATGCGCATAGATTTCTATGATCATGCGCACTACAGCTGTTTGCTGTTCCCTCCAACGTCATATCCTAGCACCAGTAACTACTATGTTTACAACAGGCAACGATAGTTATGGAGATAGACTCCAGTTCTATGAGTGGAGCGGAGCCCCATAGGGGAGCTCTGCTCCTATTGGTTTACCCGCTACCTAAAGTAGCCAATGACTGAATTTTTCAATGCCTGCGCCCGCCTGGGGTGCTATATAAAGGGGTGTACTTCGCTACCTCATTCTCCCAAACATACAAAAACAGCCGGGTTTGAACGAGTCGAAGTGGGCCAGCAGCCCTATGGGGCTCCGCTCCACTCATAGAACTGGAGTCTATCTCCATAACTATCGTTCTATATCGTGGAGCTCCGCCCCATAGGGGAGCTCTGCTCCTATTGGTTTAGGCGGAGCGAACGAGGCCAAATGTACCCCCACTGAGACTATTAATCCGTAAAACAATCTCAGCGGCACCCGGAGCTGACCACTGATGTTGGTTCAAGACAACCTTAAAAAGTTGGCCCAACCCACACGAGTCTGCTCCACTGATCTAGCCCTTACGTGAGCACGCAGGGTTGTAGATCTAACGGAACATGTCCTGGAGGAGGGTCCCCTCCCCAGGCACATCCGTAATCATCCTGACAGCACTTGAATAGCATCCCCAACCAGGGTAATCCAAGTGCCATCCCCACTACATCAGTCCTCAGCAAACTGAGGACAGAGTGAGAAAAGGATGAGGAAGAAATATCACTTACCTAACCCTTACGTTGGGTTGTTGATCTAACAGACATGTCCTGGAGGAGGGTCCCCTCCCCAGGCACATCCGTATTCATCCTGACAGCACTTGAATAGAATCCCCATGACCAGGGTAATCCAAGTGCCCTTCCCACAACATCAGTCATCAGCAAAACTGAGGACAGAATGAGAAAGGATTGAGGAAGAATATCACTGACCTAACCCTTACGTGAGCACGTAGGGTTGTAGATCTAACGGAACATGTCCTGGAGGAGGGTCCCCTCCCCAGGCACATCCGTAATCATCCTGACAGCACTTGAATAGAATCCCCAACCAGGGTGATCCAAGTGCTTTCCCCACTACATCAGTCATCAGCAAAACTGAGGACAGAATGAGAAAAGGATGCGGAAGAAATATCACTGATCTAACCCTTACGTGAGCACGTAGGGTTGTTGATCTAACGGAACATGTCCTGGAGGAGGGTCCCCTCCCCAGGCACATCCGTATTCATCCTGACAACACTTGAATAGAATCCCCATGACCAGGGTAATCCAAGTGCCTTCCCACTACATCAGTCATCAGCAAAACTGAGGACAGAATGAGAAAAGGATGAGGAAGAATATCTTTCAAGTAATACCGTACAAAAAGTGATGGCGACGACCAAGACGCCGCCTCACATATCTCCTCCACTCCCACTCCCCTGAGAATGGCCACTGATGTGGCCATGCCCCTGGTGGAATGAGCCCGAATGCCAGTCGGCACGGGCTGCCCCTTCGATTCGTATGCGAGGCTAATAGCCTCGCAAATCCAATGGGACAGCCTCTGCTTCGAGAGTGGTGCCCCGGCTTTCTGTCCGCCGTAGCAGATCAGAAGCTGGGGAGAAGATCTCAGTCCTGCCGTGCGCTTCACATATTGTGCCAACGCGCGCACCGGACATAGACAATGTAAACGCCTCTCCCTCTCTCCGTCGTGAGGAGGAGGAAAAAAGGCGCTCAGAGCACAGCTCTGAACCCTAAACCCACGATTAACCTTAGGGATAAAAACCGGGTTAGGGCGTAACACAGCTTTTGTTTTGTCATCAGATATGATCAAACAATCTGCCCGTGTCGAGAGAGCACATAAATCACTCACTCGCTTAGCCGTAGTCAAGGCGAGGAGCTGACTCGTCTTGAGAGACAATAAACGCAACGACACAGTGTCAATGGGTTCGAATGGGGCACGCACAGCGCCTCTAGCACAATCGACAGGTCCCATTTTGGCATTAGAGTCCTATGAGGGCGTCTAAGCCTACACACTCCAGTCAAAAAACGCTTAACCAGCGAATGACTGAACAGTGTCGTTGTCGCAAAACCCTCATGACAAGCTGAGATGGCAGCCGCGTAAACTTTAATAGTTCTCGCCGCCAATCCCTTGTCAAACAGCGACTGTAAGAAGCACAAGAACGTTTCGACCCGACAGCAGACTGGGTCAACGTCCTGTCCCTCACACTGTGTAAACACTCGCCAGCGCGCCGCATATCCCTTTGCAGTGGATTGCGCGTGCGCACTCTGAATGGTCTGAATGACCGCGTCTGTCAGACCCCTGCGTTCTAACAAATCCCTCTCAGTAACCAGGCCATGAGGGGGCCCCCCATCATAGGCGGCCCCCTCACCAAGCCTCTGGCTTGAGAGAGTGCATCTTGTCGATGAGGTATGGGCCATGGGCCCTCTACCAACATCTCCATCAGTTCCGGAAACCACGGGGCTCCGGGACGGTCCGGGGCTACAAGAATTAACTCTAGCCTCTCTGACCTCACTCGTGCCAACAGTGGGAGGATAGATGTCAGGGGTGGGAACGCGTATAACAGGACCCTCGGCCATGGGTGGTGTGCGAATGTATCGACTCCCAATGGCGGGTTGTCCTGTTCGCGCAGGAAGAACCAAAGGCGACACTGCGCATTCGTCCGTGACGCAAACAGAACCACTTCTGCTTGCCCGAACCGTGCCCAAATCAGCGACACAATGGAGGGTGCTAACCTCCAGTCGTCGTCCCTCGGGCCTCCCCGTGATAACAGATCTGCTCCTTCGTTGAGCAGACCTGGAATGTGGAGAGCTTTCAGCGAACTCAGGCGACTCCGCGCGCGATGACGCGCGGGTCTCTCCAGTAGCTCAGGTCGGTTTTGACCGATCTCTGTATTACAATCAACTTGCGACGGCGTTCTCACTGGAACCCGTCGCAGTCGTGCGAACCGCCTCTGCAGTCTGCGCATGTGTAACAGGCCTAAGGGGACCACTACATGGGCTGCAGACCTCAGTCCTAGTAAGGACATCCTTGACAGAGCGGTGATTGTATTTGTCACTCGACACACCCAGGGAGCTGACGTCAGTGTCGCTCTCCGTGGTGCCGATAAACTGGTCCTCATCTCGGCAGTATCCAACTGAATGCCTAGATAGGAAAACTGTTGAGCCGGCCACGGAGCACTCTCTGTCCAGTTTACAGCTAACCCCAGCTGAGTGAGGCGCTGCACCAGTGAGGTTGCGTCCCGAATGGCTCGATTTGGGCATTGGGCCAAGACCAGTAGGTCGTCGAGATCCGCATATTATGCGTATCTCGTTACGCCTCAGTGGTTCGAGTGCTGTCTGCACGCATTTGGAGAAAAAACGAGGAGCAAGCGCGTACCCGAAGGGCAGGCGCGTGTACTCGTAAACCTTCCCTTGGAAAACAAAACGTAGGAATTTCCTGTGCCACTCTGTGATTGGCACACGAAATACGCGACCCTCAGGTATCTACGAAAGGGGCGTTTCGCCACTCT
Source organism: Nansenia antarctica (assembly GCF_963989245.1). Taxonomy (NCBI): domain Eukaryota; kingdom Metazoa; phylum Chordata; class Actinopteri; order Argentiniformes; family Microstomatidae; genus Nansenia; species Nansenia antarctica. The sequence continues at coordinate 15,896,571 of NC_137681.1, read as the reverse complement.
CTCCTTGAGGACCCTGAAATCTAGTATGGGTCTCATGTCTCCCGAATTCTTTGGGACAAGGAAATACGGGGAGTACCATCTCATGTCCCACTGGTCCCTCGGAACCAATGTCACTGCGCCCTTTGTTAGGAGATTCGTAATCTCCTCCCGGAGCGCACGTGTCTTTATCGGGCAGGACAAAAAACAGTCTCTCTCACGCCCCTGAAGGGCGGAGGAGGCTGAATGAACTGTAGTGCATATCCCCTCCTCAATGTCCTGTCAAGCCAGCCCGACAGAATACCTGTCCCTTCTAGTCATTCTGCATAAAGCAACGACAGCGGCTGGGCCGTCTGTTGTGGAGCAGTCGACAGAAAAAGCTTGAATTTCTGTATGACCCCAGCCGCCGCTGCCCACCGAGGAGATGGCACAGCCCAAGGTGGGGTCATTTCGAAAAGGGATGGGCTGCCGTCTGTAAAGAGTGTTTGTTATGTGTAACAATGCTCTTTATTGACGCAGGTTTATTATGCCTGATAATCAAAGAACCGGCCGCACGCTCATGAGCTGGGCCAGGTCTTGATAGACATGGAGGGGTTTTTGATGTAAATAACGCCTCGTGTCGTGATAGGGGTAAGTCCGCTAGGCAGAGAGCTGGCCACACGCCGGTAAGCTGGGCTAGTCTCCGCTTCGTTTCTAACTGGTAGCGATTCGACCACACTCTGACAAGGCAGGTGGGTCTCCACTCCGGTAGATACCATGGAAAATCCTCCTTAGGGATTTACCGTCTGACTTACCGTCTGTAAAGAGTGTTTGTTATGTGTAACAATGCTCTTTATTGACGCAGGTTTATTATGCCTGATAATCAAAGAACCGGCCGCACGCTCATGAGCTGGGCCAGGTCTTGAATAGACATGGAGGGGTTTTTGATGTAAATACCGCCTCGTGTCGTGATAGGGGTAAGTCTGCTAGGCAGAGAGCTGGCCACACGCCGGTAAGCTGGGCTAGTCTCCGCTTCGTTTCTAACTGGTAGCGATTCGACCACACTCTGACAAGGCAGGTGGGTCTCCGCTCCGGTAGATACCATGGAAAAACCTCCTTAGGGATTTACCGTCTGACTTACCGTCTGTAAAGAGTGTTTGTTATGTGAAACAATGCTCTTTATTGACGCAGGTTTATTATGCCTGATAATTAAAGCACCGGCCGCACGCTCATGAGCTGGGCCAGGTCTTGAATAGACATGGAGGGGTTTTTGATGTAAATACCGCCTCGTGTCGTGATAGGGGTAAGTCCGCTAGGCAGAGAGCTGGCCACACGCCGGTAAGCTGGGCTAGTCTCCGCTTCGTTTCTAACCGGTAGCGATTCGACCACACTCTGACAAGGCAGGTGGGTCTCCGCTCCGGTAGATACCATGGGAAATCCTCCTTAGGGATTTACCGTCTGACTTACCGTCTGTAAAGAGTGTTTGTTATGTGTAACAATGCTCTTTATTGACGCAGGTTTATTATGCCTGATAATCAAAGAACCGGCCGCACGCTCATGAGCTGGGCCAGGTCTTGATAGACATGGAGGGGTTTTTGATGTAATAACGCCTCGTGTCGTCGCGGCACTGAGTTTGCTCAGAAACTCCGCCTCCGCTGCAGACAGACCGTTGGGTCGGTCTGTGGTGATCTTCGCAATGGCGGCGTTAAACACGGCGATGTTATTCGCCGCCGCCTGCGCACCGAGCTCATCAGAGCTTTCTGATTCTGACACCGGCACCGACCACTCAGCTGGGTGAGGGCGGCGTGGTGTCAGGGCCGGCTGAGCGGGCGGGACCATCCCTACTTGGGGAGGTGCCTGCCCAGAACGCCGCTCTGGGGCCTGTCCGGACGCATCATCGGCAGAGCTATTCGAGTCGGATAGCATCCCCGAGATAGCGCCCGCCAGGGGAAAACGCTCTCCTTGATCCAGGCCATCCCCTTTCGCCTTTCCGCGACGGAAAGGAGGTGGAAGGGGAGGCAGCTGGGGGAGGCGACCAACGCCGCCTCGGCATGTTCGGGGCCGAGGCAGACGTGGCAGAAGTCGTGCTTGTCCTCCGCTGCTAGGAAATCGCAGCGGCAGGTGTCCCGGAGGAACTTCTTCGTGGTCGGCGGCGGACGATCCATCGCTGAAGGGAAAAGTCTCCTCCGCTGCTCGGAAGTCGCAGCGGCAGGCGTCCCGGAGGAACTTCTCCATAGGCGGCGGACGATCCATATCTTGAAGGGAAAAGTCTGGCGGGTTCTCCAGTCTTAGTAGTCGTCCTTCTCAGTCTTCAGATATAAACCCGTGCTGAACTTTTTGGGAGAATGAGGTAGCGAAGTACACCCCTTTATATAGCACCCCAGGCGGGCGCAGGCATTGAAAAATTCAGTC
>NC_137681.1:15879204-15881704 GCF_963989245.1 Nansenia antarctica | reverse complement strand
GCTCCCTTGCGCACATTCATCACTGCCTAACCCCCGCTCCGACGCACAGCCTCTAAGGAAACCCACATCCAGCTATTCCCAGTGAGATTTGGGAACCACCGCCACCACCACCCCCACCACCCACCTAGCCCGGGTCCCCCCTATTCCCTACCCCCCCCCCTACACCTACACACAATTCTCCAGGATCCATCACTGCCACCTTGCCCTACGGGGCAAACAAGCAGAGCCAGACATAATTAAGCGCATCCAATAGTGTTTTCCCGAGTGGGATTTCAAAGCCCATAGAAAACTCTCCCCGCTGTGATTAAAATAAGATAGGGGTTCCATTAGATCTGGCCAGTATGCTAATGGCCCTCCCTCGGCCAGTGATTACATCAATCTGAATGTCATTATGGAGTCGGGCAAGGACAGCCACGAGATAGGTGGTGTTATCGTCTAAAAGCTACCATTGTCAGTGAGGCACACACGTTCAGCCTCCAAATGACAAAACAACAGCTGGAAAGGAGGTTGGTTGAGTGAAGAGTGGCCCAAACAAGTGATCACAAGTGGCATGTTTTGTGAAACTCCAGTAATTAGACTTCAGTCTATTGCAGTAATTAATGAATCTGAGAAACAATAAAGGGAGATTAAGGTCTGTGGTGGCGACGACAATACACAAGACACAAGTCGACGCTGGTCTGACAAATCAGACGCCATTCTCCAGGACTGTTTTGATACAATGACAGTGTTCGCAAAGGATAGCAGTGACGTAAACGAGATCACGTCAGGAACCTTGGGATTTATGGAGAAGATTATAGAGGAAGTGGTCCCCACGAAAACAGTCCGGGTGTTTCCAAAACGGAAACCATGGATTAACAGTGATGTCCAAACAGCGCTAACCGCTGGAAGGATGGCATTCATATCCGGAGACATATCGAAAATAAAAACTGACCGCTATGACCTTCGTAGAGTGATCAAAGCAGCATGTGGAGGTGTATATACACAATCTCTGACTTCAAAGAGAGCCCCAGCTGCACAATCGCTACTGACTCTCTACCACACGACCCCAACCTATGCAACTGAATCCTGGACGTACTGTCGGATCATAAACAGATGCTGAAGATAGGCTCTAGGACCTCCGCTCCTCCGACCATCAGCACAGGAGCCCCCCAGGGCTGTGTCCTAACCCCCCTCCTCTACCCCCTGTACACCCACGACTGAATGGCCACTAACAGCTCCAACATGGTGATCAAGTTCTCTGACGACACAACGGTGATTGGCCTGATCACTGACGGAGACAAGACGGCCTACAGGAATGAGGTCGACCACCTGGCTTAGTACAGCCAGGACAATAACCTCGCTCTCAACGCCGACAAGACCAAAGAGCTGGTGGTGGACTTCAGGAAGAAGAGGCAGGCACAAGACCCCATCACCATCAATGGGTCTACTATGGAGAGGGTCAACAGCGTCAAGTTCCTGGTGGTTCACTAATAAATCACATCACCAACGACCTCATCTGAGATGAACATACCAACCAGGTGGTGAAAAAAGCATCTTTCATCTTAGGCGGCTAAAAAAGTTCTGAGGGCCTAAGATCCTAGGGGCCTTCTTCAGAGGCACAACCGAGAGCATCCTGACGGGATGCATCACTGCCTGGTACAGGAACTGCACTGCCCAAAATCGCAATACGCTGCAAAGAGTAGTGCGACAGCTGAGAGGATCAGTGGATGTCAGCTTCCCTCCATCCAGGACTGGTGTGTCAGAAAGGCCCTCAGGATATTTAGAGATCCCAGCCACCCGAAACAGAAACTGTTTGAGCCATTGCCATCAGGGAAACGGTACTGAAGCCTCAGGGCCAAAACCCAGAGGATGTCAAACAGCTATTTCCCCCAAAGCAAGGCAAGGCAAGTTCATTTGTACAGCACATTTCATACAACAGGGGCAATTCAAAGTGCTTTACATACAGCATTAAAAAGATACATTAAGAGGAGAAAACTAAATAGATTTAAAAAATGAAAATTTGTAAAATGAGATAAGATAATAAGATAATAGAAATGAATAAAAAGACATGGATGGAAGTGTTAGTGTTTAATCTAATTTGTTAGTGTTATTGTTTCATTTAATGTTTAATCATAATTGTTGAAAAACATGAAGCTTTTTATCTTAGATTGAAATATTTTTACGGTTTGGGCCTGTTTGATTTCTTCAGGGAGTTTGTTCCAGGAGCACGCGGCAGTGATTAAAAGCTGCTGCACTGTGTTTTGTTTTCACTCTTGGAATGACTAGCTGATTAGTCTCAGCTGACCTTAGGGGCCTTGCTGGAATAATAGGGTGTGAGGAGATCTGATATGTATTTTGGTCCAAGACCATTTTGTGATTTGTAAACAATTAGGAGTACTTTGAATTCAATTCTCTGAGAGACTGGTAGCCAGTGTTGAGATCTCAGGATTGGTGTAATGTGTGTTCAAATTTCTTCGTTTTTGTTAGGACCCTAACAGTGGCGTTTTGCATGAGCTACAAT
>NC_137681.1:15454204-15874204 GCF_963989245.1 Nansenia antarctica | reverse complement strand
TGGTCAACCAAAGTGGCCTGAATCTCATCAGAGGCAATTACTCTCCTAGGTCGTAGTCTTAGTTGCCCTCTTGCTCTTGCTCTTGCTCGTTGTCCTCCTCCTCCTCCTCCTCCTCCTCCTCCTCCTCCTCCTCTCACACTACCTCTGCAAAGTTGGCATCCATTGTTCTCCAACACAGGAGAGCTCACACTTGGCCATTTTATTGCTAAAGCTATGATTGCTAATTGAAAAGCAATAGTTGTTTGGCCACATGAGTGTGATTGTGTGATTGGTGGTTTGAGTTAAGCATTCTTCATTTTATCAATGAAGATTGTGCCAAATTGTGTGAAGTGTTTTGCAAAAAGTATGGTTTAGAACTGCAAAATGAGTGAAAAGCAGGAAATATGTTTTGTATTTGTGCAGAATTGGTGTGAGATAAGATTACATGAGCTTCAGGTTTTGGTCATCGTGTTTCAAGTTACAAAAAAGTTACAGTGAAAAACGGTAATAGTAGCTATTTAAACAAATCCGAATCATGAATTACAGTTTTACTTTCAGTTTACTTTCAGGGTCTCTTTCAACTATTTGACTAAAAGTAGAAAGATACTGAACGTATCCTTTGAGGTTTTAACAATGAGGAGAAATTGCATCATATACAGTACTATATACGTAGAAAGCTGAGGGAGATATTTGGAAACGTTTCTGACTGCAGATTTACTTTGTTATGTTTGAATAAAGATCTAATCAAATTCACGTATAAGCGACTTGGGAAAAGGTGAAGGGTAGGAGGAGTGGCACAGAGAGAAATCACAGAGCGGAGAGAAATCAAGCATAGCTGTATCGATTTGAAAGCCAACATTTTTCACAGGGGGAAAGAAGAAGCTGTTTCTGGATTCAAATGTTGGTATTTAAGAATAAAAAGGTTGCTGTTGACAGGCTCTTGAGGAGATGGATTATCTCCCCTCCTACTTATATGAAATGCCTTTCCAGCAGCCGGCCAGCTGGACATAACAGATGTAAATAAATGTTGCCCTTTTAAGAGTAACCTCTCTAGATAAAACACTGTTTGAGACGCGCCACTTCCCCAGTGAGGTGAGAGAGAGAGAGAGAGAGAGAGAGAGAGAGAGAGAGAGAGAGAGAGAGAGAGAGACCCACACAAAGGCTGAGACCTTCTATTGTTTAACATACCATGGAGGGGGTATTTTTACTTGACTTCACTTGCCTATTCAATGTAATTAATTTTCTCTCTATAGATTGAACGCTTCCTCTCAGGTCTGGAAGCCTACAAGTTTTAGGAGATGACGGTCCACTGTCATTCTCTTCTCCCAGGGATTGATTAGACTTTGATAAATGCTGATACAATGTGTCAAGCACCACAAATGATTTAGCACTGACTACTGTCCATGAAAGGTTACCCCGGGTGAACATCTACTCACCACTGGCATCTGCAGGTCATCAGCCGGTACTGTGGCTGTAGGGGTTTGCCACTAGCATAGACAGAGAGAGATGTTGCTGCATTTGAAAAGCAAACCCTTCAACCTCCTACTCTAGAGACACTCCTGTCAGATCTTAGAAGGATCGTATGGGTTCTAGAAATTAGAACATTTCCTGGCATTGCCTTCCGATAGGCAAGGTGGCATTCCACCACAAGCAGCCATTCAAGTGATTCAGACCTACAGGAGCGCCTGAGGTGAAGCCGTTAGCACTCCATTTGGAATTCAGCAAGAGGGACAGAGAGAGACAGTCTGGCTCTCCTCGTCTCCCCTCTCTCCCCTCAGCTCCCAGTGTGTGTCAAGGTCACCCCCCCATCACACACACACACACACACACACACACACACACACACACACACACACACACACACACACACCCTTTATGGCTGTGTTATGTGTAAATCAGTCTCTATTCTTAGCCGACATTTCATCAGGATTCGTATACACTCCACCTAGTAAACACGTCAGTCATAATGGAGGGGACGTGTCAGCCGATGGGATAGAGAAGAAGATGGTGATGTCAAGTCGACGTGATTGGAAGAGATGGTGATGCGGTGATGTCAGTCGGTGTGATTGGATAGTACACACGTGGGTGTGTGTATGTGTGTGTGTGTGTGTGTGTGTGTGACACTGAGGGGCGAAGGAGAGAGAGAGAAGAAGAAGAAAAAAAAGTGAGAAACACCATGCAAGGCAAGAGGGGATTATACTGATGTGTTCAAAGGAGAATGTTAGTGTGGCCACATGCTTGCAGCCGTGCACACACACACACACACACACACACACACACACACACACACACACAAACAAACAAACACACACACTTCAGCCGGCACAAAACAGACAAACTCAAAGGCGTATTGACAAGTTGTGTTGACGGTAACCGGTGAAAATACCACTGTGCTGTATCACTGTCTCGCCTGTGCTCATGAGGGCGGAATAGCGGTAAATAGAGATGTTGTTTGTGACTATAAGCAAGTCCAGTACCATCAAGGTGATGAAAAATGTGCCCTGAAAATAGCAGTCATACCGTAAGCACAGCCACCAGAGCCCTGCCCCTGAAAACACCCGCGATTGTGCTAAGACTATTTAACATACAGTACAGCCCTACATGTCCTGACCTTGTTATGCCAAGCACACACACACACACAGACAAGGGTGATGATGTACTGTTTGACTTATAGGCGTTGCCTGCCAAAGATGAACGTATCTTTCTTTTCCTTATCGGATTTTACCATGAGGGGAACTGCAGAAGCAGAGGCTGCGTGCAGATTGAGTCCTGGTGTGAGTGTGCACAGAAAACACACACACACACACACACACACACACACAAACAATAACACACACACACATGCACACGCACACACACATACACACACACACACACACACACAAACAATAACACACACATGCACACGCACACGCACACACACACACACATAAAGAAACACAAACACTAACACACCTGCAGGTGTCGAAAGGACCTTTAATCTCCCACATCCCTTTGTCATAATCCCTCTATAGTAAACTACTCTCAGCCTGTGGATAAGGCCTCAGAATCTCATGTAGAGTTTCTGAGAGCTCCAACGGAAGATTGTAAACAGGATGGAATGCTGGAAGCGCTCTCGGTGGACTGCCGCCAGTGTCCGGTGCCCCTGCTTTGTGCCAGGAGAAAGCGCTGCGGGGTCGGTGACGTCTGCCCGGCTGCCACTTTCTCTCTGACTCAATCAAGGGATTGTCTGGCGGATCGTCCCAGGGGCACCCAGGGTAGACAAAACAGGAGCCCCCCGTTGGTGGTGAAGGTTGGGTCGTCTCCGGAGCGCAGCGAGGCTTGCCCTGCGAGGGACAATTTTGTCCAACTGGGACGGAGGATTCAATGGGGGAAGTTATGGATCAATGGCAAGCCTCCTGTTGAGACTCAGGCAAGTGTCACACGAGAGTGTCTCAGTGTCTCAGTGAATAGAAGTTCACAGATTCCGGCAAGTCCTGTTGCTGTTGTTGTCTTTTTCAGCAACTGAGAACCTGACAGTAAAATCGATGCCCAAGTTCTAAAGTTCACACATTTTTTTGGGTATTTGCTAGAACATGTTTTTCATTCAAGAGAACTCCTCAGGCTGATGCTGGTGAGGTGATTGGTACCTCTCCTCAACAGAAGGCCGGCGTGGGGGGGGGGGGCGGGAGGTGCACAGTGTGGTGCTCTTGGTGTGTGATAAATCACCATAGGGACTTATAGGCAGGAGACAATTTCTGTGAGCTGTAGCCACTCTCTCTCTCCCCCCCACACACACATACTAACCCCCTGTAGAGCTGAGTAGGAGTGCTGGCCTCTGCACATTCTTCTAAAGATGGCAGGAAGGGAGAGGAGAGGAGACATGGAGAGGAGATGGAGGTGGGGGGTTTAGTGAGTTCTGGTGAATGATGATTACTTTTTCTTTCAGGTCTTTGGGAGACGCTGGAGTGCACACACTTCTTATTTCTTATTGAGTTACAATCTACAGTTTATGACTTCAAGTACTTTTATATTCAAAGATGGATTTTGATTTTGTTATTTCTGGTGGTGAAAGACAATCTTGACCGTATTTTCCCTAAGCTCCATTGTTTTGTTATTCTTGTCCGCTGCTTTTCCAGTCACAATAGAGCACCACTAAAATGATGGTGGAACAGGGGGACAAAATGGTGTGGCAGGTGTTAGCGGTGTGGGGCTCCACCACGTGCTGGCCACCACGACCGTGCTGACATCCACTTCATCTGCGTCACCGGTGAAACATCGGTGTTCTCTCCACCTTGACGGCGTCAGCGTTTCAGATACCGGAGAGCCCCACTTCAGCACATTTTTCCTCTGCCGGTGACCGCCGGGCATGCTGGGCCAGGTAGGGCGGCGCGGTGGAAGACTGATTGGAGCTGGCATGTATTCTTGGAGAGATGTGAGCGTAATGACCCCTTGCATACAGAAGGAGACCTAAAAAAGCGTTCCAATCTGATCTGATAAGCATCATGCTGGAAAGAGGGAGAGAGAGAGAGTGAGAGAAAGCGAGAGGTGGAAGAAAAGTTGTATCAAAGTGGAGAGTGGAGAGGACAGCCTTGAAAGTCAGCTTTTCGTGTGCTGCAAGTTTAGGAAAAGTTTAAGCCCCCGGCTTAAAAAGTTTAAGAACCAGGAAGCAACATTGTCTATTTAAAGGTTAATGGCAAACTGATGCTTGTGGTCAGGCCATTGCTCAATCATAAAATTGTTTTATTAACATTGCAACTTTAGTTTACCTGGTCTGGTTCATCTAGTCTATCAAACATGTTTACTTAGGGTATCTTCACAGATTCAACTCATGTTTCTCACTTATTTGTGTGGGTTAGTGGATGTCTGGCATTTGTAACTTCAAGAAAAGAAATGCTTACTGTGAGCAGTGTTGTGTTGTGAGCAGTGACCCAGAATACTATGTACTGCTGTGTGTTGGTCCTACAATTCATGCAAGGCTACATTCAGCTCTCCACAGAGTAGGGTGTTGGATGTCATAGCAGAACACGCCTTGAGGGACTTCAAATGTTATGTCTACAAAGCCAGTCTCAGCCCCTGGCCATTCTCCTCTCTCACCTCCCCTACTCTCTCCATTCCTCCACCCCTGCCTCCATCCCTCTGGACTCTCCTCTCTTCCATTCTCCTTCCATCTCATTATCCCTCTCTCTATCTCCTCCACCCCCTCCTTTCTCTCTCCCTCCATCTCTCCATCTCTGCCCCCTCCTTCCCTTAATCCTCTGACATTATCCCTCGCTCCCATTTGCCTTCTATATAATAAGCTTTATATGTCTCTGTCCATCTATCCCTTTCTCCCTTCCTCCCGTTTCTCAATTCCTGCCCCCCCCCCCTCTCCTCTCCCTCCATCCCCGTCCCTAGAGGACCAGTACAGTCTATGCAGCCCAGCGCTGTGTGGACAAGGACATTCACAGAACACCACTCTGATAAATCACCATATATCCCTGTGTTCTGACCCGCCTCTGAAGCGCTGGTCTGTGGCTGTGGCTTCTGGAGGCTTGCACCGCTTTCTGGGCTTGGCCGACATGGTGTTACGTGACACGACACCAACACACACATTCACGCACACACACACACACACACACACACACACACACACACACACACACGCACACACACACACACACACACACACACACACACACACACACCCACACACAGTCAGACAGACAGTTTTATGGCACTGTCAATGAAGATGAGTTACTAGAATCCCTCTAATAAAAACAGCGTATCATCCAAAAGCGTATTGTGCTTAGCTTAGGGCTTGCCAAGGTGACAAAGCTCCCCTAGAGAGTGGGAAGACATTGGCTGTATAGGCTCAGGGTTGCCTAACGCCATGTACTGAATGCCAAATGTACAGTATTGTATGTGCTGATGCCTGCTAAGTTTATACACCGGCGTAGTTAAATCTGAAATAGTATGGGTGTGTATGAATCACCGCTAAGTGTCTGGGAAGAGAATAAACCTAAACCGTTGATATGTATACTGTATCATCGGTATCTGATGCGTCACCACTGCAGTCAATCTCTCTCCACCAGGACTGGGTTAGAATTCCACCCCTGTCGCTCTGTTTTGATGTTGTTTGCTGTTTGTGATGTTACCATTGACTGGTCACAGCAGAAGACTTCATTATGAGGCACACGATGGCCAGTGAATACTAATGCCCCTCTCCCCTGACTTCAACATTCACCGAGCACAGCAGGAGAGAGCCTTCTTCTGCTGCCAATGTTACACACACACACATACACACATGCACATGCACATGCACACGCATACACACGCACACACACACACACACACACACACACACAGAAGCATGCGCACACACACACACACACACACACACACACACACACACACACACACACACACCCTTCATTCATTTCCATGGTTGATATCCCTAAAGTGAATATTTTCATTATTACACTTTAGTGTGTAAAACCAGGCAATTAGCACCGATGAGATGGTCTCATACTAAAAGACGTATTATCCACGTCAAGCTGTCTCGATGATGGACACACGTGTGTATTTGAGATCATTCCTCATTCCATTCCATGCATTACAATGAGCCCGTGCTCTGATTTCTACCTCCACCAGCCTCCCCTGCCTGATACACTAGCATGGGGATACTGGTTGCAATTCCCTCCACGCCACTTGACGGAAAACAGATGATGCGCTTTCTTAAATGTGATTTGTCATGTCATCGCCCAGATTTACTACTGGTATTACCGAACATGGTGTAGATAAATGGTGCGCCAAATCAGATTCATTGTACAGGATAATGTCAAAAGGCCGTGGAGAGATTGGACCACTGTGTCTTATACTGCTTCAGCTCTAGCGTATAATACACTCATACAATGGCAGCAGAGACTCTACACAATACTGCCATTCTTTTTTTTATTAGTTATTGTTTTCTGAGTGTGGCAGTCCCACTCATATTTTTCATTTTATTGGATAGCGTGCTAGACCACTGGACCACCCCAGGCCACCAATACTATCTTCTGGAGGGGCAATATTGATGACTTGGATGTGGTCATGAATTGATTCATTGATTGGTTGATTGACCTGTGCCCATGGTTGAAGAGCAGCATTCCAAACATCCATTGAGTTTGTCAGTTGGATCCCAACATGTTAAAGTACCTCTGTGATTTGCATACAATATGCATGAGTTGAGAACACTTAGAGAGACAAAAAAGTCAAGACAAATCACTTTAAAACCCATTCACGTGAATATTGACATTCTGCAAATACACTCTCGGTATTTCGGAGAAGTCGTAAGAAACCCTTGGTGCTCTTTGGCCTCAGATGCAGTCAGCTTGACATTAGAAGTGCTGCACTAAAGCCGGATGACTTTCTTTCTCGGCCTCTTGGGTTTAGATGGGGGCTCTCGACATCTTGTGCCAATTTACTGCCTGTCCTTGACACAAAGTAAGCTTCTGTTCATTCACCTCCTTTCTATATCCCACTCATGCTGTCAAGGGGAGACAGGTGTAGAAGGAGAGTTGACAGGTTTGGAACGGTCTGATGTTTTGGTGGTAGTGGTGAAGGTAACCAGCCGGATCAACAGCCCTTGTCCCTACGGTGTGTGGTGATGTCAGAGAGGTTGACTAGTGACAGTCCTCTCTTAGGAGAGGATTTGGTCTGTCTGGTCTTTGCTTTCAAGCCATGAAAAGTATGAATTCTCACTTGTGTCATTGCAACGTGCTTTGCTCAGAAAACTCCAAATGACCCACTATAAAACACTGAAGAGACTTAAAAAAAAAAAAAAAAGGGTTTTGAATGACGTTTCAAATGCAGTACAATTATGATAATTTCTCACTAAATGTATGATCCCAAGTTCCCCTTTCCTTGGATAATCACCTTTTCCTTCTAATGTTTTAATTAAGGATTGTGGTTATGTCATATTTAAAGAGCTTTCATTCTATCCAAATGTTTTATAATGTGGTTTAAATCAGTTGGAATGATATGTATTAAGATCTCATGATACTGTAGCTGTGTGCAGTTTAATTAGTTTACTCTACAGTTAGTGTACAGTCATCTACAGTTAATTTATAGTCTTAGTCGATATAGATATAGTCGATTGGTGCCCTAAAACTTGGGGGTCATATAATGAGAAAAGAGTATTACACTTGTCATTTCATTCAAAAATCTTGCATTCTTTGCAATGTTTTGGCAAAAACAATCTGTAGTGAGTCATTTTGGGATTCTTGGATTGTGATTTTTCTGAGCAAAACAAGTTTCCATGACAACCGTAGCATAACTGCAATATAGAATAGTTTTTCCTGAAGAAGAGCAATTTCCTGTTTAGACAGAACCTCAAGGTCAGGAGGATGTAAATATGGAGAGACATTGGTTTCTCTGTTTGACATCATTCTAGAACATATTTGCCTTCAATACTCTCTGTTTTTCATTAGCTTATAATAGAAATGTGAGATTAGGTCCAGTACAGTATGTAACATGTACCGGTAAGCTTTCTAAAAGCTTCCTAATGGTTGTAATTAATATGTTTAAGCTGTAGTGATCAGGGAATGAGTCAAAATGTAGTGTCCTACTCAATACCTAGTTTGCATATCAATATGTTGTTACTGCCATAAGTGTTCTAGGGGAGAGGACTCACTTTGGCGGCTGCTTCTTCGAATTATGAGCGCATGCAGAAACAGAACAGCTAATGTCCGATACTGCATGTCCATTTCAGGGGTTATATTATTATTAGGTAGGATGTTGTTGTTTTGAACTTCAAACTGAATTTCCCTGTGATAGCCACATTCTATTTAGTCAGAGCTTGATTGATTGATTGATTGAAAACTTTATTAGAAGATTTGCAGAAGTAGGTACATGAAAGTACATATTACATACAAGGTCAACTAACAGGATAAAAACCCAAGAAAGCCACTGGCTTATTTCAATTGGGGTCCTTGATTCTCAATTCATCGTTACATGTAAGACAGACAAAAAAAGGCATACATACAGTATAATTGCTAATGCCAATAATAATTAGCAACAAACATGCATTATTGTTCTGCGGAGTGGTGTTTTGGTGTTAATTTACTTAATATGAATTACTTAATACATTATACTGTATATACTCTGTATACACTTTTGAATCCAATGTCCCAAAATAGCTCATACAGCCCATGTGCTACAGTATGGTTTATGTCCATCCACTCATGTCCATCACCCAGGCTGGTGTGACCAGAGAGGGGGGGGGGGGGGGGGGGGGGGGGGGGGGTTGGCCCTGTTGGTACCCAGGCTGGTGATGATGCTAATGGAGGCAGAGGTGACAGGGGGCCTGGAGTCTGGATGGCCCTGGATGGTCCTGGGGGTCTCAGTAATATGCCTCACAGACTCCCAGGCAGCAGGACAGAAACGGATGCCACAAAGTACACAGTCGAGGTGACACCACTGAAATCTGTGAAAATCACTAGCCTTCACTTTCAATTAGCCCGCTACCCAGAGAGGAGAGGGAGAGGCAAGGAAGGAAGAGAGGGAGGGCGAGGCATGGGGAGGACAGAGAGAGGAATGGGGAAAAGGAACACAAGGGGAAGAAAGGCATGTTAGGGGAGAGGGAGAGAGGGGGAATGGGAAAGGGGTAGAGAGAGAGAACGAGAGGGGGACACGGATGGAGTCAGAGGGAGTTGGAGGGGGAATGGAAAGGATTGGAGGAGGGGAAAAAGAGAAAGGGAGAGAGAGGGAGCAGGAGTGAGAGAGAGCAGGAGTGAGAGAGGGGGAGCGAGGGGGAAGATGAGGAAGAGGGGGGCGAGGGAGAGAAGACAAGCTGCAGGGAACTCATTGGCTTGGCTGGCAGGCTTGGCGGTGATACGAGAATCGGGGGATGGAGGGGGGACATGGAAGCCCTGCGTTGCTATCTCATCAAACTTCTGTTTTTGATGCTTCATTACATATCAGCACTTTTCACTTTAGAGGATTTGGCCTTTGTTTTTTGCAGATTAATTTAGTCTTTGTTATACCTCAACATATCTTCCCCTTCTCGTCACATACTAACACAACTAGAAACATCCTTAAACCCTGAAACATACATTCTGTAGCATGTTTCATTCTCTAGCATTCTGTAGCATGTTTTCTATATAGAAGACTGACTATCATAATTCAGGTGCAAGGGATCTGAAATACATTTTTCAAGCTTCAATTTTGATGACGGTAGACATTGTCTTGTAGTAGTATTGTAATAGTAGTATTGTATCACCCACGCATCTCCCCTGTCACCAGTCTACCACAGGGCAATGCCACCTCCACACATATATACACACACACACACACACACACACACACACACACACACACACACATCTGCCTCCCCTCTGAATGGCATTGTCAGTTAAACCCTGTCTTTAGCTTCCCAGGGATCATCTAGGATTATCTGGAGACATGTCTGTGCGTGGCATGAAGAGGGAGAGAGGGTGACAGGGTAAGAGGGTGAGAGGTTAAGAGGGAGAGAGGTAGAGGGGCATCCTTACCTGCCAAGTTCACGGCATGTTTATTCATACATCAGTCCCTTTGACTTGATTTACCCTTCGATTCCCTCTCCAGATGGGGTGTTGGATTGTAATGGACTCTGTTATGAGCAATCTCCTATTTTGAAGCGACAGGATTTGTGATGGGGCCCGACCCCCTGCCCGACCCCCTGCCCTCATTGTGACACCTCCCACAATTTCCTCAGGTGGAGGAAATTAGTTAAGCCAGATTTTTTTTGTTTGTTATTAATTTATACACCACTACTTCCATTCCTTAGATTCGATCTCAATCTCTGAGGAAGAAGATATCAACTTGTTGTGATATCTACAGCTCCAGACTTTCACCGCCCTGGGCTCCACCTCCATTCGTTATCTATAGCCAGTGTCAGGGGGAGGCAACCCACGGGAGGACTTGAAGGGAAGGTGGGAACACTCTGATATGATAAATCACTCAGTCCCCTATCGTTGAGAATGATGGATTCATTTAATAGGTGGGACCTTTAATATCCCCAATCCTCCATTGAGATGTCGGATTTGTACCCCCTGACGGGGTTCAACCATGAGCCAACTTCTTCTTCTCCGGATTCAAGGAATTGCAGATAGTGGCTTCCTGTGCTGCACTTTCCGGAGCGCTTCTCGATTTGCCAAATCTTGCGTCCCATTCCAGATGGAACGGAATTGACGCTCACTGCGATTGGTTGAATCCCAGCCTCATAAGAGTCCACCACAAAAAAAGCAGTCACTGCCGAGCCCGAGCCAGGTTTGACATTATCTTTTACTGATATTACCGGTGCTCTAATCATTACTTTTGTTTACCCATCTGGCAGATGGCTGCATTATTGCTGACTCGCATCCAGAGAATGACAAGCACCTCCCCAGCGTAGGCAGTGAACAGCACGAGCTGTGCATACTGAGGGGAAGGGAGTACACTACTAGAATGTAATCACTTTCGCATAGAGGCTTACTAAGAAAGAGAGAGGGGGGGGGGGACATCCCCCCTGCTTGGCGGTGGGGAGCGTGAGGTGGAAACACATGGGCAGCAATGAGAAAAGGACAGATGGCATGGTCTGCGTTCACCACGCAGGGCGGCCCGACCCCCTGCCCTCATTTACCCCAAGCTAGGCTGTTGCTGATAAACTCAGGTCCAGTCTGGGAGGTGGGGTGGGAGGGTGTTGGAGGTGGGCGGGGGAGGGGAAAGGGGGGGGGACAGGACATCCATCTTTACCACGCTGTCAGCTGAACCCTGCTTAGAGCTGACCTGGGTACTGAAGTAGCTGTATTACCGCCACTACCCAACACTCGTCCACCCTCCACCGCCTCTGCAATGTGTCTCATGCAATCATTTCAGCAAGGGCCCTGTTTCCTAGCCGACCCTGCCTCAAGTGTTCCAGTGTTGTGAACATACTGGATGAGGAAATTAATAGTGCTGGTGCTGCTGCCTCTAGAGGGAGTGTTGTGTGTCCTCTCTCATCTTCTCTCCTCTCCTCTCCTTTCTTCCCCTCCCCCTCGCCTCTTTCTCTCTTCCTGAGGCAGATGTGATCCCAAACAAATCCAGTGGATGTAGAGTTGTTCTGTTCTGATCTCTCCCCCCTTTGGTGATAGAAGCCCGCCTGATATTGACACGTCGCCGGAGAGTTTCTCTCTGCTACTCAGAGATGGCTCTGGCAGAGGTCAGGTGCAGTGTCCAGGAGAAGTGTGCTAGTACACTATCTGTTGGACCTGAGTGGGAGTTCAAAGACGGTTGTTTGGAAAATGATCAGGGAGTCATTTTTGTATCAACTACTGTATGTTGATAAGTAAATGCACTATAACCCAGTGGACCTGAATGGATGGCCTTGAATGTATACATTTTTGTATCAACTACTGTATGTTGATAAGTAAATGCACTATAACCCAGTGGACCTGAATGGATGGCCTTGAATGTATACTGTTTACGGTTTAGATGTTACTTAAGAATGTTAGAAAATACATTTGAAAAGAGAAAGTAAGAACTTGGAATGCGAAGAGGGCAAGGGTTCAAGTTCCTGGTGTATTCCATTTGTTTTCACTCTTGGTCATTAAACATCCGTTTCTGAGCGAGGGTGCCTGTGATTCAGACGTTTGAAGGGAGATTGGCTGCATGTTTGGTTGTGTTCACTCTGCTGTTTTCAATTTGCGCCGCTTTCACTTCACTGCTTTCAATCTCCAGTACATCTCCTGGCGTAGCCGATGTAAAACCCCATGTAAAATGCATGTGTGTTAGATGGGCCGTGAGCTTTAGTGGTTGTAGCCATTGTTTTGGTCTGTTATTTTATTCTATGTGTGGCAATTAAGACGAGGACTTTGACCTTGAGTTTTTCTCATTGCTTGAATGATGCTATTAAAAGAACATACTGTCTGTGCATTGTGCAGATATGTTTTACATGCTTGGTGAACATGAACAATTTGTACCTTTACAGTAGAAGAAACATTTCAGAAACAGAGTCAATGTGGATCCTTCCTGTTTACGCAAAAGTATACTGTACTGTAGGTATTAATTATAGTTTTAATTATAATAAATGCTATTGAGTAACTTGTCTATCATTATTGTCATATCATTATTATATTATGATCACAATTATAATGTACATTGCAGAGAGACAACAATTAAACAACGTGTCAACATGACATGTGAATGCAAATGTGAACAAGGCTTGCTGATAAGTCATTATAATTAAATTCATGAAATAGTACATTCTGCCATTGTATATAACACCATACTGTATACAAAGATGAATGGAGTGGATCTCTCACATACTCAGGTCTCTTCAATGGCTGGAACATCTCTTTCACAGATGTTTTATTAAGTGGCGCTAATGCATATAGGCCAAAGGAAACAACCCAGAACGCACTGAAAGAAAAATGTGTGATAGATTCAACAGGGCCCTCAATGTAACCCATTCTGAAAGAGGTAGCCAGCTGATAAACAAGCTATGAAAGGGACCGTGTTGCCAGCAGTGTTGGTGTAAATGGAATCATCTAGGATGTTCACAAACATCTTTTTCTCCTCGGTGTTCCTGCTTTCAGCGGTGCAGTACAGGACACCTCATTGGATGAGCCATTGTTCCTCTTGTCCATTTATCTAGGATCTTGATAATGCTCTAAATGACATTGATGGGAGGACATTTAGTCTTTCATCTCATTCAGAGGTCATGGTAATGGTAATGGTGATGTATCATAATCACTGCTGCCGATGTCCACCCAGACAGAAGATGATACTGATTGAGGAGGCTGAAGATGTTCTGTGTAATATGATATAAAGGACCAAAAAGTGATGATTTCTCATTTGTAATTTAGTTCAAATGTCTTAGGCATTGGGTAGCTGAGGGCTAGTTTCACTAATGTTTCACTCTAGCTAGATACAGATCTATACAGCCCTATACCTCTATTCGGTACGTGCGTGCATGTGTGTGCGTGCGTGTGCGTGTGCGTGTGCGTGTGCGTGTGCGTGTGTGTGTGTGTGTGTGTGTGTGTGCGTGTGTGCGCGTGTACGTGTGTGTGCGTGTGTGCGCATGTACGTGTGTGTGCGTGCGTGAGTGTGTTCAGGCGTGCGTATGTGCGTGCATGTGCACATGTGTGTTGCTGCTGAGGGACTGTGGAAGCTATAGATAGAGTGCATACCTCTATTCAGAAAGCTTAGCCAACTAGAGAATACAGTACGCCCTCTCTCCATACCATATCCTGAGAGGATTTCTGATGGGGCCATCCTAAGGCGGGCTTCCCCTTGCTTCCCCCCTATTCAAAAAGAGATAATTGCATCATTTTTCAAGCCTTGACTCTGTCTGAGGCCTAAGCTGGACCCATTCATCATACTAATGGAGAAGTAAGTGATTTGCAATATAGGCTTTAATCATGTTTTCCTGTGCCGGTGTCATTCAAGCTATTTGATTTTTTAAACCTCCAATAGGACCAGGTACGTTAAACGTTAAGACGTGCATCGATGAGCAAATGATGTATTGATTGGCATAGATATTGTTTGACAGCTATGTTGGCTGAGGTGGATGGTATTGGCATATCAGCAGCGATAACAGTAAAAGATAGTGTCATGTTGGGAATAAATGGAGGCTATGTAGACAGCTATATTATCTTATCTGTCATGTACAGTATCCATGACACCTATAGTAGCCTATTATTAATGCCAACATGTGTCTCACAGTCGACACGCTGCTTGCATGGCATAATACTAATCAAACATATTGCTGAAACAAATCAATAGCGTCAATACTGTACTGTAGCACTGTTCTTTAACATCGTTTACTGCCCTCGAGCTTCCTCCGTTCCTTCCTCACTTCCTTCCTTCCTCTCCCTCCATCTTCCTCCCTCCCTCTCTCCCTCTATCTTCTCTTCTTTTGAAACAGTGGGGGATTAAGTGGAGCGGGCCATGCAGCCCCTAACAAAAGCTGCTCGTTGGCCATTTAATCTGTCATTAAAATGAGATTAGATGGAGAATGGGTATTAATCCACGGCCCGTTCCAGTCTCCTGGAGCAGAGCGGCCACTCTGGCCAGCCTGTAAACCTCCTGCAGCTCTGTGGGCTTTCTCAGCATGTTTGGGAGGCACACACCACACCCACCTGCCCAATAGAACCAGAGAGAGAGAGAGAGAGAGAGAAGACGAGAGAGAAGGTGTGTGTGTGTGTGTGTGTGTGTGTGTGTGTGTGTGTGTGTGTGTGTGTGTGTGTGTGTGTGTGTGCGTGTGTGTGTGTGTGTGTGTGTGTGCGTGCACGTGAGAGAGAGAGAGAGAGAGAAAGAGAGAGAGGGAGAGAAGGACACGATTGGAGTCCTCCAGGGCATAGCCAGACACTTCACATTACTACTAAGTCATTCATTTCTGCTTTTTATGGGATGATGCAAATGAAGGTGTTGTTTTGTCCCTTGAGGAGGATCATGCTGTTTTTCCAGGTTTTGGCTATGCAGCATATCACAATGTTCCCTGTGGCTGGTTACCAATTTTAGGGACATTTCTAGATGATATAATGCGTCATTACTAGGGGTATAACGGTACACGTATTTGTACCAAACATTTTCTTGGATTGGTGCGCATGTGTACCAAACAAAGGCAGCGTTTTTCTAACCACTGCACGTGCAGAACTTTTTTGTCTGTTGAAACGCACACACGCCACAGAGAGATTGTCAGTTGTTTAGCAGTCGTTATGGTGAACACAGATAAACTAGAGCTTGAAGTTCCTCCAGCATCCCTTAATTCTCCTGTTTGGGAAAATGATTGTTTCTTAGGTATTTACCATGACATTACCATGACCAATCTTAACAAGACCGAGCTCCTCTTCATCCCCGGGAAAGCCTGCCCTCTCCAAGACTTCTCCATCACAGTGGAGAACTCTACTGTAACCCCCTCCCTGACAGCCAAGAACCTTGGAGTGATCCTGGATAACCGACTATCCTGTGCGGAGAACATTGCAGCAACGGCTCGCTCCTGCAGATTCTTCCTCTACAACATCAGAAGGATACAACCATTCCTTACCAGAGAGGCAGCGCAACTCTTGACCCAGGCACTGGTCATCTCCCGCCTGGATTACTGCAATGTACTCCTGGCTGGGCTCCCCGCTTCAGCCATTAGACCTCTGCAGCTCATCCAGAATGCTGCTGCCCGGCTGGTATTCAACCTCCCCAAATACTCGCATGTCACCCCTCTCCTTCGCACCCTGCACTGGCTCCCGATAGCAGCTCGCATCAGATTCAAGACCCTGGTGCTTGCATACCAGGCAGCTAAAGGGACAGCCCCTGCCTACCTGAAGGAAATGGTAACCCCCCAAACCCCTGCCCGCTCACTCCGTTCCTCCACCTCGGCTGGCCGACTGGCCCCACCTCCTCTACACAGCAGTCGGGCTGCCCGATCACGTCTCTTCACAACACTGGCTCCCCGCTGGTGGAATGAGCTCCCCACGGCTGTCAGAACGGCAGAGTCACTACCCATCTTCCGTCGTAGACTGAAGACCCATCTCTTCAGGTTACATCTTAACTGCTCCTCCTGAGACATCTTCTGACCCTCACCACTACGTCTCCTAAAGACACCCGCTTTCCCCTTTACTGTGTCCCTAAGAACTTCTACTGCCCCCCTTGTACTGTTTCTCAGTTTCTCCAGTAATAAAAAATAAAAAAAATAAAAAAACGTTTTAGTAGAAGGCGATAATAGGGAGAAGGTTTTTCCTTCTATCAGTGGCCCCGGGCCCGAGCTAGAGTACTCTTCCTGCAACGAATAGTGGACTGCTGATTCACATGCTTAGTATTCAAATGTATTGATTGTAAGTCGCTTTGGAATAAGGCGTCTGCTAAATGCCAAAAATGTAAAAATGTAAATGACGATGGACAAAGACAGGTGGATCGACCAAAGCTACGTATATGCCAGCATTGTTCAACTGCGGGTATGCCGCTGGCTTTACGTCGAACTTGCTCACTCACTTTCTTGTAACATCACAGGTACACGAAAAAAACAGAGTGAAGTGCAAACCCAGCTCCCCATGACATTTAAGCAGCCTCTCGCTAATAATTCAGACCAAGCCAAAGCAATAACAAAGCCATAGGTGTTTTTATAGCAGTGGATATGCGACGATACTCCATTATCGACCATACAAGTAATCGTGCCCCGTTACATAGTTCCCTCTCATTTGCATTTCAGCCAGCAAATCATAAACAAGCACAAACTACAGTTGTCCATGACTTATATATTTATTTTATTATATTTTTTATTTATTTTAGAGAATATTCATTTATTATTTACTTTTCAGTAAATGTAACTTTATTATACAAGTACAGTACAATTCAAGGACAGTTCATTTTCTAAATGTATTTTATTATATTTGTAATTATTTTTTATTGACTTTTCAGTCAATTCTACTTTTATTCGTAGGTTGCAGCTGGTTGTGGCAGTATTGACAGACATGTTTATTTAAGAAAGAAAGACCCATTGTTTTCTCAGTAAACCACTATGTAAACCACTGAAACCACTGTGTACCGAACCGTGACTTCAAAACCGAGGTACGTACCGAACCGTGATTTTTGGGATTAACCATTAATATTACATGTCAATAATAACCATATCATAAGCATGTATGAACCTTCAACTGTCGTTCTAAATCACTCACTTTAGTCTACAACTGAACCAGACCACGCATTTGATGTTAAGAATTGGTGAGGAGCAGATTCACACACTGGGCTCAGATGCATTCCACCCTCTGATACACACTAATAAAAAATAGAGCCGCTTTGTCTTAAAGGAGCTGTTATTTATCAATGTGATTGATTATCGTGGAAAATACTGGAGCGTAAAGATTTGATATCCTAATTACTCCGGCAGGTGGGTGTTTATATGTGTCTCTCACGCTGAGGCGGAGATGAGAAATGGAGGCTGGCTCCCAGGCATGCGTGTTATAGCATCCTTCCCGGGGCGTCGTAAAGGTCCAATGGCAGACACTCACACACACACACACACACACACACACACACACACACGCACACGCACACGCACACGCACACACACACACACACACACACACACACACACACACACACTTCTTCATATTACTTCCCCTAGCTTTGTTATCATGTGCAGCAGAGGAGGCTGGTGGAGGCAGAAACATGTTTGATACCCTACCCTTCCCTGCATTACAATGAGCCCATCCTCTATTTTCTATCTCCACCAGTCTCCCCTGATTTGTACATAATGATTTTTGTAGCAGCAAATACATGTTGAATTGTAACTCCAGGGAAACTACAGTCAATATATTATGTACATGACATGTTAGTATTGTTGTGCATTTGAGCTTTAATAGGGAACAGGCACATCAACAACACAGATATTTCCCAGTGTAGAAGTAAAAAACAAAACAAAACAATGATTTTAAATGCTTTCAGAATTCTACAACTGATAGCTTTTGAAGTGATATGTATTTGTACAGTATATGAAGTGAGTCATAAGAAGTGATGTCCTGAGTGAGATGGCTTCATGTTTAATGTTTGATAGCTCTCTATAACCCTATTCTAGGACAAGGACAGCTGTGGCTTGGGCCAGACAGAAACAGATGCATGTGTATGGGCACTGTATATTTCCTAAGCTACAGTAAGTGTTTCTGACACGGTTGGTTGGTTAGAGCCGCGTGCAGTATTTGCAACATCAAGTTTGTCATTCTAGTCCCATGTGGCCACCAGATACAATATATGTATACATCGCTTTAGATAAAAGCATGTCAATGCCATGCATTGTGCACAGTGCAGAGTCTTAAGTAGTGTAACATTAATATGACGTATGTTTTGGGGTTTGGGAGGCAAGCAGTTGGAGTGCACAGAATGTTGAACAGACTGAGCTCAAAGACACCACCATCCCTGCTCTTCTCCCCATCCCCCCATCCCCCCTTTACTCTTCTCCTTTTTCCATCCCTCTCTCCTTCCCCTCCCATCCTCTCCTCTCCTCGCCTCTCCTCGGCAACACTCTTCTATCGGCATACTATAATAGAGGTCATCTCTTGTCTCCCTGTTCCGCAGTCTTGCCACAGGTAGCTATTACTCTTGCCCCATGAACACACTTACATGCACTTACATTTTCAATATCATCAACTCACCTATGTCCTACCTAAGATAGAGGAATGATGATGAAAACAGGGTCCATAACCTTGTCAATGGATGTGTGTAATTTAATGATATAGTACCATATAATATCAAATATACTATGTGTAGCATATAATAGTACCATATAATCAATGTCTATGAGAGACAAGAATACTAATGGACCATATTCAGTAACCAGGCCTCAGGGATATGCCAATCACATTCTCCCCACACAGCCAAACATGAATGTTTGAATTCATACGCAGTGAAATTTTAATTGGTTTTAGACAGTGGATATAGTTGTTGACTTCAAGCATGAATACAACTGCACTCTTTTTGTTTTTTTTTGCTGCAGAACCATTCAAATGATATGTCACATAAATGAGTTTAACACATTTATGGATTTGAATCACAAACTCCAATCAAAAAGACATCTATTAAGCCGTTGTTATGACTGAGCCGAGCACTTGGTAAAAAAATAATTAGGATTTTAGCATGGCGGGTAAAAGAAAGAATCAGAGCAGACAGTGATGGCCTAACCAGATGTTGTGTTCTCCATCTGGCTGGCGAGGGGAAGAGCGTATGTAGCACCACTGCATCTCAACACGTTCTAGTCTGAGACAGCTGTCACACTGTCATACTGTTCTATAACATTGTCCACTTTTCCCTCTCAGAGTAGAGAGAGCAGCTACTCTGTCATAGTCCACCCGCGGCATACTACTGTAGACTGTTTGCGATTTGTATATGGGAAGAGAGGGAGGGTGAGTGAGTGGGGGAAAAAAGGAGGGGGGGAGGGACAGGCAGAGGGAGAGAGAGGGAGATAGAGATAGAGGAAACGGGAGTGGGTGGTTTGAGAGAGGGAAAGAGAGATGTAGTCGGGGGGGGGGGGGAGAAAAGGAGGAAGGGATAAAAGGGAGAGATGAGACGGAAAGAAGAGGAAAAAGATAGTTGAAGAGAGATGTGATTATAGCAGGGTTCAGGGAGAAGTTCTCCCTCAGCTCAGCAGAGAAGATGTGTTTTCTCTGTGGGACTGACAAGGTGTCGCTGCTATGATGTCCCTGGGAAACACAGGCCAAGGGGCAGGGAGGTGACGGGGCAGGCAGTGAAACACAGGCCAAGGGGCAGGGAGGTGACGGGGTGGCCAGTGCCCCATGACGCCATCATGCCACAGCTGTCAACTGCCCCTGTCTGTGTGCTGAGGGGGAACAGCACTGGATGCCAGTCATCTGCAGTCACAAATGCACACTGGCATGCAACCATAGACTACATTGTACTCTACTCTGTAGCTACTGTATCTACATTACAGAGCACATCTGGTTTGATTGGAGTCACTGCAAAAATAGAAGGTTGGATTGCAGTGGCGGCTGGCCGATAGAGGGCGCTGGGGCGCCGCCCCCACCTTCACTTCCTGGTTGCGATTTGTAAAAGTTTTTTTTTTAAATAAACATTGTTTATTCACAAAATGCGGCTGATATTCTGTCGGCGCCTATCAGCATTCATTAAAAATCCTCCAATACAATAAACATTTTTATCTCTGTGTGTGTGTGTGTGTGTGTGTGTGTGTGTGTAAAACTCACTGTTAAAATACATAGGGAGAGAACGCGGGGCGCCGTGTCAATGCAAGTCTATGCCAGGACGAATACTTTTGGCTTACACGTGAGCTGTAGCAGCGCTCCAATTGGCTGTCTCTATTTCTTGGCCAGGGCGCACATTTGTGCGCCCTGGCCAAGAAATCTCCGGTTGTATTGCAGACAATGCATTATGCTGAGGACTCCCGACTTCCGGTTTTCCGGACTTCGGGCTTCCGGAGTATTTTAAATGAAGATTCGTAATGTCTGTCTCTGATGTTCATGGTCAATTAAATCAGCCTATTTTGTGCAACTAATAATGTTCCCGCTAATGGGTTAACCAAGCAGCCTTGCACCTAACGTGCAAGCACCTATCTTCGAATTATTCATAGCAATATGCGCGGGGCAAGGCGGAGGTACGGGTAAACACGGCTCATGTTCTGTCATCAAAGGTAAGAGTTGGTTTTCTTTAACTCAGCTGATGCATTGTTGTGTTTCTGACATGGTCTGGTTGTGTTTCAGACATGGTCTGGTTGTGTTTCTGACATGGTCTGGTTGTGATACATCATTGAATGTGTTGACCTGCTGTGATGTGTTGACCACCATCACTCTCCATCATCATCCATCATGTGTCTATGAAATAGATAGTTACTGTACTACTGACTGCAGCATTCATCTCTGCTCATTGATGTAGCCATGTCACACAGACACATAGTACACATATTCATCTGCTACCTTTATTAACCTGAGTGTAGCTGTGAGGCCTGTACTAGCCTTGTTGACTAGACTTCCTCCTTGTCTGACACTGGGTATTGGACCGTACCGACGTCCATAGACCAGTCACTCTTCCACCTCAGTGTCTGTAGTTGACAGGGTAACTTCTCCATGGCCCACACGGTCATTTTAAGGGTGAAAGTTGAAATTATACAGTGGTTGTAATGCCAGTGCGTGTTGTATGCGCGTGCACGCGAAAAAATTCGTGCACGCGAAAAAAATTCGCGCGAAAGAGGACCCCCCCGCCACACTGCTGTGCCCCACCCAAAATTTTTTGCACCAGCCGCCACTGTTGGATTGTGATAATGCAGGGTATGGGTGTAAACTTTGAAAGCTTGATAGCAGATTTGTTATACTTTTTATAATAGTTAATTGGACTGTGGCTGTTTTGTTTCTTCATTTATTAATGACAGACTGTAGATTTGTAGACAGATGGGCAGATTTGATAAAGAATAGGATTATAGTCACAGTGTATAGTGTTAATACAAGCTGTACTTTTGTTGTAAGTCACTTTGGAATAACGCGTCTGCTAAATGCCAAAATGTACTTTTCAGTTACTGAGGCTGGAGCAGCCATTCTCAACCGGGGTGCCGCGGCATCCTGGGGAGCCGTCTGGCTTAGTCAGGGGTGCCGTCCCAAAAAAGATTCTCACGTTGCTGACATTATTATGATAATTTAATCATTACATGATTAAAATTCCCCAAAATGATAGTTACGCAACTTATCATGAAAATGCAGATCATTAGCCGCCTCATACATCATCAAAATTCGTCTCACATTCCCCTTTCCCCATGTCACAACGTCAAAATCAGGGTCAAGCATATGACAGAAATAGCCTGCCGTTTTTGTTTTGTTTAGTTTTTATTACCGTGCCACACATTACAAGAGTGTTGCATGAAGAACATTGAACTAGCATGGAACGGTTTTTGCTCCAGATAAGAGTCAGATAACTTTGGATCTGAGCCATTAACTTCATCATCCAGTGGTACCTCAACAGCGGCGGTAGTAGAGGCCAGCAGCAAGACAAAATGATGACAGCTACTTGTCGCATGGTTTCATCTTTACCGGGGATCCATCCCTCTCCATCCCTCTCCCTATGTGCCTGGTATGTGGTATGAAATTGTCAAACCGAGTGATGGTTCAGAGCAAACTTAAAAGACACATGACAACAAATCATCTGTTACTAGCCAGCAAGGGTGAAGAGTATTTTATTTCTTTGTAAAGTTAACACAACCAGCAAAAGCAAGTGATGATGAAGTGTGCAAAACTGTCAGAGAAACTGTCAGAGAAACTGTCAGAGAAAGCACTGGAGGCAAGCTATCTAGTCACTGAGATAGTAAGGCTAAGAAGCCACACACACGATAGCCCAGACGGTCATATTTGGGGGTAGTAGGTGCAAATTGCTAGAAAAAAGCTAAAGAAAGAAAGCAGAGCTCTACATCAATTATCTTCATTCATATAGTATGCTGTTTGACTGGAACACTAGGAGAGAGAATACAGAATACATCAGATTATGTCAGAATACATTGAGGAATACAGAACAGTGGAACAAGGGTTTGGGCTCCATGGCGGTGATGTCAAGCACACAGTTTAATTCGCAGCAGCAGCATGGGGAACAGTGCGAGGATGCCCAGGTACAAGTTGAGAGTATGGATGTATTTCTCTTGAGAAGTGCTGTATTGGTGTTTCCCACCCAGAATAAACCGTGTATCCATGTATAAGTACTGGAGGGAGAAGGTAAAGCAACGTGTTGTTAGAAAGCAATGTTTTTAACACCTTTGATCACATAATTAGGTTGTATCGTAACATTCACACAAAGACTACTGCCAGTAGTATAAAATTGCAATAACAGGATTATAATAACGGCTGCTTCACCACTAAGTAGTGTAAAAGCAATTTTAGACTGTACTTACTATAGAAAACACAAATGTTCCCAGGCAGGCATACAGCATGTAAACATGCAGCCAGCATGGATATGGATCTGGCTGAAGGGGCAAGATAAGTGATGAGTAGAGACACCCACTCAGATCACATCCCTATCAAAACCATAATAGTCAACAACAACAACAAGACTGCCAATAGTTAAATTAAAACAACATTTGGGTTTCAGTTTACCAGAGCATTTCCAATGTCCATCTCCTCCTCTTCCTCTGGCTCAGGGTCACTGAGATCACTCAGGTCACTGAGGTCCATCTCCCCCTCTGACCAATCTCCCACCTCTTGCTCTTCATCATGACCGTTATGATTGTAACAAAGTTCGTTGTATGGTACCTGTACTATAGCAATGACAATAAAGACCATTCATCATTCATTCATTGTCATCAAAGTCAGATTCCCAGTCACTCTGAACTAGCAAGCAAGGCACAAAAAGCAATATTTTATCAATAGGCCTAGACAGAATCTGTAGGTACCTATGATTAGATTGACAAAGCTGGGGATGACATTTTCTCCATACAAACTGACACATTCATTACCCAAAGGCAAATCTTAATATCAATACAGCCAATTCGATCAAGTGAGGCAATGCCAATTTGACATTACCATACAGTAGTAACTGTTAAACGCTTATCCCCTAAACTCAACATAAAAAATTAGGACTTTGTGGAGTGCAAGGTTCGTTGGATGCCCTTCAGATATATAAATCTAACGTCAAACATGACACAACACAAGAAAAGCACAACAGGTGGACAGCAACATTGTAATGATCCCACTCAGCCAACTTATAGATAATAAACCATATCTCAAAGTAATTTGTCTTAAATTGAAGTAGTGTCAGTGTCTGTCTTGAGACATAAACGTTGGAATGTCTCAAGACAGTTTAGATGTTAAAAATAATACTACTAGCCTACCAACTGTAGCCTATGTTCTCTTATTCTTACATATACACATTCTTAACAGGGGGGAGTGTTGTCTGATCGATCCGAACGAGTCCGACGCGTTAGATAGGCTCCAAAATGTTATATATATATATATATATATATATATATATATATATATATATATATATTTATCTATTCTAGAGCAAAACTATTTCTATGGTGCTGCACCGAAGCTCGGATAACGTCTGGCTGTGCCTGCGGTTACTATGGAACAGAGTTGCGCGCGAGCAAATCTGAGTAATTCCCGCCTCTCGCTGGTGCGCGACCTATTCATCAGAGCAACGCATCCGGGTACTTTCCCCTCCCGTAATGTCCACGCCCCTTTTTGGGTGATAGAAGAGTAGAAGTTTGACTGGCGGTCAATGGGAATTTCTGATCTTCGCTACTTTAATCCGATAAAATAAGAAAACCGTAGTGCTTTTTAGATATTAGGAGCCCAAATCCGATGGCCAGTTAGGCAAACTATTATATAGTGTCATTGCCGATCAATGATCGACGTCGTTATATAGAGAAAATTAATGAAATAGGGGTTGATTTATCAGAGCAGTCATACGTCATCTCCCTGTCATCTGGGATTTGTAGTTCTTCAGTTGATTTGCCGTTGATTCTGCCGAGGCAGACTGAAAGGACACACATTCATTGCCTATTTCATAATGTTCTCCATACAACGACGTCGATCATTGATCGACAACGACACTATATAATTGTTTGCCTGACTGGCCATCGGATTTGGGCAGTCTGGGGATTTACACGGCAAATCAAATGAATCAAATGTTGTGGGGAGCCAACACACGTTGATGGCACTTGTTGTATTACTTAATTTACATTTTTAAAATGTATCTGGGGCATCTGAGATACTGTGTGAGTCTTACAAGAACAAAAGAAAAGTACCATACCCCTGGATAGGGATGGGAATCGAGAACCAGTTCCAGTTGAGAACCGATAACAAAATGGAATCGGAAATGTTATCGTATGCCTCTGAGCTTATCAATTCCCATTATCAATGCCACGGCATGTGATGCTGAAGCGAAAAAAGCAGAACCTAAAGGAGTGTTTCACCGCTGGGAAGATGGTCTTTCACTGAAACTGGCCTGTCTATGCAGTAGAAAGGTGTAAATATACTTGAAATTAGTGCTACCTGACCAGATATCAGAGTAAAAGCGTGGCAAAATGCCCTTTTACAGAAATGGCAGAAAAAATACAACACCCAGAATGCAGTGGGGTTCTTCCCCTTTCCAAGGCCACTCCCCATGCCTCTTATTGGACCAGAGCAGAGCACCCACAGGCCACTCTGATTGGACCAGAGCACAGCTAGTGTGTATAACATTATTATTACCCATTTAAAACCTAAAATGTAATGATAGAAAGCTGGTTGAAAATGGGTGAAGCCGTCTTTTAACTGCGAGGGCAGAGTAGCCTCCGCACTATAGTCTCACCAAACAAGAGAAAATCTACTTCAAAGCCCATTGCACAAGCTCATTCAATGAGCCCAAGCTCATTCAATGTCACTTCGACTATGCCGTAACATCATGGTACTATAGAACCACAAAGGCCCATAAAACAAGACTCCAGACAGCCCAAAATAAACTGGTTAGGCTTCTGCTAGGCCTCAACCCTAGGACACATCTAACCGCTGCTCATTTTTTTAGCCTTGATTGGCTACGAGTAGTTGACAGAGTGCAGCAGCTTGCACTGGGCCTGGTCTTCAAGATACGCTACACCACAAAGACACCCAAGTACCTGTCAACATACTTCCAAAAAGTGAACAACGTCCACACATACAATACCAGAGGAAGCTCCACGAACCACGTTCAACCGCGTTGCACCACAAACAAGGGGTTAAACTCGTTTGCAAACTATGCAGTAAAAATGTGGAACGCCCTTCCTATAATCTTAAAGGAGTGCAAAACACTGCCCACCTTCAAAACCACTCTCAAAAAACATTTACAGGAGGCTGCAATCCGTAACTGGACCCTCTAAATCAAAAATCAGATTAAAAGACCCGAACTACCCACTGTACATACTTTGTGTTTTGTCCCCCGCCCCCACCTGTGGTGTATGTCCCCACCTGTCCTACCCGCTGTACATACCTTATGTTTTGTTGTATTGTTCTTCCCGTGATGGATGTATGTTTATCTTGTAGATAGTACTAGTTATTTGTCTGTATTATCTTGTAGATAGTACTAATTTTTTTTGTCTGTCTTACATGTAACGATGAATTGAGAATCAAGGACCCCAATTGAAATAAGCCAGTGGCTTTCTTGGGTTTTTATCCTGTTAGTTGACCTTGTATGTAATATGTACTTTCATGTACCTACTTCTGCAAATCTTCTAATAAAGTTTTCAATCAATCAATCAAAACACCGTTTCACACCACTTTGAGGAAACATTCAACTCATTAATATCTGTATTTTTTCGATTGCAGATACAGCATGTTCAATGCTCTCAAGAAACGGGCCGAGAGGAAGTGAAACATTTGGTTCAGAGAGCCACCAAGCTTGCTTTCAAGCAGGAGGGAACGGTAGGGAACTGAATGAGTCGTGCCACAGCATGACAGACGTTTTTCTGTTGGCGTGGCACAAGGCAGTGATTGATTGATTGATTGATTGAAAACTTTATTAGAAGATTTGCAGAAGTAGGTACATGAAAGTACATATTACATACAAGGTCAACTAACAGGATAAAAACCCAAGAAAGCCACTGGCTTATTTCAATTGGGGTCCTTGATACTCAATTCATCGTTCATCGTTACATGTAAGTGCAAAGTGATAAAGATGCACAGACTGCAGCAGTTAACGCTGTTAAAGACAATGATTTATGATTTTACTTACATTTTTGTACAGTTTTTTTATTATTATTATTTGTTACATAAACGGCTGTCATGCTGTGGCATGACTCGTTCAGTTCCCTCCCGTTCCCTCCCATATTTTATAAAAATGAAATTGTATATACCGTGATAATTTAATATATTTAATAATATAATATATTTGTTATATATTTATTCTATTTATTTAATTAATATTTATTAGACTATTTACTTGTTTTAATATTAAATGATTTGTTACATATTTAAAAAGATAAAAATGAAATTGTATATAATAATTTAATATATTTAATAATATAATATATTTGATATATATTTATTCTATTTATTTATTTAATTAATATTTATTATACTATTTACTTGTTTTCATATTTAATACACTGTATTTACTTGTATTAAACTATTTTGTACTTTTCTATTTAATTGTACTTGTATTAAACTTCCCAGAGATGTCACTCGTTGTTTATGCTCATCGTGTTGAAAACACTTAAACTTCACAGTTAATACCTTTTATCCACATGACATGCATTTTTTGTCCTGGGACACACCAATTGAATTATTATTAACTAATTCATAATGTAAAATATATAATAGGATAATTCATTATTATACTTGAATTATTCCAATTGGAACAAGATCGCCTGACTGTCTTAAGACATTGATATTCAGTGTCTTAAGACATCTCAAGATGTTCTGTGTCTTCAAGACAGAGAAAATATGGCTCTTATGCTCCATGTCTTAAGTGAGTGAATGAGTGCATGTCTTCAGGTTAGGTCTTAAGACGACTTAAGACATCTTGACAGACAAAATGTCTTATTTTGGTTAATTACGTAAGACATCTTAAGACATCTCAAGACAAGGTGATGGCTGGGTATGTACTAGTGGGGATTACTCACTACTCTACAGTAACTAGGTAGTAGTGGGGATTACTCACTACTCTACAGTAACTAGGTACTAGTGGGGATTACTCACTACTCTACAGTAACTAGGTACTAGTGGGGATTACTCACTACTCTACAGTAACTAGGTACTAGTGGGGATTACTCACTACTCTACAGTAACTAGGTACTAGTGGGGATTACTCACTACTCTACAGTAACTAGGTACTAGTGGGGATTACGCACTACTCTACAGTAACTAGGTACTAGTGGGGATTACGCACTACTCTACAGTAACTAGGTAGTAGCAGGGATTACTCACTACTCTACAGTAACTAGGTAGTAGCAGGGATTACTCACTACTCTACAGTAACTAGGTAGTAGTGGGGATTACTCTACTACTCCACAGTAACTAGGTAGTAGTGGGGATTACTCACTACTCTACAGTAACTAGGTACTAGTGGGGATTACTCACTACTCTACAGTAACTAGGTAGTAGCAGGGATTACTCACTACTCTACAGTAACTAGGTAGTAGTGGGGATTACTCACTACTCTACAGTAACTAGGTAGTAGCAGGGATTACTCACTGCCATTACCATTGCATTTCAATATTTTGGCTTGACTAGCAAGTGTGTCATTCATTTTCAACAACGTTAAAATTACTTTAACATTTTCAGAATAAAACCCCAAAATTGGTTGGTTGACGACTTGTTCCCGCTTTCACCAGCTGCTGTCACATTGTAACAAAATGCTAGGTCCACAAGCAGCAAAATAAATTACAAAGGTTCCGCTGTCGGACTGTACAATTGGCTGTGGACCAGGAGCTCCGTGTCTGCCTCTCATCCATCCCTGCCTGAATAGAACGGTTGTGTGCATCCGGCGCAGGTTTCCCATTGATAGTAAGTCACATTTACCCCCACCTCTCTCTCAATAACCACCTATGGTGTGTGTGTGTGTGTGTGTGTGTGTGTGTGTGTGTGTGTGTGTGTGTGTGTGTGTGTGTGTGCACGTGCATGTGAGAAAGAGTTGTGATGTATTTCAACACCTGCAGCAGTCCTCAAGTATTTCTCGTCCTCTCTCTTAAGCCAGTCATTACGGTCCTGCTATTCAACCACCGTGTTGGATAATGATTGGATTGTTTGTGACAACGGTGTGAATTGTACCGCCTTGTAATTTTCCAAGCCTGATAATGACTTCATATCTACTTCACACACTCCTCCTTTAATGGAGTGTATTATTGTATTTTTTGCTCAGCAAGAATAATAAAATGTATCTATAAAATATGGTTGTGGTTTTTTTGCCGTATTTGTTTGTACGGTTGTTATCCCTCTCTGAAATAACATTGTGTCCAAGAAATGTTCCCCGGGTCATTAAGTGGGCACAAATCGCTGTTTACTTTATCTGCCCACCTACTTTTTCCCAGAGTCCTGAAATTCCTGCTCAATATCTCACCAGAGCTTGTTTTTAGTGCACCAGCTGTGAAAGAGCTAGCTTGTAATCTTCATTCGGAGTACAACATGCATGCCCACACACACACACACACACACACACACACACACACACACACACACACACACACACCACATAAAAATGTCTTAATCTCAGTACTCGCAGTCTTAAATCTCTAATATCCAGGTGCTCTAGAGGCTACCTTCTAAGCACACTTCCCAACAAAAACATCAGGATGAAATAATGGGAAAAGCAGGCTGAAAAGAAATATTGAGAATTACCTTGAGAAAAGGAATGTGTGGGTGGTTTTCAAAGATAAAAGTCTTCCTCTGGTGATTCTGTTATTCATAATGTATCCCACCACCTTTGACCTTTCTCTAGCTACAGTATAGGTCTAAGGTTAGCATCGGTCAGAGTCAGCGCTAAGAAAACTGTAGGTAGCAGACACTCATTGAAAATCAAACTTCAGTGTATGCTCAGGGTAGGGGAGGCATGTGGAGGTAGAAATTGGAAGAAGGGCTCATTGTAATTGCGTGGAATGGAATGAGGAATGGTATCAAACATGCATTTATACCTCCACCAGCCTCCCCTGGCAAAGGGATTGAAAACAGGAAAACAAGTAAATAATAAACAATGAATGTCATAAACAATTAAGTAATAAAACAACTCACATTATAAATCAATTATACTCGTTACGATAATATTGTATTATGAATTCCTCAAAGAATGTGTAGTAATGACAGCTCAGTCTTCACAGAAATTCTGATTTACCTAACCTTTGCTCTTTTGTGTGCAAACATTAGTATGTTTATTTCCTTCTTTGGGTTGAATTCAGTCTGCGATTGTGGATCTTTGTTGTTCAACTCAAGGGAGACAGAGAGTGTGGGTGGATTGGAATATACAGTTGCTGTCTCTCAAGTTTATATAAGATTGATGGTCTTCTTTACATTTCAATAAATGCATATTTTCCTCATTCAAATGAGGGATGAATAATTAACTTACTGAAGTTGACTCAATTTCTCTCAGTCAAAGCGTCCGTCCTGGAAATATATTACTGTAGATACATGTATATGTTTTTTGGTTTATAGCAATACAAGCAACGTGTGTGTGTGTGTGTGTGTGCGTGCGTGCGTGCGTGCGTGTGTGTGTGTGTGTGTGTGTGTGTGTGCGTGCGTGCGTGCCTGCGTGCCTGCGTGCGTGCATGTGAGTGTGCACGAGAGAGAGATAGAGACAGAAACAGAAAGAGAAAAGAGACAATGGTCTGCTTCATTTCGACACATCCATTTGTATGCTCCACATGTTGATACACTATATTGTACAGCAAGGGCCCTTGAGAGTAATATACATCATTGAATCAATTTGTGGTTATTGTTGTTATTGGTTGTTTTTCTGAGGGCAACAAGATCTCATGCAACACAGAGGGATATGAACAACAGATAACGGTTTTCATACCAGTGTAATAACTCTCTGTGAAATGGCCTTCCCCATTTCCTAGCAGCCAGTTGTACAATAACTCACTTACAATGTATTCTTACAAACACTCTAGAAACTGCATTAAAAACGTATTTTAAAACATGAAACTCAGCCATTCTTACCATTTACATGTTCAACTCGGGGGTATGATTCAATCAAGCCTACCATGGTGATGTGCAGCAGACATTTTGTTTTCTTAACTGCTGCCTGTGCAGACTCATTTCTTATTGCGAGAATGTACTTTATCTATGTACCTTTATGGGGAGGTCTACCTGTTCCTTCATTACACCCACAACCATTTTGTGATATGAGAACACAATGGGAATTTAAGATACTGTATTTATTTATAATGCTGAATTGAGAAGCGCTGTTAATCCGCAGACAAAGTGCAGCAACTTATTTTCCCATTAGTAAGCATTTTCCCCAGAAACAGAAGAAATTACTAAACCAGATATGAACTCTCCATTTTTTCTATTTTCTTGACATTTGAACTGAAGGTCAAATTCATTACTGATGCCATTGTTGAGAATACAGAGAGTGTATTGAATCCTTATAATGAGGAGAGATTCTCTAAAATAAAGATGAGTCCAGACACTGGTGAGGGAATCAAGACGTGGAAATACTTAAAAGTTAGAACGCAATCATCACTCACAGAGTGAACAAGACAGCCACAATTGACAGAGTGCGTATTTACCGAGCAGTTGTGAATTCCTTCCTTATGATTTTACCCTACCCTTCAATTTCCATCTCACCTTGCTGAATTCATGGCTCTATTCAAAGGACCCTGTTATCAAGAACCACTGGAGTTTTCCATTTTTTTTATACAGGCACTCCAATCATTTTCTTGTTCCATTCCAGACTACATAGGCTCCTGGTAGTGGGAAATATATGACTGACTGATAATGACTGACATGACATGGTAGCCAAACTATGAAGAGCAGCCAAACTATGAGTCACCAGTGCTGGATGTAGATGGTGTCAGTATATTGACTACCGCACTCCTCCCATCTCTTAGACTCCCTGCCTGGTTTTAAACACTGCAACTGTTGTGTTGTTGGTGTGTTGTGTTTACCTTGTGAGTCCTCACAGTGGCTTTTTACAATCCACTAATATGAGTTGGTTCACTGAACCTCCCCACCCCCTAAAATTAACTGTTCCAGTCCAGTGCGGATTTAGAGGCCCTAAAGCTCTTGTCGCCCTATCTTATTCTTAGGCTGAAAATTCATTACAGTAACTTGTTCCTCAGGCATATAGTATGATTAAGTCACTCTAATAAGAGGTGCGTGTGCGTGTGCGTGTGCGTGCGTCCGTGTGTGTGCGTGTGTGCGTGCATGTGCGTGTGTCAGAGTATCTGCTTATTTACATAGAAACAGAGCACCTTAAAAACTGTATCCTGGCGGCTTTTCTCCAGTAATGAAGGCTAAAGCACCTGTTCTAATGAAGCTGTCTATGCAAGCGAGACAATGAAAAGGTCAGAGCTGAGAAGGGAGCAGTGGAGTTATTCTGGGGAGGCTGGTAGAGGAATCAGAGGACAGACTCATTGTAATGCTTGTAATGCATCTGTTTGATGCCATTCCTCAATCCATTTCAGCATTACAATAAGCCTGTCCTTCCGATTTCTATCTGCAGCAGTCTCCCCTGGAGTCATTCTATACTGAGACATGGTCCTTTAGTGTGTCTGAGTGGTCCATTCAAGAGTCACCTCGGAAACATGCACCTTACAAACTTATGATTTGACATAGAGCCATACAGTTGAAGGAGCAGCGTGTTCTAGACTCTTCTCCTAGAGGAATACAGTAGTATTGCAGAACAGTGAATGAAACCCATCATAAAGTTTCATACATGTCATTGAAAGACTTGCATTCACTGTATAATGGATTTATGTACAAGTTAACTTTGCAATTCCAGTAAAGCCACAATGAGGATGGTAAACGTCTCCCTCACAAATACAGCCTGGATGCTGCCGTGAAGACTGTTTCCATAGTTACAGAACACGGACGTTTACAGGAGCCCTGCTGAGACTTTCGCAGGGCCTGTGCCAGCTTTCAGAAGGGACGCAGTGAGCAAAATCCATTTGGAATCTTGTTTGTCTGAAATTGGGTACTCTGATGGCTCTGCGTTTGTCTGGTCGATTCCATTCGAGTCCATTACCCTATCAGTGGGCTTTGTTTACCATCTCTAACAGCCTCTAAGTAAAACCTGTAAACCTCTGGGAAAAACGGTGATAGTACAGATAAATAAATGTGGTTTTGGTTTGCCCAGTGCCACTTCATTCAGATATGCAATACTATCATCAGGCACAAATAATGACAGCAAACATTTTGTTTGTTCATAAACTGATGTTTTCTTCCAAACTATTAATCTCACCATAGTACTGCAGCTACTGTATTTTTCAATAGAGCAAGCGATAAATCAATAGTAGCACATTGAGACTGGTTGAGGTTATAATAAGCCATGCTGCTGGTTGAATATCCAGAAAACCTAGGGGAACCTTGTGAGCCCTGTTGAAAGCTGAAAAAACGGCTAGTACCGGTCTTCAATATTCTAGACACTAATGGCTCGGTATTAGTTCAATATCTTGATGCAGAACAACATTCATCTTCTTTTTTTGGCACTTTATATCTCTAATAGAGTTGTAAGGATTGCGTATG
This sequence comes from Nansenia antarctica, assembly GCF_963989245.1. Classification (NCBI taxonomy): domain Eukaryota; kingdom Metazoa; phylum Chordata; class Actinopteri; order Argentiniformes; family Microstomatidae; genus Nansenia; species Nansenia antarctica. The sequence continues at coordinate 15,840,662 of NC_137681.1, read as the reverse complement.
CGTGGTTAATTAGGAAAGATATGCATGGGTGGAAATTGTTTTTCCACAGACAGATGAAGATGAAGCATGATAAGGCATGCTATAGCGCATATTAGCATCTTGTTTCCCAAGTGTTAGGTATGTTGGTGACTTGGCGCAGGGCAATATAAACAGCAACATAGACCGCTCAATCATAATGTCAAAACATTAATCAATTGAATTGAAGTGTTAGTGTGGTAAACATTAGTTTAAATTAATTAATTATAAATTAAACACTGTTATGAAACACTCTGTTCCATCCATGATTTCTCAAAGTAGTACTGTAGTTCTTTGTTGATGTTGTTCTTCATTCTGTATCAGACTGACATCAAACTCCGACTGATGGTAACCATGGTAGGAAACATCTTACTACAACAATACTAATGCTATTAAATGACTATTGTACTGCAACAATAGTCATTTAAACTATTAACAACATTGTAGTATGATCTTGTTACCTCACGTAGCAATAGTGTGTTGAGATTTTCTGTTATAACTGGAAAAAGGATCGTTCACAAGAAACTCTTTGAACACATTTTGAATACAATCATTTCAACTGTCTTTCTCTCTGAAATGTTAGATTGCTATACCGTTTTGCAGTGAAATGTGGTTGTCAAGACACATTGATTGGATGCAAAGTTCAAACCTGCTCTCACAGACCTCTAGAGGCATTGAATCCCTGTAGTGATGTCCCCACTCACTTTCAACTTCTCCCACCCACCCACATTATCTGCATAGGGAACATGTTTAAGTGATCTTAGTAGTCACCCTGACCTGAAGATGATACTGCAATGAAGAAAACATTCTCGTTGAGGTTATCTTTGTGAGCTTTGTTTTTCAACATCTGTTGTTGTTTTTTTGTTCAAATGAGAAAAATAGAATCTTAAATGATAATGTGATAAATAAATAAATAATAATAATAACAATAAAGCTTGCTTCTAGTCATTTTTCAGAGTATTACAAGCCCTTTACCCTTTTGCTCTTATTATTGAAATATCAAGTGTATAATAGGTTTAAGAGATGAATTCACTTAGTGAATCTTAATATGGATTTAATGTTAATTTCTCCTCGTATCAAAACAATTGAACTAATTGTTAATTGTTTAAAAGTTTCAGCCAGTCTGTGGCATGTCTTACAGTATAATACATAAACATGATGGGCAGGATTCAAACTGGAAAAAAACTGATGACCAAGCGTCTACTATTAGGCTAAGACGGCATCCTCAAGCACTGATGGCAACACTTGAGTTGTCATGTGTCTCAAAGAGGGCTACCTCATCGCAAGAGCATGTTTCCAAATCATCTCCACTACATGTGCATAATGTGTACATGTGGACAATGGCTAATGGCATCTCTGTTAGCTTCAAGCTAATAAGGCCTTTAACCATGGGAAAACAACGCCAATGGTCCTGAAAGAATATGATAAGAGCTTTTATAACTCAGCAATGCATTATTGAATACAGTTCTCGCTTGTGACAATATCCTCATAGTGTAGTAAGTGCACCTGTGTTAGTTTTTTAATGGACATGCACTTTTCATTTGTGGATGACAAATTTCCGGAGTATTCTGACCTCCCTCTGAGAAACCGGTGTCGTTGAGACCGGGGCAGATGTTGCATAACATGTGTTAAGAGCAGCGTCAGAATTTCGGTTATTACATCTTACTGTACACAAGTTCACAAGAGTAAAATCCTTTGGCTTTGGTTCCTCAACACTGACATTGCAGCATTCAGATCCAAAAAGTAAGTAAAAAAAGTAACGCACATTGAGAAATGAATAAAGTGATGGATTATACAGTGGCTTCAATAGTGCAAAAATGCTGTGCCGAGTACAATGATATGAAATGCAATATAATACAACACAGTACAGTAGTAAATTAGTCCAATGGTATACAAGTAATCCAGTAGTGTGTATAGTTAATAATAATAGTAATAGTAATAGTAATAATACTGTAATATGTTCACTTTTGTAGTGTGCATGGGGGAAAAAACTGTTTGTCAGCCTCTGAGTTTTAGCCCAGAGCCTTCGGTGCTGTTTCCCCGGCGGCAATAGCTTGAGCAGTTTCTGATTGGGGTGGCTGGGGTCCCTAATAATCTTGAGGGCCTTTCTGACACATCGGTCCTTGTAGGTGTTCTCACATCCGCTGATCTTCTCAGCTGTCCGCACTACGCTTTGCAGCCCTTTGCTTCTCCCCAGTGTCTCTTACCCAGGTCCCCCCCCGCACTCCCCACCTTGTTAATGGTTGTCACATCTTCCAGACCTGTCTCCACTCTGCCCACTCTGCCCGCCCCCCCAGAAGTGTTCTATAGCATACATTATAAACCACTGCCAATCAGTTACTGCCCACCACTGCCAATCAGCTAGTGCCAGACTTTACCCACTATCAGGAGTTTCTGTCTCAGAGATCTGGACTGAACTGTCTGGACTGCAAGGGCAGAGGATGCCTCTCCTCCTTTATGTAGCCTCCTAGGCCTTTGAATTTACAGGTCACAATTCATCCTCGTCATAACAATGGTTAAACATGCAAACATGCATAACATGCATATTGTCGACACACAATACTGTGTTGCTTATTTGCTTTTGGGGTATATCTTATTTTAAAATGTGCTCAGTGACACCACATCACAACATTGCACGTTCATTTTCCCTTCTCTTACTCGCTGGTCCCCAAACAAGTGGTGTCCTCTCTCTTCTCCCCTGTAGTCAGTATCAGAATCAGAATTGCTCGTATTACATTCAATGTACTGTACAGGTACACAAGACAAGAGTAAAATTCTTAGGTTCAGGTTCTTCAAAATTGGCATTGCAGCAGAATACAAGATGAACAATAATAAAATAAAGTAGAATAAGGTAATAAAGTGATAAAGTGATGATGGTTGTACTACAGCGGGAGCAGTCGTACTGCAGTAGAACAGTAGTGTAAAACGCTGTGCCGGTTACAGTGAGATGAAATGCAATATCATACAATATGCAATAATATAGTACAGATATGATACAGTACAGGAAGTTCAATTAGTAGTCAGGTCGTGCAACATGCTATGCAGGTTACAATGAGATGACATGCAATATCATACAATATGCAATATAGTACAGATAGGATACAGTACAGGAAGTTCAAGTAGGAGTCAGGTAGTGTTTAAGTAATCAGGTAGTGTGCAGGTAGTCATAATATATCATATTTATGCAGTGGGGATGGTTTGGGGGAGACAGTCTTTTGCTTTCTTCCAGTGCATTTCCGCAGGAGCCTGATTGCTTGAGGGAAATAGTCTGTAGGCTGACAGACATAGTGTGATGTGTTAGGTCAATACTGTGACTCAGCGGCTGTCTGGATCATGGCAAACTGAGTCATGCACTGCACCTCTGATGGGCAGTGTCATCGGGAGAATGACTCATCATGTCCGCTTGAGGGACCTCATACAATGGTGCGAAGGGACAGGCTTGCGTGGATATAATCCCACTTTTGGTGGGACATGACATGATTATCTCCGGACCATGAAATGTGGTGTGGATATATTGGGGGCAAAACATATAGAGAAAAGGCTGTGATGACACATATGTAAATGGATGGTGTCGTATCATGTGTTGGGACTGGTGGGATGTTCATTTTCTATTTTGAAAATGTCATGAAGCAAGAGGCCAGCCATGACTCACAGTCATAGTCCTATATGTAACGCTGCCATAAGGATTATACATTTTATCCAGAATGTGAGAATGATATTCAGTACTCAACACAGCAGGTGTCAGTCATGTGCTTTAAAGGTCAAAAGATGACGCATACTCGATCAGGCAGGAGCAGGAATGTCTCTATTGACTAAGCAGATCCTTCTGTTCATCTCTGTCTGGTGCAGTGAAGTGGTTTGATATTATGGAGATGAAATCCTCAGGGTAGAGAAGAGAATTTTGTATTGGCCCAGAGGGGCAATTTGTGTGTTTAGCAGGCAGTCAATCCAATATATGCAAACAACTTGTAGACATAAATAGAGCACCAAAATATGTAATAAAATCCTATAATGTTGCATCCTTTAAAAAGTACACCCCCTTCATCTCATGATGCTGACAATGGACTTGTACACTGTCGTGGTATATGTTGGTATGTATGTATTTATTATGTAATATAAAATATGATATATTTTTGGTGTATTTTTTCTCAACTGAACTCATCTGGCCAGCCAGAAGACTTGCGTGATGAACATTCTGCCTGGGACCTGTTGAGGACTTTAGCTCAGGGGGTTATCATGGTCTTGTGGTGTACAGTTCAGTTAACCTGGTTTCAAAACTAAATGAGCCACATTCCCTCCAAGCCAAGCCATGCCCCACCTCCTCCAAGTGTCAGAAGCAGATACTGACAAACTAGCCACATTAGACTGCTCACTGAATTATTCATGTTTTGTGTACTGTACATACCCTCTGACGGGACATAAAAGGACGGTATTTATGTTGAGCATTAACCCACTGAAGTGTTAACATGTGTAAAGCCATCCCATAGTAAGGGTAGCAAATGAGGAGGCTATCGGGGAACATCTGGCAGGCCTAACCAGCCTGAGGACAGGATCGGGATAGGGTTGATCCACGGACACTCTGTAGGCTCTCAACGGCTGACTGTGAAAGGCAGTTAACACAGCGGAAAAAAAAACTAACCAGAACAAAAGGGAGGACATTGTAAGAGCACTATTTTCACTGCTGCTGAGTCTTTCTCTTCGAACAGTACTGTTTGCGTATTTTGACAGATTTGAGGAAATTTTAAGAAAATAGCTTCCATGATAAATGACCGTCCTGCTGTTGTGTCTCCTTGTGGAGGATATGTACAGTACGTCCTGTAGCTGCCAGGGGAGGCTGGTTGAGGTAGAAATTCTCCACCAGCCTTCCCGGAACTGTGGGCTTTGGACCAGTCCTCGCCACCATGCTGCGCCAATAAACCAGGTTGGCCATTATATAATGTGCTATGAGAGAGTACAGTGTAATATAATGTGCTATGAGAGAGTACAGTGTAATAACAGTGTGTCTTTTGGATAGAAGCAGTGACAATACATCCAAGTCTTCTTCTCGATGTGCCCCCTTCCTCCACAGTCTTAGCTGATGGTTAACAGTGTGGTTAGCTCTTTTTTCACTCTCTCTCTCTCTCTGTCTTTTTCTCTGCAGGCTGTCGAAACAAATCTGGCCTCCAAGGACAGTCACTGGGTGTTTGTGAATGAGGTAAGCAACATGTGTCAGAGTACGTCTGTCTGTCTGTCTGTCTGTCTGTCTGTCTGTCTGTCTGTCTTGTCTGTCATTCTTCATCTCCCTCATTCTCTCTCTCCCTCTCTCTCTCTCTCTCTCTCTCTCTCTCTCACTCTCTCTCTCTCTCTCTCTCTCTCTCTCTCTCTCTCTCTCTCTCTCTCTCTCTCTCTCTCTCTCTCTCTCTCCTCTCCTAGTCTCTTCAGACTAAATCAGACTTTCCATTTAACACTAGAACAGCCGTGCCTATTTTCCTACTGTAAGAACCACCTCGGGGGTCAAATGACCATAGTCTTTACAATGGAAAGCTGCTATTTACACACAACGACCACTAGTTGGCCTTCTTGTAAATTAGCCTGCCTCCTACACAGAAACACTGCAAAATAGCTTTATACTAGCTTATCCTGATGTGATTTAGAAAATGTAAGGATACTGGGTGGTAGAATGCACATATCTAGGAAAAGTCATGAAAGGAGGGTCCAAATATATATATATATTTTACTCACAGGGTCAAATGACCCCACCCATGGCTGTTCTAGTGTTAAATGGTGAGTCTGACGACGAACCTTACTGCAAGCAAGTGGGGCTGGGAGGTTGGGAGGAACATACTGTAGGAATGAATACATAAAGGTTAGAAGAAAAAAGGGGATTACAAAAGCCATACAGTGATGTATGTAGTTCTTCATAGATCTAGCCTCTTCATTTTGCCATCAAAGTGCACCAAATTGATGCATTTTACTTTCAAAAGTAAAAGAAAATCTTGCCCCCTAGACTCTAGGGCCTAGAGAGTCTGTGGTCACCCTTTTATTGTGTCTTCCCAAACCGAAGTTTCGCCCTTGGGTCAAGGGAACTGCTTGGCACACTCTGTTGTCATCCACATATAAGAGTGAAGTTCAAGAGCACCTAGCATTGTATGAAATCCTGCAGCCACTTTGCACTCTGAAAGGGCTTTAATAAAAGGTGCTCATTGTGTACTATAATGGCCTACTAGTAAAATCCTCAATGTGGCATACAAAGAAGTATTTTAGAGTCGCTGCTAATAGGAAGGTGAAATAACAATTCCAATCCAGTTGCATTTTTTCTGTGAAAAGATAGATTTTTCACATCATGGATTTATCTCCGGACTCTATAATTTCAATAATGTGTTCTACAAGCGTTGCCAAGGAAAAGGATCCTGGAACTTCCCTCTTTTTCTTTTCAATATCAAGGCCTGAGCATCCAATTAGTACTTCAATAACATATGGATCTTTGGGAGAAAAAAACGTCTTGTCTCGTAAATTATAAATGCCAAATTGTCACCCCTTGCTAAGTTTTCCAACATTTTAGCTTTTCTGCCCAAGTTAAGAATCCTAATTTAGAAAAAAATACAGCCTCATTTTCCAATCTCTGATTAATTATAAAAGCCTCACTTGCTTAATTAATCTGAGGGAAAGTGAGGGAGAGTGAATTCTAGTCCCTAGGCTTTGTGTGGATATCCGCACCAGGATACCAAGCAGAGATGACTTTTCTTGCGATGACTGATGGATAGATGATTCACTTACTTAGACAAATGTATTTGATGTAAGTCGCTTTGGATAAAGGCGTCTGCTAAAGGCATTCCATTCCATGCATTACAATGAGCCTTCCACAAATGTATGCCTGTACCAGCCTCCCCTGCAGGACACTACACTTGCCTTTGGCTGTTGTTGTGGCCTTAGAGCTGTGATAATGGATAATGATCAGACCCAGTTGCAGCCGGATCAGACCCAGTTGCAGCCTAGATCAGAGCATGTCTCCAGTACCTTGACGGTGTGGAGACATAAACAACATTGCCCTTTCATCCAGTCATTTCACCGGAGCCCAATTAAAAAAGCATAGCTGCCAGGATAGCAGGTTAGACAGAATGAGAGAGTAGACAGAGGAGATGCACCAAGCTAGAAGTGTGGCCTCATGTGGAGTTTCTTTACCCAGACTGTCCAGTGGTAGGCAGAGAGCTGTGCTCAGGCTAGCAGACAACATGGCTATCTTTAATGATGGCTGATGCTTGCTAGAGGTAAATTACACAGTGACAGATGGTGTATTAATCAATGTGTTGTTTTTTTCCTCAACCAAAAGCGGGCAGTTGTGCTGGTGTGGTTTCGCTGAGTGATTTTGCTGTCAGTTTACAATGTGCTATTTCTATACTGTTATGTTAATACTGAGCTGAGCTTTTCCTTAATTATTTAACTGATTTTCAATTGTGAGCTCTCATGAATGGAACAGTCCTCTGTACATCGTCTGAAAATAACGAGTGTCTGCACCTTTGACGACTCGTTGGTACTTTTTCAAGGTACTGTAACAAGCCAAGCTCATGACTAATTAAGTGAACACATGAAAATGACCTTTCTCTGTTCACATCTCCTTATGCATTATTTGTTTTACATGAAATATGTGATTTGAAATGTATCTAGGGGGCATATCATCAACATATTCAGTATTCTCTGTGTAGACTACATGCAGATTCCTTTAGATTGGAAAACACACACACACATCAGCTACAACCAGAGACATGAGAGAGGGAATGAAGAGAGTGTGATGCTCTACATCAACTCAGTGTCTGTGCCATACATATTTTAGAGCAGAGCCTCACTAAGAATAATTTTGTTTCTCTGATATCAGTGGAAACCATAGTTCACTTGCAACAAATATCATCAGACAATGGATGAATTGTTGATGTTTTACTGTATGTAAACAACAGGTTTCTTCATACAGTAACACCTACAGTAATTGTCCAAAATACAGTATAAATCAACGTCCAATTAGTACCCTCTTCAATATGGACTACTATTATATTGTATAATGTGCGTGAACTGTACCTTATGTGTACTGTATCTTATGTGTCACTGTGCTGCCATGTGTGTGTTATCGACTGAACGTTTCTAGTAGAGCATACTGTGGGTCAAAGAAAATGAGGAAATGTCGCTATATATACATATTGTCCTCACCGAGACACACACTAACCTTAGTGTTGTTCTATCACAGACAGAAAACCAACGCCGTGCTTTTTTGTATTACTTATTCATACCCTACAGCAACCCAGGCCAAGACAAATCTTTCTCTACATAAACATGAGACTGTGTACAAGACTTTCCCGAAGGGTTAAGCTGTGCTCCATCCAAATATCCCACGGCTGTCTGTCCTCCGTCCGTCACCCTCTTCTCCTTCCCTCTCTCCAGCGTGATCCGGTCAGCGCTGCGCTCCTCCTCTCTCCTCTACAGGCCCGTTGGATGACCAGATGGTAGCGCCTCAGGACCAGCAAGGTCAAGACATATACCTGCAGATGTTGGACACATTGAAGTGTGAAATAAGAACAGGCATGGGAGGACAAGATAGGGCGTGGAGAGCAACGTCAGGCCTCCACCAACACCCTGACCGCTGTGGGGATTTAAGAAGGCCAAGTGTTCTAATACCCTTTAATGGAAAAAAGGATGTTCCGTTCGACACATCCAGGGGGATGCACTGTATTAATCTGGACTGCCGCACTAGATTCTGGACAAACCGTTACAGTCCCGACAGCAGGGCAAAAAAAAGAAGAAAACAAAAACAAAAACAAAAAAAGCAGAAAAACTTTCTGTGAATTTGTGGATTTTACCTTGAAATGAGAAGCTTGAGTGAGAGGCCTGACTTCTTGATAGAACTTCATCATCATCATCATCATCAGCAGCAGCAGCATCAGCATCAGCATCATCATCATCATCATCATCATCATCATCATCATCGTCATCGTCATCATTGTCAGTACACAAGCCTGGCTGTTTTGCACACAAGAATGCATCATGTTCCTTGTGTTGTGTCAGTAATTGCTGTGAGAGAATAATAATTCTCAATTCATAATTGAAGTTGACCAGTACCCAATTCATTTTCACCCAACACATTACTTCCTGCCTGACTGAATCATAGAGCACTGCCAGTAGTCCGCCCCAAATGTGCCTGCATCATCATCAGATCATGCTTAACTCCCTTCTCTCTGATGTGGAAGTGATAGGCATCCCTCCTTCTCCTGCTGCTGCTGCTGTGGCTGCCTCTACCACAGCTCCTGACACAGAGGTCACCCTCCGACAGTGCCAGGCTCTGCCAGGCAGTGGGGGTAGGGGGGGGTGGGGGCGGGGCACTGGGATTGCATAATCCTGCCTGGGTCTGTTCCCGCAGGGACCTAGGGAAGCCCAAGCAAGCAGAAAATATCACAAAAACAAACGGATATGGGGAAGTCTCAGGGAAGGCATCCTGACAGCTGTTGTGGCGAGCCGGGACTGGTGGTGTGGGTTGATGCGGAGGGTCGAGATGATGGGACTGGGGACTGGGTCACTCAGACTGGAGCTCAGACACGCCTGGAGGCCCAGCCAGCACACTTGGTTGAAAACGTAACACTGAAGGCAGAAGGAGCAGAAGAAGGCTGTTGCTCTGTTCCAATTCTCCACCCATTTCTCAAAGTCGTCTACATTTGTGGACTACTACACCCCCCCCACACACACATAGCAAAGCTACTGAATTCACGTCCAATTCCTGCCATAAAACGTGGGATTTGTTCAGTACATTGTCGTCCCATCTTTGATGTAACCTGTCATTTCCTGTAATTATACATTATTTTCTATTTGCAACCATAGATAACCATAGAGTTGTGATTGCGGTAAATTGCTTGGATATAAATTATGTTTTTTCATTCTCACATGCTGTATGCTATGTTACTGTTTTTACATTTCTGAATAGCAGAATGCAAAAGCATTCACAAAAGGTTTGAGAATATGACAGCTGCAGTGGGGGAAATAAGTATTCAACACATCAACAATTGTTTTAATTCAACATATTTCCATTGCAGCTAATCACATGAAATTTAGACCAACATTGGTATTAACTCAATACAGCTACACAGCAAACGGAATTGTAACATTCCAATCCATAAAAAAAAGGTTTTCTGTTTACCATTGTTGTTTATGTCTATCAATGTCTATATGTACTGTATTGAAGCTTGACGTTCACTGATGTTTATTTGTGTTCACTTCTGTTAATTGTCATGTATCTCTCTCTTTCTCTTCTCTCTCTCTCTCTCTCTCTCTCTCTCTCTCTCTCTCTCTCTCTCTCTCTCTCTCTCTCTCTCTCTCTATGTCCCTTTCTCCCTCCCATCCCTCTCTCTCTCCTATCCCTCCCTCCCACCCCTCTCTCTTTATAGGAGATCAGTGACACTGAGATCATGGAGCTGGCCCATAGTGCTTTGGGACGGATGACAGTGATTCGTCAGATCTTCCCCCTGTGGAAGGACAGCAATATGCGTTGCATGAGGAACAACCACCGCATCTCCTCTCTGCTCTGTGACCCCCAGGAAGGCTACTTGCAGTCCCTAGAGGTCAGGAAACACCTCCATTGTTATAGTCGTCTAGTCATTTGGTGCAACACTTTTAAACTCATTGTTAATGCATGGAACAGAACACGTGTTTGATAGCATTCTTCATTCCGTTCCATGGAATACACTGAGCCCATCCTTTGGATTTGTACCTCCACCAGCCTCCCCTGCTTTTCACTTATTGTACAATGTGTTCGTTGTCCGGTATAAGACTTGTTATAAGTATTATTGCATTATAATCGCAATGATCCTGAGCTAATAGAAGCCATTTCCCATCAGTTGAAAAAGTATTCTTATAGACAAGTCTGTATACATAACATTAATATCAGTATTATTAATATAATATGTCTATATGTGTTATATGAGTGTGTCTAATAGAAGGTGTTTCCAGATTTTTTTACATACAATTACATACTACAATTACATACTAATTGTCTGTATATGTAGTAATTGTCTACATAGTAATTACATAACATAAGGAAGAGGGACAGTCCCATTTCCCACATTCCAGTAATGCTAACTCTAAGCAGCTTAACTGGTCAGAAGTACAAAGTACTACACAAAGTACTACACTTACTTTTACGTAACAACATACATGCACCTCTTTGTGGGTGTCATTCAATGTTGCATAACAATCTTGTATTCTCGCAAAACCTACTGTACAACTCTCACATCACATTCAAAGCCAAACTTGATTCTCTTTATTCATATTCACAAAGTGGATCATAACAGATAGACTAAAGAGATGTCAGCATTGTGCTCTTGTTGACTGGTATAGGATGATGCCTTCCGGGGGGGGGCGCGGGGGGGGGGGGGGGGGGGCGCGGGGGGGGGGGGGGGGGGGCGACAGTGATCCTATCAGATGTCACATCTCTGACAACTCCAACTGACAGAGGCCTCTGTTTATTCTGGAGTACTAGAGTTGATTTGACCCGTGGGGCAGAAAGCAGTAGTGTTACTTTATCTCCCATTGACTGACACCAGGTGATGTTATTTTACACATGGCTGGGTCATTGACATGTGCAGCGAAGAACAACGCCGGGGTCGGGGGAATGAGGCCGATAAGAAAGAGCTGGTTGAGTGGACATGGATGTTGTGGAGGTGTTAGATAAAGCAAAGCTGTTGCCTGTGGCTCATATTGACTCATTAGTGCTTGTTTTGCCTTCACTCTCCAGAGGCAAACAATTCTATTTCAGACAAACCATCCCACACACACACACACACACACACACACACACACACACACACACACACACACACACACAGACACAGGGCTTCTCCTCTTCACATAATCCAGGCAACATGTCTTCATTTTGGAGAACGAGCAAAGAATGTTCTATAACGTGTCGATCTGGAATAATGCGCCAAACTGAGTGATTAGTGCAGTTTATAACAAGTATACTCTCTAGAGTATAGAGAGTATACTCTAGAGAGTATACTTGTTAAATTATAAAGGAGGTAACAAGAACCATTGCATAGATATTAAATGCACCTTTTCTATTAGGTGGTCTTATCAATCAAAGCCACAAAGTGAATCACACACTAGCATGCCCCCTGACACCACAGGCCGTCTTCTTTTGGGTTATGTAAGCCTGAGGTGTCTCTCAAAACTCCTTGAACCCACCTGAGCTCTCCCTCTCCATTAGCTAACAGATGGCGCGGCTTCACAATAATCCTCCGGAGGCTGCAATCTCAATAATTCATGCAAAAGAGGGTCTTTGATGTTAAATTATCTCCATGACAAGGCAATCGCTGGGTCACCGGGGTGCACGATCCCGTCAGCGGATTTGTCAGCGAATTTGCCGTTTCAACATTACATACGCCGTTGGAAACCTGAGAAATTAGCCGTGTCTTAACAAATTAGCCATATGCACACGCCTTCCCTGTCATCACATACCATTGAAGGCTGGTGGAGGTAGAAATCGGAGGGCATGAGGTTTTATACCATTCCTCCTTCCGTTCCATGCATTAGAATGAGCCCGTCCTCCGATTTCTTACCTCCACCAGCCTCCAGAAGTTGGGGTATACACAACCTATGACTACGTAGTTGGGAGTCCTTCAGATTAGTGCAGCCAGCACTGTACACTTTGATTAGCTGGCCCATTGTGCAGTCTGTTTTATGTGCTACTGGATGTATGCATGTATCCCTTATTGGCCTGAGCCCTGAGCCGTAGACTATAAAGTATACATTTATACGGAGCAGGGCAAATCTATTGTGAAAGAAAACGGGACGCGCTCCAGCATAAGTTGAACCTTCTTTTGATTTAATCATAAGATAACCAGATAAATTCATAAAAACATGAAGCGAACCGGTGCTCAACCAGATGCATATCCACCTATCGAACCGTATTTATTTACCCAATGAATTGAGAAACTATGCTTTGAACACAATTGCAGAATAACTGTTTTATATAAGTCTGTCACTATTATCATGCGGTAGAATCTAGGGGCTCTCTGATGCTGTTATTCAAACATAAAAGGATGACGGCATCTGTGTCAGTGTGGAAGATGTCATTATCAAAACGCAGAGAGATGACACAGTCCCTTCGCCTTCCATGTCTGAAATAGTTGGACTGCACCCTGCTTATTTGTCACTGTGCATTTTGTTTGTGCTCCATGGCTTTGAGTTGGTTCTGGCTACGGTATCACATCTGGTCATGGTGGCTGTTATGGTGTGTGCGTGTGTGTGTGTGTGTGTGTGTGTGTGTGTGTGTGTGTGTGTGTGTGTGTGTGTGTGTGCGTGTGTGTGTGTGTGTGTGTGTGTGTGTGTGTGTGTGTGTGTTGTAACATTTGAATGGGGTCTCATATGGTGTTTGTTTAGCCCAGCAGTTCCTGGTGTCCCTAGCTGTGTCACACTCTGAGTGAGAGTGCCTAGTCCAAGAGGTCACTATGACTACAGTAGCACCACACACGCTTTGTCAGACCAACACCTGTGTCGCTAGTTAGACAACCATGGCTACATCTTTTTATGTCTGACTCTACCCTTCTGTTCTTGTAGTATCTTTCCACACCCAAGTGACACACTGTGCTGTACCCATGAGAGATCTCTAATATTGGTCTCTATGGCTGTTGAGATCAGGATATACTGTATAACAGCATTTGGTGCAAATCTTTCTTTGATGTCATTGAAACGTTTTCAATGGACATTGGTATTCAGCTCCCTGGGCTGAGTTTGGTCAAATTAAATGTTTGCGTGATGTGCGTTGTGTTTCATCATTGTTGTACGGTACACACTGCATGGACATCATGCTTGCTTAACCTTGGAGAATCATTATGTCTGAGTTCTAATGTCGTACTCTCTCCTCCTCCTCCTCCTCCTCTGTCTGTGTCTGTCTCTCTGTCTGTCTGTCTGTCTGTCTGTCCGACTGTCTGTCTGTCTGGCTGGCTGGCTGGCTGGCTGCCTGATTGCCTGACTGACTGCCCGCCCGCCCGTATGTCTGTCTGTCTGTCTGTCTGTCTGTGCCCAGGTGTCCAACCTGTACCTGTACGACAGTGTCCTGATGCTGGCCAACGCCTTCTACAGGAAGCTGGAGGACAGGAAGTGGCACAGCATGGCCAGTCTCAACTGCATCAGGAAGTCCACCAAGCCTTGGAATGGCGGCTGGTCCATGCTGGATGCCATCCAGAAGGTATTTCACAACAGGAAGTTTAGAAATGAACTAGAAGGATGTACTGTATGTTCTATGATTGACATTCATCATGCTTAGAGCCAGTAGTTGTTATTGACCATGTAAGATCTATGGTCCCCCAAAGGCTTTTCCTGGTCAGCCTTGGACGGTCTCATAATGAACATAGGATTTAAATCCCTAATGCTGGGCATGCACTACGCGATATCGCCCCGTTTTGGCCATGTGTTTGCAGCTGGACGCATTTTCATGATCTGGGTGAATTCCTATGATGAATGAATGAATGAATCGTTTAATGACCACACGACCTAGGTCGGTGGAATTTGTTTTCGGTACAGGTGGAAGGTGGAAAAGCTCAATACAGCAGTGTCAAAAACATACACACATTGCACATAACTATCACATGGACATGTACACACATAACCACAAGACAAGAACATAGTCAATACGATCTTAGGCTAGGACACAGATGTCGCTAATCGCATAGTGTGAGCAGATCAATGACGCACCGTTAATGATTGTTCTGTCCTCCTGATGCGGTTCGGAGAGGCCCATTATCTGACATGTCTGAAATTTGGGTTATTGCTCGTGTAGTGTGAGAGAGGGTCTACAAGGCCATTTCCATAGGAACAAAGCTACCGGGGGGAGAGGTGGGAGTCAGCTGTATGTAGAATTGCCTCTCGCAAACCAGAGAAAATGAGCAAATGATCTTGTCTTGTCTTGCTTGTGCTTTTGACCGTTTTGACCATGTTATTCTTGCACAAAGCCTGTCAAGTTTGCCTATTCAATTTAAATGTCTTTCTCTGTCGTCTCTCGCTACTGAATGTGAAAACATTCACAACCGATGATGACAGATATTTTGATGATCAAGTCGTAGATGTTCATTTAGGAATTAAATTGTGTAGTATGAGAACCCTTGTCTTGGAGAAAGCAGCGGCAAGACATAAGGACTTCGGCAAGCGTGATTGCAGTAGTGTATGGCCGGCATTAAAAGGCCTTCCTTGTGTGTATTTCACTCCGCGTGCATCACGACTCAAGTTGCACAGCTGTGTGGGATGCAGATGGCAGCCACCCCCTGGGCACTCATGTAATTTCTGCCACTGCTATTCTCTGGACACATGCTATCTTTAGCACTGAAAGGAATGTATATCACTGCAGAGGCTCTTAGTGTTTTCGGTGGTACTCTCCTGATTTAGCTGGGACAATTTTCCCAATGATGTCATTGGAGCTCTGTGTGTGTGCGTGTGCGTGTGTGTGCGTGTGTGTGTGTGTGTGCGTGCGTGCGTGTGTGTGTGCGTGCGTGTGTGCGTGCGTACGTGCATGTGTCTGTGTGTGTATCTGCCACCTCAATTTCATGCTCCTTTAGCGTTCTATGAGCCACAGAGAGCTGTGGAGAGCATTTAAACCATCCCCAGGGGGACATGGGATAGATATATCTGTCTCAGACCTCAGCCACTGGTCACTGGTCCCACCATCCATACTGATTCTACCACAATATTAACTGGCTTAGGATCTCACAGATTTCATTTTGAACCTGATATTAAAAGACTTTAGGAATTTAGGCTTTGACCTCTCTCTCTCTCTCTCTCTCGCTCTCTCTCTCTATCTCTCTTTCTCTCTCCCTCCCTATCTCCTTCCCTCCTCCCTCTCCCTCCCCCCTGCTCTCTCTCTCTCTCTCTCTCTCTTTCTCTCTCCCTCCCCCCCCCCCCGCCCTCTCACTATCCTCTTCACAGGGCCATATCACTGGCCTCACAGGGGTCATGGATTTCAAAGAGAACGGCTCCAATACCCACGTCCAGTTTGAAATCCTGGGAACCAGCTTCAGTGAGACGTTCGGGAAAGACGTGAAAAGGGTGAGTATCTCTCCGCGCGATTTTGTGCGATGATTTGTGCAATCCCTCCGCTCAAGACGCACTGTAAAATCTGATAGATGTGTTTCTGGTTTATTCTCTTCTTATCTGCGCTGCTCTGAAGCTACAGACCTCGTGGCACTACCCTGTGGAATTGCAGCACAGCGGCCTTCGCCGGGGTAGTCGGTAAACCATTTCGGAAAACAGTGGAGGTTATGGGCCATAAATTGCTGGCAGCGATTTCTGAGGTGTCTTAGGGGGAACTTTGCTGAGCACATACTGGATACATCAGAGGCTGAAAGCCCCTGTGGAACCTTACTCCTCCAGGCAGATCACACACAGGCCTTTATGTTGTACAGTAGAGGTGAATATACTGTCACTCTGTAGGTGGGCTCCTTACATTGTAGTGAGAACACTATGTACAGAGCTTCTAAGTCATAAATTGGTCAAAAGGGGAGGTTAACTAACCTTTCAACTCCCTGTGTACAGTATAGTGTATGATGCACATTTGATTTACATGAATAACAAATGTAAAGGCCTAAACTGGGTTTTGTATTTATAAATATATTGGTCATTCCAACATTAGCACGTGTTGAATGGCATTATAGAACAGAGCGCATTATCATGCATGGAATGGAAGAACACGTGTTTGATACCATTCCTCCTTCCATTCCATGCAATACAATGGGCCTGTCCTGCAATGTCTACCTCCACCAGCCTCCACTGTGATCGATTCAACGAATCATCAAGTCTCAGGTTAGTTGAATTAGGCGTGTCGGTGCAGGGCTAGAGCAAAGCAACACCCTGGGTCCCCAGTACTAGGAAGAAGAAACACTCTATTTCTATGATAAGTTTCAGATGATTGTTTTTTTTTACTGCCGTGCACCATGCTGGAGACTGTGATGATTAAAATAGAGGAGGGCTGTCAGGATGGGAATGTCTCCATATGATGCCCTTGACTAACCGCGCTCCATGACGGGAGAAAATGGCAGTGAACCGTCCAGGGAGATTGCTCTTTGGAATTTTATGGTGAAGAGTCACAGAACTGCTACCTGGTAAATGCTGTAGGCATACATAGATACATCAGAGGGCTGTATATATATATATTACATACATATACAGTACCAGTCCAAAGTTTGGACACACTTCCCCATTCAATTAGTGTATCCAAACCTTTGATACTGTACACTATATACCTATATTTCTTTTCTTTGCTTTGATTTGAGTGACTGTGTTGGTCCGTCGTTGAGAATAAGGAGTACTATAAATTACTGGGAAGTGGAAGGCGCCAGTTCCAGTAGTAATGAAGATTTAATCGCCCTGCATCCCGACTTGAATTATGAAGCCAGTGTATCACATTAAGGGTCCACAGGCCCAATGCCACTTTGCCCCCTCACGCGCGCACACACACACACACACACACACACACACACACACACACACACACACACACACACACACACACACACACACACACTCATACATACACCACAGTGGCCCTCTCTCTCTCTCTCTCTCATACCATGTACATTTATTACAGTAATGATAGGGAAGGACAGCTAATGGCATGTCAAGTACACTCAGTGCTGTTGTTGTTCATTATTACTGTGCCTGGCTCGTCCCCTGACTAGTCCTGCCCGAGTAGAGATTAATACAGCCAACTTAGCTCTGTGGAGATGGATGGAGCCCTTTTGGGATGGACATCCATTACGAGGAGAAAGCAGGAGACCGGAATTATGAATCTCTCTTTGTCTTCTCTGTTTCTCTTCTCATCTACCATGCACTATAGACGGTGATGTCGACATCACAATTGTATGAGTATGAATGTGAATCGAAAGCTTCTGTAATTATCTACGTTTACATTTGATCTATCTAACCTCTTTACTTTTCAATCTTTCCAAGTGAATGCCTGTGTGGATACAGAACGCTTTTGGTTTCACCCATTCAGTAACACACCGTGTTCATATTTCAATCTAATCATAGTCTTCACTTAGATTTTGATCAGTATACTCAGGTGTGTTGCTATTTATACAAAAGTCTGCATCCAGTCCTCACAAAGGTAATTATTACCAAATGATGCTTCATAATGCACTTTGTTTACAAAAATCAATGCCTGGTAATTTATTGCACTTGGCCGTAGCAGGAAGGGCATGCTGTATAGTGAAGCGCACAACATCCTGTCTTTGCGATCATTAACCTTTCTGTATGGTGACAAGACCATTAGGAGAGTAGACAAAGAGGGGTTAATGAGCTGGATGATAATTACCCTAATCTATCTTACATCTGTAAATCCAGAAGTCTTTAGCAATGAATTCTCATTTCCCTAAGTCACATTCATAACAGAATCACGCAGCGGTTGGTGGTTATCCTTTTTTTTTTTTTACTGGGGGATTTAGAAACAGAGTCGTAGATTCAAACAATAACGATGATCCAATATTAGCATGATCACATTTATGTAAATCTCAGGCAAATCAATCTCCCTACGCGAACCATCCCCTCTTCAATTGTCAGTATCGGCCCATGTTAATCTGTTGTATAATCAAGCTGTGACGTAACCATTACACACGTCAGAGTGGTCTTGTGTGCCACAGCCCTGTAGAGGTCAGAGGTCAGCGCAATCCTTCTTTGTTGCAAATGACCAGGCTGGCAGATACAGTGCCGTACAGATGATGTGTGGCGTGTAGCGGAGCTGTTCACAACAGATAGGCCTGTGTAGAAGTTATTGTATGCAAATTCTCATAAGTGACTCACCCTCACTTCTCACTTTTAAATCCCACCTCAAAACCTACCTGTTCTCCCATGCCTACAGCCTCCCCTACCCCTAGCCATCTCCCCCATCCCTCGGAAAAGCGCTATATAAATTCAATGAATTATTATTATTATTATTATTAAATTCTACTGGGGGAGACAAGCTTGAACCACTGAAAAGGGATTCCACTGGTTTCTACAGTAGATCTCTACTGTAGGACAGAGAGGGTACAATCTCCTTTGGTTTGACACACAAGATACAGTTTGGGGAGTCTGTTGGATGTTGGGGGGGGGGGGGGGGTTCTAAGTAGCAGTTGGGGGTGAGGGTGGATACACAGGTGTCCCTTGATCTATCAATGGAGATAGGGATCCTGTGGTTGGCCATTTCTAAGACAGAAAATATTATCGCCATGTAGCACAGCATTTATAAGCTGACAGTACAGAGCTCATCCTGGCTTTTAGTCCCGTTGCAGTTGCAGGCTCTGTCCCCAACCAACAATAAATACTGCTTGATTTGCTTTGCCTCCCTAAACTCAGTTGAATCCATTTGGGATGTAATGGGACACTATTGAAAAGAGCTCCTTCTGAAATGTCTCCATTAAAAAAGGAATAAAAGACAACTTTCGTCGTTATAATTTGAATCCCTACAATAAAACAATTCTATCCAGCAATCCTAGATAATATGCATAAAAATATGCATTATAGATTTTTCTTTTCTGTCAGTCCTTAATGGTATTTGTCGTTTTCTTGATGAGTTGAGCTGCATCGGCACATTGCGATCTCCATTTGCACTTTGAAAGCAAATGGCTCTTTGACAGCCTAATAGTTAGTTCTACATTTTCAATGGAATTGGACTATGACAAATTCAAATTTAAAGACATAACAATTCATGTTTTCACTAATAAGGTTAAAAAATAAGCAAGGCAAGCTACTATATAGTACACATGTTGACCTCAGTAGTATTTTCCAACCCCGCCTGTATTTAAATGAATAAAGAATCAACACAGTTCTTACCACACTCATTACAATTCAAATCAAATCAGTGCTTTTCTTTGAAATGTCTCAGGAGAGTAAACTTCCTGCAGATTCAAAATATCAGAAAGGCATTTTAATGAAATCCAAGTGAGTCCAATGAGTATTCAACAAGAATATACAATTTCATGAACAATTATGACACTTTCCTGGGAGGTGGAATGCAGTTCAGGGTGGATGTTGTTTGGGAAATGGAGGCATGCTGCTGTATTCCTTAGTGTTGTTAGGGAAGGCGTAGGTGTCGTTAGGGAAGGCGTAGGGGGTTGGTTGAAGAAAGCATTGATTGAGTTGTTGTTTTTTACTTTCTTTCTATAGGTTTATGGCACTACTTAATTTCACTGCCTGCTGATACACATGCAAATAGGACTACAGAGACACAGCATCGGAGCTGTTGATGTTTAACATGATGCTAATAATATAATAATACATTTTATTAAGTGCTTTTCATTTGATTAATCTCAAAGTGCATAATCTCCATCCCCTAACACCCTACATTAGCAGAATTTGAAAGAAAAAAAAACGTCTTCCTTTCTCTCGCACTGCCAATGGCACTCTTTTGGTGTTTTTTAATTACTTACTTATTGTAAATTGCGTTGGATTAAAGTGTCTGCAAAATTAGTTACATTGATTAGCCTTTCAACCTGATAAGCCTTTCCATTGCTACTGTTAATTGATTATTTTATTTAATTTATTCGGATCCCCATTAGCTGATGCAAAGCAGGGTCCAGGATTATTGTTATTATTATGATAAGATAATGATAAGTTAATCAATCATGTCTGTCATAGGGACTGCTCACTCTTACAGACCAATTAGTTTGAAGTAACTTGTATGCTGTCATTGCAGTGTTACAGGTATAAGACAAAGAGGTCATGAAAATGTCATATACAATTGCAGTTCACACAACTGCATGTCTATCTATCTGACTTCTTTTAAGATGCACAAACCTGTAATTGGGCCCAAATTTAATGTGGTTATTCATTTGATTATTGTTTACAAGGAGATCCTTGTACAGTAGTATGTTACTCTGAACTATGATCTGAGGATATCCACACGTAATGTCAAGATGTTACCTATTAAATGGCATCCTGCTTTTGCATCTGATC
The DNA here is from genome assembly GCF_963989245.1 of Nansenia antarctica. Classification (NCBI taxonomy): domain Eukaryota; kingdom Metazoa; phylum Chordata; class Actinopteri; order Argentiniformes; family Microstomatidae; genus Nansenia; species Nansenia antarctica. Next base: position 15,819,716 of record NC_137681.1, on the reverse strand, counting down.
ATCATATTTCAAATTTTATAAGCAGTTTAGTTTGGGTCTGGTTTTTAGTCTGAAATTAGTCAAATGATGCATCTGAATTTGCACTAGACAAATCTTATCAAAATGAAACATGCACACATTCAAACATGTGCCTTCCCTGTTCTAGTACCAATACATCAACGCTTCAGTGTAATTTCTGATCAGCATGAAAACTCAGCTGGAGGCATGTTATAAATGTACGTGCGGTGCAGCCATTCTGACAGATTGTCACACCACTCTACGAGCCTAAATCATTTTTTTTCAGATCATTGCTCTGAGAGGACTTGGTATTGGGGGTGGACACAGCAGGTGTGAAGTGGTGGCAAGCGTTGGCATTTAGCTCCTCACCCACTCAAAGCAGCGGCATCCTGGCGACGCAACTGACATTTGCACAAAGGGAAAAGGCTACGCAGGAGCATGACGGGTGATGCATTGACCGATGGGATGTCATCCACCTCCAGGACATGGATACAGTACACATCTGTCTGTGCTGTATGTTTGACCCCATTACTACAGTACCAGTGGAGGCTGGCGGAGGCAGAAATGGGAGGACGGGTTCATTGTAATGCTTGGAATAGAATAAAGAATAATAATGGTATCAAACACACATGGTTCTGTAGAACAGGAAAGATGCTTTTGTCACTGTCACCAAGTCACTGATGTGGAATGGAATGGACTTTATTTGTCATTGCTACAGTACAGGTACCAAACAACGAAATTTAGGAGGGGTGGCTCCCCTGGTGTTAGGAAAGGGAGAAAAAAAAAACACATTTTAGAAAAAGCATAAAAGCATAATCACAAGAAGGTAAGGAGCTGGTTTACATCAATAAAGGCTATGTACACAATCCACTGTACTATACTGCACAGATAGTCAACTAGGGTTGTCATATTGCACGTCACGTTATTTTAAAGTGACACAGTTTGCAGGCTTGAAAATGTACATGTTTGTGCCTCAGCACTAGCTGCCATACAATCCGTCCGGACTGTCCTGGGCCCAGAACTTAGGCCTTTTCTGTGTTCAGGGCCTTGGCGGCCCTGTGGTAGAAGCAGTCCTTCAGTCTGTTTGTCTTAGCGGCCGGGGTCCTGTACCTCCTGTTCGAGGGCAGCCTGACAAAGTGTACGTGCCCAGGGTGGGTCGGGTCCCTGGAGATCTTGGAGGCCCTCCTGAGACAGCGTGTGTTGTACAGCTCATGTGCAGTTGCTTGCATTGCAATGGACAATGGGTCATTCTCCCATCAATGCATGATTTAGTGTATGTGATAGCCCGATCCATACCCACGTAAATCTGTTTGGGATTCAGCTCAATATTTTGTGTGCACTCAAAAAGAACATCTTTATAGAGTACAGTAGCATGTATTAGAGAAGTATTTCCATGGAAGTATTGATACAGAATACAGTGTAACATAATTTCGCTATAACTGTAAAGCCAGCATCCATGCATATATCAAGTGGGTATACTGTACATGTAGACTTGCAAAAAAACTGTAGACTTGCAAAAAAGCAATTACAGTACCATGTCTGTTTAGGGTAATCTCAGCCAGCGGTTTATATGACCATATAATTTAACTTAAATTAACTATTGCCACTTCAAAAGCCTATACACATACTTCCTTTTAAAGTCAGGGTTAACTTATATCTGGGAATGCACAGTACAAAATATGTGCATACATTTTCCAGAGGTCCTGAAACATCTTTGAGATATCGTTCAAAAACCTATTGAAGCCCCAAGACCAGAGATCAAAGAGACCAAGTTTCCGAGTTTCCGAGGCCGAAAGTGAAAGCGGCCCGATCCATTCATGTGCAGATTGACACATTCCAGGGTCGATGGAGATTACAAGTTCAACATTGTGGCCATTATGAAAGCCATATCATTTTCCATTGACAAGCGAGAGGCTCTGGTTGGATGATTTATTCTGTGCCTTTACCATCCTTATTAGGCCTTGTAGCTGGAGATAGGATGAATATCGACTCGTCATGCCTGGGTTCAAAAGCACTGTCCTTATCAGCCATGGCGAGAAGTTATGAATGAATGAATGAATGGTCTTTATTGTCATTGCTATAGTACAGGTACCAAACAACGAAATTTGGGAGGGGTGGCTCCCCTGGTGCTAGGAAAGAAAAAAAAACTAAAAAAACAAGAAGGGAAAGGAGCTGGTTATAGATGATATCCTCTGGTTCAGGACTCTTTCTATGGATGTTATTTTATTTGGAGATTCACTGAGTTCAAGGAAAACTGGTCTACATGATCGCAAGTTGCAACCTCTTTATGACTGCAGGGGCGGGGCATGTTAAAAAAAAATCTGTTTGATGGTAATAACACATTTCAAAATGAACCACTTCAAAAGTAATCTAACATTTTAATTGTTCAAATATGTTTCTAATACACTGTTTTAAATTACTCCTATCTATCAGTTTAGCCTGAATATTGCACATTGTATTAGTGAAAGAGAGAAGACAATAGAAATCTCTGTCTATACAGTTTTGTTCATAGTTTAGAGAGGGTAGAAGCTCACACATTTCAATCCGGTCTTAACTATTCATGGATGAATATGGGACATGGTGTTTTTGGTACTGCCTTTAGGGCGCGACGCACATAATGAAGAAATCCCTAGCTGTCGACTTGGGGATCACTGAGAGGACAACTGAGAATAGCTTCCCTAGATAAAACTGGTCTCTTCCTTGGCCTCAGGGTTCCAATGAGGACGTCATGTTCATCTCGTTAAGAGAGGTTTCACACACATCCAAAGTAGTCACAGGAACTGGACAGAAAGTGCACTAACTGTAAGAAATACGGAAGGAATGTCCTGCTAAAACTGTTACGGCTAAACCACTGGAGCAGCATTAAGCATCTGAGATAGAGATAGACATTCCTCTTTTCTTCGGCGTTCGTCTAGTTAGCCCTTCATTATTGGCCTGTAACATTCATCCTGCTGCAAAGACGTTAGCACAGAAAATACGCCACTATTATCATCATGATGATAAATGCACACAGTAATGTTTATTGCATCTGACTGTCTGATGGCTTTTGATATTGTGTTGTGATTCAGTGCTGTGCTGCAGCGAGTTCAGTAAAAATGTCTTAGTTAGGCCTACTACGCGTGTGTATATCTGAGAGTTTGTGCATGTGTGTGTCTGTGTGAGTGTGTGTTTGTGTGTGTGTGTGTGTATCTGAATGTCTGTGTATGTGTGTATGTGTGTGTGTGTGTGTGTGTGTGTGTATGCATGTTTGTGTGTAATGATGTTTGTGTGTTGTATGTTGATCCCTCTCTGCTTGCGGGTGCTGTAAAACAACAATTACCCTGCATGGTAGATTTAAGAGAGTAATTACAATGTTCAGCCAGATTAAGATGGTTATTAACTTCCAGTGTTATACCCGGAGTGAATTAATCTGCTGGTTAATCTACCTGATCGGGTCATTTATTAACATTCTTTAAAAGTGACCCATTTTTATTGGAGCGAACTGTGTTCATTGACTTTCCAACATGTCACATCAGTATATGTGGAATTGTTCATAAAACAATAATGAATTTAATCAAGCAGCAGTGGAGAAGAGAAGATGACTGGCCCACTTTTAGACTGTAGGTAACCTGGAATGAGAGGATGCAACATTGCAAATGTCAGGTGGTCATGACACAGACAGAAAGAGAGACACACACACGCACACACACACACACACGTTCACACACACACACACACACACGTTCACACACACACACACACACACACACACACACACATCTACAGTCCTAAGTGACTGGGTGGCCTGACTATTGAACTGAAACCTCCCTGTTGTCGTGTTTAATTTAAGACAGAAGAATTGTCCATCTGGCCACACTGCCAAAGAACCCCAAATGTCATATCAGGTCATAAGTGAAGCAGCATGTGTGTGTGTGTGTGTGTGTGTGTGTGTGTGTGTGTGTGTGTGTGTGTGTGTGTGTACCTGAGCAGAGCTGAGTTGTCAACATGCTCAAAACACGCACACCACAGCAAGCCTAGCTAACATTTGAGGTGGAGATCAATAGAGTGACATGTTTATTTATTTCAACGTTGGACCAAAGCTTGGCGCCAAGCTGTTACTACTTTCCTAGATGACCAGCTTCTGTGCCATGGAGCACCTTGATAAACAACATGTGTATGGGTGCAATTAATAATCTTCCATGCTCTTTTAATGGGCCAACGTTAATTACTCTTCAGTCTTTCAGGATGATTCAGGTGTCCTTTGTCTGGCCCATGAAAAGGTGTGGATATGTTGTGACTAATGCTGTGTGGTTGACAGAGTTTTGTCACTGCTTTGAAAAACATTGTAGAGGCTTTTGTTATGGCCAAACAAAAGACATGTGCCCTGTGCTCTTTCTCTCTCTCTCTCTCTCTCTCTCTCTCTCTCTCTCTCTCTCTCTCTCTCTCTCTCTCTCTCTCTCTCTCTCTCTCTCTCTCTCTCTCTCTCTCTCCTGTCCTCATTATCTCATCCAGCTGGCTACGTGGGACTCAGTCCATGGTCTGAATGGCAGCTTGAAGGAGAGTCGCATCGAAAATGGCATGCAAGGAGTGACGGTCAAAGTAGTAACACTACTGGTAGGGAACGTTTGTACACAAAAGTGTTACTTACAGTAATTATACCGTAACACTAGACACACAGACATATACCGTAACACAGCCTATTGTACCTACTATTAGAGCTGCCTCGGGGGTCAAATGACCATAGTCTTTATAATGGGAAGCTGCTACTTACACACAAAGACCACTAGTTGGCACGTCTTGTAAATTAGCCTGCCTCCTACACAGAAAAACTGCAAAATAGCTTTATACTAGCTTATCCTGATGTGATTTTGAAAATGTAAGGATGGTAGAAATGTAAGACTGGTAGAACACACATATCGAGGAAAAGTCCTGAAATTTGATCGAGTTACTCACTTGGTCAAATGACCCTACCCATGGCTGTTCTAGTGTTAATGCTTTGAATTGGAAACGTACAATATGAATCCATGAGGTTCACCATATAAACAACAAGTGCAGAAATATCACAGTTGAAAAGATTGCTGATCCTGCTCATGCAACCTTATATTTTAACCAGTGTTTCAATGTGATGTTGCACTTGAATTTCCTAGGAGGATCCTTTTGTCATGGTGGCTGAGAACATTCTTGGTCAACCCAAGCGATATAAAGGCTTCTCTATCGATGTCCTTGATGCCCTCGCCAAGATCCTGGGCTTCAAGTACGAGATCTACCAGGTGGGGGACAGCAAGTACGGCACCCAGCTGCCTAATGGCTCCTGGAATGGCATGATTGGCGAGCTCATAAACAAGGTAAAGACTTCTATGGCCCATGAACCACCCATTACCCAGAGGTAGAAAAATGCCATTTGAGACCAGCAAGGGGAACCAACCAACAGGTTTTCTTTCCAGTTGGTTTCATTCGCTACTCATCCCTGACTGGGTTTGTTTCACCCTACAGAGAGCTGACCTGGCTGTGTCAGCCATTACCATCACACCAGAGCGTGAGAATGTGGTGGACTTCAGCAAACGCTACATGGACTACTCTGTGGGGATCCTACTGCGTAAGCCAGAGGAGAAGATCAACATTTTCTCGCTGTTCGCTCCGTTCGACCTGGCCGTTTGGGCATGCATCGCCGCCGCCATCCCCGTGGTGGGGGTTCTCATCTTCCTGCTCAGCAGGATGCAGTCACTGAGGGCCCAGAACCCCCCAGCGCCACACCAGCAGCCCCCTGCATCGGTCTCTAACTCTCTACATAGTGCTATCTGGATTGTGTATGGAGCCTTTGTCCAGCAAGGTACAGCAGACGTATCAACTCTACTAGGTTTTAATGTGAATAAATAATGTCCAAGGCTTACAAAATACTTTCTGTTGTAGTTTAAACTTCAAGGACCAGAGTATGAGAGAGAGGGATGTAATGACCATTTAACGGTGGGAAGTAAAACATAATTATAGGTGTAAATAAAATAGAATCTAATATTATAAAATATATATAATATATATAATAATAATATAAAGAAATAACTGAAAAAACAAAACATTCTGTGGTTAGTTGGCAACTAAGAGGATGTTTATGTTTCGAAAGCTTGAAAGCATCCAAGCATTTACTAATGCTAATTACCTGCAAAGGAAACACAGTTGTGTGTTTGCATCAGTGTCGCTATCACATACTGTCTATTGTAACATATGTACAGTAGTGATTGCATTTCGAGTTTGTTAAGCTCACAAGAGAACCAACAAAGGTGCCTTTGAATGAAGAAAGATAGAATATGTTGGTTTGGATCCAAGACTGGCAAAACGGGATAAATGACTACCTCAGCAAGTTGAACCTCCAGCTGCATCTATTACCACCTGGCAGCGTGCCCGTGAACCATTTTAAGCCTAACAGCAAGTGATTAAATCAGGAGAGCCACTGTCCTGTTGGTCCTCTGTTGGTTTTCAAGTGGACAGTTGCGATAGCACAGGAGAACAATGGCCTCACGCATGATGTTATAGTGCATTATGATTAGTATCAGTCAAGAGGTTGTGCCGGTTGCTCATGCATGTTAAGTTACTGGGATGTTGTCCAAATGTGACAGCAGCTGGGTGAAACCAGGAACAAGTCGGCAGCTGATCAAATGTTCAGACTTTCATTCAGAGAAATGTAAATAAATGTTGTTGAAAATCAACGACACACTTGCTAGTCAACTAACACAGCTTGATTTATGAGCCTGCTAACAATGTAAAGTAGTGTTATAGTTAACTAGGTAGTAGTGGGGATTACTCACCAAATCCATTGCATTGCAATATTTTGGCTTGACTAACGAGTGTGTCGTTGATTTTCAACAACGTTTTGGAGGTGTAGCATATACAGTATGTTTGCAGGGGAAATCTGGGACTGGTACATCATTGTACATAATTTTTGGGACTTTTAAATGAATAATATATAGCTGTTGATTCTTGAATAATATGACTTATAAATGCCTCATGAGCTTACTTCAACTGTCTTATCAGAATCCAAAATATAAGCTTAGGGTAATATGTAAGATGTGTGTTTAAGTGCTCATGTTAAAAAGTATTAATAATCTGATATGTGGGCCTCTTCTTTTGGGGGGAATATAACCCCAAAACACGGATGAATAGAATGAAACTTTTAACATCTTTGAAATGACCCTTCTCTCACCCTGTAGGTGGGGACAGCGTGGTGAGCTCCGTGGCCCTGCGCATCGTCATGGGCAGCTGGTGGCTTTTCACCCTCATTGTTTGTTCCTCCTACACGGCCAACCTGGCAGCCTACCTGACCGTGTCTCGCATGGACCACACCGTCCGGTAGGTCACACCCTCCACTCACCCCACTCCTCTACGCCACACAGCTCCACTGCCTCCACTCACCCCACTCCTCCACTCCTCCACGCCACACAGCTCCACTCCCTCCACTCACCCCACTCCTCCACACCACACAGCTCCACTCCCTCCACTCACCCCACTCCTCCACACCACACAGCTCCACTCCCTCCACTCACCCCACTCCTCCACACCACACAGCTCCACTCCCTCCACTCACCCCACTCCTCCATGCCACACAGCTCCACTCCCTCCACTCACCCCACTCCTCCTCCATGCCACACAGCTCCACTCCCTCCACTCACCCCACTCCTCCACTCCTCCACGCCACTCCCTCCACTCACCCCACTCCTCCACACCACACAGCTCCACTCCCTCCACTCACCCCACTCCTCCACACCACACAGCTCCACTCCCTCCACTCACCCCACTCCTCCACGCCACACAGCTCCACTCCCTCCACTCACCCCACTCCTCCATGCCACACAGCTCCACTCCATCCACCGCGGCATCAAAGTGTCAAGGCATTGTTAAGCCGGCAATCAAATCATGAGTGACGACTTTGGCTGCCCTGCGCGGACTCTCTAATGTCCTGTCCGCACTAAAGGAGACTAAAGAGAAAATCTACTGGGCAGTTCATTTGTTTTTATTTTATCCCATACACAATATATTACCTTTTCACAAGGGTTCTCTCCATCAGGTGTTTATGGGGATAAGGCTTTGTGAATGGTCAAGAAAGATAGTAGACTGTCGTTGTTCTGTAGCCTATTTTAAACAACGGAGGTTACATAATGATCATATGTCATCGCTGTGTTTTAACAATGTTAATTTGATAAAAGGGTTCCCTTATGAACCCATTATATTTTTGTAGCCACATAATTCATCAAAGATGAATTACGATAATTGCATGAAAAAATATGGATAGAAGATAAGGATACAGCTGAAAAACACAACTAATTTAGGATTGATTCATGTTTTCATTAAAGGTATCGAACACAACAAACGTGTCACCATATCTTCCTTGGTTTATTACCAGGGAATTGAGTTCTGGATAGTTAAAGACTACGTAAACCCACTTGCAACGCCAATATTCCAGGGTCTAATTCAGGTGTAATGGGATAACCCTATGCAGCAATGCTGTAGATTTAATCTCAGTTGCAAGATACCACTTGCAGGTATTGCCAGGGGGACATGTTGGAATTCAAGGTTTATGAGCGTGCCTATAGGAGTGCTTCATTGCCCAGAAAATCAAAAGAGCACATGCTTTTTTTCTACTTAGTCAACATGCTATTACATTTTTCCACATGTCCGTGTCAATATTGGGCAACAACATGCTTTGTTATATTGGCTACATAATATTTTCATTTGTAGTCGTTTCTATTAAATGTATAGCTGAATATACAATGGCAATATTGTTCTGCCATCCATCCATAATGTGAGCTCAAGAGTCAACAACAACATGAAACTGAAAGTCAGTTGACGTGTCAAATGTATTTGTGCAGGATAAACCCTTTTTTTTATAAAAGTACTGTTTCGCAACACTGGGACGTCAACTGTTTGATATTCCATTCATAGAGACACAGCCTCCTCCTGTAGCGTAGCAAACATGTAGAATCATTGTCTACACGCTCACTCTGTTGCCAGACACAAGTATACATGTAGATGGAACACACAGAAAGGCATGATGCTGGATTCTTCAAGATTACTATTCATACTTTGTTTACCTTTGGATCGGTAAATGTTATCCACCATTTATCCCCGCTCGATGCTATTTGCTCAGGTGGTGCTGTGTTGATGTTTGATTGTATTTGATTATGCTGATGTTGTACAAATGGTATATTTCAAGGATTTGGGATGAGGGGTGGTGGGAAGGTCAAGCGGTCTATTCACCTGGCAGCTTTCACTGCCATTATTCTCTTGTTTTCTCATTCTCTCAGTCCTATTCTCTCACTTTGTCATGGTAAAAATGCTACAGCTATGTAGTAACACTGTAATTACTCTCGGGCAACAGCATTGTTTTGTTCATGGGGATTTAAGTTTGTCTTTGTGATTGAACACATACTTATACAGAACATTTAATTCATTGTCCAATAGAACCGTAATGTTGTCTCTTCAGCATGTAGACTTCATGAAACATTAACAATGTCTCATGGACACAACTTTATCCTAGTCCAGTGTGAACTCTCAGTGTGAAGTCAGCTCTCCATTTGAATGAACCTGTTTTTTTGTTGTTGATTAGATTAGATTCAACTTTATTGTCATTGCAGAGTACAAGTACCAGACAACAAAATGCAGTTTAGCATCTAACCAGAGGTGCAAATAAAGTGCAAAACATGATATAAAAACATGACAATGATAGTGATAGGTACAGTATGGCATGTACGATAGTTTAGAGGTATATACAGTTATGAGCTATGTACAGTTAAGGTAGCGTATGTACTGTATGTAATGTACAGATGTATAAAAGAGGCTATATCAAAGAGGTATGTTGCCACACTCCCCCTCTGACCCACACAATAAGTGCCAAAATAATTCATCGGAAATAGCCTTTTCTGGCTCTTTTTTTCCCCTCACCTAATGTTTTTATGCTGTTCCAGTCTAATTGTTTATGACTGTACTCTGGGTGCACTAGGCTACAGAGAAACAGGTCTGTCATGCTGTTTATGACTCTAATCTCTGTCCAGTTAGATAAAAGGATGGCTGGATCAAGCACTGAACTCCTTTTGCCAGGATCTGAAGTCTCTTCCTGTGTTCTGATGCAGGGCAGTTTGATGTTCTATGAGTGAAAGTGCACCAACATTCAGTTGTTGATAGTGGTAAATAAAGAACAAAGAACAGGGATGTGCACAAGGGGCGAAAACACTGCTGCTTTCTCCTTCCACAAAGTGCCCTCCTGGATGGTGCTATTTTTGGATGGTCCTTCGCAAGAGCAAAGGTTTGAATGTCTTGTCAGTTGCTTTATGTGTTCTTTACCATTGAAATGAGAAGCACTAAACAAGTGTTTGCGATTAATGTGAAGGAGTTGGGAGGATTTTGGTTGGATTGGTTCGGTTTGGTTCTCTCTTGGTTCTCTTTGGAGAGGGTGTCAAGTGGTGTGGGCAACAGATTAAACACAGACTTGCTTCTAGGCTTCGAAAACCAAAACTGGCAAGGCATCAAAGTCACAATTATCCTGATTTTAAGAATATTAGTAGTTTTTTTTCGTTCTGTGTATCCTTGATCAGAGGATTATGTAGATCTAACCATCCTTGTTCTGAGCTGATCAGTATTCAGGGTCCAGGCAGTACCCCCAAAGACACTTTCGATGTCTGCAGGGTAATTGGGCTGCCTGCCGTGTACTTCTTATTTATATTTTGAATACACGTGTTGATAATGAGAAAAACATTCGAGAATAATAATAGAATTATTGATTGCATTTTGAGTAACCACTAACTTGAATGGCGGCCTCTGATTGGTTTGATTTGTATGGGAACGTTGACAACAACAGACTCACATATGGCAGTCATTTTATATTGCAACATCACAGTGCAAATGTGTTTTTTGATTGCAATGTTTAACATGCAACTCCCCAAGCTGCTTCTCAAGTGTATTCCTGGAAATCAAATCCTAGCTGACATTTTGAATCTTCATCAATGCATCTTTATATTGACAAAGGAGACTATTTATTTAAGCGTGCATATACAGTGGATATTTTATCCTCTTCTGTCTACTTTCTACTTCTGTTTACTTTCTACTCTACTTTCTACTCACTTTCTAGTACAAACATTATATTCAAGAATGTTAAAGTGTAGTCTTTAAAGCCCAATGCACACAGCGTGCGATTTCTGTTGCACGACAACATTCCATTGTTGTCATGAATGGAATCGAATTTTCGCCGTGCGATTAAAATAGGGGCCGTGTGCATTGGGATGCGATTTTCTCATAGACTTCCATTCAAACTTCAAAATGGAATGTTGGCGTGCAACAGAAATCGCACGCTGTGTGCATTGGGCTTTACATACTGTATATTGGAGACCATGGGAGGCTGGTGGAGGTAAAAACCAGAGGACAGGCTCATTGTTACGCATGGTATGGAATGTGAAAAGGTATCAAACACTCCATGCCATGAATTACAATGAGTCTGTCCTCCAAATTCTACCTCCACCAGCCTCCCTTGTTGGAGACCCACTTACAAGGATTTCAGTGACATGTACTCCAGACCTTTTGCCTTTATGGTGGTGATGATGTAGCATTCATAAAGCCTTCTATAAAAACCTTTATATGCATAATATCAAGTGTCATAATGCCCTACATAGGTTTACGTACGCTTTCAGAAGTGTTTTTATATAATGCAGCATTTACATTAAACATTATAACACCTACTCCATAACAACTGTCATAAGCATACTACTTTGCCTCTTACAACCACAAAACATTTCTGTCTCTGTTTTAACATATTCTGACCTCATTCTGCAATTATTGCCAACCTTGAAAAACAGATTGATCAACAAACAGATATTGACCAGAACATGACATGTATGTATTGATGTGGTGAAATGAGAGACATCATGGATAAAGATTCATCCCTGATACTGTACAGAGGGTTCTTATACCCTTCTGAGACTTTACCTTTGTCACACACAACAGCTCAGCTGCTATATTGAGCTATTACGTATTATCTTTTCTTGGAGTTTCAAATGGCCTGCATCAGACCCTGTAATAAACAACCCAGCAACAGGGAAAAATAAAGGGCTGATTTTGTAGGTTTTCTTTGTATTATCTCTAGATGTATTATAGAGTGTGCATGTGCGTGTGCGTGTGTGTGTGTGTGTGTGTGTGTGTGTGCGTGTGCGTGTGCGTGTGCGTGTGCGTGTGCGTGTGCGTGTGCGTGAGTGCGTGCCTGTCTGTCAGGCTCTGTTGGGTAAGGGCCCAATAAAAGTGACTTCTCTCTATCTATTTCCATTTGGTCACAGAGAATGTTGCTGTGCTTGCAGTCCTTTGGGGACTAGGCCAAGGCAGGCCAAGACAAGGCAGAGGCATCCATTTAAACTACCGTACTGTTTATCGACCTGAACGCATTAATATCACACTGACGTAATCCGATCGCATTATTATCACACTGACGTAATCTGATCGCATTATTATCACACTGAGGTAACCTGAACGCATTATTATCACACTGAGGTAGCCTGAACGCATTATTATCACACTGAGGCAACCTGAACACATTATTATCACACTGAGGTAACCTGAACGCATTATTATCACACTGAGGTAACCTGAACGCATTATTATCACACTGAGGTAACCTGAACGCATTATTATCACACTGAGGTAACCTGAACGCATTATTATCACACTGAGGTAACCTGAACGCATTATTATCACACTGAGGTAACCTGAATGCATTATTATCACACTGAGGTAACCTGAACGCATTATTATCACACTGAGGTAGCCTGAACGCATTATTATCACACTGAGGTAGCCTGAATACATTATTATCACACTGAGGTAACCTGAACGCATTATTATCACACTGAGGTAACCTGAACGCATTATTATCACACTGAGGTAACCTGAACGCATTATTATCACACTGAGGTAACCTGAACGCATTATTATCACACTGAGGTAACCTGAACGCATTATTATCACACTGAGGTAGCCTGAACGCATTATTATCACACTGAGGTAACCTGAACGCATTATTATCACACTGAGGTAACCTGAACGCATTATTATCACACTGAGGTAACCTGAACGCATTATTATCACACTGAGGTAGCCTGAACGCATTATTATCACACTGAGGTAACCTGAACGCATTATTATCACACTGAGGTAGCCTGAACGCATTATTATCACACTGAGGTAACCTGAACGCATTATTATCACACTGAGGTAACCTGAACGCATTATTATCACACTGAGGTAACCTGAATGCATTATTTGATTTGAGATTGTTTATTAAGGTAAGCCCCTTGAGAAGAATCTTCTAATTTTCGAGGGGGTCCTCACATATAACAATACAAACATAATAGTAACGCATAACAAATAACAATACAAAGCACCTACACACACACTCACACACACAGCCCGTCATCACTCTACAACCCACCACTACAACCCAACCGCAATATATAGATGCAAAAGTCAGATACATACATAATATATTATTATCACACTGAGGTAGCCTGAACGCATTATAATCACACTGCAGACTCTGACCTAATACTTAAAGCAGTGCATGCCGAATCCTAACATGAGACCTGTGTGCTTAAATACAGTATATTATTATTGACATCAATGCTTGATTTGTATCGCACATCGCCTGAGTTATATCACATATTGGGTTTAAACCCTCACGAATATCCACAAAATATGAATAGTGGTCTCTCAGGTGAATTAATTTACATGCATTTGATACTACTAATGAGTATCAAAGAGTCTGGACATTGATTTTGTTCAGAGCACAGTTCGTAAAAAAATGCATGTATTTTTAATTCCAGTCTTACCCTAAAGGCAAGTGAAGGGGAGGCCTCGGGTCTACTGTCAGGATACCGTTTTTAAATTCTGTATTTATAGTATTGCAACCCTAGAATTTATGTCCATATTTACTGTAAAGTATAACATTTGGGGTGCAGTATATCGAGGGAGGTTCAGTATTGCTTTTAAACACTCGTATAAACCAATCCTGTTATAGAAATGGACATACAGGACGATACAATAGACTACCTGGCATGTGCAATTAGCCTGAATGAGGACAGACCAATAGACATGTATCATTTGAACCTATCCTGAATTCACTCACCCCAATTAAGGAAGCATCTGCTACTTAATGCAACATGTCCAACAGTCACCACTGTATCTCTTGGATATGAAGGTATTAACATACTATACCAAGTAGCAGTGTATGAGACCATATTATGCCCACCTTTCTGACAGCCATGATATAAACCAATGGCAGCAGTCCATAGTGACTGTTTAGTCAGGGATTGCCCAGAAACCCACCATGTTGACTGACAGATACTGTGTATAGTTTGATACATCAGTTCCGAAATGCTCGATAAACTCTGAGAAAAGCTCATACAGTAAATCATTTTCTTTCTTTTCTTAATCACGGTAATGTATTGTGAGTGACAGTTGAAGGTTAAAGCATAGCTACCCTTTAATAGTATTTCACATCTTTATCTCTATTACATTTCCCAGATTGACAGGTGGCTGGCTTGACTGTCAACTAATGATAGTGTGCATTGCTTACTGACAACTTGTCGTAGGAGACGGATGCATTGTAGCTATATGGGCTCTTGTACTGCTTGGTCCCAAGGGTAGTGCCAGTACTAATATACAGATTCATACAGTATACATGTTCAATTTATTGTTAATGCATACAATATTATGTGCACAACATCTTTTCATTATAAAGCCACACTTTGGTAACCAAGTAACAAAGTATATAATCTAGAGGCAGTCACTGGTAGAATGAATAGCTTAATTAAGTTGCACACTTGAATCAGAAACCTTTCACAACGACACAATGCTTTGAGTTACATTATACAGTACTCGGTCTCATTCCAAGTGCTGTCAACACTCCCTCTAGTTTGAAAGTTAATTTGGTATGGTTCATTGTTTAAAAACGTATAAAAGACTTATAAATAATGTGACATAATTCTGTCAACTTGTAAAAATTATAACTATAATCTTAACAATAAAGTAGGTTATGAAATTGTTTTACCCTCAGTGCATGACAGAAAGTTGATGTCCTTTTGTTGCTCATTTCTCTATATATATATATTTGAGAGATGGCCTTAATTAAAAGTCAGGCTTCCACACATTCAGAGTTAAAACAACCTCCCTTTACCCCTCCTCTTACAGCCCTGTCCCTCCTCCGGTGTTTACAAACTAATACGCACACAGTTAATTAGCATATTATTACTTCCTGTCTGAAGATGTCTATTAAGCATGATGTCCTCACCTCCCTGGGGTGCTTACACAGAACAGTGAGTGGAAAACAGAGCACTCTATATTCCTTCTGCTACAGCTGGCCCACCTGCCAGGCCAATCCTACAGACAGACAGCCTCCACCCTCCGCCCCACTATAGCAGCCTACCTCTCACATACTGTCCTTTACTTTACTTTACTTTTACTGCATCTCCATCTGCATAACTGCATAACTCCATCAGCCAAAATCAAAGCCAGATTTATCCAAAAAACTATCTTAAAATGTCAATTATAGATGCCCTTCATATTCTACAGCATGCCCTGCACAATGGGTGAAGAGGACTGCACTGTTGTGACTATTCCACCATGCAAGCTGAATTATGCCCATCTAAAAGATATTTGTAAGAAAACAAACTGTCTGTCCTTGATATAGAAATCCACTCTGTGTTTCATGTTTTTTTCCCCCCCCCCCCCCCCCCCCGTTGCTCTTCTAGGACGTTCCAGGACCTGTCGAAGCAGATGGACGTAGCCTACGGCACAGTGAGAGACTCAGCCGTCTACGATTACTTCAAGACCAAGGGCACCAACCCGCTGGAGCAGGACAGCACCTTCGCAGAGCTGTGGAGGACCATCAGCAAGAACAACGGACTTGACTACTCTGTGTCCAGCCCCTCTGAGGGCATCCGCAAGGTGAGGTGGTAGGGAGAGATGGAGTACTGTTGGTGTGTGTGTGTGTGTGTGTGTGAGTGTGTGGGGGAGAGGGGGAGGGGGGGGGGGGGGGGGGGGGTTATTGGATTATTGGCTATTTTATATCTCAAGATGCCAAATAATCCTTTGTTTAGGGCCTGTTGACCCCATAGGCCATGGGTATGCTGATCGCATCTGCTGTCGATGAACAGATAATGCTACTGTAATCTGTCCTGGTAACCTTTGTAACATCAAAACATCATTGTGGTTGTTATATGTATATATATATATATATATATATATATATATATATATATATATATATATATATACATATATATCAATAGAATACAATTAACCATATTAAGGATGAAAAGAGAGAACATGATCATTTCTCAGAGTTCACACAGATAACCCAAAACGGCCCAATATTCATAGTTCCACAGTTTTTCAAGCCAATAAATCATGTGAAATAACTCTGACATCTTACTTTCTCTAAGGGCTAAGTGTATTTTGGCAGCTAAATTAGGCTGGTTAATATCATAAACAGCCTATGATACATTTCTGATAAATAATTATACATAGCCCATATGTTCGGCAGTGATTTGCATGAAGAAGAAGCACATTTCCCTCTTCTTCTCTTGTTTTTGTCTGAACAACTGCCTACACATTTGAATGTGTGTAATTGCAATGCCTTGTGTTTTCCAATACAATAATTTTCAATTATCTACCAGCATGGAGACATTCTGGTGAAGTGATGCAGTCATTGGTATTTTTCTGTCGTCTTTGACTTTTTCTGATGCAAAACAATGGCCTTGTTGTCTCATGAATCAGTGAACTGAGCCAGCAGATGTGGGCCTATTTTGGTTTGTCAACAAACAGTGTGAGGCTTTGTGACTAACATACGGCTTTGCTGCTTGGCAATACCTGGGTCTTAAAGAGAAACCAGATCAATGTCAATGGCAGAAAAATACAGAATAATAGCACTGTATGCTGTATGCAATCAACCGTAAGGCCTCCCAAAAGGAAGTGACAAAGGTACGGCAATAGATAGCAATTACAGAATTAGAAGAACACTTAGTTTGATAGTAACTCTGGTAAGCAATTAGATGGGAGCAACATCAACAATCAGATCTAAGAACCTTTGAGGTTAGACAAGACGTAGCATCTGGATCACTCTAATGCGTCATGGTTGTAACTGTGTCACTTCACAGACAAAGAAAGCACCGTATGCCTTCTTGTGGGATATGGCCGTGGTGGAGTATGCTGCCCTGACGGACGACGACTGCACCATCACTGTCACAGGAAACAGCATGAGCAGCAAAGGCTACGGCATCGCCATGCAGCACGGGAGCCCCTACAGAGACCTCTTCTCCCAAAAGTGAGTAACTCTGAAGTTATACTCTGAACATACAGAAAATTCCCGGGATGTATGGTACATACATACTTGCATTCATACATAAAAAAACAGTACATACTATGCATACTATGGATTTTTATTTATTTCTTTATTTTATTTCTTTATTTTTATTTTTTACGGTTAGTGGAGGCGATTTTAACGGTTAAACAGTTAAACGTTAAAAGCATAAGAACAATTGTTTAATTCTGTATGTATTCTGACTGCTTGTCGCCGACTTGCACATTTGACCACTAGATATCAACTTTTTTTTCAGGCAAACCACAAACCAAAAAACGATTTTAATGGTTTATAACATGAAAGCCTTTTAACATGAAAGCCTAAATGCGAGGGTAACGCTCAGAGCGCATATGGGATAATGGCCCAGATTTCAGGCAGGAACAGTTGGTGTCTTTTGAGCACCACTGTTAGTTTATGAAGACAGCTCTGCTCGCCCTGTAGCCTAATGATGAAGCTCTTTCTTAAGGCCTACAGTACATGCTGAATAATAGACTATTTTCATTCATTATGTTTATCTCCGATTACCCAGTTGTACATACTGTAGGTGATTAGTGAAATGGTGAGGCAGCCCACCACTCTGGGAAAACAACAAGGAAAATGTGTGGTTGCACTTAAAGTCAGTTTAGCAATGCATCTGGCCTTTAGGGAAATAGAGTAGAGAATACAGAATGCAGAATAAAGCTACCTGTGCTGTGGGCATCATCCTCTCTGTTCAGCTGAGTTCAAGAGGAGAGGTGGACAAACCCAGACCTGCTCTGGGCGGCAGAGAGGCTGTGAAATGCGCTTGAGAGTGGGAATCTGAGGGGGTATGCGTGAGAAAATACACTGTTTATCCGACTGCATTTTAGGGAGGCAGGGAGCCAATATTCGGTTATCATAAAGAGACAGTTTGTTGCGTTATTCTTTTTACAATATGTATCACATTTTTTCATGCCAAATTCATATTCCTGTGGTTAAACAAAGATGGGAAAATGTACATACATAAAATGTACATACATACAGTACATTCATGCATACATACATACATACATACATACATACACAAATAACCGCCTGCCTGCATACATACATACATACATACATACAAACATACAAACATACATACATACATACATACAAACATACAAACATACATACATACATACATACATACATACATACATACATACAAACATACATACATACATACCTACCTGCATAGTGTACATGCATGCACTCACTGTTTACAGTATCTGCACCTGTTCACCTCTCCTTCCCCTTAAGCATCCCTTCATCTCCCCCATCACCTTGAGAACTATCCTAAGTGCATATGGTTTAACACACACCTACTTCGACTCCTAATGACTTTTTCTGCTTCATAAAAGCCTGAAACATAATCACTGATGTCTGACGGTGCCTGGGGGAATTGAGCGCCGTAATTGGCTGTTAGGTCATTGAGTGGTTATGCTCTGCCATTTCAGGACCAGGAAACGAGAGGTCCACTAATAATAGCTGGTTTCCCAGACACAGATTTAGCCTAATCTTAGAGTAAATTGCATAAAACCTGTAGCGCTTAAGTCTCAACCCATTTATTATACCTGTGTAGCAACACTGAACTTGTAATGACAACATGAATAACTGATTAGTAATTGCATCGTTAACACAATGCAATTACTTAAGTACTAGATGACAACATGTTAGAGTATTGCTAGACTGTGAACACCATTATGACACAGGTGTACATTCAACGTAATTTAAAACATGTGTACTGTACACATTTTGGATTGTTTAAGAGTAATATCCATTATCCTGTGACCATCCTCTCAACTCTGATATTAGTTTTGATTACTTCTCCAAAACCATCCTTGCGGAGCATCTCAATGTGTTTGAAGTACAGTACAGGATCTTTGCTTTATATCCTTTTTTATGTTTTATGTTTTTATAATATCAACCCAGATTGCAATTAATAAGGTAGTTTTATGTTCCATCTGAGTAGGTTTATGAAACCAGCCATAATGCATCACTGGTGCTCACTGGTGCCTTCATCAGTCCCACTGAAGCTCAGGACTCGGTTCATTGGTCAGTTTCGTGTTCTCTCTCTCAACCTTCTCAAACTGATCCCATTGCAAAGGTAACAGATGCTGGCAGACCATCAGAGTCTAAATCTCAACATAATCACACATATATATGTGACAGCAGCTGGTGAAACCAGGAACAAGTCAGCAACCAATCAAATTGTTCAGACTTTTATTCCGAAAAATGTAAATAAATGTCAACGTTGTTGAAAATCAATGACACGCTCACTAGTTAAGCCAAAATATTTCAATGCAATGGATTCGGTGAGTAATCCAATGCAGGAATTACTCACTGAATCCATTGCATTGCAATATTTTGGCTTGATTAGTGATTGCAATATATATATATATATATATATATATTTTTTTTTTCTATTGCAATGCAATGGATTCGGAATCATCATGGATTTTCCTCAAAATGATACCCACTCCCTCAGTTTTGAGTGCATTCCCACACATCTTACATTGATCCTTCTCAGGTATCACTGTTCATCGCAACAGCATGTGGTACAGCAGAAGACGGGAAAATAACCCAACTTCACAACCTGACTGGATTACCATTCTCATCCATAGATTTAAAGGCAGGTCTTTGGATGGGACAAAGCAGGACATGAATCAAGTTTTCCATGCTTAGATGAGGTTTGATCTGGACTCTTATAGGCCACATGGTCTATCCCTGTGATAAATCACCACAGATCAGTTGAGTGGAACTCGTAAAGCCTTTTATCTCCTCCTGGATGTGCTCAGTCAGAGCCATGAGTGTGCTCAGTGTGCAGGGATTCAGCTAGGAGAGGGGCAGGGTTACGCCAAAGACAGAGATCTTAGGTAATGATGTTATGCCTAGCATCCCCACAAGATGATCATGATCATGATGTCAGGAATGAATATCTCTAGACCAGTGCTGACCAATAGTATGTACGGAGGGATTTGTAACACATCTGATTCAAGCAATCCACAAATCATAATCTTCAACCACAATTTTGATCAGTGAAATCAGGTGGGCTACTGCTTGGTTGGAATGAGAGCCTGCACAAACACACACACACAGGCCCTTGTGGATAAGCTTGGCCACCCCTGCGGTGTCGCTACAATGGCAGCACAGTCATGGATATGTGCTGGGAGACAGCTGGGAGGCAGCTCAGGGGTAATAACAGCTCCAACCGCCATGTCATCTCCTCTACAGGGACCGATTCATCTTACTTGCTCCGTCCCCGTCTTATCCCATCATCATCATCCATTTCTCTTCCCTCTTCCCGTCTTTCCATAACTACTGAAATTCACCATGCGCTGCTTTTTCTTTTTCCTTTTTTTTTTTTTATCTCTGCAGTGATGGGTAGTGTTTGCCCACGGGGCAGTTCCTGATAATAGCCTCCCCTTGAAAACCTGTTCCTTTAATTAAGCAGTTTTTCACAATGTTTATGTTGAAATAATTTCTGCCGGAGAAGGGTCACAAAGGCGATATTTAATAGAGTTTGCTGTGGGAAATTCAATTTCTTGAAGGCATAATATGCCACAATATTCTTAAAATGTGATCATGTGGGAATGGTCAGAAAATGTGTTTTTCTCTTTTTCAAAGGTCCTTAGGGTTTATAAGGTTTTAATGGACCTTACAGTAAATGAAAAAGCCTAGCATTTGACAAGTATTTGATTTCTCTCATTGCCCAACTTATTAAATGACATGAATACAGTCTGTATGGACCTATCCGCAGTGGTTATATCCTTTTAATTAACTAGCGACATGTAATCCCTCTAAAGGTACATCCTGTTTTGAAGGAAGCAGAGGTAGAACAAGTGTATCACACACATCCTCTCCTCCTACAGGATACTGGAGCTGCAGGACAAAGGAGATCTGGACATCCTGAAGCAGAAGTGGTGGCCCCGCACAGGCCGCTGCGACCTCAACAGCCACTCCAACGCCCAGCCGGACGGCCGCTCTCTGAAACTGCACAGCTTCGCCGGGGTCTTCTGCATCCTGGCTGCAGGGCTGCTGCTGGCCTGCCTGGTGGCCGGCCTGGAGATGTGGTGGAACAGCAACCGCTGTCGCCAAGAGCAGCCCAAAGAGGTGACCGAACACAGGGCCCGGAGGACAGGGCAGGGGGAGGACACTGCCACACTCTACTTTAAGGATCCAGCCGCAGACGCAAGCCCCGATCTAGTCGAGCTCCAGTATACGCAGCTGTAGATTGTGCTCTGATGAAATCAAATTTGGTCCCCACCACTCAACCCCCCTCCCCTGAACCCCAACTCTGACACCAAATTCATCTGTTTTGTATGGCATACTTTAATTCTTACAGTCTCCGATTATTATTTTTTTAGCCCTCCCACCCCCCGGATAATTTTCTTACTAATCTATTTTTAACTTGATTATTGGTATTTTTTGGGAACTATAAAAATAAAAACAACTTTTTTCATTGATGTGTACATACATAATTAAACTCCTTGAACAGCCCTCCGGATAATAAATAGCTGGATCAAGATAATTACACCAGTCTCACACAAACATAGCTAAACAAACAGATTTCAGATGATGCTGATTCAATCTCTAATCACCTTACCCAGTAATTTAGAATTTAGTGTAACCAGTCAATAACTGTATTGAAATATTTTCATGAACTAATTTCCCCATGGTTTTCGCACATTTGTATACACTTTGGAGGAACCATATCTACTGTAGCTATGTACAGAAAACTGACATAATGGCATAGATACACTGTCTAAGGACCTAACACCTATTTTTATTTTAACACCTATATATTATTTCAGTATGAATCCATTTATCTAATTTATATCAAAGCCAATCAGGAAAAGGATAGGTTTGAAACCCTAACCCTAAAAAGTAAATGTTTTATTGTAAGCTCCCCATTAGATTTTGTTTGAAAAAGTCCTTAAACTGCCAATAATCAAGAACCATTGATACCCGCAGAGTTCCTCAGATATGTTTACTCTAAACACATTCAAAATTCCTAGCAAACACCTTTTTATGTTTTCACTCACGTTCAATACCTTGTTAAGTGCCTGCTAAGCTTATTTAACTTTGATTATACAGTACCTCATTATCAGTTCCCTTAAAGCCTTTCTTAAGAGTTAGATCTACTCGAGACACAGTGATGATGTCAACATGCATACAGACCTCCTCCATGAGAGAGACTCCCCCCACTGCATGTGACATAGGACAGGAAAGGCTTGATATGGATCCGTAAATTAAAGTGTGAGCAAAAACAGGATGCTTGCATGGGTCTGTCTGACTGTCACCACAGCAATAAGAGCCACAAACATCTGCCCCCACCCAGTCCATAATCCCTAGTAATACACTGTGTGACGTCTTATTGCAATTATATGTCAATGTGGACATCCGTTTCTTATTCTTGACTGTTTATGATCTCGTGCAGGTTACTAAGGATTACAGACTGGCAAGGGTTTCTGGTCCATTGACATATAATGACATAACAACTGCTTCATCGGAAGGGAGGAAGGACATTTGGACAGAGAGAGAAAGAGACTGGGATGAAGCAGAAGCTATTGACACAGGTCAGAATAGAAGCTCCTCTAAGATCTGATTTCTGGTGCCGAACCAAACGGCACACTATGTCCCACTGGGGGCCTGGGGGGGCCATCTAAAACTCCACTAACCATCTCCCATCATTGGCAGTCCTCCTAGTTTCTGATTATTCTTCTTCTGTTTCTCCCTGTTTTGGTCAGTTATTTTGTAGTGTATGGGTGCATGGTGAAGGGCCTGTCTTACTCTCACACAGTAACATGGTACAGGAAATCAGAAGTGTAATAAGAAACAGATGATCTATGAATCACATGATTATGATCGCTTATGAATGGTGCTTTCTATTACACCCATACTGCATTTAACATTTACATTTACATTTTAGATATTTATCAGATGCCTTGTCTAAGTAAGCGAATCATCTATACATCAGTCATGATAAGAAAAACTAATGTATGCTAGGACCAGGGGCCATTGGCAGTCACAATGCTAGAAGAACAGTAGAGAAACTGTATTATAACTACAGTCATTTTACATTGTTGTCAAGACCTTTCAAGAACTGAACATGATTGTCCCGAAAAATGCTAATTTGCAATAGATAGGTCCGCTAGCAGCACCAGCATTTAGGAATGCCCAACCTACAAGGTCCCAGCGAATCTTGAGTGGGTTCTACAGAGAAGTCACATAGACATGTTATAAGCATTCATAACAGCTGCCTATAACAGCCCCTATAAATGCATTCACAATGCATAACACAACAGGTGGTTTATAGAACATGGCACAGATTATGCTTGTCACACCTTAGCATATGGATATGAGAACCTTCATGGCTGATAACCTCCTTGTGTAGCAAGGCCACTTTAAAAACAGCTTATTCACGTCCACCCCAAAATAAAAACGGTAATGTCAGACCGCAAGGATAGAGTGGTTTTGTAGTGATGCTTTAAGAGCTGTTTTTTCATTAGGGAAGCAATCCCCACTGCACCACAGTTGTTATTTTTCCTTCATTTAAATCAACACACTGTTATTAAAACACTGGTGGAGTTTGATTTGAGCCATTTGTTTGTTTAGGCATTCTGCCAATGCGATGTGATTAGAGGCATATTTGAATGGGGTGTCAGTCTGCTAAAACAATAGCCTTAGCTGTGATGTTTTAATTAGCTATGAGAGTTTTTATGTGACAAAATTGATACTGTAGTGGATTACTTCCTATCAACTATGTGTCTGCTGATAAAGACTCCGGAACAAATCCTGAAGGCTCAACTTCATAATGAAAAATATGTAGATGAAGCAGATGCTTCATGCATGTAATAATAGTTTACATACTTCTATCAAGAGAGATTAAGTGTATTTTCATCCAGTGCACTAACTAGCATAATTAAGGGCTTCTCCAGATAGTCTTTATGTTGTGCTTTAGTTTTGGAGTTGCCGTTGCACAGTGTGCCTTTGATAGGAAGTTGGCCTTGAGAAGTGAAAGAGTGAATGATCTACTGGAGAGTTTGATTGAATCAAAGTGCTTGTGAATGCTTCTGTTGATAACGTTTTCAGACTTTCAGACTTCAGACATACTGTAGTTTTAATAATGCATATGTCTTTATGGGTGGTGCTGTTTAAGACAAATCAATCCAGCACAGTCGTTGAGTCTCAAAGTCCGTTTTTCCACCATTTGGGTTGTTATTAAAAAGTTGTCTTCAAATGCATTCAGACATAACAAATGCCATCGCTGTGTAGATGTCAAAGATATAGAAATGGTTAACTAATCAAAAGTATTCATTTTCCCAGTGCAATATATTCATATCAAAACTTTCTTTCCTGTGTAGACTAGAGTATGTAGAATAGAACAAGAAATCATCTTCTGTCAAGAATATAATTTCTGATTATTTTAATCCATTCCAAAACATTGTTTTGTTTTGTGCTCCATTAGTGGCATCTTAACATTGCAAAATATGGTGGTGGTGTATGTACTGTATGTAGAGTTCAACATGGATTCCTGTCTCCATAATTCAGTTGTTGACTAATATCATTGTGCTCACCGTTGAAACAGACCATTGCTGGAGCCAGGCTATATCTATTGTTTAAGACAATGTAGCATTTATGTAGTATCAGTGTGCAGTAGCTTCTCCTAATTGGCTAGTGATGTCTGCTTCACTGTAGTACTTCTTGTCCTATTTTTTACGAAGTCATGATGTAGCATAACAAAGAGCTTCTCAGTTATTTCTTAACAGGTATGCCTGACTGCAGTTGTACGCAGATGCAGTACCTGTTGGTCTCAGCAGTTAGATTCATTAAAGTTATTGATATGAAAAATCTAATCGATTCCTCAGGCTAACATCAGTAGGTGATTGAGAGGTTATAACACACACTGTTAATGTGACACTTTCATTTATTACCTCAACTTTAGATTTTACATTTAGAATCAGCAATAACTGGGGGTCAGTTAGTAAAGACAAGGATGTAGATTTAGTTTGGCTCCAGAATTTGTGTTTTTGTCAAAGATTTGACACTCCCTTACTAAACATCAAACTTTCTACAGTATGTTTACCGGCCAAGTTTGATTTCAAGGTGCACATTCTATACACCTGTTACCCTAAATTAGTTTGTTTCACCTCAATTCCAATTGGACATTTCTCAATCCGCATGCTGAAGTTGGTCATACAAAGAGGCTTGGAAAAAGTCGAGAATGAAACTAAATGCATGGAGCCTGAGGACCCCCTGGGTGGGAACAGCCAGTCTCAGCCTCTGTGTCCCTCCCTCCCCCTCTCTCTCTTGCCCTCTAGGACAAGGAGGTGAATCTGGAACAGGTGCATCGGCGTATGAACAGTCTTATGGACGAGGACATGGCGCACAAGCAGATCCCCGGCCCGTCTATCGAGATCTCTGCGCTGGACATCGGCAGCATGCAGCCCAGCCAGCAGCTGGAGTCTGTTCGGGACTACCCGGGCACGGGCCTGTCTGTGAGCACCTTTCTCCCCGGGGAGGGCCATCATGGGGTGGGCCGGACCCTAGTTCAGGGCCCTGGCAGCACCCTCCCCCACCCCCTCAGCAGCTCCACCATCCCCTCCATTCAGTGCAAACACAGGGCCCCCAACGGGGGCCTGTACCGCCAGAGTCCCGGCAAGACGCCCATGCCAATGTCATACCAGTCAGTACCCGGAGGACCCATCCCAGAAGCCATTGAGTCCACCCACAGTACATCCATCTAATGTCATCTCAAGTCACTCCACCTCCCCCTTACCTGATTTTTGTGGGGGATGGGAAAAAAAAGAGGGGGAAAAAAGAGAAAACTGTACAAAAGAAAGAAATAAGAGATTTTTATTACTTGTTCAGAACCAACGTCGTCAAGGGAAACGCTCATTTTTCTTGTATATATTTGTAAATACTGAGAGAGCGAAGTGAGGTAAAAGTGTATTTTGAATATTCTCAATTTTTGAAGTTGAGTTATAAAAAAACAAAATGAGATAAAAAAAAAAGTATATAAAAAAAACGACTGTTTGAATGGCTTTGTAAATTTTGTTCTATATGAATAATGACGCAAATTCATTGTGATTGTTTTCTAAGTGCCGAAATAAAAGATGTCTCTCCACAGTTAATTTCTTAGATAATCATGCACCATAAGGACATAATGTGGAACACCAACTGTTATGCACATCTATAACAACAACCATATCTATACTTCAGTATCAGAGGAAAATATTCAGAATAGATGGATTGAGTTTGTTTGTAAGAAATATATATATATA
This sequence comes from Nansenia antarctica, assembly GCF_963989245.1. NCBI lineage: Eukaryota > Metazoa > Chordata > Actinopteri > Argentiniformes > Microstomatidae > Nansenia > Nansenia antarctica. The sequence continues at coordinate 15,793,067 of NC_137681.1, read as the reverse complement.
CATTTTTCAAGGTCTTTTTTCGTTTTCTTACCTTGAGTCTTGGTGAATCAATGATACAGGCTGAAACTGAAGTAAAAATTGTCTCTCATTAGTTATACTTGTTATGAAAAGAATCTCATCGCTTTTATCACTTGGTTACACACCTACAGTTCGTGGTATGTTGTCAAAGGTAGAGGGAGACATGGTCACATAGTGCTGTGATCATTAGCCTACAGTATGAGCACAAACGTCTCAAATTGCGAAGGAAGGGGAGACCAGGCATTGGTCTTGAAATATCCAAAAGGAACCTCAAACTGGCTGAAATCATGTCATCATGTCCCTGGGAGTGTTTATCATTATGTTTCCTTGGTTTGTGTGGGGGGGCGCTTCAAACTGAAAATGATATTTTTACATGTAAAGAAAAAGATCATTTTTGAACTATATAACAGAGTTATATAGATATGTATTCCTTTTATACAGAAGGATTTATTGTCAAAAAGTTGTATACAGGTTGTCTCTTTTCAAAGCAGTGAAGTCATTTTAATTGCAAAGGAAATAAAGTACAGTAAATATATTATATTGTTATTTGTATCAGAATTATTATCACCATGGGAAATAACAGAAAGGAGTTGTGTCAAAATGATGAACTGCAGTACTACCGTGTTGGTCTAATAGGAATACAGGTGGTGCATCTTAATACTTACAGTAGGGAACTGTTCAAAAAATGCTCCCGTGCATTTACCTGCACACCTTGTAAAACAACTATTTATACCACATCTACACACAAAATGTCAGAGATTTACTTTATCCACGAATTTCATAAGTGCAATTAAAATGCAATTATGTCCTGCAGAACGATTATTTTATATTTATGTTTGTCTTCTAGCTTGTCATGCCCAAATGTTCTTTGCCAGGGGTTGAATGTCAGTCTGTGGTTACAGTATACTGTGTTGTCGTTCATTGCATCATTTCTGCACAATACGAGTTATACCAACAGTTCTGATAGGTATCAATACTTATACTGTTTAAGGGGTTCCCTTCACTCAACTGTCCTTAGCTCATGGAAAATGTAACACATCGTCCAACTGAGCCAATTAGGCAAAAGGGTAAACAGGAAGTGATGTCATCAGAATAAACAGAACTACCATACCTCAACGTGCAAGAATCATGTTTGGCGCCAGTCTTCTCATGCTTTTAGGTTGTGAACTGTATATTTTGTACAAGTACTGTACCAGTAGTTACTAATGTGAACCAAAGTGATCTCATTTTTACACTGTGTTCTGCAAACTGTGGCTCTGATTGGCTGACTGTGGTCAACAGGATGGCTCTGATTGGCTGACAGTGGTCAACAGGAAGGCTCTCATTATTGTACCGCGGGGTTATGTGTGTTCCACCACCCTACTGTGTATCCCGATTATTTTACAAAGGCCCAAACTCAGTAAAATAAGAAAAAGAGAATCAAAAAAATTATCACATAGCATATAGTCTGTAACAGTACATCTAAGGGAGACTCTTATTTTATTTATGAATATGCTGCTTGGAGTTTCTTAATCTTTAATAAAGAAATATGGTTTACATATTGTGGATGATGTTTCTATGATTAAGGGGTCATATCAATTTGGAATGTATGACACATACATCTGCATACATCCTCTACGCTCTTGGACCTCTGTAGTAACGATGGCGGTAAAACACTATAACTATAACATTTAGTTATTGCTTTAAAAAAAAGAAGAAAATGGAGATCTCTGTGGTAGTAGATCAGGGGAGGCTGGTGGAAGTAGAGATCAGAGGACAGGCTCATTGTAATGCATGGAATAGAATAAGCAATGCAGTATTGTAGATGTAGATCTGTAGAACTGTAGTCATGTCAAGTCTACTGTCAAGGACCAATCAAACTGTATCTCTACATCACAACTGGCTTATGGGTGCCCTCATTAATCTCCTGTCATTGACAGCAACATGCTGCATGTTAATACTGTAGACCTTAGTGACATCAGATGTCATGCAGATAAAAGACGCTGATGTCATAGGAGGTGGAGAGGGCGGCATTGACATTCAGAGTGTGTGCTTTCTACAAGAGAACGACAACCCCCTTGCACTTACCCTATACCCTACATTCAAGCAACAGAGTACACTACTTCTTTGTTCAGTGCTGTACTTTGGATTCCATTGTGTGGACCTATCTCTGTCTGGTTTTCACAAAGGATTTCTATCCTTTCAGCAGGTGTGTGTGGCAGGTGTTGCATCATCATATATTTAACCCTGCACTTCCATTGGCTGACATACTTTAGTCTCTCTCTCTCTCTCTCTGTCTCTCTCTCTCCCTCTCTTTCTCTCTCTCTCAACCTCTCTCTCTCTCTCTCTCCCACTCTCTCTATCTCTCTCTCTCTCTCCCTCTGCCTCTCTCTCTCCCTCTCTCTCTCTCCCTCTCTCTCTCTCTCTCTCTCTCTTTCTCTCTCCCTCTCTCTCTCTCTTTCTCTCTCTCTCCCACTCTCTCTATCTCTCTCTCTCTCTGCCTCTCTCTCCCCCTCTCTCTCTCTCTCTCTCTCTCTCTCTCTCTCTCTTTCTCTCTCTCTCTCAACCTCTCTCTCTCTCTCTCTCTCTCTCTCTCTCTGTGTCTCTGTCTCTCTCTTCCAGCTCTAAACCTGCCTGGGTCGCTGTGACAGAGCACGTCCTCCGCTCTTTCAATTTGGGGGAATTTAAGCAGGCACACCAGGAGGTGCAGGATGTCACCTGTCCCCTGTGTTTAAACTCAACAACCGCACATCACATCTCTCCAACCGCCATGTGTCGACTCACCAGCCGACTAGCAGCAGACTCAGACCTCAGACCTTGACGCCATTGCACATCTCGTTGTATCACTGCCGGGCCTGTTGAATGAAGTATCCTCCTTGAATATTTCAAAACACTGAGATCAGAGCATCATACAGTAATATAATATGTTTCATGTTCAGAGAAGGTACATGCACTGTACTATTTAATTAGATTTCTGGCCTTTTGCGGTGGCTGAATTAACAGATCTGTACAGAGCGAACTGCAAAAGAGCTCTCCACTCTATAGCCAGTTATGTCATCCCCTTCTGTTATACCGTATTAAATGGGATGTTTGATTAGTCTTTGAGTGCAGGCACCAATGATTCTATTCAGTAGGTAATGTATGCTTTTAACCACAGTAGCTCAAGATGGAGCTTTGATGGAGTTTGATGGAGCAGTCTCATCTGTTCCTTAATGGTGAGGATGAATATCAAACTTTTGGTCATCACCCCACAAAGTCTACTTTGTGTAAAAGTAGTTAAGTTAAATGTGTAATTTTTGTGCTCGTTATACCCCAGAATTACCTCTACATTTGGCCATATTAGTTTTTATTTGACAGATTCCCCTGTAGCCTCATGCTCGGCCCCTGGAGTTTATTGTAGATGAAGCACCTCATTACAGTGTTATCTCAAACAGCTGTGAGGAATAAAAATGAAAATGAATCTCTCCTAGCTATTGTAAGAAACTGTTATGGATCATTACATGCTGTCTCCTATCTCGTCAGCTGACTGGAGGAGCCATTAACTCTAGCCAATAGGAACAATAGAACTAATTCAGACACATTTTGCACTCACCTGGAGTGTTTTATAAAGTACTCTACAGTATTTGGTATTCCAGCAGAAGATGACAGATCGAAATGTGCCGTTTCCTGTGAGATAGAAAACGTTTTCCATTGCGTACACTGTGTTTGGCTAAAAACAAAATGCTACTGACATAAAAAAAAATCATCAAATCCATTTTCTTTTCTCACATAAGCACGTCCATGGTATGTAAGAATATTAATAATAACAATGTTTGGGTTTTGTTTGATGATCCAGACAGATTGCAAGCTTCCGACCCTGTATGTGGTGTGGAGGAGAAGACGTGATGGAGAGGAGAGGGGGAAAGGGGGAGATGTGGAAGAGAGGAGGGGTGATGGAGAGGACAGGGGGGAAAGGTGGACAGGTGAAGGAGGAAAAATCTCAAGGCAGCACATCCACATCCTCCTGGTCCTCCCCCACCCCTTCACCTGCCACAGAGATTTAACAAACAAATCCCCTGAGTCAGTCAGTCAGTCAGTCCAACCAATCCAAACGTCTCCATAGCGATGCGTCAAGGGAGCCCTGAAACCCTTAGAGACACAGCACCGGACCCAGTCACCAACACACACACACGTGCGCGCACACACACACACACACACACACACACACACACACACACACACACACACACACTGGCAGAATACAGCACCGTTGCCTCTCACAGAATCCTTTCTCAAAACAGGGACAACTGAATTAGAGTGTTGTCTCCTTGACAGGATTGTGGCTCTCGCCGTAGTGGGAGATTGATCAAACAGACCTCTATGTCCTGTTGCTCCGGTAACCTGACAGAACCGAACTATAGTGTATCTAAACCTATATGCCCCAGCTGTCAGTTACTTCCTGAAAAGTGATGAAACCCTCAGAACAAACCAGAATGGCCACTCACCTTTTTGCAACTATCTACTTACCTAGCTACATACTATAGATCCTAATTACCAAACATAATAAATACTGCACGCTCAGCTTCAAAACTCCTTTGCTAACCATAAAATCATGGAACCCGCTGGGATGAAACTTGAAAATTATTCATGGATTTGTTGTTTTGTTGAATAGTTATGACTGGTCTGAGGCTGAAAAGTTTGTTTATCTCACTGTAACCATGGCAACCTTTTAAGCCTACAAGAGCAGCTACCATTGAAGAAACCAATTCTGGGTATCTCTGTATTACAAAATGTCTTACCAAACTGTCCCTGGTTGACAGAGCCATTCTCTCAGTCCTCAGCAGCATTCATAACAGAAGGGCACAGATGCACACCACAGGAGTACAATCATGGGAGAAAGTGCTTTGCAATTTTCAAATCCATTCTTCAGGTGAATTGCACCTGTGAGTTTTGCGAGGCTGCTACAACAAATCAAGGGCTGTGCTCACAAAGGGGCCGGCACTCTCCTGCTATTAGAGTGAGAAGATGCTTCCTCATCCACCACAGGATAACAGAGACTGAATGTGTGACATTACAATAACTTTAGCAATAGCTTATTTAAATACAAAGTCCAACCAATAAAGTTGTCAGTCACACACTATGATGTCCACAGTATTCTGTAGTTGTATTGCAATAGTGCGAAGCAACAGGGCTGAATCCACAGGATATTATATGTTTAGTCCTCTAATCTCCTTACTTTCTGATTGACCAAAGTCAATCACAAAATTCTATTGAATTCACAATGTAGTGAGACAAGATCACAAGCTGTGCTTGTTAGGCTTTCATTGGCTAATCAGTCTTCCTCTCTGTCTATTGGCAGCCAATAGCAACTGAGCAGAGAACCTTCACATCGTGACAGAGAACTTGTATAATGTCTGCTGTTCACACAATGTCTTAGCCTCCTCTAAGTGGTCATGTCTATCTGGCATGGATGCTTGCTGTAAGGACCAGCCTCTGGAGCCATTCAAAGATAGCTCCTCTATTAAGGCACACTAAGATGGCCATTATCGAATTTCTGAGAGAAATTATGTTTAGCAGTGGTCGCAATCAATGTGAATCCATTTTCAAGCCAAGATTACTATCCAGCTGGCTACTCTGGACCTGAATCTTTGCAATATCAGGGACTGTCCAATATCCTTGAAAAACAAAACAATATCTCTATCAATCGATATGAATCCATTTTTGAGCATGTCTTATGTGCAAGTTAGGCCCAGATGGCTACTGTTGATCTAAATCGTTGGGCCAGAATCCTTCTTTCTGTGTTCAGAGGAGAGGCCGGTACATTCATTCTTCTCTAGCGTCCAAAGCTCGACATCATTATTTGCACATATCCTCCTCCTTTTCCATGTTCCTTTCTTTTCTTCGTCTTCCGTATGCATCATTCAAATTTCCGTGCATTGTTCTTTGTGTGTTTTGTTGTTGTGTGTGGGTTTTAATGACAACTATGGCATCCTTCTGTACAGGCTGTCAACACATGTAAGCTGTAGAAGGTAGAGGAGACTCAGCTACACCTAATTCATTACCACCATATGTATTTTCCACCGGAAGAAAGACAAGTGGCAACTTCTTTCTCTTGTATGCTGCTTTGCACCCAGAGTGCATAATGTCCCTGTCTAACTGTGGCAAGAGAGAGCGAGTTGAATTCTAATACAGTCTGAGACATCTGGATAAATATGCCTAAGTAATTTCCCTTCATTGGCTCAAGGGGTGCTGCTGCTAATGAGTCATACGAGTTGTTAGGGGCTCATGACTTGGAGTGTAGTCAAACTCCAGTAACACATTTCATGACTTGCAGAGATAAGTTAGAGCTGGTCTGTGTCCCGTAGCAGATTTAACAATTTAGTTGTCACAGTGATGAAGTTAAGTACAGAAGGTTTTTCCAAACACATTTAACATAATTTCTCACATAATAACACCATCCAAAAGGCTGTTGTAAGGAACTGTCAATATATGACTAACTGAATTGTCTGTTCCAATCAATCAAATAAATAATTTCGTATGTGCTTATTGTATAAACTAATCAATTATGCTAATCAAGTTAATACAACCCTGGCTTTGTAATATTAGCAATATGAAATGTGTTCCCCCAGTGTTTCTGCGAGTGAATGGTTCCCATTACAAATGTGACCCACAGTATTGTATAATGTTGAGTATGTTGAATGGCATATACTCCACAGTACATAATACCCATTACACTGACTGATAAGGGCCTAGCCTATAGTCCTTGAAAGTCGTGGGATATTTAATGAAAATCTATTATTGGAGAGATGCGACCACTATGTTCTGTGTTACAATAGTCTCCCTCATTTCCTACCAACCATGGTTACATGCCCAGCAGGTTAATAGCTACAGTGCTGTAAATGCATGCTAAAAGGCTGTGTTGTAAAGATGAACTCCTCACAAACAGTACGAATGTACTCCTGTTTTCAAATGTACAATACCGTGTTCATCTCACATCATCCATATTCTCTCCATGGGCTGTGAAGGCCCTCTTGTGTTTTTGTATTGCAGTGGAGGCTGGTGGAGGGAGGAATCAGAAGGCAGGCTCAATGTAATGCATGGAATGGAATGAGGTATCATACAGTATCAAACCAGAGTAGGCTGGTGGAGGTATGGAATCGAAACAAACAAGAAATACCATTTCTTATTCCATTCCATGCATTACAATGAGCCTATCCTCTGTGCTGTATGTATTTAGTACATTTGGCGAACCATGTAGTATCTTAAGGCCAATGCACACGGCCCCGATTTTGTCGCACCGCCGAATTCGATTCCATTGTTTTGAATGAGACAATGCACACGGCGTGCAATGCGACATTATCGCACGACAACATTCGATTCTCCATTCACACCAATTGAAATAATTCAAAGAATTGAGAATCGAATGTTGTCTTGCGACAAAATCGACAAAATTGTACGGCCCCCGGGCCGGATGCGGCCCTATGGCCCTATGTCCCTGGCCGTCCCTGGCCTGTCCCTGTGAGGTCAATAAAAATAAAAAAAGTTTTTTCATAATAATAGAAATAACATAATAAGTGTAGGCAATGCGTCCAGTACAATTGCATTGCTTTTATTTTGAAGGCGACAATTTTATTTTCATGCGTGCTAGATTATGTTATGGCGCTTTTCCACTACCGTGCCGACCCGTGCCGTACCGCGTGAGACCGGTTTGTTTCGCTTTCTCTACTGCCAGCCAAGCCGGGCTGTTTTAGTTTTTTTCCCAGACTTTTATTCTTTTTTGGGGGGGGGGGGGACTTTTATTCCGAAACTTTTTTTTCCCCAGACTTTTATTCTGAAAAAAAAAGTTTCTGACACTCCGGTTTCTCAGGACTATTCCTCCACAATAGTCCCGGTTTCTCATGTGGCCCATTGTGAAAATGAATTGCCCACCCCTGTTCTAGAAGGTCTAGAAGGATCCTGTCACTATTTACAGAGAGTACAGCTGTCCAAACATGATTGACAGAAGTGTCCTATTAGTGCAAGACCATGCCCAACCACAGTGAAGTTCTGTGAACCAGTTGCACAGTTGGTTTAGATCAGTGGTTCTTCCCATACTGCGAGGCGAGACACCCCAGGAAGATTTCAAGGTGGAGAATAGATTTGAGATGTTATACAGAAAAAACTAGATAGTCAACAAATAACTACATTATTATTTTCACAAACTGGCCAGAGTGTGTTATTTACAGAGAATAGATTAATGACAGCATGAAACTATACAAAATTATACCAGGACACCAAAAACACGATATACTGTGTACGTTATTTAGGAAATAATGTGTTTTCAAATGAGTGATTCAAATGTCATTAGGTGTGAAATGGGGGCTCCAGGTAACAAGCTTTGGGAACCCCTGGTTTAGAGGCCCACAGAGACAGCCCAGCCCAGCGTCTGCAGCACAGAACCAGACAGCTAGAGAGAGTCCTCTTAGTCCTCTTATCTCTGACAACAAGGCTCTGCTCAGTGCTGACCTTGAGAAGTAATTTGATGGATCAATATTTGCCAGGTTTGAAGACGGAGGGGGAAGGATAGCCTGAGTAGACAGAACAGCGCAAATTAAGTGAATTTCAATAGCTTCATACAAAGGCTCCTACAATTAAACATTTTTACCCAAATATTAAATGCATTTTTAGTATGATTTTGCTTCATTTGCAAATAATATTTTATTATGTATTTATTTTATTTATTTATCCTTTATTTATACGATTGTAACATGCAGTGATTGAGCATATCAAGGAACATGCTCGCTGGGCTCCCAATAAGATATGAAGTTATTGACCATTAAGTGCAGTGTACTATTGATTCATATTGTGCAAAACTGGATGAATCTATAGTACAAGCTCACCTACGTAGGTCCTTGATATGCTAAATCGCTATGTTTCACAATGCTATTTTCTATATACCATTATTCAGAAGTACTTTCTGAACAAAGCCAGACACAATCTATTTGCACATACCAGTTCTGAATTTCATGTTCATGCTACAGAGTCGCCCCTTCATGCTCTCTGATGTATGCCTCAACAGGCGTTTATGCCCATGAAATATACTGCACATGCCTTGTGACAAGCCTTGAATAGTTGTCTTCATCATCATGGTAATGGAGTTTTCCATCTTTTTGCATATAAAGTAAATATGGTTTAGCCATGTATGATGGATAGTCTGCCTGAAGCTGAAAGCTGACCATCCCCATAGTAGGCTACTGTAATATTGTATAAAATGTTGTTGTATTTTTCTTATTGGCTGGTAAAGCATTTCTTATACTCACATAGACACAATTATATACATGTAGACAGAGCAACGATCTGTCTGATCTCTAAAAGGCAAAGATTAGACTAAGATGAGGTGAAAGACATTTTTATAGGCACAAAGATCAGAGTCCATATGGAGGGGAATGGAACTTATCCCATGTTTCCATCAATGACCTCCCTCTCCTTTGCCCCAGGGCTTTGATAGTGTCAGAAAGACCCAGGATCTTCACTACGTGTTCTCAGATAAATGGGCTTGTCACTGGTGATGAATGGAGCCCCTCAGAGCTTTACCCAGCATGCTCAGCCAGAGCTCTGGAAAGCATCTCATTAATTATCATTCACTACAGCCCTCTGGGTAAGAGATCAGTCTCATCTCTCTCCGAATGCAGCTTTGCTTTGTGTATACTGTAGGCTGCTAGTGCCCACGGCGTAAAGATTTTACGTAAGAAACGAAACTTGTGTTATTTTTCATTGCTACTGTATGTGGGAGGTGATTTATTTATCCGGAATCCCTATCATGTAAATATCTGCTGTTTTTATAGCTTAGAATAAGTTGTTGTTTACCAAACATTGTGCCTTAAGATATGATATTTTGTGCAAAAGAAAATTACCATTATAAAAGCTAAAGCAAGTATCTACATGGTGAATCATACACTGGCTTTTGAATGCTTGTTGAAAACCAACCACTCAACAAATTAGCAAACATTCACACAACGCTTTTTTACAGACAATCACTTTGATTCAATACAATATTGTCAGCATGTGCCCTTTGTCAAATATTGAATATTTATAACCCCTGTCTGCTCTGCCACAGTTGAATTTTTCATTCAGCGAGTTAATTAGTTTGCTCCACTCAAATCCATGCACATCCAGGCACTGACGATTGACTGTGTCAGCCCGTGAATCACTTAATGCCATTCCTTAATGAAATCACACAGCGACTGGGAGCTTTTCAGCACATGTGCCATAACCTGTGAGTGTTCCCTATTAAGGCTTTATCTCTGACCTGGCCATTTCACTAATCTTCTGCAAATAGCACTATTGCGGCAGTGTGAATGGTCTGCCCTCCTAGCACATTGGGGTCAACCTTCAAATGAAAATGAGTTTCCAGATTAGAGGTGCAATTAAGTATTTGAGCATGGTCTGTATCAATTTCCCGTATTAGCGCAATAAAAACCATCAGTCTTTGCACCAGGGAATAATATGCACAATAAAATATAAAAGATAATTGTGTGATTAAGCAATGGATTACCTCCATTCATGATGTTAGGATTACCGTCACTTGGTAGGGTCATGGGGTGTGATAATGTATGGTACTGTACTGATATTGCCTTTGGGGAGGCACTGAGAGAGGGTTGGGGAGCTATGGGAGAAATCAATAATGTGTAAATCACTGCAGCCAGCAGGTTAGAGAAAATATGACCTTATGGTAAAGCTAAACAGCTATTTACAAGAGGGGTCATGCCTATTGACATGATATTATCACTGCTTGTTTACAATGATGTCAAGCTGCATTGAAGAGCAATACAAGAGTATTGCAATATGTACTGTATGCACAAATATATTTGTCTTTCAACATCTAGATTCAGGTGTGACAAGCTTTGTTGTGTTAATATTATTATTAAACCCTATTTACGCCCTTGAGTATTTCATTCAGTAGCACATAACAGTATTAACACATAACATAACACATAACAGTGTATTGTGTCTACAGTATGTTTTGGCTGCCGCATTGTGTGCCACACTGTCTGGGTCAAGGAAACACTATTCATTACTCATAGCTGCCATACAGATATGACATCATACAGTGTACAACAGAACAATGTGTGTTGACATGTAAATATCTGTGGAACCAATGGCTGTCAAGGCACCCTTACTGTACAATGTACATGTACAATGGATACACCTATAAAAGATGAGGAGTCTCATAATAATAATATAATAATCATAATCATAATCATAATCATAATCATAATCATAATCTAATAATAATAATAATAAGTCTCATAATAATCAAGTATTCTCCCCCATGGACTATGATGTACATTATTATAAAGTAACTTGTGTAACAGAGGAATGAAAGGAAACTATGAGGGGCAGAGGGCCAGTCTCCATACTAAGTGGGCGAATAGAGCAGTAGGTAGTGGTATAAACAAGTACAAGTATTTGATCAAGTATCTACAGAGGGAGACATGCTGCATTCTGACGAAGCATTAAACTTTCATGGCACTCTCCACAGCAGTCTGTCTTACGATGGGAGGGAAGAAATCATTATCACCCCATAATCCCTCTGTGTCTCAGGCTCTCTTTTTGTCTTTTCCAGGTGTTTCAGAGCTTTGTTTTGTATTTGTCCACAGTCTACTCAACACCCCTCACAGTACAGTACAGTACAACACACATGTACTTTAGGTAACGAGTTAGGGTTATGTTCTCATAGTTGACATCAGCACACACATCTGTGTCATAAGGTATTTTCTTTGTTTCTGTATGTAATCTACTACATGTTGCCATTAGTAGTAGCCATTAGTAACAACATTGCATTGTAATTGCATTGTAATCTCATTCTCATAGCAATAGAGTTGAGTAATTAAGGATATTACATAAATGGATTAGGGATTGTCATGACACTCAATTATTATACAATTACAACCAAGGCAATTACTAAAGTACTATGTGACATACGTACTATGTGACATATACAATGTTGTAACTACATGCAGCTGTTGAATACAATTATGAATAGTATTATCAGATTGTTATCTATTATCCACACGTTTGGATTGTATGTACAGCATGCTGACTGAACTAGAATTGGTTATTTTAAAAAAGGAAGAAATCTTTTACTTTTCCTTAGAACTCTATTTTCCTGTAGCATTTTGAACAGCTCAAAGCGAGACAGATGGATGTTTTTCATTGAAACAATGACGGTTTTTAGACGGTTTGACAAGGACATGGAGAGTCCCAGAGGATTGGAGGTGCATTATAAAGAGACCCGTAGACCTTCAAAGTAAACTACATTTAGTAAACAATTGCAGCAAGTTCATGAAATAGAAAAAAACAACATTAACAAATGTGACCCACATTATTTTACATTAGGTATTGTCATTCTAGCACAACATTGTTTCAATCACACTGTTGTAAGACAATGATGATGTGACCCCTTAATGACCTTGTTGTGAGCAGTTGCCAAGAGCTTACCAAAGACACACATTAATAGTATTACATCCATACAGCACTACAGTACATTCATACATACAATACAGTACAACACGGTACACACTTTAGTGTGTATCCAGAGTTAAAGAGATGCTGTATTGCCGTGTTAACTGTATGGTTTGTGATAGTACTAGACCAACCACACATCCTTAATAGCTTTGGCCTCCTTCTCTCGTCTCTGTGGCGTCACACAGGGAGCAGCGTGGCCCGGACACTTTGTTTACGGAGGAAGCAGAATCAGTCACCCCGCAGGTGAATCATTTAGCGCCTCGTTAGGGAAGCTGCGATGGGGAGAGGCCTTCCTGGCAGGCCGTCTAGGCACTGGTCGTGATGAAGAGTTCCTCTGCATCTGTTGGGGAACTCTGACTGGGTTCAGTCAGTGTGTGCTAGGAGCAGGAGGTAAGGAAAAGAGGATGGAAGGAAAGAGGTGAGATGAGTTGAAAGAGGAGAGGAGAGGAGAGGGTTTCCTCTTAAGCCCTATTCGGACGGGATTAGTATTATCTGGGGAACTCTGGTAATTTGTAATAATTACAGAAGTCACCTGTGTTGTTAATCCCGTGCGAATCGGCCATGTCCATAAACATTTCTGCAAAACTTCCAATGCAAATTACCTACCATAATTCGTTGAACTCAGATGTCCTTGATAATACTTATCCAGTGCGAATCTACATGTCAGTGATTTGGGGCGAGTTTGTTTTCATCCACCCCTTTTTTCTGCCACATGTTCGAGAACTAACCAATGTCCGTGGCGCTTGTTGTTCGTGAAGCGGCCCATGACATCATATCCGAGGGAATGTCAGTAAATTTGAGTACATTAAAAAAAAATGCCATTCATGAATCATCAATCCAGCAGTCGTTGCAGGAAAAGCAATCTAGCTCAGGCCAGCGGCCATTGGCAGTCGTCATGGTAGAAGAAGATTTGTTTTTTTTTATGTTTTATTAGTAGACACTGGAGAAACTGCACAAGGGGGGTAGTAGAAATCTCAAGAGAAACAGTATACGGGGGGGAAGCAGGCGTCTCTGGAGACAGAGAGCAGGGAGGGGTCTTCAGTCTCCAACCGAAGATGGTGAGTGACTCTGCGGTTCTCATGCGGAAGCTCATTCCACCAGCAGGGAGTCAGTGTAGTGAAGAGACGCGACCGGGCAGCATGACTGTGACTGCCAGCAGAGGTGGAGAAACGCAGTGAACAGGCTGAAGTTTGGGGGGTGACCATTGCTTGGCAGGGGCTGTCCCTTTTGCTACCCTGTACGCGAGCACCAGTCTTGAATCTGATGCGAGCTGCTATCGCCTCTACTCCCTCTCTCTATTGTCGTATGATATAAAACAAGAAAAACATGTTTAAAATGTCTTTAGTTAAGACAATCCTTGACGTTATCATGAAGGCTACAGCCTGCTCCTTCAGTTTTATTGTTGCTATGCCAGGCCAGCTATGTGTGATGGCAGCATAGAAATGAATAGTGAAATGCAAGCTAGACCTGATTCACGGTGCTGACATGGTCAGACATGGTCTGTATAATCAGATGTCAAAAGCACTCCTGTCATTGTGACATACCTGTTGAGAGGTTCCTGTCGTCCTCCACAGCAAAGATTCAACTTGTAAAGAACCGTTGCGAATACATGACATGACAATGTAATGTGACTCTTCTCATGATGCCAACAGCCTTTCCCTGTGTCTTGGTCTAACAATCGTAGTGCTGTATTTCAATCTTGATAACAAGGATGAAATTCGAATATTTCATATTCCATATGGAATATATGGCGTACTGTTCGTGGAACAAATATAATCCATCAAACACTCAGTGAATCTGCTTATTTGTTTATTGCCCTACTTTAAAATACCGTACCCTCACTAGAAAAGTATCTAGTTAGATTTCCCTTTTTATCGTGTGATTGCTTAACTCTTTCAAATCGCCCACTTTAAATTGTTACCTGATTGGACAGTCAGGGCCTTGAACCCTACTTACAGGGACAACCAATGAGAGACATGCTGTGAGAGATGTCCTTGTCCTTGTCCTTGTCCTGGTACTGAGGTAACCATGCATACACAACCCCCCTGGCTAAGCGCAGCTTGATTGCTCACATTGGATCAGTCCCCAGCTGCTCACTGAATAGGCACATTGTTACATTTTGATAGGCCACTGAGGCCTCAGATGATTGTTCCATGAAGCTGTTTTACTTCACCCCACTGTTTGGGGGATGATAGCAAAATGAATAAAGCTAAAGCTACGGTGGAGTCTCTCCTCTTTAGAGACAAACTTTATTCACGGAGAAGCAATAGACACTTGTTCTCCATATAATGTGAAACAGTCGTAAGGAGTTCACCTTTGTATATATATCTAAGATTGTAAAAAATGTAAAAATAACATTATTATTAAAGGCCCTGAGCGAAATGTAAATTATCTCCACCGGCTTATTTAGCACAGGTACTGCGAATGAAAGACTTTTACACCTTTACACCGATTAATAGTTCCAATAAAACTTCTAGGGCCCAGAAACTCTGCCATCGCCATGTATAATCTCATATTAGCCATTAGCAATTGTGCATAAATCTTTTAAACAAAAAGCCAGAGGCTGTTTTTATGTGAGTCTATGACTTTTATTCCTGCAACGAAATATAAATTATGTTTGTACAATAGAGTACATCTGTCAATATATTCCGTGCTTTTGATTAGAACTGTTTAGAAATGAGGTATTTTCTACACACAACACATTCAAAATACACACACACTCTATTACCAGAGTGAACATCTTCCTGCATCTCAAATAGATTGGTTTCCTAGGATCAGGGTGTCAATGCTGTATGGTAAATGGATTCCATTTCAATATCCAGTAGGTGAGATTCATCATGGTGAAAAACGCTGACTGATCTCAACAAGGGCAGATGCACTGAGCAACTAGGGGTTTCCCTCCAAGGCAAACTGATAAGGCCTATTCATCTTGCATGAAGGGAATTTAGTGTTGCAATATACTCAAGGAAAGTCTAACTAGTGAGGGTATAGTTAACCAAACTGAATACTCCACTAACTGTTAAAAGGATGTTGTTTATCGTTTACATTAATCAAGGTTTACTCAGTGGCATTTAGATTGTATGCTTTACAGTTTAAGGAGTGAAAAGTAGACTTTAGTTGTTTTTTAATACCAATATACTTTATACCAATATTATTATTGATAACTGGTATACTTTTTAAATTGATGAAGTAATAATGCCAGTTTCTCTATGGTCTGCATTTAGTGTTGGCACCCTTTAAAAATAATGGTTGGTGTCTGATCATTGATCATATCAGGGGAACCGCCCTAAGGCGTATGAAGAGGTCCTAGTAATTATCAAGATGCAGTCATGCATAGCGGAGGAGCACAGCTTCAGGTACACTTGCTCATTTACTACTTGAACATTCAAATGAGATATGGTACAGTAAATCCATCAATATGACACCCTTTAAAAGAACTATGAAATGCTAACATATTGATCGATCTTGCTATCTACCGGCAAGATGAGCCTGTATCACACCCAACTGCCAGATATAGTTGATCATGCTAACTGGTGCCTAAAGGTATGATAATTAACTGTTTCATTAAAAAGGAAAGAAAGTCTAAAAAAAAGAAAAAAATACTGTACAGTACCTTAAACATATAAAACTTCAATAACCATTGTTTCACCTATCTCTCCGGGGGCTGTTGTCTCAAAGAGGAATATGCATTTGAATATTCAGGTCATATTGATTTGTTTTGTAATGCCAGGTCACATCACACACAAAGGATATTGCTGTGAGATATTATTACAGATAGATGCATAATTGGAAAGGAGCCAGAGTGAAAGCTCCTATCTGGAGAACTAGTGCTTTAATCAACTCATGAAAAAGGCTATATTGTGTATATTAGTAGAATTCAGTTAAAGTAACTGAGGTATTTGTCACTAAAATAGAGAAGTCCACACAGTTGAGTTTGAAATTGATATAAAATGCAAAACATATTTTCCATTTAGATACAGTACAATGCAAGCCCACTTTCACTCTATCAGATGTCATAAACAAATGCAGTAGTAATGCCAGGTAAAGATGGTAATCTAAACAGTACTCACAGTCTGCCTGCTCAATGACTGACATGGCAAAATGAGTGGGGTAACCCTTTGAAATGGGGTGATTGTACAATGAGAGCCAGAGAGATCCATGCGTGATGAAACTGAAATGGTGGTATTTATGGTGATAATATCAACTTCAACCTACAACTGACCTCCTCGGATTTCCACGTTCACCGCAATCCAACTACCTGAATTTAAATATTAATTTCTAGAAATGGCGTGGGCATTGCAGATATGTCGACTGAGAGACATAATAGAGTCTCCTTAGAATGTAAGAGCACATTGGCCCTTTAAAATCACTGTATGTCCCCTCCTTTATCCCAATGGTTTTAGATTAGATTAGCATTTTTGAACAATCCTGTTCCCTGCTTCTCATTTGGCAGAGGTGTTTAGATACAGGCGTAGCTAAGGGCTCCAGTTCTCCCATATTAGAGCTCACTGCTGTTCTGAAAAGTATTTCTTCAGTGAAAGGTGTCCTTCCACCTTTTATTACATTTGAGTGTAATGTTAAGATTAACATAGGGTGTTGTAAAAGCAAACATATCAGATTAGATAAATTCCATCTCATACTGCAAAGGGTTGGATGAGGTTATTTTACCCATCGATCGACAGCACTGCTGGTAAGTACGATTCAGTATACCTGAACCAACCCATTAAGTAGTGCTATTTCTTACAATTAACCCCACAGTCTTAAATCCATTCACAGTTTAAGCAAAAGTTAAATACATGCATACAGCCTTTCAGAATGAATACAATTCCACTGATCAATTCCAAGGATCATTCACGTGCTGAGGAGTTTAAACCACAAATGAATGTCATTACAATGTATAAGCCATAGAATCACACAAGAATCACACAAAGGTGGCCATTTAAAGCTGCGTCTTCAGATAAATAGAAAGTGATTTTCTAAGTTATTAATTGATCATCTGTTAAGTCCTCCATGCATGACCTCAATCAACATAACAAACTTGAAACTGGTAACAGTAAAGCTATTTCAGTTGCAGTGAGTATACTGTATTGACCTGCTTTTTCATTACAGTTGAGTGCATGGGACCTATACAATTCGATTAATTGTATAAAGCAGACAATTAGATTAAAAGACTAAAGCATCTTCATTCATTCCGGGTAATCATTTTATTTAGTATTAAATCGTTACGGCTCAATGGTAATAAATAACTCAACATAGATGTTTGTTGTTGATCCAGGTTGTAGTTGTGTTGTGTGGGATTGGGTTAAATGCTATTTGTCTGAGGGCTTCACTGTTACACACATTAGTTATTATTAAAGCAGAATAAATAGGATCAGTTTTTGTTTGTTCTGCATGACCATCAATGAATACTGTTGATTAAGGTAAGTGCATAAGAAGTAATGTGAGCGTATCTTAATAACTTTGAACATGGTGGAAATTGGAGGAAGTCAACAAAAGAAACAATATCCTCAGGGTTGTTGATCTCATTAATATGAATACTGTATAATAAGCTCTCTCTCTAAAACAATAACAGCAATACACATGCCGGGTAAGAGGTAAGGGAGGTAACATTAGATCATTGTCATAAAGGCAATGTCGAAAGGTAATCAAAACTTAAAATGAACGGCATTAACCTCAGTTGTATGCCGTAGTGAAGTGGACAGGACAGAAACGAGAAACATCCCACCACACATAACAGTTCCTCACAGTTCCGTACCTTCACCCACAGAGAGCAGAACTGAATTGATAACCACTGGTACATCAGAGTTACCCCGGAGATTACCTTTAATGGGCCATGGTCAACACTGTGCAGCAGCCGTGCTACTGTAACTTTTCTCTATTTGAAGGTGGAGGAGGGGCAGAGTCGCCATTAGCCTGACTCATCAGGCAGCTAAGTAAGTGGCCCAGAGTGTCTCTCTCCAAACCCAAACAGGTGTCTGGGTGATTGATGACCGCTCATCAGGCTGACAGGCAGACTCCCACTTCAGTCTCCGTTGAAGGATGGACCTGTGTGACCTCACACAGATTATGATGTAATGAGTGGATCGGGCGGGAAACGGCCCCTCAATTAAATGCCATGAAAATGAATGTCCCCGTTGTAGTCTTTGCGCCATGGTACAGTGGCTCACCAAACCCCCCCTTCCCCCTCCCGACACACACGCACACACACCCCACCCCACATCACCACCCCCCGTCTCAGGGAGAAATTGATGTTCTTGGCTATTTTTTTTTATCAAAACTTTCTGCACTTTTCAAAAGTTCAAATGTGAGGTGTTACTGTATAGGATAGACTTGAGATGCCTGCCTGTATTTACACTTCATGCTCATTCAGGTCATTCTGGCTGCCTCCGACCACAGAGATGTTCATATTCCACTAGTGTGTTGCAGAATTTCACAGAAGTAAGTACATTATAGATAAAGCAACGGTCCTCCCTAATATGTTTCAACGGCATGAAATTGGTATTCTTGTACTGTACTGTACATTCACTCTGCCTTGCATCCACTGGTGTACAGCAAAATCCTGGTTCCCTCTGCAAGGTTAATGCCTCCCCTTAACAACAAAAATATTGATTGGACACAATTCTCCCATTTCCGCGAGCCAACAACACAAAGAGAGATCAACACAACAATCCACCACTTCCTGAAAATCATTAGCCTACCTATAATCGAGCATAAATCCCAAATAGGGATTTATATAACTCATTATTTTCTAACCGATTCACCTTTTTTGTTGTTGCAAAGGTTGCAGAGTTGTCAGCTTGTTGGCTACAGCTTGGCTAGGAAAAGCTCAACTTTGGCTGTGTGGGACTCCACAGTGCAAGCCAGCCAGAACAGAGGGGGAGGGAAGAAGTGTGTGTGTGTGTGTGTGTGTGTGTGTGTGTGTGTGTGTGTGTGTGTGTGTGTGTGTGTGTGTGTGTGTGTGTGTCTGTGTGCGTGTGTGTGTCTGTGTGCGTGTGTGTGTCTGTGTGCGTGTGTGTGTGTGCGTGTGTGTGTGTGTGCGTGTGTGTGTGTGTGTGTGTGTGTGTGTGTCTGTGTGCGTGTGCGCATGTGCATGTGCGCATGTGTGTGTGTATGTGTGTGTGTGTGTGTGTGTAATCAGCTCACCATATGCTGTTCCTGGCCAGTGACAGAGAGTAGGCAGGACATGTGCGAAAGAGTAACTTAAATGCTGTATTAGCAGATTTGTTTACATTTCCAATACACTGTAGGAGAGTGTCTGGTACCAGAATGCCCCCATCTCCCATGTTCACAACATCCCTCATCGTTATTGGTTGGTTCTGGTGGAAAACTCAATTATTCACACCTGCACACCATCGGACATGCTAGCTAGGAAATACAGTATGGGCTTCTCTGAGTGGAAGAGGTAGAGGAGCAACTGACTAATAGAAAACAGGAAATAAAAAGTGGTAGAGTAGGCAGGTAATGAAGTGCAGACAGGGAGCTCCTGTTTGTTCTCTTGTTAACCTCCAAGCAGAGATAATTCAACCCCCGGGGGAGGCTTAAGACCTAGACAAGGTAGGTGTTTTGCATTTGCTGGCTGGGTCGCTACACCTCCAGCCCTTAGGCTTTAGCCAATCTCACGAGCCATTCGCCTTCATAGAGACAGAGGCTATTTTTACATAACAGCGAATGGCAAAATGGATTTGTGAGACAGACATACACTCTAGTAAATGGAAGTTGCACGAGTGAAGAAACAGCACTGGGCTGAATGAAAGAGGTGAATGAAACTGAGGTTACAAAGGTCTGAAAGGCAGACAGCAGTCATGACATTGAAGTAAGTGGGACACGATTTTCTTCTTCCATGTCCTTGTGTTAGGGATGATAACAGGAAAGTATCTTTAAAATGCTTTCTTCCATACCTCTGAGCAACATAAACAGGGTTCCATTGAACAAAATAACCACCAAAGCGCGGCCGTACCACCTTGTCAAGCCTGATCTTGTCAGATCTCAGAAGCTAAGCAGGGCTGGGCCTGGTTAGTAACCTGGATGGGAGTCCAAAAAGGGTGAAAGCCTGGTTGCCGTGGCACATATATGTGGCTTGGGGTTGGCATGTTCCCCCCATGTCCACTAGGGGTCTCCTTCACCCCACATGGAAAGACATGCCAAAGTGAACACCCGTCCCTGACCACGACGGTGAAGAACGCTACTTGGTCCCCGGGGCGCCGGGCGTCGGTTCAAGCCGCGCCAAAAGGGCGACCGCTGCCCCTGGCTGCCAGTGGAGGAATGGCAGCCTGGATGGGTTACAAAGGCAGAGGACAATTTCCACCTGGCGACCCGCCGAAGATAGTGCATGTGCTTGTGTTTGTGTGTGTGTTCACCTAAAAAAAAACTTGCATGTGTGTGATCAGAGTGTAAAACTGCCGTGTGTGGCCATTAAAAGACCATCAAGGTCCGATTTCTCTCTTCTCTAAAGCACCGCCACAGGAGTCATGCTGTTAACCAGGTCTTTAGAGCTCCAGAGCTCACGCTGTGAAATTATTAAAGGTCTTGCCCTAAGTTATTTAATTAAGAACCTAAATTATATGCAACACAGAGGTATTGTAAGTCTCTATCTGTGAAACAAGAAGACATGTCTGATCATACAGCATTGTGAGTAGGCTAAAGAAGTAAAACTATCATGTGAAAAATGTAAAACGTGATTACTTGACTTTTGCTTGAGTCTGCCAGATGGGTGGGGTTTGCATTTAGGACTCTTCCATTGGCTCCTTTGTGCTAGGCAAACTCAATCAAGCACAGCAAATCATTTGAAATGATTTTCAAATACTATTTGGACCCAGGTTCTGGTGAACCGCACGTAACCATTTATTAAAATGGCACAAAAAAAGGCAAAAAGAAAAGACAGGTTACAATCTATTCCTAAATCTATTGATTCTCTCCAAATAATTCCGAGAACTTTAGTGACATGTCACTAAAGTTTGTTCACATTTCCAATACACTGTAGGTGAACAGGTGAACACCTGTCCAAGACCATTATAGAATGAGCCCTCCAGCTGAGATGCCTAGCGAGCGCTCAGCCACCTCTGATATGAGAGCTGCCAACGGGAGAGGTGGCCACGGATGTTATCAGCCCGTCTCCAGATCTGTGGGCAGGCTGATAAAGGCCAGCCACTGAAGAGAGGCTGACAGGGACAGAATCCCAGGCATGGAAACACTCGTCACACTGCCCACCAAGGCAGCCATGGACAAACACAAGAGAATAGAACTGGAAATTAGCTGTTATCTACATACACGTTTGTGTATGATTGAGTGACGTTTTTTGTTGTTGTTGTTGCTCTAACTGACCAGATGTCATTTGATAATGAAATGCCAATCTTGACAAGAAATGATGGTTTTATTCAACCTGTTCAGACAAGAGCCAGGTATCAGGAAGACTTCCACAGAGGGTGTTTTGACCAAACGTTTGCCAGTAAACAACAGCTGTTCACAAAAGTGTACAGAATGGTTCTCTAGAAATAATGGTACAGTACCACCACTAACAGGTCATATTTAAGCTCTGGGCGGTTCGCCTGAGGCAGTGGTGCATAGTGCACCTTTACTTGTAGCCTATATACAGTTTCAGACTTTTATGTTTGCTTGGAATATAAGAGATCATAATCGATAAAGATTTTGATTGATTGATTGATTGATTGTCAAACAAAAAGCTTTTTTTTCAAGTCAAATTCATATATCAATGTGTATGATGAGTTAAGTCCCCCTGTCTCCAAAAATATTTGTTTAATTCTCTCGTACTATTGCCTCCTTTGATCTACCATTGATTTTGTTCTTTCACCGTCTGTCTCTCCCTACATGTCATTGTATAGCTTTGAGTACAAGATCTTATCTTACCACTTGTCCCATTAGAAGACGAACGGACCAGCGGCAAAAGACTACCGTAGCACAAAGACTCAAACCATATGCTTTTGTAATAATAATCATAAGCTTCTCTTAAATAGACATCAAGCTATGCCTTGCTCCATCACCCAACCAGCTGTCAGCAACCACGGTTTTTAAATGTTGTCACATTGTCACAAACAAGAAAAACCTACGTCTACACCTACATGGCACTTACAAATACAGAGCAGAAGGAGTGAAATCAAACTCCTATTTACTATATGGATAGGGATTGTCTGAAAAACCACAGCTTGGGTATTGTTCTTTGATGAACCCATTTCAGCGCCATTGATGGGAGGTTACAACAGCAGAGAGGATATTCTAAAATGAGGGATAAAAGGGAATACATTAAGAGATGATAAAAAGCCGTTTTTCCAGTAATATTTTCTTTAAACATATAATAAAATATGTTATTTTAATGCATAAATACCACCGATGAAACCCACACACACACACAAACTCTGAAAATCTGCTCATGTGTTATCAAAACAATCAAAATGAAGGTTATTTAAGTCTCATACAGGCTACACTGTAAGGGAGAAACACAGAATAGATAGATACTGTACATAGCGTGTATCGCCCAAATGCCTGAAAATATCAAGATATGAATTTTAGACCATATTGCCTGGCCTAAAGGAAGCTTGGAGAAGTTACATCAGATAGGGTTCTGGTTTATTGATGTGAAAGGACGAATGTTCAAATGTGAGGATTACTCCAGGGCCCAGTTGTTCAAAACTTTTAATCTGGATCAGAATGACCCCGATTCTTTTTCGCTATCCAGGATCAGATCGAGCTGGCTGATTTTGAGCCTTATAGGGGAAATCAGCCAGCTCGATCTGATCCTGGACAGCAAAAAAGAATCAGGATCATTCTGATCCAGATTAAAAGTTTTGAACAACTAGGCCCAGGAGACAGTGAGGAAGCCCTGACGTCACCCCACATGGTAGTGATAACAGCCGTCAGCTTGTGTTAAATCACGTTAGCAGCTGATCTAATGTTGAGAGAAGCTTCAGTGCCTCTCCTTTTGATTAGTCTCTATCTGTCCAAAACACCATTGATTCTGTTCCAGAATTGAGCCCTTGTGTGTGTGTGTGCGTGTGTGCGTGCGTGCGTGCGTGCGTATGTGTCTGTATGTTTTTCCTTCCATATGCTGTATGGCCCATTGACCCTTTACAGAACTGGGCTCCCAGACAGTCACTGAATATGAACACAACAATATAGTAAGACACTTGCGGAAATCTAACTCCTCACTTCAGATGGGTGGGTTAAGGACTCCCATACGAGGATGCCATGATGTGAAGCCTGATAGGAGAATTACCTGCTATACACCAAAGGATAAAAACATCTGTGCCTCCGGACAGGGTTTTACAATGATAAATGCAATACTCGAAACATTTCTATGTTTTAGCTTGTGTAATTCTTGCCAGATGGTGCTTCTTTTAAACACAGTTTGTTGTGGTCATTCATCAGTAGAGTTGACACTGTACACACACCACAGTGTCTCTGCACCCCCATATGCATGATTCAGTGTTTGCATGTTATCTTGTTCAGATGGTGTAGACCCGAGGTTACAACATGGCATGCGGTTTCCTGCTCCTTTCTTGATACAGCTCTCTCCCTTAGGGAACTGCTGTAATCCCGTAATTACTATTATGCCAAAGGACAGGCACTCAGCGACTCCACAACTGCTGCTGTTGCTGCTGCTGCTGTTGTTGTTGTTGTTGTTGTTGTTGTTGTTGTTGTTGTTGGAGGTATCCTGAGGCAGTTCGAAACATTGCTTAGTGATGGACGTCTTTCATTTGAGGCAGGGTGTGTGTACGAAGCAGACGCTGAGTGATGAAGTTGTAACCTTATCTCCCAGTGCATGCGTCATACGGTACACACACACACACACACTAACACACACGCACACGCATTTGCACACACACACATACACACACACACACACACACACACAAACAACAGAGCCAGTAGAACAGCCTGTACTCTCTGCTCTCTATTGACTGCACGTGTGTCAGGTTGATTGTACATTCACCAGGTCCTCTGCTATGACAAAGAGCTGAGGGGAGTATTTGCTTTTGTCTTCCAGCTCATTAGGTAAGAAAATGGGGGGGAATATGTCCTGTTAAAATGCCTCGTGATGTCCGCTGGGCGCAGTGGCTGTGTTAACATTACCATTGAGGAAATCCAATTACATGAGTCTTGCAGAGCTACATACAGTAATGTATCTTGTGTTGATACTTACACAAACTAAAGCTGAACAAACTACCCTAATCAGCAAAGGACTACTAATCCTAGTAGTACTAAAACTTTAAATGAATGTGCAATAACACTATGTGCAATATGACAACCCTAGTCGTCTTATCTGTACAGTATAGTATAGTGGATAGTGTACATAGCCTTTATTTATGTAAACCAGCTCCTTTCCCTTCTTTTTTTTTCTTTTTTTTTTTCTTTCCTAGCACCAGGGGAGCCCCCCCTCCCAAATGTCGTTGTTTGGTACCTGTACTATAGCAATGACAATAAAGACCATTCATTCATTCATTCATTCATTCATTCATTCATTCATTCATTCATTCATTCATTCATTCATTCATTCATTCATTCATTCATTCATTCATTCATAATACTACACCCATTGATGGAGAAGATGCCAAGACGATTCAATCCTTGGAGGGTGAATTAAACAGCTACCAGATCATCACACACAGCTTTCTGCAGCTTTTTGATTGTATGTGCACCGAGCACTTTTATTCCCTGAGTGAGGTCAGTGAATTGACAAAGAATACAATTAGTCCACTGACTGGCTGTCGTATATTTCACAATGTTCATCAGGATGTTTCTGTCAGACACTTGGAATTTTTGATAATAAATTATTCTGCATTATTCTCTGGAGGGATTCATTGGACCGTGGTGCGCATTTCAGATGATGTTTTAATGGGCTAGTGTCAATTATTGAAAGTCGCTGAGGATCCTTGATCCCTAAGGAGCCATGCAAGGCTGTGTCCATTAGGGTAATAAATGATAGGGCACACTGATACAATTGAAGCTGTTAAATGTGTCACTGAAGGCAGAAATGTCAAAACATAGTTTTTTTTGTGAGAGAGCTTTGACCATTCAATGTTCAGAGGTGCAAAATGATATAGGGGTTGGAGAGTGTCTATAGACACTACAGAGTTCATGTGTAAGTGGGGTACTGGGAGAAGTGGATTTGGGGGGGGGGGGGTGGAGCCTGCTTGGTTGCATCAGAGAATGCAGAATAACATTCAATCTGCTCTTCACAAGAAGTGGCTATAACTTGTTAGACCATGATAATGTCATTCACACCATTTAGAATCAATCTTGCTATCAAGGCATCAAGTTCTAAAAGGATCTCCTAGTGCGAACAAGCTGTGGAACTCTATAGGATCTCTCTTTGACTCGCGTCTTAACTCTCCCTCTGTGTACCGCTGGGGGAAATCATCATCTTCCATCCATAAAGTGGTGGCATTTGATAAACAGTATGAACTTTCCACCTCAGTCTTTAGGAGAACTGGAGCGAGGGATGAGATCCAATTTGCCGAACCTCACATTCAGACATAATTAGGCATGGAGAACGTTGAGCAAATCACTCAGAACAAAGTTACATAATTATAATTCCCAGAACTAATTAGAGTCTATTTTAATATGTGGCTTTGGTGACAGGTCTAATAGCTTTGTTAGGTATTTTTTCACTCCTAATTACTGTACTGAAAATTTCTATTTTCAAGAACTATGTAAGGTAGTATGGAAAAAAAAAGTATTTAATACAATAACAATGTGACAATGTTTACTGAAAACTGTGTGAATACTGAAAACTGTGTGAATTACAAGAATGCAGAGCAGGATACTCAAATGTGATAAACAAAGGTTTTACGACTACTGATAAGCAGAGGGCTTCGGAGGAGAAGAATCGGCTGTTCCTTCTCACTCTGTGACAGTTATGTCTATTTTGACCAACTGTTGAACCTACCATGGCCAACCCCAGGACAAACCGCCCACTGATGTTGTAAACCTATAAATGTGATCAACTGGGAATGCCCCAGTTGAGCCATTGTACTGAGAACCCCATTTTTGTTGGCCGGACAATCGCTCCTTCTTGCAAGAACTAAATAAATACTCTTAATGATTTGATAAGTCTGGAGTTGTGGTTGCAAACCTGAGGGGTGGGGGGAGGGGAGAGGTCAGTTTCCCACTTGTGATTCGAATGTATGATAGGGCTGTCAAACGATGAATCACATTGAGTTAATGGCATGGTTTGCATTGATCAATCACAAATTCGTCAACATTTTGTTTGGTCAAATTTAGACCTAGTTAAATGTTTTTATTGAAAGAAATTCTGAGGGGAGGCGAGAGGCGGGGGCAACGGAGGGAGCAGTGTATCCTTTCAGTCTCAAGTTGGTTAATGAAGTGCATTTTTGACGCCACAACTTGAAGACACAGCAGTGACAACATGAAGGCTATGAAGAATAACGACATAACACAACCATCAACTGAACATACAGTACTGTCTGTGCAATCTATATATCTTTGAAATACCATGGCGTATATCCTACCACAGTCTAGACATCACAACATATAGAGCTTTACCTGATTCAGGTATAAGTGTCGAGAAAATATTCATGATTGGTCATTCATCCCACATTGAAGGCACATGCTGCTCCATGCCGTCTGTGAGAAGTCATGTGGATTTATGTGGATTTTCCATAAGTGTTGTGTATTTTCACTCATTGGCCATCTGTTACATGTACTGTATGTATATAAGTGTATCAATTATTGAAAATATTGTTATGCTCCTTGCTAATATCAGGCATGATGCAGCATTTGAAAGTGGGAGTTAACAGCCTGTTCATGGAAACATACCCCATGCCCAACTGAAAACGATGTATTCCCTGGTAGCATATTTGAGGTAGCTGTGGAAAAGCTTGCCGTGACCATAGCAACTGAGAGCACCATCCATACTAAAACAGGAATTAATGTGCTTTTCGACTTGGGTGGAATATGGATCAGTCCGTTGGCTCACCAAGACATCTTGAACAGTGAATATCAATAGATTTAAACACATGTACACATATTTCAATACGATTTATGTAAATTACATGGTAGCAGTATTTAAATGATGGCCTTGTCCGTAAAACATACAAATATCCTATACAGTATTCTGTAGTCAAGAAATAAATTAAATAGCTTGAATGAATCAAGGGAAAACACTGAAGGTAAATGGACTGCACTTATATAGCGCCTTTATTCACCCATTCACACACCAATGGCTGCAAGCTACCATGCAAGGTGCCAGCCCGCTCACTGGGAGCAATTTGGGGTTCAGTGTCTTGCCCAAGGACACTTCGATATGTGGCCAGCCGGGGCTTGAACCGCCAATCTACCAACCTTGCGATCATTAAACGGCAGCTCTACCTCCTGCGCCACAGCCTCCCTAACAAGGTGAAGGTGTATCACAAGTGTTGCTAACTCCATCCAATGGATCAGGCACTGAAGGCCCGCCACAGGCTCAGTTTGTACCCCTCAGCCGCCAGGCTGATAAATGACTCTGGCTTCCCCCTCCCCCCGCCCCCAAGTCTGCCCAGGACTGAATATGCACTGGACTCACTGTAAAAACTCTGCACTGCACTTTATATTGCACTATCCAATGCACTGTTGTCTGTCCTGTGTTGTCCTGTTTTTTGACACGTGAAAAAAGTATAAACGCACTTATTGTAATGTCGAAGCAAATTCCTATATGTGTGCATAATGGCAATAAACGTTATCTGAATCTGAATCTGAATCTGAGATATACAGGGAAATGTTTGAGGACCTGACCAACTGATTGATTCATAAAAGTTAGGTCTATAAACCCTACAATAATTACTGACTTATGGCATGGCACCAGTTGTATCAAGTGGTATTTGAAAGGTTAACGTTTTTTTAATCTTTACCTCAAAGTTAAAAAGTGGGCACTTGGCCTGATCTAAGCGCTTTCAAGTGGAATCGAGTGAGTAAATTCTACAATAAACCTCTGGGCTTTTTACAGCCCTGCTAGGGCACTAATCAACACAAGTGTAGACTGCTGCTGAGAATTAGTGGGGCTGATTCAATATCCACAATGCAATCCTGAGGCGTAATGCACAGAACTGTTCTGATGGGACATTGAGGCCAAATACAATAATATTGTTGTTATTATCTGTGAATATGGTCTTTATAAAAGAAGCTTCCCAGCAAGCACCGATGGACCCAGACGAATTCGGACCAGCCAGATCATTTAAAAGCTGTTTGAAAATGCGGTAACATCAATGTGTCACAAAACAAATGTTGAGAATTTGTTCAGCTTGAGAAAGATCAACACAGACAAATTCGGGCCAGCCCGATTGAGATTGAGATTGAGATTGAGATTGAGATTGAGATAACGTTTATTGCCACTATGCATTACACATATAGGAATTTGCTTCGTCACCACAGCAAGTGCGTTTATACTTTTTTCACATATCAAAAAACAGGACAACACAACAATAACGGCTAGCTCAAGTCATCACACGACTAGTTAGTATCTGGCCCAGAATATCACCCTATTTCAACTAACATACATTTTACAGAAAAATACTTGCCAATGAAATAACTAAATGGTTAATCGAGGTCAAAATAAAAAAAAATCCGACCAGCACTTATTGTGTAACATCGGAAACATAATTTGCGCTGATTTATAAGCTGTTTGAAAATGCAATAACATCAATGTGTCACAAAGCTCATTTTTATAATATTAGTTCATCTTGAAAGAGAGAGGGCTATTTAGTGTGGCCTACACGATTCTCAATTGACACGTCTCATATCACTTCTACACTATAAAAAGTGTAACAACGGGAGGCTTTTCTGCATGAGCAATATGGAATGCAGAAGAAAGCTTTTGGGAATTAAATGTAAGTAGCAAAGTAGGAATTCTGATAATTACCTTTATAGCTACGCGTAATTGCCTGCAAAAAGAGGTTATTCTAGCAGATAATAAAACCCTGGCGTTTTCCAAATAATTTTTGATGCATGTCGAACTGAATAGCTAGCACTCGCTAGCTTGGGGAAATTGACTTGTTTCATAAAAAATGTATAAAACTATTGGGTGTTTTTTTCTGAAAACAGTCAGGTCAGAATTGACACAGCTAACTGTGTAACTTTAGAGTTAAGAATGCAAAAGACGAGAGTTTAAACCGACTGATGTTAACATGTAGCCCAATGCTAGTGACCTGTTACCTTGATAGATGAGAAATCTGTTTTATTCTCAAAAAGTATAACTGTATACTGCAGCCAGGGTGTTGAATCGTGGTTGTCCGGCTGGCCTTATGTATGGATGGCCTTATGGTGCGTTTTATTACGCCACCTGAACAGTTTCTTCCCCTTGGCAGTGGGCCTCACAAACAAGCCCCCTGCCTCTCATTGACTCTCTCTGCCCCCCATCACACACACACACAAGCACACAACTGACAATTGAGTCTATTAGTCTTACTCTAATTCCTAACACAGCCTACATAATTATTGTTCTACTGCCCCTTCCCGTCATTGTCTTTTTAAACTATTTTTGCTTATATAGAGTTGTTTATTACATTGTTGTTGTTTTTATTACATTGTTTGTTGTTATGTCCTATGCACCAACCACACCAAATCAATTTCCTGTATGCACGAATATACTTAATAATAAAATTAATTCTGATGAATCATCTCTTTAAACCGAACCAACATCGTGTAAACCAAGCTAAAGCACCGAAGGTCGGAAAGTATTTCACATACCATTTGAACCTACAGCACTGTACAGTAAGTATGACTCACTCGTGGCTTCATTTCTGCAAATGTAATGGCTTTAAGATGGAAGAGGAGGTACTGCAGCTATAGGCCTTTGACTGTACTACTAATGGGTGTTTTTCTGTGGTGAGTGGACGTTTGAATGATGTAGTGGAGTGTACAGTAAATACAATGGTTTGTTATATGGCCTTGTTGAAATGACTAATGACAGATCTCTATGGCACTTGATGGCAGCCGAGGAACGTGTCCTGTAGGTCGAGAGGCATGGTGGAAGATGAATGAGACAGTGAAACAACCAAGCCCGTGGTCACAACAAAAAGGGGAGTCAACACATGATCAACAGTTAAAGTAACATTGATTAACTTTGTATAAACAATGTAAGAATGTAAGCTTCGGTCTGTATATCAGTAGTGTGTGTAGTGTATGGATGAATGGAACGTGTGTCGTTGTAGGATGTGAACAAAACAAAGAGGGACAAAACCCAAAGCCAATCAGCCTGTGGGAGAAGTGAACTCAAATGGCTGATGGGGTTCACCATATAAAGCCTGTATCCCTCACCTGCACAGGTGAACCACAACAACCCTCCCAGCTCCGCCTACAATAATTCCCTGAACCAGATAGGCAGCCAACATGGAAATCAGCTGACAGAGAGGTCTGTCACACACCACCCCCAACCCCGCTCCCTCAACATTTACATTTACATTTTTGGCATTTAGCAGACGCCTTTATCCAAAGCGACTTACAAATACATTTGACTAAGTAAGTGAATGATCTATCCATCAGTCACAGGCTGGGGTGACATGGGAGAATTTGGGGAGGTTGAACACCAGACGGGCGGCAGCATTGTCAGTTGGTACTGCAGCATTCTCGATCAGTTGGTACTGATTGGACTTAAGAAAAAAGAGATAGGCCTATTCTACCAAACCAGCCTGCAACAGGACAAAGCCTGCACCAACATTGCTTGCATCTGCTTGAAGTTTGAATGGCTCCACCAAATGAGGAGCAGCAAGCACCGGTGCAGAGCACAACAGGGTCTTGACATTCTCAAACACCACTTGACATCTGTCTGACCACACATACTCGCTTTAAGCGAGTCAGTCCGTGAGGCCACCACCGAGGAAAAGGTCTGGCAGAAGCTGCGATAGTAGCCAACAGTACTAAGAAAGAAATTCTACTTTAGCATGCTCTGGCCGAACCACACCCTGACCAACCACTTTGACAAGGTATGTTACTGTTGCCTTAGCGAAGTCACATTTGGCCACATTAACTGTCAGGTGCGGCCATGCCAACCTCTCAAACAGTGCTAGGATGCATAGGACATGCTGAGCCCAGTTGCCACTATAAATAACTACATCATCCAAATACACTGCACAACCCACCAGACCAGAAACGCCACGATTCATCAGGCATTGAAAAGTTGCCAGTGCATTGCATAAACCAAAAGACATTACTGTATAGGAATACAGTCAAGAGGGTGTAATGAAAGCATACATCTCCTTTGCTCTAAGCGATAAGGGGACCGGCCAGTAACCAGAAAGCCAGAAAGACCTTTCAAACTTACTGACAATTCGCAGATCCTACCTGATCAATAGCAATCTTCCATTCGCAGAAGTAAAAATCAGGCATCGTAATTTTGTTAACTTCATGCTAGTCTGTGCATGACCTCAAAGACTCATCCGATTTCCTGACTAACAGACAAGGTGAAGCCAAACTGGATCCAGAAGGTTCAGCAATACCATTATACAACATATACGTTACTTATGCTTGTTAGATGAAACTCTAGATGAAACTCTAGAGAAGCGCTGCCTTATGGGTTGGGCATCTCCGATATCAACATCATTCTTGTAACGTTTCTTATAGGTGGTTTGGACCCAGGCGCGGTGCAGAGAAATAAGGCAGACGTCAGATACTCAAATAAAAGGTCTCTTTACTGACAGTCATGAACACGGGAATACAAAAAAACAAAACAGACTTGCCATGAATTAAAAGGGGAGAAACTACATCTTCAAAACAGATCAGAGCTTTGCAGTAGAAAACGGACTAGACACCCAAATAACACAGAGAACAAAGTCTCACTCGAACTAGGAATACAAGGCTTACTTGTCATAGGCACACGTAACGTGGAACACAGATTACTGAGTGGGGAGTGCAGGGAAGTGAGGGGATAAGAAACAGGTGAGCAAACACACAGGTTCTGTACATTAGTCCATAATGAAACGGGAACGGGAGTGAGGTGACACTGATGGGCGGCCGGAGGGAGACACCTGGGGTGGTCGGCTTGGAAACTGCGATCCCTTCTGTGACACGTTCTCAATTAGACGTATCAGAGACCATGGGGTAACTTTAAATAAGGTCAACCAATGCAGTATGTTTTGCGCAGCCCAAATAACCAAGAAGAGAATCCAAAGTTTCCAATGTTTCAGAATTTTGCCTTTCGAAACCCCAAGATCAGAGGCTGAGCTCTCCTCATACACGAGGCGAAGAGTCTAACATCTGTAAATGGAGAAAGTGCGGAACCAGCGCTAAGTGAACCCTCCCCTGTCTCAAATCAACTATTAGTTGATGCCGATGACAGAGCATAAGGCTTCAACAAATTGACACGGATCAACGTTGTTGTCTTCCTGTGCTTAGGAGTTGCGATGATTTTCAGTCTCCTTGTGAACCACTGTGAACAGACAAATGAACCTGGCCTGAAAGGGTGAACCCACAATAGGCAACAATGCTGTTTTGCTAAATTGTCTGCGTTCAGCGCAACAATCATAAAGCCACTTCATCTTAGCATAAGCACTTCCAAGCCTCTCTTTTGCCATTTTAACTACAGAGAACAATCTCTGCTAGAAACCATTTACATAACCAAGCAAGTTCTAAGGTGGCTCCTGTAGCTTCCAACTCTTGTAGTGCAATTAGTGAGCCCCGCACTGCATGTCCAAACACTAGATCTAGATCATTAGGAGGACTGAAACCTGTACTCTCTTGTACCACCTCCCTAACTGCCAACAGTGTCAGTGGGTGGCAGAGATCACCCCCCCCCCCCTTGGGCAGAACTCACATTAGCTGGTAATACTCTCTCAAGGAGCTCCTTCCATGAAGTGTCCAGCTGCTGTTCCGTCACTAAATCCTCCTGAGAAACCCAGTTGACCTGTTCAGGGAGAGTCAAATCAAATTGGAGAAACCTGGAGACTGTTCTAGGACAGAAGCAACAGGGCTTTGCTGTATAACCACATGAGGGGGTGGCCCATCAGCCCAAACCTGCATACCAGCCAACTGGCTCCCAAAAATAAAATCAATACCTTAAATGGGTAAATTAGGCACACCCACACAAATGTCCCCTTTTACAAACACTGAATCTAACTTCAACATATGCACTGGTCAGAAAATATAAATAACTGAGTGTGGAATCATCTGTGATTTAACAGAAAATGGCAACAGACTCACAAATAAATGAATCTATTGACCCCGTGTCTCACAAGATTTTGAATGGCACCTTTGTGTTGCTGCCTACCAAAGCGATAACCCTCAGAAATGTGTGCAGCATAGTCACAAGCACCACTTTTTGCTAATAGTTCTACCTGAGACACTAGGCCCCAGTGATATAGCTAGGCCCGAAAACTGCACTCAAGTACCACTAGAGGTTTTCGCTCTAGCATTGAGAACAGGGCACTCATTTTTGCAATGTCCCCAGCCCTCACAGTAGTTACATGTGGCCCTATCAAACCTGGGAGCCTTGACCTGATGCAGACCTTGAAAACCTGGGGTGTACAGAACAATACCCGCTGCGGGACATTTCAGTTTGACTTCTAGGTTCAGTAAAAACATTATTGTGGATCAGGAGACACTCATCCGATAGGACAGCAGTCTCCCGAGGAGTTGTTACCTTGTGTTCACTGACTTAAGTTGCCTCACTCTCTGGTAAGGTGTTAAACTGCTTGAGAACCACCAAATCAGACTCATCAAATGCTTCTACCTCTGATGCAGAGCACCAGCGATTGAACTGAGACACCAAATTCCAAACAAACTCTACATGCGATTGCTTCTCGCCCCTGAAATGCTGTCTCCAAGCCTCTGGCACCAATTCATAGGCCATTTTGACCGTTACATAAACCTTACAGTCAGATGCACTAAGTGCTTCATATGCCTCTTGAGCCTTACCCACCAATACACATTGTAACAATAAAGTGCAGTCTGCATCAGACCAATTCTGAATTTCCGCTACTCGCTCAAACGAAGAAAGGTATCTGGGTCACTCTCATTGAATCTAGGAAGCAACCACAATTTGACCCTCATGTCATTTTGAGCAGCTCTTACTGGAGACCCCTCTTTAAGCAAACCCTTCTTGATGATGTTTAGCTTCCTCCCATCGAACTGTAATTTAGCAAACTCAGTGTCCTGTTTCCTGTCTTCTCTAATGCAAGCTCACAGTCAGGTTTTAGCAATGACAGCTATTTTTGTTCGACAACACCCAGCAACACCAGGGGATACAATTGAAGTAACAAACTGAGGGTCCTTTACAGTTAATACACCACCCTCGACTAGCTTAACCTTCAACATGGCCTTGAAGATCCCCTTCAATAGAGAAGGACTACACTCAACCGACTGGTCTTTGATGTAATGATCCTGGTTATTTATCCTGGTTATTTATGCACTAGCTCCATCAGTGTCAGAACCCCAAGGAAGTGCTCCCAAGGCAGTTTCTGTCAAACCTGACTTCTACCCGTGGTCCCCGCCACACTAAGAAAACAAAACAAACTGCACTGTTCTCCTAATGAGAGCAGCCATTAAACTACACTAACTGATTGATCTGCTAATGAGAGCAGCCACTAAACCAACTAAAGTCTGTCCCTACCAAATCAATGCACCAACACAAACAAGACAGACAACAACCATTGGGGTCAGCAAACTCCTCCACGTTTGGCAGTCCAAACCAAAACTCCAGGCAAACAAAACCAACCCAATCAAATCATTTTACAACCCGACTCTGGTCAGCCTAAAAACCACTTAGCAAACCTAATTTTAACCATAAAACAACAGCCAAAACTCACTTTTTGAGAGTCACTTTGTTTCACTTTGTTACAACCAATACAAGGCCGGCGGTCAGAACAAAAAGGGGAGTCCACTGAAGATCAAGGGGAAGGTGAAGTCTCTATAATCAGTAGTGTGTGTAGTGGATGAATGAATGAATGAATGAATGAATGAATGAATGAATGAAAGGAATGTGTGTTGCGGGATGTTGTAAGATGTGAACAAAACAAAGAGGAACAAAACCAAAAGCCAACCTGCCTGTGAGACAAGAGAACGTAAATGGCCGATGGGGTTCACCATATAAAGCCTGTAGGCCATGCCTGCACAGATTAACCACATTTGCCAACGACCCTCCCAGCCCCGCCCACACTGGCTCCCTGAACCAGATAGCCAGCCAACAGGGAAACCAGCTGACAGAGAGAGAGGGTTGTCACAACAGCATAATAGAGCCTAGCATTATGGAGTAGTATGATAATATATGCCATTTATCCAACTTTTATCGAAAGCGACTTTT
Source organism: Nansenia antarctica (assembly GCF_963989245.1). Lineage (NCBI taxonomy): Eukaryota > Metazoa > Chordata > Actinopteri > Argentiniformes > Microstomatidae > Nansenia > Nansenia antarctica. The sequence goes on along the minus strand of NC_137681.1, from coordinate 15,757,345 downwards.
TAGGGAATCAAACCCACAACCTAAGCGTGGTTAGAACCATGCTCTATCAACTGAGCCACAGAATGAGAGGGCAATCTTTCTGCTAACAAGAAAAAATGTATCATGCTTATATTTCTCAAGAGCTTCTGGAGAGAATCCCAGTCCAGATCAATGACTTATACAAGCATTTAAGACAAAAATGAACAGGAGATTTTACAGCAGAATTGACCGTGGACGTGGTAAATAAATGCTGGTTAAATAAATCCTTATGGTACAGTATGGGGAAATACCTGATAAATACAGTGCCCTGCACAAGCATTTATTGTTATTTTGGCTCTACACTCCAAACGTTGCCTCCAATTACTGTGAGGTTAAAGTAGAGATTCACAGCTTTTATTTGATGGTATTTGCATACCATTCAGAAATTCCAACACTTGTCATGCATGTGTAACGATGGTCAAACAGCCAAACTTCTTTCATTTAATTCGTTTATTTGACCTGCAGAGAAGACATATAGAACATAATTCTTCTCTGGTCTGCTTGTGAATCCATTAAGCTGGCGGCCATTTTCTCGGTCCACCGTCTATGTACATTTCACATCAGGACAGTTTGTTCACAGAAAGAACACAAACTTCCCTCAAACATTACAAATAACAATTACAAACAACATGTGGAGCGACATACCTGCAGAGAAGACATATAGAACATAATTCTTCTCTGGTCTGCTTGTGAATCTGCACGTTCAAAACAACATACAATAAATGTTCTGTTTCACATCATCACAATACATCACAATACATGTAAAAACAAACAGCACAGTACTACACCAACATTTTCACCCTACATTACAAGATTCTCCATACAAACAACAAAACACGAGGAGCGTTTTACATGCGCACATACCCATTAAGCTGGCGGCCATTTTCTGACGCACCACCGCAAGTACGGCAACAAGAGAAGGACAAACGAACGTGCAGACCTGCAGTACACCCAAACTCCAAAGGGGGGCTCCAACAACAACCAGGGCTGCTCAAAGCACGGCGAAACTCATCTACATTCATCACAACTAAACATACATTCCCAACTCTGTTACACCCACCTCCCCTGAATTTCGCCAACCTTGAGCAGCAACTATACATTTAAATACTACTTTTTACTTTTTACACTATTACATAGGGCCGCCAAAGGACAGGACAGCCAACTTGAAAAGTATCCTATAAGGATGAAGTGGAAAGAGAGGTAAACTATCTCTCCAACCAACTACTGGCGGTAGGATGCGTTCTACACCCCACAAGACCCTTTTTTCACTGTGTATTACTAGCCTTCAAGAGGCCACAACCTCTTATGAAACAATCAGAATAACGAACAAACCTATATGTCATAGGATGTCAGTGTGCACAGTGTATACATGCACTGAACTGAGCTTCGGCTTATCTAACTGTGGGAAGCCTGGAACACTGACCTGCAAACAGCTCGAATGTTTGACTTAGTGTCTTGGATAATGTCTTGTCCTGACATAGTATAAATCAATCTGTCAACTGGTTTGATAAGGCGACCAAACTTGGACTTGACCTGTGTGACTGTACTAGGATGTTCACACTGTGTGACAGAAGCTAAAGTGTCAGTACGCTGTGTGTCACTAGCATCATCTGTCTGATTTGTGTTACCAGAAACATCAGTACAATCATCAGCGCTAACCACAAATCTAGAATCAGAGTTAATGGACTGATCTACCATTTGCTCCTCAGCCATCTGCTCGGGAACCCTCTGAGGGGCAAACGAGACTGAAGACACTACAGTGTTAGTAGCCTCTGTCCGTGAGTGGTCAGGGAATGGTAACTGGGTGACCCACTCCAGGGTTCTTCCCTTGGGATCCTTGGGCTCTGGAACAGTCAAGGGAACATCCCTCTCCCGAACAGCTCTTCCCCCATACTCCATGTCTTCAACCTCCCCTCCCTCACTCCCAGGACAGGAATCCACTCTCTCCGACTCGAACGCGGTTCCTCTACTCACTTCCCCAGGTAAGGAATCCTGTTCCACTTCCGACACGGACATGTCACTTGGCTCATTTGATGTATGAACAGCAGACAGGGATGAAACTGGGTCAGAGATCACACTCGTATCATACACCGGCAGAAAGTTCACCAACAACAATAGATTACGGTGGACTACCTTCTCTCGTCCAGTGACAGTGTCTTGTATCCTATATGTGTGAGTCTCAGAGTTCCTATCCACCACAGTGTATACAGTAGACTCCCAACGATCAGCCACCTTTCTCTTTCCTCTCTCTCTCTTGTTCGCCAACAGCACACGGTCTCCGACGTCAATGGTGGGCCCTTTTACTCGTCTGTTGTAGAGCTCTGTGTGACGGTGCTGTTCTTTTATGACATGTTCCTGGGCTATGACCATAGCTTCTCTCAGATCCTTCGTGAGAGACATCACATACTTGTCGTAGCTGACCACAGCTGGATCATTCAGGACTGTCCGGAAGAGTATATCGACAGGGAGACGAGGAGTACGCCCAAACATCAGATAGAAAGGTGCATAGCCAGTTGACTCATGCGCTGTGCTATTGTACATGAACGTCAGAGTTTGCAAACGCCTCGGCCAGTTGATTTTTGCCTCTGGTTCAAGCGCTCGGATCATGTTACCGAGAGTTCTATTGAAACGTTCCACACTACCGTTACCCATCGGGTGATACGGGGTTGTGTGCGACTTTCTGACACCGGAGACTCTGAGCAGCTCACTCACTAGTTGACTCTCGAAGCTAGCTCCCTGGTCGCTGTGGATACGTTCTGGGAACCCAAAGACGCAGAAGAACTTGTCCCATAGAACTCTCGCCACCTGTTTGGCTGACTGATCTTTGCAGGGGAATGCCTGGGCCATTCTTGTAAAATGGTCAGTAACAACTAACACATCAACTGACTTGTTCCTTGAGTCCTCCGCTGACCAGAAATCAATGCAAACCAGCTGAAGTGGCCTGGTTGATGTGATACTCTGCAAAGGCGCCCTCGCAGCAGGTTCAACAGTCTTACTGACAATACACCGCTGGCAGTTACGGACGTAGTCTCTTACGTCTCTGTCGAGGTTGAGCCAGAAGAACCTCTGTCTGGCCAAGCCAAGACTCCTGAACTGACCTTGATGGCCGGCATGGTCATGAACACCTCTCAGAACTTCAACTTTCTTAGACTCAGGAACCACATACTGGCGGCGTTTTGACTTCACGACTTGATCCCTCGAGACTCTGTAGAGTATCCCATTGCTCACAACAAGTTTCTCCCAGTGCTTCAGGTACCTCATGACTGTGACTGATTCCTTATCTCTCTCTCTCTCCTGGAGGGTCTCCGATGTCTCTCCACATAGTACAAGACTCGAGAGAGAGTTCTGTCTCTGAGCTGTTCATCCCGGAGTTCCTTCTCACTGTAAGCAGGAAGTGAGTCCTGACCACCTGGGACTAACTGAGGCAAATGGTGCAAGACTGCTACAGCACGCGTTCTTGCTCCGACCTCCCACAGATCGTCATATGACTGTAGAACAACAGACACTTCATCCATCTCCATAGACTGAGCGTGGACATGCAAAGGTGATGGGACACTTTGAGCGTAACTCTCTACCTGGCGTGGAGTGTCACCACTATCATTGGACGACCGGAAGGCGTCCTGTACAGAAGCACTCGACACATCCTGGACTTCGGAGAGGAGATTCTTGTAGGGCTCTTCAAGTAATCTGTGACTGACTCTCTGCTTGACGAAAGGCACACGACTCAAGGCATCAGCGACAACATTCTGTGGGCCTGGCACGTACTTGATGTCGAAGTTATAGCTCGCTAACTTAGCCACCCATCGTTGCTCGCAGCAGTCCAGCTTGGGCTTCGTCATGATATGAGTCAATGGATTATTGTCCGTCCAAACAGTGAAATCATGCCCCTTCAACCAATGGCTGAACTTGTCACAGACACTCCACTTCAAGGCTAGGAATTCCAACCGATGGGCTGGGTAATTTCTCTGAGACAGAGAGAGGGACTTGCTGGCGAATGCGATTGGCCTCGCTCGGTCTTCACCCTCTTGGATCTGCGACAGGACAGCACCGATGCCATCAAGGGACGCGTCCGTTGACAGCATGAAGGGACGGCTGAAATCAGGGTGAGCCAGGACAGCCGTCTCAACCAGCGCCGTTTTCAGCTTCTGGAAAGCCTGCTCCGTTTCGGGGGTCCAGTCAGTAACCTTCAACTTCCTGCTTTGTGACCTTTGTTTGGACTGTTTCACCTTCCCTTTTCTCTTCTGGCCCGTCAACAGAGAGAAGAGAGGCTTTGCAATAGCGGAGAAGCTAGGCACAAAGTGCTGGTAATAATTGATCATCCCCAAGAAAGATCTGATTCGTTTCTGTGAGGGGGTTACACCGTCCGCTTCCATCAGGTCAGCACTTGTCATCTTTGCGATGCTCTCAACTTTGCTGGGATCAGTCAACACACCGTTGTCATTAATTATGTGGCCGAGGAATTTGACGGATTTCCGGAGAAAAAAACACTTCTTGGGGGCTAATTTCAGGTTATGACCACGCAGTCTACTGAACACCATCTCCAAGCGTTCCAGAGCTGTCCTCTCATCAGGGGCGTACACCAATAAATCATCCAGATAAACCAGTAAGCTCAGATAGTTCTGGTCTCCGAAAATGCTAGTCATCATACGCATGAAGCTCCCAGGACTATTACAGAGGCCCTGCGGGAGGCGATTATACTCATACAAGCCCATAGGTGTTGTAAAGGCAGAGTACTTTCTGTCATCCTCGTGTAGTGGCATGTTATAAAACCCTGAGGTTAGATCCATAGTACTAAACAAGGAGTTACCTCCAAGTGCAGCTAAGCAGTCGGCCTGGTGAGGGAGAGGGTGAGCATCCTTCAGGGTCCTCTTGTTCAGCCAGCGAAAGTCTGTACAGATACGGAGATCTCCGTTCTTTTTCCATACAAGAACCAACGGAGATGCATATTCACTGGTTGACTTCCTGATTATATCTTTCTCCTCCATCTCACTCAGTACTTGGCGCAACTTCTGATACTGACTGGGGGGCACTCGTCTGAATGGGAGCCGGAATGGCCTGTGATCTGAGAGGTGAATGCGATGTATGAAGCCCTTTGCCTCTCCACAATCCAGGTGATGGCGTGAGAAGATGTCCTTGTAGCGCACAACCAGGGCAGCCATCTTGCTTCTACACTGTTCAGACACGTCACAGGAGTGTATGTCGAGCCCACTCAATCCCATGTACTTCAGTTCCTCATCAACAGTGCGGGCCGCATTTTCACTGGACGGGGTTACTTGACAGCAACTGAGTAGTGGGACCTCAGCAGGTCCGGTCTCATCCATGTCCTCGAGCGCAATGCAGGAGAAGACGTCGGCCAATTTAGCATTGCGTCTTACCAAGACGGGCCTGTCGGACGAGTTGATCAGCTTCAATGGAACCCATCCGTCTCCCCACAAAGGAGTAACAACTCTGGCCACCAGAACCCCTCTTGGAGCTGAGCGACACGATGTGGGCTCTGTCATCACAGCGCTACCAGGAGACACAATAGTGGACTTGGGTAGCTTGCCCCACATCAGGTACTCCCGACCAGGCTCAAGACACACGGCTGAGTTGCACCTGACTGTGCCTATCTTGTCAGGTATGACGTCACCTCGCCAACGGTTCAGACCAGCGAGCATCGAGAGAAACTGTTCAGATTCTGGATCGCCAGCAGGACAGGGCGTAGACACAGCCTTCCAGTAGCCATCACATTGCTTATACTGCCGGAGGATATATTTAATAACATTGGTGCCTAGTATCAACTCATCATGCTGGCCTTCAACTACCAGAGTGGGAACCATAATCCTACAGCCATACACCTCCATTTCCACGTTGAAAGCTGACTCAGGCTTGACACGGCGACCACCACAGCCAACAAGCACCACATTTGAACTGAACTGGTTATGCTCTGTAGCAACTCCAACCTCTCTAAGCTTTCCCTCTGCCGTCTTACTCATTGTACAAGCCATAGACCCACTGTCTAGCATAGCATTTAGAGTCACTGTATTACCAACTGTCACAGGTGTGTAGAAAAGGCTGTCACTACCACTAATTGTATGCGTATTCTGATAAACAATATCTTCAGAGTTATCACTTGAGCTTTTGAGAGCTATATACACTGTCTCAGCACTAGATTCGTCCTCACAATGGGAGTTTACTTGGCGACCTATATTTTCTCCCTCTGAATACAGGCCACCTAGTTTCCCTGAGGCTGAGGTGCTCGGGACGACCTGGTGGGACACTCAACTTTTGTGTGACCTGGGGCTAAACAGACAAAGCACAGCCTCTCTGACATGCAGTGTGAGATGGTAGTGTGTCTACTGTCATCACAGACTCGGCAGGCCTTCTCACGGGCGCCACCCTGGTATCTTCCGCCACGAGGAGCACTGTCACGCTGCTGCACTTTCCCCATCATCTGCTCCAGACTCTCCATAATGCGAGCAAGAATCCTGTCTTCAGATTGCTGAGTGTTCTGGGCCACAGCAGTCGCGGAGGAGGGGCACGGAAGCTGGCCTAAAGCATGGTCCTGGGAAGGAATGAGAGTAGAAGGCGGACACTGTGTGTGGTACACTGGACTATGGGCAGGAGCAGGGGGGTACTGGGTGGAACACTGCTCAGACACAGACTGAATCGAAGGCTCTGGATGAGACTGCACAGTGTGGAGGGCGGTGGCATGGCTCTTCAATGGCACAGAACTACCGGTCCTGCCAGAGGCTCTCAGCTCTCTCTGATAATTATCAATCTTCAACTGTATGTCTCGTGAGCTCCACTCCTCAATAGCCTTGCATTCCAGAATACGGGATAGTCCAGAGTCCGGGCAATGCCTGACAAACATCCGTGCTACCTCTTCACCCACGTTCTCCATCCTCCTACCTTGTCTGCGAAGGCCCTCACCAGCTACATCAGCTGCTTTGTTGATCCTCAACCAGTAGTCTACAGGGTTCTCATTGGGTCTGGGTAGAGTGGCATAGAAATCTGACAACGGGAGGCATGATGACACATCACTGAAGTACTTGAGAAGGATATCATAGATGAGATCAGGGTTCTGCTTCACATCAAGTGTCTGATCGCTTCGCAAACCAACCCTCACAACATCCTTTGCCTTACCCATCAGCCTTGCCAGTATCTCCTCAGCCTGTTCATGCATTGGACATTTCTGCTTTCTCAGATAAGCTTTAGACATGTCAATCCAGTCCTGGACTGAACACTTATCAGAACTATCACCTCGGAACATTGGTGGTTCCCTGTCTGATGTTACATTCACAGTAACGCACGGAACCTCCTGTCTAACAACATTAGGATCAGTTACAGGATCTGGAGGCGATGTGCAGTTGAGGTGTGCACTGCTCATACTACTTGAGTGAACTACACCAGCTGAAATTAACTTGGTTACAATGGACTCGCCAATCTGAGCACCTAGCTGACCCATCATGTCTGAAAGGTGATGAAGAGCTTCAGTGTCATTAACACTGGGTGTGGATGTGGGAGGAGCCTCCCCTGTAAACTGTCCGACAGCAGCACAACCTGGGTCCTGACCTGACCCTGTGCCTCTACCACTGTCAGTAAACAACTGGGAACACCCCACCTCCCTACTATTGACAGCACTGTCAATGTCGATGTCACTGTCAATGTCTATGACAGCACTGTCTGCTCTGCTCTGACATGCCCCCCATGCACCCCTCCCCATAGGCAACACTGGACTGGCAAAAATCTCATCATTAAAACCTGGCCTCTGAGCCATAGTGGTACAGACTTGCGTTGTGTAATATTACTGAATGAAAAAAATAATAATAATAATAATGTTTAAAAAAAAATATAAAGTTACAGCAGGACATAAAAACCAAAACAATCAAAGCACTTTTTAAACTGATATAATCACAGACCTCAGACTGAATGACCATTTACTATAATACTCTGACCACACTTGATCTATCACACTAAGACCTGGCATCCACGCAGCATCCACGGAGATCGGCGTTCAGCTGATCTTGAGATCGACGTGTCACGGCACCAGTGTAACGATGGTCAAACAGCCAAACTTCTTTCATTTAATTCGTTTATTTGACCTGCAGAGAAGACATATAGAACATAATTCTTCTCTGGTCTGCTTGTGAATCCATTAAGCTGGCGGCCATTTTCTCGGTCCACCGTCTATGTACATTTCACATCAGGACAGTTTGTTCACAGAAAGAACACAAACTTCCCTCAAACATTACAAATAACAATTACAAACAACATGTGGAGCGACATACCTGCAGAGAAGACATATAGAACATAATTCTTCTCTGGTCTGCTTGTGAATCTGCACGTTCAAAACAACATACAATAAATGTTCTGTTTCACATCATCACAATACATCACAATACATGTAAAAACAAACAGCACAGTACTACACCAACATTTTCACCCTACATTACAAGATTCTCCATACAAACAACAAAACACGAGGAGCGTTTTACATGCGCACATACCCATTAAGCTGGCGGCCATTTTCTGACGCACCACCGCAAGTACGGCAACAAGAGAAGGACAAACGAACGTGCAGACCTGCAGTACACCCAAACTCCAAAGGGGGGCTCCAACAACAACCAGGGCTGCTCAAAGCACGGCGAAACTCATCTACATTCATCACAACTAAACATACATTCCCAACTCTGTTACACCTACTTCTTCTATTTTAGGGTACGCAAAAGTAATGGGACAACTGGCTTGACAGGTGTTTCTGGTATGTCAGGTGTGTTCCGTCAAATTCATTCTTGCAGGGATAAAAGAGCTGTCAATGTCAATGTCTAGTATTGATTGTAGGCTTTGCGTTTGCCTTTGGAGTCTGTCAACATGAGGACCAAAGCTGTGTCAATGAAAGTCAAGGAAGCCTTTACTAGGATGGAAAAAAAGAAGAAAAAAAGAAAATCTGAAACATTGCCAAAACCTTAGGCTTGCCAAAATCAACAGTTTGGAACATCATTAAAAGAATACGTCACCAGCCGAATCACAGAGGCTTCACTGCAAGGTGAAAACCGCTAGTTATCCTCAAAAAGGACGGTCATAGATTGCTAAAAAGAACCTACAAAGCCTGCAGAGTTCTGGAAAAGATTCATATCATCATGTACCAGAGTGATTGCAAGTGGAAGGTTCGGAGAAACAAGGGCCTGCCCAGGATTTACAGCGTACTACCTCATCTGTAAAAAATGGTGGAGGGGGAGCTAATGTTAATGGTGTTAATTTAGAGCATGTACGGTACAGCTGCCACGAGAACTGGCTAACTTGTTTTAATTGATGATGTGCAGTAACTACTGAAGGCAGCAGCAGAATTTATTCTGAAGTGAACAGAAACATCTTGTCTGCTCAAGTGCAATCAAATGCCACTAAATTCATTGGATAGTGCTTTACCATACAGTAGAATAATGGAGTTTTTTCAGGGTAAAGCTCTTCACTGGCCATCTTCAGATTTAAATCCAATTTAAGATGAATTTCATTTCCTGGTGATAAATAGGATGATTATTAATCATAATAATAATCATAATCACAATAATAATAATAAATATAACCGCAAGCAGCAATGGGGCGTGTTCCTACAGATATGCCCCCATAACCATAAATGGGGTGAGATTGACAGACACGGGGTAGATCTACAGACAGGTTGTAGATTGACAGATAGGGGGTAGACCTACAGACAGGGGGGTAGACCACTCACCTAACATGGGCCAAGTTTAACTCATGATATACTAAGCTATGATATTATGAAGTACCCTAGGACCACAGGCCTGTAAGGTACCAGTCACCTAATTATGGCCTGATATACATAGGCTACTATGCTATGATGATAATATACACTAAGCGTAAATACGAAAATGCATTGTGGATTAACCTTCCCCAGTTAATGACCATGTTGTATAGTTTGTATAGTATGTCAAGCATTTCATTACTTATAATGTGCTTACACTATATTCTGCAAGCCAAGCATAGTATGCCACCACCATCTGACCGAATCAGGTAAAGCGGTCATGAGAAGATGAGTTTTAAAGTGCTATATTAGCATTAGCCTTAGCTTTTAGCCAAAGTGGTCAAATTTCAAAGGCCTATTTAGATATAGATATTTGGAAATGCTTTAACATGGTAACACATTGTAGTGCCCTCTATCAGCCTCTCGACTGCCATAAATATTGACGTAGCAGGGCAAATTCTCAGAGCATTTGAAAATTCTGGGCAATTTTTTTTTCTTTTCATATAATTTTCTCTGATATCTTTAAATGGATCTCTTATCCTTTAACACTCTATAGAGAGACGCGCATGTTCAAATACAATTTCAGACCAATTTGACTTACAGTTGATTTTAAGTGAATTTTTATAACTTTGGCCAAATTCTCCACCTGCAAACAAATCCATCATGGCGGATTTTATGGGTTCTTGAGGCAAATATGTTCCCCTTGAGGAAAGACACGTACCAAGTTTCATACATTTTTATACAACAGGGTAGAAATGTCAGCATTGTGAAGTTACTTGATTTTCTATTTGTTATTATAGCGCCACCTATGGTCTAATCCTGGTCATCCTTTCTGCCATAGTTACTGATGCTCTCTAGTTGTGGCATGCAAATTCATAGCATTTTTGGGCAGGGACATTTTGAGCTATTTGACCAAAGCCAGGAAAAGAATAATAAGAAGTAAACCACCAATAACAATACTGTTCCTACGACTACGTAGTAGTAGGAACACTAATAATAATGATTTTAGGCTAAAAACAACTGACGATGGCTGCAGTATAGACATGGCAGGGCATCACCAGAGAAGACACTCAGCATCTGGTGGGGTCAATGGGTCAGATTTCAAATCCAAACTTTTAGAGTGTAGAGCAAAAATAATTCTTCACTCTCCCATTACTTACGCAGGGCATTGTATCTTGGGGTTATCACAGAATGTTAGTGTTGACATTTGGGCTGATACATTTATTTGTATCAGATAATTAAATCGTTCCATGAAAGTTTGCACACCAGACAGATAGGATCCTGTAGTCCCTCACAGTTTGTGTAGTATCACCAGGATTGTGACACAGCAGTCTTAGTTTTAATTACCTGATTCCATCCTTGATATTATTGGAAAAGCAGTAGATAATTATTCTATGATGTCAAATAAGCAGTTGATATCAAAGTTGAAATCAAACAGAGGGGCTGTGGCTCAGGAGGTTGATCCGGCGTCTAATGATCGCAAGGCGGTTTGATCCCCAGCAGGCCACGCATCGAGGTGTTCTTGAACCCCATATTGCTCCCAATGAGTCAACTGGCACCTTGCATGCTAGCTTGCCGCTATTGGTTTGTGAATGTGTGTGTGAATGGGTGAATGAGGCCATTGTAAAGCACTTTGGAATAAGGCGCTATCCATGCAGTCCAAGATTGATAATGTTAAGGTGGCAGAGCACACATATGATATATACTGTACATTACTCAACATAATTATGGAACACAGATAGATAAGTTACATAAAAAACAGGATAATGACTTAAAAAGTGTCATGGTGCATTGACTGGAGTAAAGTTACGCTATGTGGTTAACACAGAAATTAGATTTTAAGATGGTGTATGGTTTGGGTTTAAACGAAGAGGGAGCAGTGGGAGGGGACATTTGCCATGTAATTTCCCATACTGGGGCCGTAAAATAGAACATAACCATCTCAGTGTCATATGGCAGATGGAAGCACTGGGGAGAGGAGTATTGGACTCATATTGCCAGCCAATAACATATGTTATCCTCAGAGGTGAAAAGCAATGGAAAATCTGGACTGGATCTCTCCCAACATCTCCCAAGGGACATTCACTACGTGTCATCTATGCAAGCGTATAACATCAGCTATGTCTAAAGACCAGGAGAGGCAGGTGGAGGTAGAAACCTGAGGATGGACTCATTGTAATGCATGCAACGGAATAAGGAATGGTATCAAACACGTGTGTTTGATGTGTCTCAGCTCCCCTCTCTGATTGTGAGGAGTTCAAGCTCTTGACCACAGCAGGTCCAGTAGGGGGCAGTAATGCTTAGCCACCACAACATCCATTTATAGTACAGCTCCTTACATGTCTCTGGATGCCATGTACCTTCACAAAGCTCAAGGTGTTATTGTCTGATTTAGTGGACACACATACAGAGTATCTAAAGTGTGTCAAACTAAAGACAAGACATCCAGGAATCAGAGTGGATTCTGCATAGATATCAAAGTGGTTTTATGAAACCTTTCACTACCCAATATGCCTGTCCAATACCACAAAGGTGTTGAATAGTGCTACTGTAGTTTTGATCTGTTTTTGATGTCTGTGAGATCCACATTTTGAAATGCATGACTAATATGTGTTTTTGTTTTTGAAAGGACTCCCAGTACTTTGTAACCCTGGGGGACAAGGACAGATGATAAACCTGACAAGAGAATCAGCTCTAATCTCTTTACCACAGACACAAAAGGAGAAGTGGTTAAAATAAGTATTTATACCTGATTTCATACTTATTTGGGGCACAACGCAAATCTGTGATATGACTTTTCTCCAATGGGATGTCTCTCTGTATAAGAGGAGACTTTCTTAGACAGGAGCTCAGTTATTCAAAGTTGCACCAGTGTTACCATGACTACATTATATTCCTGTGTAATAAAGCTGTGACTACTCTAGTAATAACATGTTATTATCATGTACTAACATAGTAATAGTGTAACAAGTCTTACTACTCATACAAGAGAATCTTCAGGGTAGTCAAACGAGATGGATTTACTTAATTAGCCTATCTGTCCAGATGGCAGACGACACAGACAAAGTTAGTTTTCTTTGATATTATTGCTACATCTGTATGATGTCTTCAACCTGCCTCTCAGATGCAGTTAAGTCTCTCTCCTTCTGCCTCCACTGATGAATGCAGACGGGCTGTCCTGAGAGGCACTTTGTTTTGCAGAAATTCCAGCCATTTATAACATGCTGTTTTAATCATTAAAACAGCCATATGGCCCCTTCTAAATAATTACTACCTGTAATGCAATGCATTAAGAACAATAAAGATAGCAGCTGTTGAAAAGAAAAAGTATTGGCAACTCAATGCATCTCTGCTGCCATGCATTCGATGTGTTGTTTACTTCTATGCATCTCACCTCCTGTATATTTCATCTCTATTTCCACTAGGTGTTTTCAGTGAAGTGGCAGACAAGAACAACTTCACTGTTCTTGTCTGTCAGAATGAAGAACATTGAAGCAACATTGAAGCATAGCCTACTGATTATAACAGAGGTTCCTTCATGTTCTTGTTAACCCTAGAACAGTTCCGTCGGGTGATTTTCATTGGTCATTGGTCATTGGTCATTTTCATTGGTCATGTGATTTTCATTGGTCATTTTCATTGGTCATGTGATTTTCATTGGTCATTTTCATTGGTCATGTGATTTTCATTGTGTTGCTGCTGTCTGAGGTGGGCGGGTCCTTGGGTACCTTCAGGCTGCTCACTGACGTCATCGAAGGTAGGTGTGTTTCACTGCTCCCATCCCTGTTTTTTTTCTACAGGCACGTTTGGGTGATTTTCACCCGACATTAGTGATAGAGGGTCAACTCTCTATACATTAGATACATTAGATATTTCTCAATACATTATCCATGTAATATTTTTTTAAATATTAAAATATAGGGAGACTGTGCCATCCAAAAAGAACTGAATCACAAATTAAGGGGGGCCAAGAGGAAACAGAAAGAGACATTTGAATCCCACTGCTCTTCTATGAACACACAAAAAACTATGGGACTCCATGAAATATATGACTAACATGGCCCCAGCTAAAAGGTGCCTTAGTGTCCTAAACGAGGGTGAAAAAGCCAACGAACGTAACCATTTTTATGCCAGGTTTGAGACTGCCGACTTCTCGATGGAGCAAACAGTGGCTCTTCAGGCGCTGCCTGAGTTGGAAGCAAGTATCACCATTGAGCAGCGCGAGGTACAGAGACTGTTCGCTAACACCCGCCCTAGGAAGGCCTCTGGACCGGATGGCATCTCTGGGCTCATGCTTAAGTCCTGCAGTGAGGAGCTGGCTGAGGCCTGGTGTCCTATCTTCCAGAAGTCTCTGGACTCTCACACTGTTCCGTCCATCTGGAAAGACGCTATCATTATTCCTGTTCCTAAGAAGGCTAGCTGCAAGGAAAATAATGACCTGCGACCAGTCGCTTTGTCTTCTGTTGTAATGAAATGTTTTGAAAAATTCATTATATGTAAAGTGAAAAATGCAGTCAGTTGCTCTCTGGATCCTTTTCAGTTTGCTTATAGATGTAATACAGGTACAGATGATGCAACCTCAGCCATGGTGCACTTCATATCTAAGCACTTAGAGGACCCTACCTCCTATGTCCGACTCCTATTTGTTGATTTCAGTTCTGCCTTTAACATGATACAGCCGCACCTTTTAATTGAGAAGTTAAATGGGCTTAATGTCCCCCCCCTCATTATAAAATGGTATCACTCCTTTTTAACTAACCGCACACAGCGGGTCAGTGTTAATGGCACTCTTTCGGAACCCAGAACCATAAGCACTGGTGCTCCACAGGGTGTAGTCAGTTCCCCTGTGCTCTTTACTTTATACACAAACGAGTGCAGAAGCACCTACCCTATCAATCGCATCATAACATTTTCGGATGACACTGCCATCCTTGCTTTAATTAAAAAGGACAGTGACCTAATTGACTATTATTCTGAAATCCAGAGGTTTGTTAAATGGTGTGATGTTAACTGCCTGGTTTTAAATGTTAAGAAGACTGAGGAGATGGTGTTCGACCCCAGAGGTGTTGGGGACAGGCCTGTGGTCATCCACAAACAATCCATCTCTCAGGTCGCCTCTTACAAGTATCTTGGGGTTTTCATTGACAACTCACTCACCTGGAGCACTCATGTAGACAGCCTTTGTAGCAGATTACAACAACGACTACACTTCCTACGCCGCCTTAGAATTCATGGTGTTGACCAAAAATGTATGCTACTCTTCTACTAGTCTGTCTTAGAGAGTCTCATCAGATACGTCATTGCATCTTGGTTTGGTAACCTATCTGTACAACCAGGGGCGGATTTAGGATCGCAGGAGATCCGGGGCTTAGCCCAGAGGGAGAATATAATGTGCGCGCGGAGCGCGCCGGAAAATTTTGCCTTCAACCTTCAACTTACCACCACCTTAAAGCGGACAAAAGGCACTGGAGAACACATATACATTCACACCCTTTAATGAAGCAAACTAATTGTGGTGGTTCTGGGCACAGAGGGAGGTCAGCACACGTAGCTCCCCCTGTCAGTCACCATCATTTATATTTGTATAGAATTACATAATTGATGGGCTGAGGCTAGTTATGTTACAGTATGTATATCAGGGCAGACTCTGTGCTCACCACTTATATTGTATTGATTGTCTTGTCCTGTGTTATATGACGATATATTACATGTATTGTTGGCCTGTGTATAGTACTGTGAAATCAAATCCCCCCTGGGACATTAAACAAACTTAGTTAGTTAGCGTTACATCTTAGGATAGATTTGAGTCATGTTCTGTATACATACATACTACCATAAGGGCATACTTAATGTGGTTACTCCATGTTTACTAGCTGTAACATTAACGTTACATCATTCTTTTTCACTTGTTACTCAGTCAACCAGAGTGCAGATATCAAAGACTATCAGCCTGTTATTCACTTTATTTGTATAAGTATTATCCTTTGTTTGATTTCTTACCATGTACCGTAACAGTACCTTGCTATGTTTCATTTTCATTATAACATAACGTTATGTTATGATAGCCAGCTAGCATTAGCAAACCGGAAAAGTAGTGTCAGTGAGTCAGTCACCTTTCTAATAAGATTCACAAACCTGAAACATCATCACTGCTGGTGATGTTATTGTTGTCAGCTGCTGATACTGCTGCTGCAACAGTTATTGGCGCTTGTTTTGTTGAAAACAACTTTGGGATATCCATCCTTACAATTTTGCAAGTCAGGCACTGAATGAGATCACTTCTTCTTCAGGGCAGGGCAGGCTACGCAGTACGCAGGCTAATGTCGCGCAGCTGCTGCCTCTCTGTTGGACTCCGGTACTGCACGTTACTCACGAGAGTTTTTTTTTTTTTTTTTTTAGTAAAACATTCGGGGCTTTTCAGAAAACATCCGGGGCTTGAGCCCAAGTAGCCACCCCCTAGCGCCGCCCCTGTGTACAACTAAGGTCCAAACTGGTCCGACTGATACAGACTGCATGGAAGATCATAGGGGTGAAAGACCACTCATCCCTGCAGTCTATTTTTGAACAGGCTACTCTCAGACAGGCTAATAGAATTCTCATGAATCCCTCCCATGTCCTACATGCAGAGTATGAACTGCTGCCCTCTGGGAGGAGGTTCAGAGTCCCCCGCGCTAGATTAAATAGATTTTAAAATTATTTTATTCCCGTTTCTGTTAAACTTTTAAACTGCACCAGATGAATGTGAACATATCTTGCTTATCGTTTTATTTCCACTCTTGTTTTAATCAGGGCTGCCTTCTGTTTGTGTGTTAACATTCTGTATTGTCTGTTGCTCTTTGTTGGCTGCTGTGGGGTACAAGCCCAATACAAATTTCCCAGTGATGGGACAATAAAGTGACTTTTGACTTTTGACTTTGACTTCACCTGACAAGGCTCACATGTCCCAGGAATGGGTGGACCGAATAACAAGTTCCCAGCTCCATTTTTTTTTTTTTTTTTTTTTAATGATTCCCTAATTATTATTTTCTTTTCACCAATTTTACAGCTTTTTTAGCTTTTTTTTACAAGGTCCCCCCATGATACAATTTTCTATTTTTTTGTGACATTGTATAGGGAAAAATGAAACAAGAGTACCTCAATTTGACATGTAGCCTAATGTTGTACTGTATTTTTTATGGGGTATATTACACCCCATAAAATAGTGAAATATACCTGACATTAGTGATGGTGTGATTTAAGGGGTTAAGTTGACATCTTAAGACTTAATTCCTCCTGGAGCATGTTGGTGGCTGTCATTATCACAATTGGTTTAATGTTTAATAAATGTAACTTTTTAGTTTTAGATCCAGTAGGTAACATAAAGCTTTCTAAAATCTTCCCAATGGTTGTAATGACTATGTTTAATCGGTTTGTGATCAGGGAATGAGATAATAAATTATAGATAAATAAGTATTTTATTTATTTATTTTTGGTCTGGAAACAGCGCTTGTCCTACTGACATTCGGTTGGCTTAACATGTTGGTACTGGGGTGTTCAGAATTTCGCTGCATTGGCCAGAGGTGGAACTTAGCTC
Organism: Nansenia antarctica; assembly: GCF_963989245.1. Lineage (NCBI taxonomy): Eukaryota > Metazoa > Chordata > Actinopteri > Argentiniformes > Microstomatidae > Nansenia > Nansenia antarctica. Next base: position 15,740,012 of record NC_137681.1, on the reverse strand, counting down.
TTTAAAAAAAAAAAAAAATACTAGCGTTTCTTTGTCTACAGTATGTATATTATGTTGTTTGCATATATAACTAAGTAATCAAATTGACCTGCCATTTTAGCTTCTGTTTTTATTTGCCACGTATGCCAAACTTATGCCTAATGCCATCGTGAGAGAGTCGTAGACTTGTGCTTTTATCTTCGATTATTCTCAAGTATATGTGAACCTTGATTTTAAATGATCATTTACATTACACTTTTGGCATTTAGCAGACGCCTTTAAAGCGACTTACAACAAATATCTAGTGAATTATCTATCCATCAGTCATAAGAAAAATATCAAAATCTATGCTAGGACCAGGGGCCATTGGCAGTCACAGTTATTTATTCTTTATTATTATTATTTTCTTTTTTAAATTTACAATAGAGAAACTGTAGGCTACAGGGGGGTAGTGACTGAGGATGAAGAGGTCTTTAGGACCATTAGAGATGGAGCCTGAAGAGGTGGGTCTTCAATCTACGGCGGAAGATAGTTAATGACTGCAGTTCTGACAGCAGCAGCTCGTTCCACCAGGGGGCGCTAGGACAGTGAAAAGTCGTGACCGAGTAGCGCGACTGCTGCATCCACGTAGAGGCAGCCGCGCCAGGCGACGACCAAGGAGGTGGAAGAGCGGAGTGATCGGGCTGGGGTTTGGGGGCTGACCATCGCTTACAATTATGAATGAATGAATGAATGAATGGTCTTTATTTAGGGAGGGGCTGTGCCCTTTGCCGCCTGGTAGGCGAGCACTAGTGTCTTGAATCTGATGCGAGCTGATGCTAGTGAACGAAACTAAACTAACACATTTGACATCCACTGGAGTAGAAATGAGTCCAGGAAGAACAGGAGGAGCCTGTAAACAGCTTAGAATGAAACATGATAACAGAGCATTGTTTTTCACCATCAAAGATGTGCAAAACCATTGTAACTTATTTTTTAATTCGATCACAAGTTCCAAAAAAGAGATCCTTAAAGCCATAATTGTTCCCTAATTTCCCTTGGAGGATCACGGGAGAGAATTTCCCTCTTTCATCTGTGATTACCATAATTTTCAGGCTTTGTTGGGGAGCAGGGATTCCCAGTGAGATGCATAAAACCAATGAAGGACGCAGATTGACAATATCATCCTCTCCCTTGAGCTCCACCATCTTTTTTTTATGGAGATCAAACAATCTAAGCTCATTAGGATTAGCTCTGGTTCTTTTAGGAAGACCCTGTGATTCTAGGTCTGTCAGGGGGTGGATGAGGGTTGTTGGGCGTCATTGTACAAAGCAATAAGGATGATGGGGTTTGTGACTAAACGATGACCAGTGTATGAACTCCCTCGACCGCACAAGGGTTATTGCTGGATCCCCTTGGTGGTTGGTGGAACTTATTGGTCCACTAAGATTGCAGGGCCATCATGTCCTTTAGATGATGTACAGTATATTATAGTAATTATGCTGTACAATAGTACAAAAGGCTATGGGTATCGTTATATAAACTTTCATGAACAAGGATATTGTTTTTGTATCATAGGCTAGTTGATAGTTGATTTCAAAGTTACCTAACGAACACTTGAACTTGAATTAAATGTTGTGTGTGTGTGTGTGTGTGTGTGTGTATACTTGTATTTGGAAGTCTGGGCCATGTATATAAATGCACCATGAGGGGTCTGAGAATTGCTGCAATGTCTAAAAGAAAGGCCAAACAGGTTGCCAAATTTTGCTCTGTCTCAGCTATTATTGGCAGCTTGGCCGTGTGGAGAAGGAGGTGTTATGTGTACCCTTGAGTGTTCAGTGCTGCTTAGCCCCGAAATATTTAATTCCCTGTTTGTATAATATAATTTGTGGAACCAAATAAAGTATTCAAATGTGTGTGTGTGTGTGTGTGTGTGTGTGTGTGTGTGTGTGTGTGTGTGTGTGTGTGTGTGTGTGCGTGCGTGCGTGCGTGCGTGCGTGCGTGCGTGCGTGCGTGCGTGCGTGTGTGTGTGTGTGTGTGAGGCGAAGCTGGTGGAGGTAGAAATTGGAGGATGCCCTCATTAATGCAAATGCATGGAAATGAATGAGGAATGGTATAAATGAGCCTATCTTCCAATTTCTACCTCCATTAGCCTCCACTGATGTCTATGCTGTGTTTTTTGTTTTTTTTTACCAGCTACTGTCTGTGTATGTGTACTAAATGAAAAAAAAATATTAAATGGTGATTGAGTTCATGTACTAAGATAGCTATAAAACATGTATGCATATTATTAAAAAACACTGTTAAATTATCATTCGAAGTTGAAAAAGATATGCATTAGAAGTTGTTGCTGTGGGAACAATGCTATCATCAAAATTCAAAAAGCTGCAGGTGTATTTTTATTGGTAAAAAAAGCGTTCATAATAGTCTTGATAGTGGGAGATTTACTGACAGGTGAGTATCTACACAGAGAGATGCGAAGGTGATCGAATAACTGTGTCAATGTTGACAATAACAACTATGTTTTGATAGACATACAGTATCTCACAGTGGCCCAAAAGGCATATCCTAATCCAATGCTCAATAGAGAACTATGTTATACTGTCCAGAGTTACTGTATTATAATCAGCCGTATAACGATTTGATTAAGAGAGGTTTGAAGCATGTGTCAGTTAATTTCATACCATTGTAAGTGGCCAGCAGCTTACTTTACATCAAGGAAGGACTATTAAACCTCACTATGTGCGTCCATTGTCCAGCTGTAAAACAAAACTCGATCATGGATCCCTAGACTCCAACCAATCTATGTGGAGAAATAATTATCTTTATTAAAACAGGGCTCCTATGAGACCTCAGGGCTTTCATAAGACTGTTGTCAATAATTGTGCGGAACAATACCAATCTGATTGGAGATGTGAATGTGCCTTTGTTGCCCCTCATAGTATCTCTGCCCTGTGCTACAGTGGACTATTCAACCTGCTGTTATCCTAAAACCATACTTTTGCCTGAATGGGAGTCTATTTGTAACCTGTGCTGTACATACTGCAGAGCCTCAATAGCTTTGCTGTGTTCTGTTGTTACATTTACGTGACCCCTCTACCACATGTGATCATGTGGTCAGAACTAGAAAGTAACTACATATCAGAGTGTAATTCAAGTAGGATTTATTAGTTTCACATTTACTTTTTAGTTTAACTTTTTTTAAGATAAAAAGAAAATACATTAGTTTTGAACAGCATGGTTGTTTCAGCAGGGGCTAATATTTAGATGTGCAGTATCTGTGCCTTGTTCTTATCAAGTGTGGAAGTGTTAACTAGCGTCTTCCCTGTAATTTGTGAAGTGGCATATGGCCGTGTTCAGTCGCTATGAAATATTTAAAACCTGTTCACTGCCTGAAGCAAACTAGCATACACTATGGAGAGTTTGGGATTGAAGGTCAACAGAATACAAAAGTCTAAATTAAACATTGCAGGAGGAGATCTGCCACTTTTAAACAAGCCCCGGAGACACCTTCCTTGCTTTGGTTTTGTGAATTTCCCTCATACTGAATTTTAATGAGTATGAGTTGGCTTCAGAGAGGGACAACTTTTATGTCGCATCGTGATTGTCTTCGACTGTTTTAATTGTTTCATGTTCATGTTGTGCTCTTTGTGTTCCAACGGTATGCTATGACGCTAGAAGGGCTACTTCTAATCATCGTCTAAATCATCTGACTCTCTATTCTACTCTTCATGAGTCCCCACCTAACTGCCCTAACCTTTCAATCAGCAGGAAGCCTCCATCTTCAATTAGTGAGGTTTCTGATAGTCTGGCAAGTACAGACAGAGACATCTGCATCTGGCACTGCTTGCTATTACTGGCAGGATGCCTAGAGCTGATTGGTTGTGCATAGAGTAGCCAATACCCAAAGCGGATTAGGGTTGACCCAGTATTTGATCCATGCCTGCTTGGGTTGCTCTTTCTGAGAAACATGTATATATAGCCTTCATCCTCCTCCAAAGTTTTGGGTGGAACACTTAATGTACAGTATACTGTAGCTATGGACATACAGTACTGTACACACACACACACACACACACACACACACACACACACACATACACACACACACACACACACACATACGTACAAATCCACAAGCACACAGGTCATACACAGATGTGTAATGACCTTCAATTACATATATTGTAAGCTTGTATTGTAAATATATGCATCAATAAAAAATGTCAATCACATTTAGCCATTTTAATCACTGAGTTCCAACCAATTAAACAGACAGACATTGACTTTAATCAGTGGATTGGAGGGCTGTGTCATATAACTGATCCGATCATTTCATCCTTTTCACTCACACTAACCACTAAGTTATTCTCCCATCAAAAGTCACCAGAATTGCTTGTTTAACATGTTTAACACAGCCCCCCTTCATCCCTTGACCATTTTAGGCAGTACCCTCCTCACCGTAGCTCTCACTGTAGCCTTACTGTAGCCTCACCGTAGCCTCACCGTAGCCTCACTGTAGCCTCACCGTAGCCTCACCATAGCCTCACTGTAGCCTCACCATAGCCTCACTGTAGCCTCACCATAGCCTCACTGTAGCCTCACCGTAGCTCTCACTGTTAGTACAGGCATTATACAATATGACCTCAGACAAATTGCAACAGAATCTCTTTCAACTGTCCTAGTCTCATGCTTCATAACATATCAAAAGTCTTAAGAAATCCAAGTGGTGGAAAGTATTGAAAAATCTTCTTGTCTGATGTCCACACAAAGTGTTCAATATGTGTGTAAAAGGAAATTCTTAACCCATAGATGCATACAGGTAAGTGGGTCAAGATGAACCAGTGGGTTCGTTTTCTTGCAATATATTTGTAATGAAAGGTTTTTATCATTTCATATTCCAGGTATTCCTAAAATATATATATCAGACCATCTAACCCTAACCCATTAAAACATTTTTTTTTGACCTTTTACACTTTTTAAGTATGTTTGTATTACTAGCCCAAGCTTCCATAAGAGGGTCAAAGATACCTGCATGCATCTGATCTGGATGAAGTTGCTGTCCTCTATGCACAGTTGATGGAGGGATCAGTGTCTGCAGAGAAGGCTTGCAATGCTGATGTGATACTCAGAATAAAGGAACAACTCAAAAGCAAAAGTGAATACTTAAAATCCTGTAGCAGGACAGCTGCCCTCTGGTTGCAGTACATGGATATGGTGGACATACTTCGCAAGTTTCTGAGAGCTGAACGTACTGGCAATTGGGCACTGCACCAAAAATTTAATTTCAGAATAAAAGTCAGATAAATAAAATTTCAGAATAAAAGTCAGAAAAATAAAATGTCAGAATAAAAGTCTAGTATGTGCTGGATGGTGGAGTATTGGTTCAGCGCATCCCATGGACACGTGGATCCACATACAAGGACATCTGCAAGCTGTACAGCGAGTATGTCACAAGGAAGTATGGAGAGGCAGTTGTTGTGTTCGACGGTTATCAGGGCACATTCAGAAAAGACATGACACACCACAGGCGAGCAGGTGGGAGGACTGGAGCAGCCGTAACCATGGATGAAGACATGCCTATTACGATGAATAAAGACCTGTTCCTTTCAAACAACACAAGCAAGCAGCAGTTCATCAACATGCTCAGTGGTCACCTACAGAAGAACTGTCAGACGTACCATGCTCCAGGTGATGCTGATCTCCTCATTGTGCAAAAAGCAGTGCAGTCTGCCACAGTAACAAACACTGTGCTCATTGGTGATGATACAGATCTGCTCGTCCTCCTGTATACCAAACCAACCTCAAGTCACATGACCTCTTCTTCAAACCTGAGGCAAAGAAGAGCATGAAGAAGCCACGTGACTGGAACATCAAGGCCGCCAAGCAGCAGCTGGGTCCCAGTGTTTGCCCTCACATCCTCTTCATCCATGCAATAGCTGGGTGTGACACTACCTCCCGCATTTATGGAATTGGGAAAGGAGCTCCCCTCAAGAAATTCACAACCAGTGATGACTTCTGTGAGCAAGCTAAAGTGTTTGACACACAGTCAGCTACCACAGCATTTGTGTCAGCAGGAGAGAATGCTTTGCTGTGCCTGGACAATGGGAAACCTGGGGAGGGACTCGACTCTCTACGACACTATCGCTTTTGTGAGAAGGTAGCTATTAGCACTTCTCATGTACAGCCGCAGAGTCTGCCACCTACGTCAGCAGCAGCGAAGTACCACAGTCTTCGTGTGTCCTACCAGGTGCAGCAGTAGAAGGGAACCTCAAATGAACTCCTGCCACAAGAATGGGGATGGAAAGAGAGTGATGAGGCTTGTCCCTGTCCAAACTGACTTACCACCAGCTCCACAGGAACTCCTCCAGTTCATCAGATGCACCTGCAAGACAGACTGCAGCAGCCTGAGGTGCACATGCAAGAAGCATGGCATTGAGTGCTCTATTCCGCCGCCGGGGCACCTGCTTGGCCGTCCTTGTGCAGGGCCTTTATGGTCTGTGCTTGCTTGGCTGGGCCGGGTGTGCTGGTGTTGGGGCGAGCTGGGTGTGTGGGGCGGCGGGGGCACCGCGGGGGGGGGGGGGGGGCGGGGGGGGTCCACCGCTGGGTGCTGGTAGGCAAACTGCTTAGTAGTCGCTCTATGTGTAGAGGACTGCAAGGGAATTTTCCTGGCTACACAGTGTACAGGTTTTTTACCTTTGCTTGCTTGCGGCTCTGTCAGTATGTGAAGCGCATTGAGTTGCATCTTGTAAGAAATGCGCTATACAAATAAAATTTGATTTGATTTGATTTGATTTGTTGCATGTAGCAACTGCAAAGGATTGGGGTGTGCAAACTCATCTCAGGCTGCATGTGATGAAGATGATGACGATGAAGATGGTGAAGATGAACCAGACACCTACTGATAAAGTTTTACTTAAAAGTTAACATGTTTACGTTTTTGTTCAATAGTGCCAACATGTTGATTAGTGCAAATCTACCAGTCACATATATTTTGAAAGTAACATAAAAGTGATATTTTAATAATATTGTTTTCAATTGTTGTTAATCAATGCCTATATTAATGTTGATTACTGCCAATTTATGTTGCCTTGTATAAAAGTATATTAATTTAGTGATTCGATTAAAGTTTCAACATTTTAAAGCATTATATTTTTGGAAGCAAAAACGTGTTACCAGGTTATGGTAAAAAAAAAAATACTTTCCACCACTTGGATTTCTTAAGACTTTTTATATGTCATATAGGAGACATTTATGAGCAATAAACAGTTGAAAGATTTTCTGTTGCAATTTGTCTGAGGTTCCCCCCTCATTTCTCACAAAATGTAAAGTCATATTGACATCATACCAGCAACATACAGTAGTTTCAATGTCTATATCTGTATGATGTCTTTTTTTAACTCACCACTTCCGCTATCTGTTCAAATTAAAAGCCATACTAATATACTACAGTAACAGATATACTACGTATACGGTAGTCATAGCAGAAACCCCAAGTAGGCTTATATTATGTTAATAAGTTAAAAGAACATCAGCTTGAGTTAGATGTACGCTGAAATGACAGCCTGTACCTATTAAACCACTACCTACTGTAGGTCACGTTGCATAAAAGTGTCTGCTGAATGACAATTGAATACCTAAATGTTAGTGTTACCTGGCTTTCGATATGAGGGCAGATTCTTTGTTACTGATGGTCATTGAATTGGACATTGTTTAGCCAATGTAATGTAGGGGAGAGCAGGGTGATTTGAGCCTGTGGGGAAGTTGAGCCACCCCTTGTTTCTAGGAAAACATAGACAAAATTGGTTATGTGACCACACATTTTTGAAGAGTCATCCATTTTAGTCACCCTGTGATGGAGAGAGGCCCATGGAATACATGGTATTCCAAGTGATTATTTTATGTTCAAACAGTCATGATTCTTGTGTCTGAGCAATTACAGACGTAAAAAAAAAAATCTCACACTTACTATGCTTTAGGAAGTTACAATATGAGGCTATACTGTTACAAGTTTGTTAACTGGGGGTGGGGTTGAGGTAATATGAGCCAAAAAGGTCCAGTAGCCAGTGGCTGCCACTTAAGATTAGTATTATTTTACTATAATTCTACATTGCATTTTTAATGTGCCTCTACTTAGCCTCTCCCTATAGGCTCAACTTACCCCTAATTTTTTTTCTTCATATTTTGAAAACTGTTTATTTTAGATCAAAAGTGATTATTCCCAAGGATACACTACATCCTGAAATATATGTACATATACATAGTTGGAGACATTACTGTCATGCCCTCACTTTAAAGACACCTCAAGGAAAAACTGGCTCAACTCACCCCTCTCTCCCCTATGCATCATTGGAGGAAATTATTCATTCTTGTTGTATATTTTTACACATTAATAGCCTTCTTATATAACGTATATCTTACACATATATTAACGTATATTTTTATATATATATACATACATATTATTACAAATGATCGCGGGGAGATTTAAGAAGCAATTGTCGCACATGCGCAGACACACACACACGAACATGCACGCCCCCAAGGGTATAGGCCAATCAGAGGCCTAGAAGGAAGGATCACGATTGGCCAAGAACATACTGTGATGTGATTGGCTGAGAGACCGCTGTAAAACCCTGTGCTGAGGAGCTCCTCAGTCTGCTTCTGTCGTCCTCTGCCCACGACGTGACTGTTTGTGTGTAAACCTGATCCTGTAATCTGAGGACCCGATCTTATCTTTTTTGAATAAATACTCTTAAACTTTGGCCAGGAGTTTTTACCTCATTCTTGATCACCAAACAGAGAAAAGAGACTACAGAGTGGCGAGCCTTATGGGAGAACAAAAAATAGCCAGCCGGTTTGCAGCTCTTCAACAAAGGTGAGTAATCTGCTGAAGAACCCTTTGTTGGCAAAATTGACTGTAAATCAGATGGGCTATATTTAAAACGAATCTTGAAGTATATAACTGGGTAGAGGATAGGCAGAGAGCCGGGTTGTAAAACCTGTATTGGTAAAAGCGTTTTAATTGTACGATATTTTATCGTGTGTGTGGTATTGTAATTGTAGTACAGCAGAGAGTGAGCTGCTTGTAGGCTTGTTTTGGGAACAAGGTATTAGCAGAAAAGCTGAGGGAAAGACGTTTTCCCAGCGGGCTAATAAATGTGTTTTGTATCAGACAATAGTCTGATGGAGTGTAAAAGAATGAGAATTCTTGGTTAATGTGTTTTGTAAGTAAGGGTTTAGTCCGTGTTTGTCAGGAGATAGCTCTATTCGATGGTATGGAATCTGAATTCCTAGTTTGAAAGAGCAGAGTCCGTGTTTGTGAGCAGAAAATAGCGCTATTTTAAAGATATACATTGTTATTTTACTTGAGAACACGGAGAAAAAACGTGGCTTTAGTAGAAAGGGCGCCATTTTTTCCTTTGTGTGAATGCATGTCAGACACGTGGAGACAGGGCCTCTAGTTGAAAGGGCGCCATTTTTTCCTTTGTCTGAATGCATGTAGACACGTGGACACACAGAGCCTAGTAGAAAGCATACGCCATTTTAGGAGTATTTGAATAAGATTATCTTGGCAAATAATACGTTTAACTGCATTGAAAGATATTCTTGAAATTGCTGTGTCGTGGAGAATAATAATTATTGTGGAAAAGCAGTGTTGTGTTGTAGTCCACAGCGATTTTCTTCAGAGGCGGTAAGTAGCAAATACACACGCGCGAGTTTGATAGATTTCAGTACTCATCTCTTAAAGATAACGATAAAACCATACACATAGACTAGTATTGATAAAGATAGAGATATAGTGAATTGATCTCGGGGTATTTCAAATAAGTTTAAAGGTACGGTTACTCGGAAAACAGGAGTTTACACGGGGCCAGCGCAGCCACATTCCACACACAGAGAGAGCATGCGGAGCGAATAGGCCTGCTTACAGAATATTGGTGAAAGAATCTAAAAGGTTAATGCATAGATTGATGTTGTGAATGACTGTTCAGTATTACATTGATTTAATTAATTACTTATCAGTTGAATTAATTATTCAGATCATTCATTTTCTGTTTCCCAAAACAATTGATTGATTCCATAAGTTTTAAATCAATGTATATGATGATATAGTGAATAATTCTAACTAATCATTCATTCCTTTCACTTAACAATTGATTTATGTATAGATTGTAAAAGTAAAAGATAGATTGTGAGTTTTAGGTAAGATATAGTCATTCTGTAAGACATTTTCAGTGTGGCGCCCTCTACTGGTCAGAACACGATAAAGACATTTTCAATGTGGCGCCCTCTACTGGTCAGAACACGATAAAGACATTTTTAATTATTTACTGCCATCTAGTGGACGAAACACGATAAGACATTTTTAATTGTTTGCTGCCCTCTAGTGGACGAAACACGATAAGACATTTTTAATTGTTTGCTGCTCTCCAGTGGACGGAATACGATAAGACACTTTGGAGCACGGGTCCTCCATCAGTGCATCCGTCTGAGGTCGATGAAATAGTCCTTTACAATAATAAATGGATGGTTACTTCAATTAATTTAAGTAATTACAAATTGATTGAATTAATTATTCAGATTATTTCATTTTCAGTTTTCACAAAACTTTGATCAATTGGTTTATAGTGGTCTAGGGATGACGGTTTCTTTCACAGGATTACATCAATGAAGTGTAAATGACTAAGTCTAGTTGATTGTGCATTCCTTTCGAGTAGCAGGTCGATTTCTTTACAGATTGTAATTGATAATTGATCATTTTGTTCCTTTCAAATAACAAGTCGATTTCTTTACAGATTGTAATTAATAATTAATCATTTTATTCCTTCCAAATGACAAGTCGATTTCTTTACAGGTTGTAATTAATATTCGTGTTTTACATCTTTTTATTTGAAGTTAAGTTCTTTTTTCACAGTTCTTGATTAAAGAATAGCAGAACAGTTTCTATCTGAGGATTGATCAATCAAGGGGTTGTGGATCAGAAAGACTTAGAGCGTGACCTGCTTTAGTAATTTGATAATTGTGTTGAACAGCCTTTGTAGTTTAATAATTAAGTTGACCTGAACTATAATTAATATTGATTGAGCAATTAAGTGACACACATTCATACATAATAAGGGAAAAAACATTTAGATTAAAACACACACACATAGATTACATTTAAGTCAATAATACACAATACCACTGAAACAATCCGTTGTTCTGGAGTTGTAGTGTTCTGTGTGGACAGTTGACACAGTTAAGAGTTGGACTAGCATCTGTTTAGCAGATACAGCAACAGAAGGTGGGTTGTAAGAAAAGTACACCTTATAGCATATTTTCAGCATATTAAGCAGTATAAATATTTCAGACATGGGAGCCAAACCCAGTAACATTGTGAGGGCTGTTAATACAGACAAGGGAATATTAGCAAATTCATCCCCTGTGGCTATAGTGGAAAAAATGAATCCTCTTGTTAAGGAGATTAGCAAAATGTCAACGAAATGGAATATTCGTTGGGCAGACATTGAACAACCATGGCCAGAAGAGGGCACCTTTGACTTACAATTAATTGCAACATTGGAGATACTTATCAATGCACATAAGGCGCATCAAAAAGGAAAGATTAGATCAGAGAAACGCAGGTTAGAGTTAGCTATTTTAGACCTCTTCAAGGTAGAGGGGCAGAAAGTAGCATTAGCTTGGAATGAGAAAACAGCTCACATGGATCCAGAAAAAAGAGATGAATTGGCCAAAGCAATGGAAGAGAAAGTGAACATTCCATTCTCACACACAGCTCCAATCTCCAGTCCTCCTCCCTATGCCAAGAGACTGGAGGACAATTCTCAGCGGATCTACCCTCAGGTCCCTGTCCTAAGTACGAGCGGAACCTTCACTATCCAAGATAAGGATGAAAATGTACTAGAGAGGGGAAGAGCGAGAGTGACCGTGGACTTCGAACCAGAGAACAGGTCAGGTGCCAAACAGAAAAAGAAGGAGGAGCCGAGGGGAAAAGGGGACGACAGGAGGGACAAGACGGATGACGGTGAAGATGGCAGTGGAGGTGATAGCAAAGATTCCAGTGATGACAGCAATGCACAAGGAGGCTACAGTGCTCCGATAAGAAAACTACTAGCCAGGGCCGAAAAGCAGGGAGGGAAAATACGCTATAAGAAGGGAAAAGAAGAAAATAGTTCTGAAGATGAGCAGAAGTCTCTGAAGGTAGGGAAGAGAAGAGAGAGCTTAAAGCAAAAGAAGAAGAAGCTGCAGGAAGACAGGGAGGAAGAGGAGGGAGAAAGGAGGGCAAGAAAACTCCGTGCGAAAATCCTAAGAAACGAAGAAGACTACAGACAACAGCTGCAGGACCTAGACGTAGAGAGAGAAACGTATCGTCAATCTCAAGCGGCATCATCACCTGCATCCCGGTTGAACTCCCCAAGGTCCGGAGCGACACCAAGGCGGGACGTAAAAACGGAGCCACAAGTAAGCGATTATGAAACAGCATCGGAAGAAGAGGCAACTCAGGGGAACTTCCCAGTGCTGATTCGAGGTAACCAGATGGAATATCGTCCTTGGAATCATACAGATCTGTCAGAAGTGATAGAAAAACTCCCAGTCCTGGAAGATGGTGGCCACCCCTGGACGACGCAAGTCGACGTGAGATTGACAGGAACGCACGCTGCTATGGGAGACTTGAAAAGACTCTTAGCTACCATTACAGGATTGGACACCATGCAGGAAATATTGATGAAGGCGGGACTTCATAGATATATCGATACATCCGTTTATGACCCAGAGCTCTTCGCAGCAAACAGAGGCAAGCTGTGGAAGGCAATCAGAGAAACATACCCTACTCACATTCACCCAGACAATGTCATTGTGAAGCCACTGGGGGGAGATGAAAATCCCCGGGGGTTTGTTGCCCGTGTGCACTCTCAATGGAGAAGTGTGACAGGGAAGGATGCCGAAGATAACCCGTTAGAAAAAGCCATAATCAGGGAAAAGATTCAACAAGGTCTCCCTACCCCAGTTAAGAACAAGTTAGCAGAAGTGGTGGGGCTACGACACATGAGCAAGGCTGTTTATATAGACAACATAGCACACCAAGTAGAATTATTTAGAAAGAAGATTCAGACACAGAAGGCACAAGACGAGGACTCACTCAGAAAACTAACTCAAGTGCAATTGACAGAAGGCAAGAAAACCAGAGAGAGAGAGCAGACTATAGCCCTACAGGTCCCATCTCAGCCACAACAACTGCAAATTGTCCCTCCCCAGTCATACCCACAGGGGCCACAAGGGGGGAATCCATACCCACAGGGGCCACCAGGGGTGCAAGTGGTTCCATACCAGCCATACAACCAGCCTGGCCAAGGACCACCACAAGAGGGATGGACCACAGCACCGAGGAAGATGCTAGGACCATGTTTCCTATGCGGCCAGTATGGACACTTAAAACGTACCTGCTTTAAGAAGAACCAGGGGGGCGCAGGGGGGAAACAAAAAGGAGGATATAGGCCCCCTGCTGCACCGGCTCCAGGAGTGGTGAACCCCTATGGAGGCCCAGCAGCTGCGCTATAGGGGTGCCCAGAAGATCCGAAAGGGGGGTGCCAGCTGGTGGTGACAAACAGGCCTGAAGATGAACCTACAATATGGGTGTCGGTCAACCAACGTCCATTAGAATTGATGGTGGACAGTGGAGCAGCCTACACCTGTCTGAAGCCTGAAGACGCCACGCACCTTCCTATGTCTGGGAAATATGTGAAGACAATCGGATTCGAGGGAATTAAACAGCTGATCCCTACCACTGAGCTTGTAAGCTTAGAGTACAAAGGACAGAGAGCAGATCTGTCAATACTTGTATCAGAACACACGCCAATAGGGCTACTAGGGAGAGATGCACTATGCCAGTTAAATTGTACCGTGAAATGCACACCTGACGGCTGTCAGGTGACAGTGCCACAAGAGAACAGACAGCTGTCTGTCATGATGGACAACAACGCATCTATGGTATATTGGGTGGGAGGGCTTAGCCCAGACCTAATGGAACCAGCAAGGATGTGGGACAATTATATCCTGGCACACATGGCAGAGGCCAGAAGGCCTACTGATCCATTGCATTGTACACTCCAGTATTTTAGAGAAGTTGCAGATGCAACCCCAGATGAGTGGCTGAAGCATCAGCCAAAACAGGTACAGCTTAGTACAAGTTGTATAATCCTAGGCCCTCAGGGAGTGGCTATGAAGATAAACAGTGACACTTATCTAGATCAGGAGCATAAGATTGAGGGTAGCATCCCTCATGTGACACTTATGATATCTGAACACTATAAACAGAAGCATTTAGGGGCAATGATGGCAGACTCAGAAAAAGCCAGATTTGTAACGACAAAAGAAAACCCTGCTATCTGGAGGAGCATTGATGGACAGTTCACAAAACTGATGATCTCTGCTCAAGGAATAGGACATCCGCAGACTGTGAAGCTAATGAACCAGCTAATCCTTCCTGTACAAGCTGACAGAGACCTCAGAGAAGAAATGATGCAGAATGTGCCAGCCGACCTGTGGGCAAAGAACAGTACAGACATTGGATTTGTGAAATCAGCTCGTCCATTGAGAGTTGAACTCATACCGGGTGCAAAACCCCCTTGGAAAAACCAATACCCATTGAAACAGGAAGCAATTGATGGAATTGAGCCACAGATCAAAGGACTGTTAGAGGCAGGAGTCCTGAAGATAACTCAATATCCGTTAAGCAATACACCTCTTCTGCCAGTGACGAAACCTGATGGTTCATATCGTCTGGTACATGACCTACGGGCTGTGAATGAGGTAGTTGTCAGCTATCCAGCTGAAGTTCCTGATCCTCATGTGCTGTTGACTCAGATTCCATCTACAGCCAAAGTGTTTACAGTGATTGATTTATGCGGGGCTTTCTTTTCTATACCTCTTAGTGTAGAAAGTCAAGGGTTATTTGGGTTTACCTACAAAGGTCAGCATTATCAATATACCAGAATGCCACAGGGGTACAAACACAGTCCTCATGTTTTTAATCAGGTCTTGAGGGAGGACTTAGACGGGTTAGAACAGATGATAAGTAGTACTGCCATTCAGTACATGGATGACATACTCCTTTGTGCCCCAGATGAAGAAACATGTCACAGGGATTCCGTTAAACTGTTAAAGGTTTTGGCGGAGAAGGGACACAAGGTGTCTAAAAAGAAGCTACAGTATTGTCAGGAAAAGGTAACTTACTTAGGACAATCCATTACACAGGGACATCGCAGCGTCACTAATGAACATTTGGAAGCTATTCAGAAGGCTCCAAAACCACGAACGGTTAGGGAAATGATGATGTTTTTGGGCATTACTGGGTATAGTTCAGCATGGGTGGAGGATTACACTAGACTAGTCGCTCCATTGAGGGGGATGATTAAGGGAACAGGTAGTGATAACCTCCAATCTTGCATTACTTGGACAAGGGAAGCTGATTTGGCGTTTGAGACAATTAAACACAAATTGCAAGAAGCGCCAGCTTTAGCGCTTCCAGATTATTCCAAAGAATTTGGATTGTATGTTTCTTCTTCAGCCGAGGGGAAGTATGCCTGCGCTGTTCTTACGCAACCAACAGGCATTGGACCTAGTCCACAGCCCATAGCCTATTATTCTGTCGCATATTCAGAGGTAGAAATGGGTTTCGCGCCATGCTACAGAGCAATGGCCGGGGCTTATCTTATGTACGAGAAGGCAACAACCTTAACAATGGGGTACCCAATTACCATTCTCTGCCACCACAGTCTAAGGAACCTCTTGAATCAAGGCAAGTACACTTTGACGATGCCTAGGATTAGGGATTATTACAGGATGTTGGAAAGGGAAGATGTAACATTACTAAGATGTAACACACTTAACCCAGCAGAGACCTTGCCAACCCCAGAAGATGGGGAACCACACGATTGTGTGAAGGAAGCTACGAGGTACTCTAAGCTTAGAGCAGATCTACTAGCTTTGCCTTTAAAGGAAGCTGACGTTGAGTATTGGACTGATGGATCTTGTTACCGGGTAGGAGAAAATTTACGTGCCGGGTATGCCATAGTCCGATCCCAAAATTCGGAGTTCATTGTGGAACAAGCCGAGGCTGTTCCTCAGCCTTGCTCAGCTCAGTTGGCTGAATTGATTGCCCTCACAGAAGCATGCAACTTGGGAACCGGACAAAGAGTGACAGTATACACCGACTCTGCCTATGCCCACAATGTGTGTCATTTACATGGAGCTGTATGGAAGGGACGGGGTTTTAAGAAAACTGATGGTTCGCCTATTCAGCACCACGCTCAAATCATGAAGCTGTTACAAGCCATGATGAAACCAAGGGAATTAGCCATAGTGAAGTGTGCCGCACACAGATCTGACTCATCACATGTCACACACGGTAACAGGGCTGCAGATGATGCAGCCAAAGCTATTACAGGAGCAGACAAAGCAGGTAAAGTTCTGCTGGTCACACATGAAGTACAGTTACAGGGCATGGTCACGCTTGAGGATTTGTTGATGTTACAGAGTGAGGCAAATGCGCTAGACAAAAACCTATGGTTAACAAGGGGAGCTAGTCAGGATGACACAGGTCTATGGAGAAATCATGAGGGACTGGTTGTGGCACCCCCAGATTTATTAGGCATACTGATACAGGAAGCCCATGGATTAGCACATGTGTCCAGGGGGGAGGTTAGACGCAAGATCACCAAGGAATATGGTTTTTGGGCTCCATATTTGTTGGAACAAATAGACCATATCCTTGGTCAATGTGTGGTCTGTTTGAAGAACAATATCAGACCTGGAATACCAGTGGGAACTGGGCATATCCCTACCCCAAACGGGCCAATGAAACATTTAGTGATTGACTATGTGGACATGATTCGTCCTGTTGCAGGATACAGGTACATGCTAGTTGTAGTAGACAGGTTCAGCAGATGGGTAGAAGCTTGCCCCACTCGAAGAAAGGATGCTCAGTCTGTAGCAAAGTTCCTATGCAGGGAAGTCATGCCTAGGTTTGGAATTCCAGATAGGATATCGTCAGACAATGGTAAGGAATTTGTGGATAAGACGGTAAAGCTTATACTACAAAAGTTGGGAATCAAGCAGAGACTTGGGTGTATTTACTCACCTCAAAGCCAGGGGATAGTAGAGAGGATGAACGGGGTCCTTAAGAACCGTCTTTCTAAGGTCTGTAAGCATACAGGTCTTAATTGGTTGGAAGGACTCCCTCTTGCATTGATGGCCTGTCGTTCCAGTGAGATTCGAGGGCTGCACTTGACTCCCCATGAACTGGTAATGGGGAGGATAATGACAGCTCCCTGTGCACGAACCAGTGGGAAAGGGCCAAGTTTGGCTCTCCTGGAGAGTGACATGAAAGCCTATGTACAGTACATGACTAACCGGCAAAAGAGTATCTCTTCTTATGTGCTCCACAAACAGGAACGTGAAGAGGAGGTGAACGCACAGGAGAGGAAGGACGCGTTGCAACCGGGTGACAAAGTATACGTGAAGGTCTACAGACGGAAGTGGCATGAGGCTCGACGGGAAGGACCATACGAGGTCGTTCGGTGCACTGGGACTGCCCTCCAAATCAAGGGGTCCCCCACCTGGTATCACGTTCATCACTGCATCAAGGCACCCAATGAGGACGATGAGGGAGAACCTCAGCAGGATGGTGAGGAGACCCCTGGGGACGAGGAAGTCCACAGCTTGGACATCCAGGCTGACGAAGATGTTGGTGAGTATCTGCGCCGTGATGCAGATGATGCCGGGGGCCTCGTCCCAGACCCTGTCCAGCCCAGAGATGAGTGGGCCAACGGAGACCGTGAAGGATCCAGTGACTGCGACACCCCTCTTGGGGGTTCTACCAAGCCTGGTGTTGCCCCTGTTGTCACCCCTTCCGACCCTGACAATGCTCCAGACGGAGATGTCAGCAACCCGGGCGGCTGCCCGGACCGAGGTACCATTGAGAGACACAGACCTGTCAGTGATACACCTCAACCAGACAGACCCCGTAAAACACCAAGGCCAATTAGGAGGAAACTCAAGCCATGCCGTTTCAGAGACTAATATACCCCTTAGTGTTCCTACCCCATTGACTTCTTTGGACAATGTTACACTTTACTCACACACTGTTATGCCTGGACGTCAGAGAAGAATGATCACAGCAGGTAGAGCTTTTGTTTGCCCACATTCACGTTGTACTGTTGATGATTGTTTGATCTATACCGCCGAAGCGAACGAGTGGTATTTATTGGATACTACATATGTTACACTTGATCAACACTCAAGCAACACGCAAGAAACTCGTGTGACATTAACTAATGTTGACCAGGTGTTGAACTCGTATTGGTGTGCTAGACGTGATATCGGTGAACAGGTGTCTAGTAAATCCAACAATTTCAAGGACAAAGTTTGTAGGACCAAGCCTGACTTTCCACACCACTATAGGTTGGACTGTGAGAAATTTGTGCATAAATATGTTCACGTTGAGTTATCAGGAAAGGTTGAAAATGTTGCTGTGAAGGCTCCTACGAAGGCGATTGTAGTCGCTACTGACGATTATTTGTTGTATGATTCTAATCACCTGGGGACACGGTCCCACCCTAATTCTGCCACTAGTATCATGAAAGATTTTGCTTCAAAAATGAATTATTCTGATTGCTGGATTTGTCAACAGGTCCCTGTAAGTGCGTCTGCTCCTATGTTTTTCCCCATACCGTTAACTAAAGCAGAATGGCTTCATTATAATTGGCAGGGTTTAGCCCCATTTGTTTTACAGGGCAAGAACCAGAGCTCTTCTTGTCAGCCCAGCACGATTCTGGTTCCTTTAAATTCTTCCTATGCAGGTGTGGATATTGGTGTGTTGGAACGTCTGACAGCAGCGGTTAACAAACACCATAGGCCTAGCGGTGTGGGGAAGGTTATTATTGATAGGCTTACACATTTGTCACAACCAACAGGTCCGAAGAAGATATATATTATCCAAGCTATGTTCGCTCAATTAAATGGTACTGCATTGAGTCCTCATCTGTCATGTTCTGGGAGTGTGACTTCTACACGGTGGAGGGGTTCAGTTGTTATTTCTGGATTGAAATGTAAAGTTGTTGATTGTGCTATGGTGCCTCAAATGAAATTACATGATACCAATACTACCAGACGGCAGAAAGGCACCACGCAGCTTAAAGTCATGCCTCTCGTAAATATTACAACCTGTATTGACATTCAAGTACGGCCCAAGAGCAGCGCGGTTCGTCAGTTAGGGGCCGCGTCTTGTATAGGTGGAACCATGTTCTTGTATCCTGGTACGGAGCTTCAACTCCCGGAACATGTGTTTCTTGTGTGTGATAATGATGCATTCTCTAAGCTTCCTGCTTTGATTGAGGGTGTTTGTTATTTGGCTCATCTGATACCTTTGATTAGGAAAGTTACTCGGGAGGAGATGTCTGTACTTCACAAACAAGCAACCCATCGTAGTCGTAGGGCGTTGTCTACCGCTCAGAAGTTTTTTGGCCTAATATTCCCAAGTTATGGTGTCTACAACTCTCAGACTGAATTAAGTGCCCTATCATCCGTTCTTGAAAAACACATTAATGCTTCGGATGCTGTAGTATCTGCCCTGGCCACTGAATTGACTGAAACTAAGAATGTAGCTCTCCAAAATAGAATGGCTTTGGACATTATTTTGGCCAGTCAGGGTGGTACTTGTGCTTTGATAGGCGGTGAATGCTGCAGTTATATTTCGGATTCTGATAACGCTTTGTATGATTTTCATGAATCTAACAAGAAGGGTGTAGAGGATTTACATAAAGAACACGGTTGGAATATGTTAGATTTCTTTGATTCTGCTTTTTCAGGTATTGGTAATATGATCAGGTCCGTCGCTATTATTTTTGTTGTCATTATCATCTGTATTATGTTACTTGGTATTTTAATCAAATGTTGTGGAAAGTGTATTTCTGATGTTCCTATTAATGCTTTAATGTTGACCAACGTAGCTGATGAGCAAAAGCTGGATTCTGTTTTGCTTTCTGATTTTGTTTCCTCCTTTGATGATTTGTTTATTAAGTGATGTTTTATGATTATTTGCTTCGATTACTGTTTGTTTCTTTCTATATCATGTGATTGATGTCAGTTGAGAAGTGGTGTGGTGGTTATGCAAAGATAGGAAAGCGGTTCTGTTCCTAGCACAACGAAGAAAACGCTCTTGACTGGGAAAGGATATCAATCTGAGACAGCGGTAAAGGCTGTTCTCCAACTGGGTTCATGTGCTAGTAACCTCTGTCCCTGGCGCTTCAAGGACAAAGAAAACATCGGTCGTTGGAAGTTTCTATATTAATTTGTGCATGATGGACTGTGTTTAGTTTAATTGTGATTGTTATTTTCAAGATTCTTTTTATTATTGGTTGGTTTCTATTTTTTGCATGATGTCTTTGGGTTCTTAATAGTTATTTTTTTTTTTTTTTTTTTTTTAATTTATTTATTTTTTATATTTTCTTAGCTGTGATATGTGAGGTTTGTGTTTTTGTTTTGGTTTATGTGATCATTTAGTTTCGGAACACCCTCTGGGTGGTCCGAGGGGGGATGTGTTGTATATTTTTACACATTAATAGCCTTCTTATATAACGTATATCTTACACATATATTAACGTATATTTTTATATATATATACATACATATTATTACAAATGATCGCGGGGAGATTTAAGAAGCAATTGTCGCACATGCGCAGACACACACACACGAACATGCACGCCCCCAAGGGTATAGGCCAATCAGAGGCCTAGAAGGAAGGATCACGATTGGCCAAGAACATACTGTGATGTGATTGGCTGAGAGACCGCTGTAAAACCCTGTGCTGAGGAGCTCCTCAGTCTGCTTCTGTCGTCCTCTGCCCACGACGTGACTGTTTGTGTGTAAACCTGATCCTGTAATCTGAGGACCCGATCTTATCTTTTTTGAATAAATACTCTTAAACTTTGGCCAGGAGTTTTTACCTCATTCTTGATCACCAAACAGAGAAAAGAGACTACATTCTAAAGATAGATTCAAAACATTTTGGAAGAAATTTCGGAAGACACTGTACGGTAAAATAAATACCAGTCACACCAGACTAAAGCAGACCTGTTTTGCAAGAGAAACAGCTCTATTAAGAGAACCACTGACCTTTAGTTCATGCGGTAACCTGTTATTGATTGAAAACCGAGTTCATATTCTTATTTTCAGTCTAATAATGCACCATCTACAACCAATGATTAGAGAGCTAAGTAGAGACAGCATTGGTGTTGACATTCTGGGCGTCCTCTGACAGGAGGTTAGCTAATAACTGCTCTATTTCAGCCAGTTGCATTTGTCACGGATCATGTGGTCCGGGATAGCACATTTATCTTAGAGGCAGAGGTTGGCACCCACAGAACAGAATGTCACCATGAGGCTGCCTTGCTTGTTAACTTAATCTGCTGTGAGGCTGAAAAATGGAGAAAGTGCGTGGTGTCTCAGTGATAGCAGGAAACAGGAGGCTCTTTTCGCAGACGCGCCGAGGCTGTTTTTCTGGCAAGATGAATCCCTTAAGAGGGAGAAAAAGGAAAGTGAAATGTCTGCAGGCTATCAGGACCTCGGCTTCAACAAGCTGGGTAATTTCATGGAAATTGAAAAGTCCAAATTGAACAACAGTAAGGGGGCTAGCAACAGGAATATAAACACTTGAACTTACAAATTGCTCTGCGTTTGAAACTCATTGTCACATCATCAAATGGACATCTCGGCATAAATATTCTCCAATGACTCTATTACATAACATGTCATGACATTACCCATTTCTTAACTCTGTAACACTTTACTTAAAGCACACAGGTATAATGGTTATAACTCATCATTGGCAGGGTTGATACTTTTTAATGTCTTGATAACATATCATGCAGTATCACATAATATCATAATGTTAAACTTACAGAAAATGGTTGATAATGGCTCAGGATCTCAATACAACGTTATGTAACATTGAAATGCAGTCATTCATCCTTATAAGGAATCACAGTGAATTATGAATGTATTATAATGCATTATAACTGTGGGCTATTATGCACTGCACTAATATAACGCCTTATACCAAAGTGCTTTACAATGGCCTCTCATTCACCCATTCACACACACATTCATGGCAAGGTACCATGCAAGGCGCCGGCCTGTTCATTGGGAGCAATTTGGGGTTCAGTGTCTTGCCAAAGGACACCTTGACATGTGGCCAGCCGGGGATCGAACCGCAGAACTGCAGACCTTGCGATCATTAGACGCCAGGTCTACCTCCTAAGTCACAGCCGCCTTGTAACTGTGGGCTATTAGTTAAGTGTTACCAATGGAAATCCCTTGAGCATAAGACCAAGACATGCAAACCTCTCTCTTATTTTTCTATTCTCAGTTTTTGCCATAACAATCATCTCCTCAGCAATAGTTCTACAAAGTTGAGGTGTTGAAATAACATCATACTGCCTGAAGAAACACTGTGTCGTGCAGAGAAAGGTGTTTTTTGTTTTTTTTTGTTTTTAGGGTACACACACACACACACACACACGCACACGCACACATACACACACACACTCACACACACACGCACACGCACACGCACACATACACATACACACACACACACACACACACATACACACACCCACACACACCCACCCACCCACACACACACACACACACACACACACACACACACACACACTATCAGACACTCTCATCTGACAGGAGAGCATAGCGCTCCCTGGAGCTGTGGAGCCCACAGGCCAGACAGGGATTGCCGGCAGAATCCCACCTCAACGCGGGAGAGATATTCCCTTTTATCTGTCAGTCTTTCCAATCTCTTCACATACAGTGTGAAGTCTGAACCAAGTTGAACAGTTTTTTTGGTATTTTTTTTAAAGTGCAATGCACATCATTTTAAATAGAGAAACTTCAGCGTGAAAAACTGCTGTGTGAAAAGATAGAATAGGTCAGGGGTGCTTCTTATTTTCACAAAGAAGATGGCAGATCGATGTTTTGTCAGCAATGCGTCAGGAGTCGTTTGGTGCATTGTGAATTGTTCTGTCAAAGTAAGAGAGCTAAGTCGATGGCACTTTGAGAGTTTGACGTTGCTGGTTCTTTTATATAGTGTAGAACTGGCATAATTTTGTTCATCAAGCAATCTAATGGCTGGTAGCATCATTCTGCCCACTGCCTTTCAGCGACTCTCTTCCAATTTCCTTCACCCCCAGGCAGAGGACTCTAACTGTTTTCGCCTGTCATTGAGTATCAGTTAGAAAATGTGCAAAGCTGCCCTAATCTTTATTTTTAATATTAGTACTGTATGTCCTCCTTAAAATTAAATGTTCTACAAAGTAATTAGCAGTTCCCCAGGCAACCTGAGGCTCATACAATACCAACAAGGGACTTGTTGATTGTTGGCTTTACCTCACATCCATCATAGCACTTCCCTCCCAGTGCTTGCACCACACGTTTCTGATTTGTGTGTGATTCCCTGTGTGATTAGACAAATACTTTACTCAGTAAATGTACTCCCACACAGGCCAGATTTGAGTCGTTGTTATTCCAGGTTTATATGCACTGTGTGCAATAGCCTGGGGACAAGTTTACATACACAATAATGTCAATTGACATACTTTGACATGCTCTTATTGATGTAGAGGTGAGTGTACAGTAAGTGTGTAGCCTACGGTCAGTGTGCATTTACTCTGCAATGTTCCATTTTGTTGGATTGTGTGGCACCACATAAGACTGGTTACCATGTTGAGAGAAGCGACCAAACTCTCGCTGTTCTTGATGGCACCACATCCGCTCGCCTTTTTTCCCATAATTATGCTCCAAAATGTGTCGGTTGCACATACTGTACATTGATTTTTTTTTTTTTTTTATGTTTTCATGTTTAATGTTTCTCTTCCCCCTCACATGATGTCCTGCCTGGCATCAGTGATTACTTTTGATATAAATTATAGTTTCTCAACTATACCAAATTACTCCATGGACCTTTTACAGTACCGATAACAAGTATGTGAACCGTGACATTTAAATTAATTTAGCTTAACCTACTCCTCACATTCAAAGTGAAACAAAAAGTATAACATATATAATAAAGCAATTTAGAGAATAGTTAAACATTTATAATCAAAATCCTATGTGAATAAGTATGTGAACCGTTGGCAATGGCAAACCAAAATGTGTTCAAGGCACTCAAAGTGAGGGACTCAATCTATGCGCAAAAATAGTGGTTTACGTTATTTATTAATAAACATTAATCTCTCCGAAGATTCCCTGTCAATAATTAAAAAGTGGATAGTGCGTACTCCAGTAGATCAGGCCATTCCTCCGAATTGAACAGGGTCTTGAAAAGAAGCGGAATTGCAAATGCTAAATGCTCTGCTCGGACAGAATCCACAAACTGTGCTATTATCCTACTCCTATTATCTTAGAGCCAATACATTTTCTTTGAAAAGCAGTTATGATAATGGTCTTTATTGTCAGCTGTATAATTATGTAAAATTACATTATGTAACTGTCAAAATCAGATTTAAATTGCAATATGTAGGAGTCTGTCTATTACTTCTTTTATCTCTCTTTGGCTGTAATATAAATTCTGGGTTTGTATTGACATATCATCTATCATCTATCACCTTTAAGAATCTTTGCGTTTTGAAGGTTTGAACATACAGTATGAATACAGTATGTTATTTTAAATGTGATAAATAACAAAAATGTGATAAATATTTGTTATCACATTTTCCACCAGTGAAGTTGTCGTCCCCTTCTTTTTTGTTGTTGTTGAGATTCCACCTCTTCAGTTGATTGTCATCCTTCCTCCACCCAGAGACTCTCAGGTCTTCCATTATTCCCCCCCTCCCTCTCCCCTGGTCCTTCACTCCTCTCCTGGGGACCTAGAAGACAAGCAATCACTTATCCCTTTTCAAACACTGTTTCTCGCTTCACCGCCAAAATGTATCGTACCACGACATGGGCCATCACTGTGTGACTGAGAATTGACTGCAGCGTTCTCAATTTGTCAGTCTGTGTAGAGTAATGACAACAGGACCCTTGAAATCCGCTATGCACCTCCTAAGGATCAACCGTGCAAAAGCCCATTTCCTTATTCAGGAGTAATGCTTTACTTGTCAACAGGCTTGTCTGCGCTATTCTTAGATAATAGTCAAAGCACAGCATTGCCGCCTGTGCACATTGTGTAGTCACAGGGAACTGTCTGGTTTGAGTTGACTGTATTGAACATCCTGAACTGAAAGAAGGCAAAAGATGATTCTAAAAGAATTCTAACACATTTTGAAACAAAGCAGGCCTCTTACATATCAGCTTTTTATAACACATTTTATTCCATTTTATCACAAGACAGAGCCAAACAAAGTGTCTTTTTAAGCCACTATAACAACTTTTAACGATTAAATGATCACACAAAATGTTTTGACATACTTCATTTTTGGTGTGAGTGGAGTTTTTGTCCTGCCCTCCTGTAGTCTAAAAAAACTATGTTGGTCTCCTTGTTGAAAATAAGCGGCCAAACAGGCATTGTCAAGATGCTGTGAACCAGCCTCCTTTAAAGAGGCTTTGGTAATGTGTAATGATTACCGCAATGACAATGGATGTCCCTGTGTTACCAGCCGTACCATACTTTGGCAGAACAATTGAAACTGTGAGCCTGTTTCAGGAAATGAATACAGCACATTATCCAAGGCTCTTTCAAGCACTTAGAACAAAGAAACCTACTGTAGGTAAATGGAGAAAACATGCCTTACTACACCACTTAGATGTGGAAATGCTATTGTCTGCGGTCTCTCTTGATGTGTCAACGGTGGAGTTTTACATGGAGTATTATTCACGAGGCCTATTTTAAGAACTGATGAGTATTTGTAACATCATAAGCATATTAAGTAAGCGTGGGAAAAGCGTGTCCAGTCTTGTCCAATATGATGTCCAATATTGTCACACTGATGACAATCCAGTTCATACTATCATTATCATATCAAGGGACCTGCTTCCACCAATATTCGAGTCACAGATTATCAACAGCCTCATCAGGAATCTGAATTGTTCAACCACCAAAGCGTAACAACAACAACAACAACACTCTCCAAAAACAACTTACACCCCTGACAACGAGACAAAATAACCCTAAAGTATCGCTTTGAGCCTTTGTTCAATGTCAGTCGTTGCATTGAGTCGATATGAGTTATAGTCTCCCTGTTCAGCTCCTAACACCATCTGTCCCTGTTTACTCCTCAAACTGGCTCATGAAAACTTCATAGGTGCCACACCGGAAGGGGGAGGGGGAGGGGAGGAAACATCTTGCCAAACAACTTTGCTTAGAGTTCAGAGAAAGTGCAATAAAGAGTAGAGTAAGGATGCTAAGACCACTTCAAACGAGGATGCTGAGAGGCCTCTCTGAAAAAGTGGAAGCTGGAAATTTGGAGTGGTACATTTATGATTATTGTGATTATGGCAATTTTTCCACAGTGGTTCTGTCATTATTGCAGCATTGTAATTGGTCCTGACTGTGAGGGGATTGCATATTCAAGCTGGAGGAACTTGAAGGAAACACAAGGGCAAAACATGTTTACGATAACCGTGACATCCTGACTGAATGCAAAAGCAGGGTCTGTCTGGCAACAGTGGGTTTACTATCTGTGGGGGGGGGGTGTTCAGTGACCTTGAGGACGATGTCTGATATACAGATCTCAAAGCCTGCTGGATCAAATGTTTTGCTATCTCTTTCGCTAGCCTCTCTGTGGATGGAATACTTATGACGATAATTGACATTTGAGAATGGTGACATGGGAAGAAATGGGACAATAAACAAAGAGAGACACAGTCATTGAGGTAAATCAGTGTCATCGTATAAAGCTCCCTGCCAAAGGCAAGGTTTTTGCATGGTGTTTCTCCGGGGATGTTTTTCAGATGCCTCTCCATTAGCCTTCCAACTCGCTGTGCATAATCAAGTTGTCACTTTGACGGCTTTTCTGTGTGTCCTATAAACATGATTTGGCACCAAAAGGAGGCAGGTAGGGAGGCCGAGCCAAACTGCCTTCTGAAATGGGCAGGCTGGCCAATACAGAGAGGAGTAGATGAGTGCGTTGTTCTGAGAGAGGACGTTACAGACTAATACAGTATTTGCCTTTCGAGATGTCAACATCTGGGACAGATAGATCTGACCCATGGTTTTCTCATTACCTCATTACTGTTTATCTGAAGGTGTCATGACTGTCATCTGAAATTGCTTATACAGTTTTGTTAACGCTGTAAAATCCAACAATGGATGGTCGTTTCTGCAGTCAGGTAAGAACAGTGGCATAATATATAGCCTGGTGGACCAAAATGATTGAAAGGTTGACGGCCACATCTCACCAATATTATCGGCAACACAACTAACCCCATTTTACCATTCAGAATAATTCACACACAAAAAACAGGTCAAGCCACATTGACAGCATGTATTGAATTAAGGAACAGAAAACGAATCGGGTTACACTTTCAATCCAATAACCCTTAACCCTTATCCTATTGCATATCAAACGTTTGCAGTTGATAATTCATTGATAGTTTAAGCAACTGCAGATATAGGGGACTATCCAAATAAGGTGTGACTGCTAACTGCTCTTTGAATGGAAAGCAAGATCTCCTTTACAGTGGGTAGTGTTTCTCAACAAAATGTCTGGAAACAAATGTAGTGAAAGAGGAAGAGGATGGCCTGGTTTTGAATGTTCCCAGAAGCCCATAGCAGGTGTTCTCAGCGGTGGTGGGAGACGGATGCAATGTAAATCAAACTTCAGCCCCACAGATCAATGAAAAGCTCGTCTAAAGCTTTTTTGGCAGCAGGTCAATGCTTGGGTCGTAAACTCAGAGGGGTAGGTGGACAGAGAGATATGAGTGTTTCAGGAGTCATAAAGCCTGGGCAAACGGGTGGGATCCATAATGACATGTACCTACAGCGGTAGGTAGAAGTAGGTGCTTAGCGGCTTGTTTAGCAGAAAAGTCATCCATGACGAGAGCATGCACAAGAGATGTATGTGTATGTCATACACATAAGGTCATCATAATAATAACAATGTCATAATTATTATATACGTATTATTAGTATAATAATAATATAATACTACTACTAATAATAAGTCTTATTAGTGTTGTTGTTATTGTTATTGTTATTGTTATTGTTATTGTTATGATTATTATTATTATTATGTCATGTATGTCATGATATGCCATACACATGACAGAGATTTACATGTGATTTAAAGATTGTATTTAATCTACCGTAGCTACTGGCTGTGTGTTTTGAGATAAATTATTTATGCAGTCGATGATGACGTTGATGATGAATATGAACTCCCCCTCACTATTGCTTAAATGTGGCTGTACTCTGCTGAGATTTCAGTCAAAGAGACCTTCACTTCTGTCAAGTTCATTTAAGTGTTTGTTTTAACACTAATGCTGATCAAAAGGACCAGCATCAGATGCATTTTTTATTAGAGCGAGAAATGCGTTCCAACTCACTATAGTAAGTGATACGAAGTAGTCTCAAGCCAGGCTTTTCTGCATACTGATTTAGCTTTAAAAATATTTTTCCATCATCCATTTTCTAAAACACTACCTGTACATAGATGGAGGCTGGTGGAGACAGAAATCAGAGAACGTTCCATGCATTACAATGAGCCTGCTCTCCGGTTTCTACCTCCACCAGCTTTCTCTGTTGTACATGGTGTTCTGATTGATTGTTGATGTGTCCCAAGGGGGGAAGGAGACAAGGTAAACAGAGACGAGAGCAGCACTAGCAGCACTCATGATACCATCTCACATCAGAGTAAATCACATCTGTGACAATCCCTTAACACGCCACAGCAGCTGTCCTTAGTGCATCGACCTGTGTGTTTGAGAGAAGGCAGCCTACTACTAGCACCATGACACGGTCTCCCTGCAGAGGCTTAGCTGCTACAGTACTGTGCATGCCAACGTTCAGGGCACGTCAGGGCTTACAGAAATGAAGTGGGTGTAATGACCTGTACCTTTTAATTAGCTGGGAGTACTGTGTTCATTAACCAGTTGCGCAAAGTCTCCTTTCATTTGAGGAGAGTCCCTCCATTATGATGGTGAATGGATTTTTACAGAGCTTCTTTACAGCTCAACCCCAATCGTCCATTAGAGAGCAACACAAACACATCAAGCAATGCTACACGAATATAGTATGGCAAGGGAAACTGGTGGAGGTAGAAATCAGAGGACGGTCTCATTGTAATGCATGGAATGGTATCAAACACTGTGTGTTTCAGTATTGTGTGCCTATGTAATAACACTGTAATTAATCTGTAATTAATTAACAACAATGTTGTTGTTTACAAAGAATAGTATAGAATAGAATGGAAATGTGTAGAATATAATAGAATAGTTGGACATTCATAATGGTGTATTCAATGTGGAAATAGTTCTATTGGACCAGTATTGACCATAGATTCCTTCTGCTTTCATTAGAAGAAAGAGTGATCTCATTCATGTCTATGTGTTCATTTCTGGAGAGAGAGTGGAGCTCCATCTCTTAGAAGCGCCACTGAGCCTGAGAAAGATAGCAGAAAAAATAAACCTTGAAATAAGCCTGCAATAGTGGAGACGTCAGTCCGGCTAGCGGTTCGACTCTGATTAGAGTGGAAGGGAGCTGCTGGGCCAGTCTAGCTGCGATGGAAAAGCTAATGTAATATTGATTGTTTACCCGTGCTTATTGAGGGAGAAAGACACAGCCGCTTTTACTATGTACTACATGCCAGGTGAAGAACCTTAGACAACTCACACAATGTTCCTGGTCTCATACTGTGATACTTGACACCAGTGCAGCAAGCTTGTTTTGTAGTTGTAGGTTGAAGCAGGTACAACACAGTTGTAACTCAACACTGCGGCATCACTGCAGTATTACTGCCCCTTGGCTGTGGCGCACTCTTCTTGGCAGATCCGCGATGATCTGTGGGGATGAAGCCAAGCCATGAGCAGACAGGTTGCCCTGTATAATTGCCCATCTATCCCGTCCGTGCGGCATTGTCATCCGAGAAGAGCGGTGTCCGCACATTTTGATGCAAGGCCTTAATCAAGGCGGACATATGGGGAGGAGCTGCCACACCCAGAGGTTACGCAGGATGACATAGGGCTACGTAGGGCTTCCCAGGGAGACAGCAGGTTAAAGACGAGGCTCTGACAGGGTTGGCCCAGGCCAGGCTGACCTCCTGTCTGGGGCAAGCAGTATGGACAGCCTTGCTAATGAAGATTTTTCAACACTGTCATGCTGCTTCGATTGCCTGGCTAACCTGGCTAGACAGCTCTGCCCCAGGTTGGGCCGCACAGTGACAGAGATGTTTGGTCCCATCACTGAATGGACCTCATCTGCAGGGATACTGTAGCTTAGCTTGAGGACTGGCGATCAGGAGGCCGTTCCTACAAAGGCGATTAAATCCCATCCAGGTTTAAATCAGATCCGGGCGCTAATTTCAGCTCGCGTTCGGTTCCATCAATGCGGCTCAAATAATTCGCTGCTTGGTTGCTATGCAACCAATCCTTCTGAACAAACGTGGTAGCGACCAGGTTTACAGGCTGGTTTAGGTAATACGTGCGTCAAAAATGTCTCACACGCGGAAACTACATCCCGAACGACAGTTCCGTCAAGTGTCTTTTAGGAAATATTAGTTCCCACTTTTTACGAGATAGATAGTTTGATTGTGTGATAGATAGATAATTTGATATTTTGAAAGTGTGAAATAAAAAAGTGTAAAAATACTGTAGGTATGTCTATCAACTTGCATTCCACATCATCATGTTTGGCACAAACAGCTAGAGGTACGAAGGTGGTACATTTAACCGAAGCCTTCATGCAAATCGATTTACAATATATATATATATATATATATATATATATATATATATATATATATATATCTGTCTAAGTGAATTATCTATCCATCAGTAATCATAAGAAAAAATTATCTATGCCAATCCAGGGTCCAGTTAGAATAACATCATTTACTAGTCAGAAAGGCTTCAAACACCATTGTAATGGTGTCAGTTCTTGTAAATTAGCGTACACCATCATTTTATAGACTACATACTTTTTTAGATTAGATTTTAGATTAGATTCAGACAACGAAATGCAGTAAAAAGTGTGTCAGAAGAGGGATTTGAACCACCGTCTTAAAATGACCATGGCAGCAGTTAATACCACTATGCCATCATGACGATATGACTGTATGTAGCCTGCTGCTGATATCACCACAGTAATGAATATTCATTTATTAAAATAACAATATAACAATAAGTAGGGGCTTAATCGGTCAGCAATTTCTTGCCAAACCATTTCCCTCGCCTTGTTAATTGCGGCAGTATTGCACTATTTTACATCTTATTTTTCGTCTTCATAAAGATCAATAAGTAGGAGTGCTGCGCAATAAGTGGGACCGCTGCGCAGGGTAGTATCTTCATTTCGACAGTCGGCTCTTCTGGGCTCTTTATGTCTGCGAGCACGCGCCCAAATCAAGGATTTCCAAACCGGTGTTCTGTGAACACTGATGATACAAGGCTGATCCTCGTTCGAGGAATCACTTGAGGCTTGAATCACAATCACGAGTTGCCTGAATGAGGCATTTTAATCGCCGATATACTAATCCAACGTACGTGGAATAGCCCCCTGATGTGGCATGTTTCAAACCTGTGCCGTTGGCTCTCCCCTCCCATCAACAAAGTTATTCTTCTTCTTCTTCTTCTTCTTCTTCTTAGTGCAAGTGGAGAAAAGCAAACAGTGGGGTAGAAAAGAACTTGAAAAAGCTTCATTCTCTGACTACAGCAGCCGACACAACTTCTAGTGACAGGCAGCTCCTTTTTCAGACACTGTTTTGCTAGATTGCGCCTCGCACGCTTTCTTTTATCAGGGCTTGCCAGGCCAATTTCAATAGCATTAGCACTATCCTGAAGCTCTGACTAAGGCTCATCACACCCCTCCTATCCAGCTCTCCCTTTGATACACTCTCTGGCTGACATTTAAACACACACTGCTATATTTTCCCTGTTGCACGCTGCTACCCCACTGCTTGCATACATAACATTTCACGTCTCAAAACAGTATGTAGACAGGGTGTAAGCCATGCCTTTGCCTTATCTCTTCTTAGGTCAAGGTGTATTGTGTCCATTTGTGTAGCTTAAAGGTACTACTGTATATGGTTACTATGGGGAGCTAAGTGAGTCCCCTAAATAGACAGAAGTATTGTCAAAATGTTACCAGACAGGGGCACACCTCCTCACACCCATTATCAAAAGCTTACGTTTGTTAGCCTAAAACTGAGAAACTTGTGGTCTGATGAGATAAGAAATTGATTAACATTATATAATTAACCATACAGTCAATACTCAAGCCAAAATCAGATTCTAATGAATGTCTGGAGTTCAAAGCAGAAGATTCATTCAAATAAACCCATCTCAGCACTACCACAAGGTCACACTTGTAAAAGTTCAGCAACGGCGGGTACTAAAAAAGACTGAGAAAGTAACTGAAGGACACAGATACGGAGTTGGATTGCATCCAGTTGTCAGACTAATTCATTTAAAGTCGGTGCCCCTTTTATCGTAAATCACACTACATAATGAGCTTTTCACAGTGGCTTCCACTAATTGAAAATGTGACAAAGACAAAATACGATCACTTCGATCAATTTATTTGCCATGGTGTTAGCAGCGAAAAATGCTTTGTTGAAGACCTGAGTCTCATTTTTCAGTCAATGGTGGAGAAACAGAAAATTGGCAGGCTGACCCTGATGGGATCTGTGTGTAATGATGAAAACGCAATGGAAATCGCCCCGCTATAGCTTATCCTCCATAACTTGAAATCAACCACATTTTTAACCTTAATACATTATGTATTATTTTTTTTAATGCTTGGAAATGTACACATCTTGAGAACACTGCACACAGTAGTGCACGTCTTGTCCACTGATATCTTTCCCTATTTCAGTGGTATTTGAAGATTATTCATGGATCTGTTTTGAAATGTCTACAGCACTTGTAGAAGATGAATAGTTCAATGTATGAGTGTATCTAGCTATTTCTGAAACTCCGCACACATTCCTGCTTAAGTCAGCTTCCCTGTATATATTACCTTTCTCTTTTGATTCTTTATGCATTGCTAAACACTACAGGTTTCTCTTGAAACCGTGTGGGATGAGGATTGTCTGTTTTTATTGCCTTTTTAGTATGTGATGGTTTTGCCGAAGACAGAACACATCTGGCCTCCAGAAGAAAATGCTTCCACTGCATTAAAAAATGTGTACCTTCGGGAAATACGAGAAAGCTTCCCTAGCCTTCACAAGAAAATATTTCTCACGCCTATCTCTTCCCTGCCTTGGAATAAAATATCTTATTATCTAACCTTTCGTAATGCACTTTCTTTCACACCATTGGAGGATAAACAAAAAAAAAATAGTCAAATACAGCACATTGTGAACAGCCTGCAACTTTCAAACCTGAAATGAGGTCTCATCATTTAGGCTTAGTGTGGATTTCAGCACCATGGCTAGCTCCATGATTTTTTAGTGTTGCATCATCACTCTTTGCTTTCCCACAGCCAACCATAGGTTCAGTGTTAGGGGCACCTGGCTTTATACTTTCATTGAAACTCCCCTAATCATTGTACCAGCTTTCGCAAACTTCTCATTGGCCTTAATTATGTGGTCCCAGAGCATAGGTTTACAGTGGAGAGTAACGAGAAGAGATTAAAGAGGGTTTAATCTTAGAAAGATTTTCCTGTATGGAGGCCAGGTTTGGGCGGGGTAGAGATGAGAGTGTTTTATTCGCCCCACAAACCCAGGGCTAAAACCAGAATAACATGATCCTGTTCGGATTGCTGCTCAAGGACTTACCTTTGAAGACGTCCAGCTTGAAAAAGAGAGAAAGAAAGAGAGAGAAAGACAGACAGACAGGCAGAGAGAGAGGAAAAAAAGAGAGAACGGACAGAGAACTGACAGAGAACTGTCAATGATGATGACTTCATTGCAAAAACGGATTCTTAAATTCACTCCTCTGTGTCTTGAGTACAACTCAGTATGTTTGTTATTTCCCTTCAAAGGACAATGGCATGTCTCTGTTGTTGTACATGGATCATTGGATGATTTGTCTCTTTATGAATGTGTCTGTATTGTCAGTTCCATATTTCCCCCTCCGAACAAAAAATACTTCTGGCATCATTAGCCAGATCAAAACGACAGTTAGAGCTGTGTGATGTATCTGACTGCTGCAGTTGGCACACTCCAGGATGCACCAGCACCCGCAGCTCAGCAGGCACTGCTAATTACCTCAAAGCAATACACTGAATATTAGTTATTAAATTAGCAACTGTGACTGTATACATTACGGTCACAGTTGCAGAAACTAGTTGATGGTAAACCTCAAGCTGGGTGCTCTGGTCTCGCCTCCAATATGTTTGTTTACTCCAAACACACATTTATATTGACAGGTGCTTGTGCTGTGAGAACGAAGCGTCCATGCACATTGCATGGATGGTAGAGGCATGAAATCTACAGTGATGACGGCATCAAAGTTGATTCAGGCATCGTAATGAATACTAGGAAAACACATGACGAGTGAGTTAGCGTTCATCACAGCAGGATCATTTTGATGACATTCATGAACTGTACATGAGCCGATGTCTGGGATAGTGCTGTTGCAAATCATATCAACCTACAGTAAGTGACATAGGTGAGTCAGCATACAGTACTGTGTTCTGTAAGATTAGACATGACATCAGGCTCTTTCGTCTCTCTGTCTTCCCTCTTCTGCTGTTGCCAGATTCTCTCCTTCTTTCCCCTCCCTTCCTATCCTGGTGTGGCTAGGTTCTCTCCTCCTTCTGTACACTGGTGTTGCCAGATTCTCCCCTCCTTCCCTCTCTAGGCGTTGCCAGATTCATTAGGCAGCCTACTCTGTCTCATTAGATCTTGAGTACCACCAGCTTATTGTCCCTTCTATGTCCAGCAAGAGCTGTTGGCTTCTTATCTGTCATTACAGACGAAGAGTTGGAGAGTGGAGGCTGGTTGGACTGAGAGTCTCCCAAACCCTCCATGCTGACTGGGGTATGGGCCATGCATTTGATGTTGGGCTGATTTCTCCGAAGTCCACAAGTCTGGAACCAACCTGATGATGAGCAGATCAAGCACAAATGGAACTCTATAGCTCTTTTTTCCAATCTTTATGCTGTCTCTTTTACTCTCTCTCTCTCTCTCTCTCTATCTCTCTCTCTCTCTCTCTCTCCCTCCCGCTCTCTGCTCTCCCTCCTCTCTCTTTCTGTCTACCCCCTCACTCTCTTCCACTCCCTCTCTCATACCACCTGTGGAGTCAATACAGTATGTCACAGCAATTTTATAGATCATCACTCGATCAATCTCGAGTCAATTGGCTCACCCGCTACTATTGTACCATGACTACTATTTGACTCAAACACTAGCAGCAGTGGTCTATGCAACTGAACCACTAGGTCAGCCTGCTTTGCTGCTGCTCAGCCTTCTTCACTGCACAACACAACTCTTCCTTTTGATCATATGCTGGGACTCTACGTGGCGGCAGAACATAATTAGTTGTATGCTGCAGATCAACAGCTGCGAATCAATCCTGCGCTGCGCTAATCAACCGACTGAGGATTAGGAGAGTGAGAGCCCAGCTTCAGAGTGAGTGAGCGAACACAGTTTGTGCATTTCCACACATATTACGCTTAGACTGACTGTGTGTGTGTGTGTGTGTGTGTGTGTGTGTGTTTTGCCAGGTAACAGGAAACAAAGTCAACAGTTTAATACGGAAATCCCATTATAGGTTAGCAGATAAAAGAGAACAGCAGATTAGCCCTTTATAGATGTTCGGCCTTACAAAGGGAATGATTGGCTCATGCTTATTATGAGGCTGTGGCATTTAGATAGCCTAGCTTGTGGGTTAAATACCGTCTTTCCCTGTGATGTTACAAGACTTCTTAGTGAAATGATAGGGTTGCGTTGGCAGGGGAGGCGGGCCTATGAACAGCTGTCTCACATACGGTCCTTGTCAGAATACAAGACAAGACTGTAAAATGGCACAAAGACGTCATGGCATACACCGGGTATTTCAGGAAAAAAACGTGTAAACAGAAAGAAAAACAGTCCTCCTGATTGAGCGGCGGTGTGAGCTCCCTGGGGGGTCGTGACGAGGACAGGCAGCAGTCGCTGAGAGGACTCAAACGGGAGGAGACAAAAGACTATAAAATCGTTGTCACGGCGAGCCTCTTAAACATGCCAGCCCTTTTTATGGCAACCGTGACTTTTATGATGACAGTGATGGCGCGGCTGATTGAGATTCCCCTTACGTCCCCCGTCCCCCCCGTCCCCCCCGCCCCCCCCATCTCTTCTGTAGACGAAGCCCCCACACCCTCATACTGACCCTATCCCCCTCCTTGTCCTCTGACAGGCTCATCATGCTATCAAACACCCTTGAGTGTCTTGTCGCTTCCTCCTCTGCATGGTAACACACTGGCCTGCGGCAGGCCGCCACGGCTGGGCCAGAGAAGAACGTGAGACGAGTCTGAGATGAGTGACAGACGAGCCACAGGGACGCACCAGCTCAAAGGTCTGCAAACATCAGAAGGGGTTGTGAAGATCTGAATTTGTGTGTGTGTGTGTGTGTGTGTGCGTGTGTGTATGCATGCATGCATGGTGTGGTGTGTTGTGGTGTGTGTGAAGCTCTGTGTCCACTCTGTTGGACCGTGGCAGAATCAATACAGTCGTCTTTAATCTCCTAGCATGCTTGATTACCTTTGTTTGGGGCTCTAAATGAGTAACTCTGCACTGAGTCCACTGTTTCTCTGCCCTCAGAATACTCAACCGTGTAGCAGCTTTGAATAATAAACAGATAAGTCAGTCTGTCTTGTTTACTATGCTACTACTAGAGTCATACATATACACACACACACACACACACACACACACACACACACACACACACACACAAATGCCCTACATGCCATATACGAAGACAGAGACAGACTTGTTTCCTGTGTGTGGACAAATGGAGTTTTTCTGACCAGGCCCCCTGGGGGAGCTGCATCCTGAGCCCCTCCAAATGGACTGTCTCAGTGGTGTAGCTCTGCCAGAGGGCCCTCCTGTCTCCCGGTTAGAGCTGAGATCAATGGGACCCTCAAAGACACTGTCAGGATGATGGAACTACACAGACCTAGACGGTCGCACTTATCGCTATCTGACAAACTCACTCACAAGGTCTCTAATCCACAAGAATCCACACTGTGTGTGGGTGTGCGTGTGTGTGTGTGTGTGTGTGTGTGTGTGTGTGTGTGTGTGTGTGCGTGTGTGCGTATGTGCGTGTGTGTGTGTGTGTGTGTGTGTGTGCGTGTGTGCGTATGTGTGTGTGTGTGTGCGTATGTGTGTGTGTGTGTGTGTGCGTATGTGTGTGTGTGTGTGTGTGTATTTAAAAAAAAAAAAAATATATATTTAAAAAAGGTTTTAGAAAATGGTGGTAGAAGAAGGTTTCTCCTTCTATCAGTGGCCCCGAGCCTGAGCTAGAGTACTCTTCCTGCCACGAATGGTGGACTGATGATTCACATGCTTAGCATTCAAATGTATTGATTGTAAGTCGCTTTGGAATAAGGCGTCTGCTAAATGCCAAAAATGTAAATGTAAATGTGAGAGAGAGAGAGAGAGAGAGAGAGAGAGAGAGAGAGAGAGAGAGAGAGAGAGAGAGAGAGAGAGAGAGAGAGAGAGAGAGAAAAGTGGGGGCTATGATCAGAGGCTGATGAACCCTCAGGGGGGACAGATGACATGTTGGTTTAGAGGACGGGCAACTTCCAGCCCTGTATTCTTCAGTCATCTTTTCTCCAGTGTGATCTGTTGAGTATTACATAACATGTGAACTATATGTCGGATGATTCTTGAATTGATTGAATATGTCAGTCTACTCCAGATTTCATTTAATTTTTTTGCAATGTTGAAGATATTGACTGTGGCTTAAATTGCCACACACAAATTCACCTCCCCTTTTAAGTGAGGCAATAAAAGCTTATCAAATCAAATCCATTCCCCCAAAATGTATTACATACAACGACTACATGTCCATACAAACCCTAATGAAAACTGTAGTAGGGAGAACTCCATCTTCAAAAAGACATCAACTTGATAAGAAGGAGCATCGTGTCTTTGAGAGGCCCTGGGGGGCCCCAAGAGGAGGGCTGGCCCCTTACTTAAATGTTACCCAAACTCTAATGATAGTCGTCTCATGCAGTCAGAGCCAATTAGAACTCACGAAAGGGGCCAGACACTTGGACCTCAAAGTTACATTAGAATTGCAAACAAATTCAAACCTGTCTCCTTGTGCTATTCCCAGTCCGAAAAAAAGGCTGTTTTTTGGTGGGAAATAAGAAATAACCCCCTTTGCTCACCTCCTAAATATTCATTTGCAGAGTGTGCTGTTAACACCAATGGCTTAGCATGTGCTGTGAACTGATATTGATTTCTATGTTGCGCTCCATCTAGTTTTACTGCAGCACGGCACAGTTGCAGATTTTGTGGCAGCATCTCAAAATATGAAAACTGATCAATAATTGCTTAGAAGAGAACCAATTAAAATTACTTCCCCTTGCGAAACAACGTCTTTGTAATGTAACTCAGAGATTATTGAGTTTGTGTCTATCTGTGCTCCCTATGTTTGACAATGATGCTGCAGTGCTTCTTTAGAGGCCTGTTGAGGCTTCATCATAGAGAACTATCAAACAATAGCATAGTAAGAAGAAAGAGATGAAACATCACCCAGCCCTCAGAAGACTCACCCTGCATTAAAGGGCCTCTTTTTTTAATTAGGAAGGACGGTTATTGTTCTAACCAATGTTTCATGACCAGAGAATAAGAACTTGTTGTGCATGTCCTATTCAGCCATATTGCTGAAATGTTATACGGTTGTTTGACACGGATGGTAGCCTGGCTGTCTTGTTTTTGAAGGGGCAAATTAAAAACTAAATTGTTTGTCTGACTGGCTGAATGCTATACTGTGTCTGATCCTGCCTGCTCTATAGCCCTCCTTCGGGGTCTCTCCTGACAACAGATCTCTATCCCTTTACTCTGTATTTTGTAATTGACCATTTTTGCCGTAATATGAAGTTAATTGTTCAATAAAACCCAGGTAAATGTGAAAATACATCAAGTTCTATGGAACTCGAAAACAATAAAGGCATTGCAGGAGTCAGGTGTGCCTCTTCAATAATTGCATGGTTGCTATGGTAGCTGCTCTGGAAAACGCATGTGGTGGTGAATGTTAAAACTATTACAATCACTCCCATTGAGGGCATCACAACTCTCTGTCCCCCCCTGGTGTGTGATGGCTGAAACTGCAGCTTAATATCTTGCCCTGGCACATCATCACAGAGGTACTTACTCCTGCATCGGAGAAAGCTTCCCCCCTCCCACTTGAATGTGAGCAAATGTCATTGACTTGGTAATTAGCTGACTGGCTAAATAGGCCGGCCAACCGGTGTTCAGGTTCCCTCGTGGTTTCCACGGCAACTCCAGAGTCCTCACTTTTACCATCACAGGTCGAAATCCCCCCTCTGAGAGAGGCTAAAGAAGAATTAGAGAGGAGATCTGGGGATTAGCAACAAAGCTAACATGATTCAGAGTGGTAGATAGCTTCACACAGGGAGGCAAAGCCTTATATGACACATGGGAAAGTGTGGAACTCTGGAACCTGCCACCAGTGGGAATACAGCCAAATATGCACCGAATACACCAAAAGACGGCAGGGAGCAGTGTAGTAGGGTAGGAACCAGGCCAAATCCATGTGTCTTCATAGGCATACTCTGTGATTAAAGTGTCTTCATGTCCTGTGATGCACTCTCCTGATTTTTACCTCCACCAGACTCCCCTGATAGAGATGTGCTCTCCATTAGATTTTTCTCACAAATCTACCATTTACCATATAGTATCAATAGCTAACCAATAGCCTACATCAGTATGGAAGAACAAGAACATGATGATTAACTGGAACAGGGGGTTCTCACGTACACATCAAAGCTTAAATGTTGATGGAGGGGTGGAGAAGATTCCCCACCATCCCTGAGCCCTAATTTAGATCTCTCTAAAGTCTTAAACCTCCATTTAGCGCCCCTTTGCAGACCATCCCTCAGATGGTAGCCACAGGGGTTGCCTGGCAACAGCTCACAGAACTGGGAGAAATAGTGTTTGTGTGCCAATGCGGCTGTGAGACCGAGTTAGCCAGTTAAACTTAATCTTGCTTCCCACGGTTACACACATACCTCTCGCACATGCATATGAACATATACACACATAGACATACACACACTCCTATTCCAAAGCTCCTATTCCATCAGTGATGACCATTGAGACTGAACTGGGAACAGCTGGCTCCATCACAGTAGCCCTCAAAGACAACATTGTGAGGATGCAGAATGAATCGTAACAAACTGATAGAAATGTTGGGACATTGTAGAGCCAAATACAAGTCTTAATAACAAGTATGTGCTCCTTCATATAACTATAGGCCATAATTGAGATGCACCATTCTCCTGTGGCTCTATATGTGACAGTAGATGGTGAAACCAGGAAGACTTTTATTCTGAACATTTTAAATGTTAAATGTCAGCGTTGTTGAAAATCAACGACACACTCGCTAATCAAGCCAAAACATTGCAATGCAATGGATTTGGTGAGTAATCCCCACTACTCAACACAAACAAGTCTGAACAATTTGATTGGCTGCCGACTTGTTCCCGGTTTCATTAGCTGCCGTCACATATGGCTCTGCTATGGGAGGACACAGAGTTCCACTCCCCCATGTACATGGAGACATCTACAGCATAATCGGCTGTCATTTATTTCCCTTCACACCTCACCGCGCTCCCACACCACACTCTCACAGGGAAGGTCGGGCCACCTCTCCTATCCCTCCTGACATCCTACATCAAATGATTTCTCTTTAAAGCACAGAGCAAGGGTGTGACATTACCTGCAATGTGACTGTACCCACGGGACGTGAGTGACTCACTTCAGCTGGAGAGCGGGAGAGCGGGAGAGCGGATTAGTAATAGGGGTTTTGAAACACGTGTATGCCTGGATTGGTTAAAATCATCATGTGACTATGCACGTTCTGTACAACCATAGATACACATACGCATGTCCTATGCCCAGGTTGCCATCTGATTGTAAGTGTATTTTTACTTTTGGTCATTGTCATGTGAGATGCTGTACACCTTAACTGCTCCTCCTGAGACATCCACTACCCCCCAGCACTGCATCTCCTGAGACACCCACTTTTCCCCTTTACTGTGTCCACTATGACCTCTACTGCTTCTCTGTTCTACAGTGTCTATATAATAATAAATAAATAAAAATAAAAATGTTCCTTCTGTCACTGAGACTG
This sequence comes from Nansenia antarctica, assembly GCF_963989245.1. NCBI lineage: Eukaryota > Metazoa > Chordata > Actinopteri > Argentiniformes > Microstomatidae > Nansenia > Nansenia antarctica. The sequence continues at coordinate 15,698,573 of NC_137681.1, read as the reverse complement.
CCAATGAGCTAGATTACTCTTCCTGCTATGACTGGTGGATTGATGATTCACTTGCTTAGTCAAATGTATTGATTGTAAGTCGCTTTGGAATAAGGCGTCTGCTAAACGCCAAAAATGTAAATGTAAATGTAAATGTGAGATGCTGTAACTACTGTATAGCTACCCAATGCTATCCATTCTGTCAAGACGAGGCAGTGGCCCTAACTGCACAGCTGAAACACCTGGCTCAGAAGCTGGAGGTAGAAATGATGACCAGTGTATGAACCGCACAAGGGTTGGATCCCCTCAGTGGCTGGTGAAACTTATTGTGGTACAGTAACATTGCAGGGCCATCATGTCCTTTAGATGATGTACAGTATATTATAGTAATTATGCTCTACAATACTTACAAAAGGCTATGGGTATCGTTATATAAACTTTAATGAGCAATACACATAGGCCCATGAGGATACCGTTCTTGTATAGGCTAGTTTGTTATTAAAGTTACGCAACTAACAACAAAGTTAGCATGACTCAGAGTGGTGGATAGCGTCACACAGGGACAGTCTGGAAGTCTAGAACGTGCCACCAGTGGGAATACAGCCAAAATATCAACCAGTGTATGAACTCCCTCTACCGCACAAGGGGTATTGTTGGATCCCCTTGGAGGCTGGTGGAACTTATTGGTACGGTAACTTTGCAGGGCCATCATGTCCTTTAGATGATGTACAGTATATTATAGTAATTATGCTCTACAATACTTACAAAAGGCTATGGGTATCGTTATATAAACTTTAATGAGCAATACACATAGGCCCATGAGGATACCGTTCTTGTATAGGGTAGTTTATTTTTACAGTAATGTAACTAACACTTGAACTTGAATTAAAGTGTGTGTGTGTGTGTGTGTGTGTGTGTGTGTGTGTGTGTGTATGTGTGTGTGTGTCTACATGGAAAGGCTGGTGGAGGTAGAAATCAGAGGACGGGCTCATTGTAATGCATGGAATGGAATGAGGAATGGTATCAAACATGTGTTTGATAGAGTGTCTCCCCTGATCTGGCTCTAACCTAATGTATTATAACAAAGAAACAGGAAAAGAGAGCCTGATTGGGGAACTGCTTCAGCGGGAACAAAGGCCTTCTAGAACCCCTTCCCTGGCTGTCATGTACAGTACCGTAAAATCTATTCATATAGATTGGGTCTTTGCACATTGTCATCAAACTTGCCCTGGACTTCTCTTTGAAGTAACCATTCTCAATTCAAAACAATTACTTACCTATATTTCATTATAAAATTAACAAAACCAGAAAACAAGTCAGTGCGCAACGTTTCAGCGAGTTGCCTTTCTCAAGAGCACGTAGACCGTATAAATACATTGTCAGGCTTTTGGACGAATGACAACATTCCAGAGCTGGAGCAGACATCTCTGCTCCCTGACACAGATGGCTGGGTCTCTGTTGACAAATCTGACTCTGGACACTTTAGTGCTTTCACATAATGTCACAGAAGGCCTGAAATCTGTTTATTTGCATGTAGTTAAATGTTAGGGCTCCCTAGTGGCCCACAGGGCTGTTGAAGAGAACTATGGACTCCAGGGATTCAATGTTTATGTTGGTGGTAATAAGAGCAATAATGTGACTGCCTCCCTCGTTATAATTCACAGTGGGTCGCAGAGAAAACAATTTAATGTAATCACAGGATGAGCTACTCAGGCAATGTAAATATCTTGACACGATGTCGAGAATTAGATTGCAGGGTACGGATAATTCAATATGCAGTCTTCCTCGAGTCAGCTGAAAGTGTCATTTCATTTAGCAATTGAAAAGAAGGGGATTGCTCTTTGAGCAGTGACATCTTGTTTTTGTTCAGTGTAGTTGCACTGGGTGATTATTGCAATAAAGCAAATCAAAGGAAATGTTCATGTTCTGTTTAACACCTCATGTTACCACTCCTCATATGTGATCGTCTATCAATGCAGAATGACTGTTTGCAGCTATCCTGTAGGATTGGCAGTTGGAAAGGAGAGCACACCAACCACCAAGTGTTTTTTAGGAGGATGGTGTTCAGTAGGAGGTGTGACACAGACACACAGTGCTTGGCGGAAAGATCAGGGTGAGAGGGAGCATCTTATTCTAGAGACACCAGTGTGTCACTCCATGTCTGACTCAGTCAGACTCCGCATTCAGAACGTTTGCTAACTTTAGAGATATCCCCCAAGGTACAAGGTGGAATGGACAAAATGTAGGAAGCTGGAGATGTCATGATGACTTTATTCATTCTCATTATGATAGATGTCCCATCTTATGTTTGGGCCTATATTTCCCATTATCACCCAGGATTTTGCACTCAAAAAGGTCTTTTACACTCAAAGTCTGAATTGGCATGAAAAGTCATTCACAAGATGTCTCAACACAAGCTGGCCACTCAGAAATGTTGAATAGTTGAAAGTGCAGTACAAGCACAAGAATACAACAACATCTTAACTCCGCTGCAATGCTCACTGGTGTCTGGCTGCTGCTCACCTACATGTGGAGGCTAAGAGCCAGAAGAACTCCTGTTGTAGAACATTATATTCCTCATTAACACAGGGGAGTAGGAGGAGGGGGGATGTTGACTGCATAAGGACTGTGAGACAGAAGGATTTTGGGAGCTGGCCAGTGATGATGACTCTCTCCCCCTCTCTCTCTCACTCTCTCTCTCTCTCTCTCTCTCAACCCGCAGGCACCCAAGGTGGAGGACCAGATGTCTGTTTGAAAAGCAGAGTGAGTGAGTGAGAGAGAAGAGAGGGAAAGAGAGAGAGAGAGAGAAGAGAGAACCAGTTTGGCTGGTTAGACACCTGGACCTCTGCACCTCAGGAGCAGGAGAGCGATGTTAGGCAGAGCCAATGTAACCTGTGGTCTTTGATAACTGGAACAGCTGGCGCCCACCTAACCGATTAACTTTGGCTGGAGTTCAGGTGGAGCCAGAGGAGGCTTATGTTTGGAGAGGTCTTTGCCCTGTGATCAATGTAATTGGTTAATGATGGGGGAGGAAATTTCCCATGTGCTCTTTGCTTTTGTTAATGAGTGGGCAATGAGTACGCAAGAAATTCAGGTGAACCACTGTGTGAGTTGTTCTTTTTTTCCCAGAAACTAAATATATGGCAAAATATACAGTGGGGTGCAAAAATGTGGGCACCCCTAGTCAAAATGCTTTTTACAATTAATATCTAAGTGAAAAGAAGCAAACCTAACCTCTAAATGGTACAAAGACATTACACATTTCATCACATTTTAAAGCAAGATTCATTTTTATTTGTTACTTTTTACAGTTTCAAAATAATAAAACAAGGAAAAAGGCCTTGTGCAAAAGTTTGGGAACCCAAACTCCTCCTCGGACAACTATAACAGCTTGCAAACAACCTTTAGCCAACTAAGAGTCTTTCAATTCTTGTTTTGGGAATTGTTCCCCATTCTTCCTGGCAGAACACATATCAGAAATATTCTTCGGCCTTCTTGCATGCACGGTATGTTTGAGATCTCTCCACAGATTTTCAATAATATTCAAGTCTGGGGACTGTGATGGCCATTCCAAAACCTTAATCCGTCTTTCCTGGAAGTACTTCATGTTGATTTTGAGGTATGCTTCGGGTCATTGTTTTGCTGGAATACCCAACCTCTCTTCAACATCAATTTCTGGACTGACCTTCAAACATTAGCCTCTAGATTCTAGAGTCTAGAATCTCTTGATATTTGGTGGAATCCATTATTCCTTCCACCCGCACAATATTGCCTGTGCCCCCAGCTGCTACACAACCCCAAAGCATAATGGATCTACCTCCATGCTTAACAGTTGGCAAGGTGTTCTTCTCTACAAATGCTTCACCCTTTTTATCCAAACATACCTTCTTTGGTTGTGGCCAAAAAGTAAAATGTTGGTTTCGTCAGTCCAGAACCCCGTGGTTTTGCACTCCTTGAAAATCTGGTCCCAATTTAGGAAAATCTACAGATTAGTCTCTATGTCTACTTACGCTCCAATTGCAGCCAACCACCTGTTCCCGGCCTCCCTCTTAGATAATGCATTTGATCAGTGGTTCAGAAAGGGTGTTTTGAACATTAGACTGTTATATAAAGACAACATATTTATGTCATTTGATCAAATTAAGAATAAGTTTGCTCTGCCAGTGCATCACTTCTTCCGTTACTTACAAGTTAGACATTTTTTACGTAGTCCGTTTACTTCATTTCCTTCCCTGCCACCAAAAACATCTCTGGACTTAATCCTGGAAACAAAATCAGAGATTAGGGGAACAATATCTAGGCTTTGTACTATTTGAAATGGAGGACTCTTCACTCTCAATAATAAAAGAGAACTGGGAAAGGGACTTTGAAATAGACATATCAGAGGATCAATGGTCTAAAATACTTTAAAACATTCACTCTTCGTCTATTTGTGCAAGGCATGGACTTATTCAATTTAAGATTGTACATCAGATGCATATGTCCAAAAGCTTTCAAGAATCTTCCCTGAGGTTAGTTCTACCTGTAATAGATGCAAACAAGCTCCTGCCGACCTTTATCACACATTTTGGTCATGTCCTAGCCTAGCAGCTTTCTGGTCCTCCATATTTGAGCTTTACTCAGAGCTTGCAGGTCAGGTAATCGAACCATGCCATTTTCTAGGACTTTTTGCTGTTATCTCGATGGATATTAATCTACCAAAAGCACGGGTGAACTGCATGGTCTACTCCTCTTTTAGCAAGACGTCTTATACTTTTGAATTGGAAGGATGATCGTCCTCCCTCGTTTGGCAGGTGGATTTGTGATGTCATGTACTTTCTCAAGGTGGAAAAGATGAGATACACATTGCAGGGATCAACTGGGAGGTTTAATGCAGTGTGGCAGCCTTTCATTTTTTACGTGGAACGTCTAACAATGTCTTAAAAATGACTTTGTATTGTATATGTGAAGTACTCATGTTTCTGCTGTTGTTTTGTCTGTGTGCTTATGTATGTTATGTCTGTAATGTACTGTAATGTCTCTGAAAACTAAATAAAAACACATTGATCAATTGTTCGATTTATTTTCCATTTTCTGATGATGTTTCTGACAGTGGAAATGGGTAGCTTGAAACGTTGCGAGAGTTTTTTGTAGCCTTCTCCTTGATGGTGGAAGTGAACTATCTTGATTCTGACATCCTTGGACAACTGTTTAGAGGAACCCATGGTTTTTAACACCAGACACAACAGCCACTGCTTACTTCAGAATATATACTTCAACCCTGGAATTATATTCACCTGACTCATTGAAGCCCTGAAGTAAATCACCTTGGTCTGGGCCTTAGTAATCATCTTCTCAGAGGTAACAAAGAATAATCCAAAAGGGTTCCCAAACTTTTGCACAGGGCCCTTTTCCTTTTGTATCATTTAAAAACTCTGAAAAATGAAAATAAAAAGAAACCTTGCTTTAAAATGTGCAGAAAGGTGTCATGTTTAACAGACATTTAAACCAGGGGTGCCCACATTTTTGCACCCCACTGTATACAGTGGGGGAAATAAGTATTGAACACATCAACATTTTGTCCAGTAAATGTATTTTCAATGAGTTCATTCAAGTGAAATGTGCACCAGACTTTGGTATTAACTCAAACAATCCAGACAAAAAATCTAAACATTAAAGTCTATATGTAAATAAAGTTATGTGGAATGAAACAGGAAAAAAGTATTGAACACACTAACTGAAATGTATTCAATACTTAGTGGAGAAGCCTTTGTTTGTAATGACAGCTTCAAGGCACTTTCTGTATGAAGTAACTAATCGCCCGCAGTATTCAGGTGTGATTTTGGCCCATTCCTCTACACAGATTGTCTTTAAATCTTGAAGATTGCAGGGGCCCTCTTATGAATCTGGATCTTCAGATGCTTCCACAAATGTTCAATTGGGTATAAGTCAGGTGATTGACTGGGCCATTCCAACATGTTGATTTTCTTTCTCTGAAACCAATTGCTAGTTTCCTTTGCTGTATGCTTTGGATCGTTGTCCTGCTGGAAGATCCACCCACGTCTCATCCTCAGCATCCTGGTGGATGGCAGCAGGTTCATCTCAAGAATCTCTCTGTACATGGCTCCATTCATTGTTCCTTCAATGAAATGAAGTCTGCCAGTACCACAAGAGAAGAAACAGCCCCACACCATGATACTTCCACCTCCAAACTTCACTGTTGGTATAGTGTTATTCTGGTGATGTGCAGTGCCATTTCTCCTCCAAAAATGTTGTGTTGTGTGACAGCCAAAAAGTTAAATTTTGGTCTCATCTGACCACATGCTCCCAGTAGTTCATTGGCTTGTCCAAATGTTGTTTGGCAAACCTTAAACGAGCTTCAACGTGTATTTTTTTCAGTAGTGGAGTCTTGCGGGCTGAGCGTGCACAGAGGCCATGGCGGTGGAGTGCATTGCCTACTGTCCTTTCTGTCACAGTTGTACCTGCTGCCTCCAAGTCTTTCTGGAGCTCTTTCCTAGTGGTCCTTGGCTCTTTGGCTACACTTCTAAGTATCATTATGACTCCCTGATCAGAAATCTTGCGAGGAGCTCCTGTGCGTGGCCGGATTTGTGGAAGCATCTGAAGATCCAGATTTACTGGACAAAATGTTGATGTGTTCAATACTTATTTCCCCCACTCTATATAAAGATAATAAAGCATATTTGACTAATGGTAGCCACTACAAAACTTAAGAGTAGTTATCACTATATATACCAGTTTAGAGAGATAACAGAACACATGTCTGTGTCCCTGAAAATGACTCAGAACCTTTGTACTATTTTGTATAATAATAAGCGACAACAGATTAAGATTTGTTTGTTTATTTAATCATAAAAATAAACAAAAAATAGTTCCGCAACTGAACTTCAAATGGACCATTTTAATCACCTCTGTTTGTCTGCCCTAGAATTAGTTGCCCCCCTCAGAACAAAAAAGAAATGTCTCAGTGCAGCTAACTCATCCCCATGGATAAATGATGACATCCGCAACCTAAAAAGAGAGTGCAGAATAGTTGAGCGGCGGTGGAAGAAGACTAAGGGGACAGTTCACTTCATTCACATGAAGGAACTCCTCATCTCTTTCAACCTAAAAGTTGAGGATGCAAGAACCATATACTTCTCCAACCTGATCCACCTTAATAAGAATAAGCCTAAAGCTCTTTTTGCAGTTATAAACACCCTGGTTAATCCACCTCCTCCCCCAGTTCCTGTCTACTCTGATAATGACTGTGAACTATTCTTATCATTTTTTCTAGATAAAGTTAACAATATAAGATCCAAGATAACACCTCCAAACATCATCATTGTCGACCAGCCTCCTCCAGCTCCCTCGTTACGCCAGTTCAACATTATCTCCTTAGATCAGGGGTCCCCAAACTACGGCCCGCGGGCCGAACACGGCCCACCCCCACACTTGGACCGGCCCTTTGAACAACGTGTAATTTCTAACTGCAATTGCGGCATTGCACCGACGTGGTGGCGGGGGCGCTGTTTCGCAAATAATTGGAAATACATTTCCACCATAAATTGATGCAGAAAGGGCACAAATTGCATCTAAATTCACCAGAATGCAAGAAATTAAGTGTTTGATGCTCGTTTAAGGATCCCCAGACATCCCTGCTTCATGGGTCCCCCCGTGTAAGATGAGGGTCCTCCCTCAAGTATCAGACTGTAAAACTGATTATATTTCATTGACATATCACTATAGGTATAAATTCCATCCAAATTCAACTGTTTAGACTTTGTTTGCATCCACCAGTGCTCTCCTGCGCGCAATTGCTTTGCGCAACCGCCTCCATTCCACTCCGTTCCATATTATTTTATGTTAGAGACCAACCCAGGCCCCCCATCACAGAAAGGAAAAATGATGTGGCCCTCACAGAAAAAAGTTTGGGGACCCCTGCCTTAGATGATCTTACCCCAATTATCTCACTCATGAACCCCTCCTCTAGTCCTGTTGACACTATCCCAACCTCACTTTTAAAAGCTGTCTTCAATAGCCTCAGTCCCTATATTTTGTCTATTATTAACAGTTCCATATCCTCTGGGTGTGTGCCTGATCATTTCAAACATGCCATCATCCAACCTCTCCTGAAAAAAACAGGCCTTGATCCTCTAGTCCACAGTAATTACCGGCCAATCTCCAAACTCCCATTCATTTCGAAGGTCCTGGAAAAAGTTGTTTGTAACCAACTTTTAAAATTTCTTGACAATAACAAGTTGTTTGATAAATTTCAGTCTGGCTTCCGTCAGAAGCACAGCACCGAGACTGCACTTCTTAGAGTGTCGAGTGACATCATTATGAGGGCTGATGTCGGAGAGTGCTCAGTGCTGCTGCTGCTTGACCTAAGCGCAGCATTTGACACTATTGACCACGACATCCTTTTAAATAGGCTCCAACAGTGGGTGGGTTTAGATGGGGTAGCTCTGAAATGGTTTTCGTCCTATCTGTCAGGGAGAAGTGTGGCTGTCGCTATCGACAGCTATGTCTCCTCCACATCTCCCTTGGCCTGTGGGGTCCCCCAGGGTTCAATCCTTGGTCCAATCCTGTTCTCCCTCTACATGTTACCCCTTGGTGCTCTTATTAATAGTTTTGATGGCATATCCTATCACTGTTATGCAGATGATACGCAATTATATGTTTCTTTTAAACCAAGTGATCTCAGCAAACTCACCATCTTACATGACTGTATTGCTGGAATAAATAATTGGATGGCACAAAACTTCCTACAGTTAAATGCAGATAAAACTGAGATACTAGTTATAGGCCCTGAGAGTACCTCGAATGAAATTCGGCGGTCCCTCGGTTCATTGGCATCCAATGTAAGTAACACCGCCAGAAATCTGGGAGTCTTTTTTGATAGCCACTTGAATTTTGAATACCATGTAAAAAAGGTCACACAGTCATGTTTCTACCATCTTCGCAATATCGCAAAAATCAAACCAATCCTTACTTCTCAAGACCTCGAAAAAATCATGCACGCATTTATCTCCTCACGTCTAGACTACTGTAACGGACTCTACTCTATCCTCAGCCGCTCTTCTATTAACCGACTACAATTAGTACAAAACACAGCTGCCAGAATTCTCACTAACACATATCGCAGAGCTCATATAACCCCGGTTTTGGCCGCTCTTCACTGGCTACCCGTTAAATCCAGAATTGATTTTAAAATCCTTTTAATAACTTATAAGGCATTACACGGGCTGGCCCCTCTCTATATCTCGGAATTATTACAGGCAAAGCCCAATGTGAGATCTCTCAGGTCCTCGGACAAGGGCCTTCTGGTCATACCCTCGACCAACCTCAGAACCAAGGGTGACCGAGCTTTTGTAGTAGTGGCTCCCACACTGTGGAACGCCCTCCCAGTGTCGATAAAGAATGCTCAATCTATTAATTGTTTTAAGAACTTGTTAAAAAAACACCTGTTTCGTTTGCACTTTATTTTATGATATTTTCACCTGACCCACTTCTATAGGTCATTGTTTTGTTTTATCGCTTGTTGTTTTATTGCTCTTATGCCCTTATGTGCCTTGTGCTAACTTGTTTTTACCTGATTGTTTTTATGTGATGTCCACTGTACAGCACTTTGTAACTCTGTTTTGAAAGGTGCTTTATAAATAAAATTTACTTACTTACTTACTTACTGTTGCCTAGTAACGTGAACACAAACATGTAGTCTAATTAACGGTCATTTAGTAGAACATCTCTGCGGCGGAGTGATACATATAGTTAAAAGTCCCAGTGCTGTTATACTGTATATCAGCACTCATGGAATGCCTCTTGTCCAATCAAATCCAATCAAATGACTTGGTCGGAACTAACTGTTGTATAAGTTGAAATTGTTGTTGTCGCAAGAATAAGTGAACCTGTCATCTTGTCATCTGTTGTGTGTAGTGTAGTGTAGACTTGAAAAACAATCTGGCCAGATGGACCAGAAAAGAAAAACTTTCACACCAGAAAAAGAAAACATTTCACACCTCATGTTTATGTCACCTCTCTTACTTAGAGAGATATTTTTGCCTCATTAAAACTGAGAAACCATGGTTATTGACATGATATATTGACATGATCTGATTAGATTAGATTAGATTAGATTAGTCTTCTTCAAACAACACATTTTCAGTAAATGCATAATCACAACAAGAAAATTACAAATCTGAAGATGTAATTTAAATATTATTAAATAAACACTGTATACAGTAGTGTATAGCTTGAACATGGTTCAAACACATTTTGATCTCATGGATGTTCAGTTGAAGCATCCATAGCTCAGTCTATGAATCTGAGAGTATCCAGCCCCATCCCTCAACGGTTGACCAAAATAAGTGTTTTTTGTTTGAATCTCAGATTGGCCTTTTAACACCGGCTTGTGAGGTTATAAATGATAGCTTACTATACAGATCAGAAACAAGTTGACCACAGATCAATTGTGTACAGTAGGTTTACTGAGAAACCAACACATATCCCAGAAGCTATATTCTACAGTGAGCCTCAATTACAGGCTTACATACTACAGTGTAAGTGTCCAATTATCTAAGTCTATTGTACTGTAGCTACAGTGGGAGAGATGCAGAATTCATCTTTAACGTGTCCCATGTCATTAGGAAGTACACAACTCGGTCCAGCAGTCTAGTTGTTCGGCTCAGAAACCTTCCATGGAGCTGATTAACCCTCCCTCCTGGAGTTTGACTGGTCCCTGTGGTGGAAGTTGTCAGGGGAAATAGTACAGCACCGACACAGGTTAACTTATCACCACTGATTCCCGGCTCCAGATGGCGAGGATGCGGCATGGAGGGTCAGTGTGAGGGAGAGAGGAGCCCCGCTCCCTCCTGACATACAGCTTAGTCAGGGAGAGGGAGATTATACTGCAGACATCACATTAGGAAACTCCTCTTAGAGGGAGGATAGAGGAATCTCCTCTTGCTTTTTTATGGGGCTGCAAAGGTTCTGTTCAAAAGGTTGCTGCTCTGAAACAGTAAAGATGAGTTCTTCCATCCATTTAGACTTTTCAGGCCCCTGCCGCACCAAACTGTGCTATCCATTAAGTATGGATTGAGCCATGAGAGTTGGTTTCTCATTGTTGTGAAGGCCCACAGTTTAGTGCCAGTTTAGTTTCCCCAAACCAGCCCTATTTTGCCCCAGTTATTTCTTTGTTATTTTCTATACTATTTCTGTACGTTTTATGAAGGGTATGTATTATTCTTGTAATGTTTATGCATATGTTTGATGACGTAGTATATCCGGGGTGTGTCCGTGACCCGGATGCTACGTTCGGTGGTGTATATATAAGAAACGGAAGTAGTCCGCGAGTCAGTGTGGGATGAGCATCAGAACGAGAGAGACCAAATGAGAGAGAGAGTAACGCGAAGTCAATGTAAGATGGCGGATTCAGTACGACGCACACCGTGCAGAAGCTGAGGACGCCAGGAAAGCGATTATTGAGTGTACCACTGTAGCCCGTTTAGTTGTGTTCCCGTTGGACCGCCTTGCCAGCAGCCGGCTGTTCAACGTTGGACCAAGCGAGACGCCAGCTGGACATAATCGTCGCCTCCACGAGCGGACTGCGACCGAACACTGACTCCAGCGGAGCTTCGACGCGGACCACCGGACTTGGGCCCTTCACCTCGTTGTGGACCACGAAGACGGCCCTTTCCCTCCGCGTTGCTACGTCACCCCCCCCTTTCGTCGGCTAACTTCATCGACGCACATGCCATTCAACCAGGCCTCAACGCGCACCACAGCCCTGGACTATCAGCCTGTTCAGGCCAGAGACTATCAGTGAGTGATTGAGTGTGTGTGTGGCCGGCCGGGAGGGAATGTATATTTGGGGATGGATACATCAGTCATGTATAATAAATGTGTTGTTCATATGTGATACCGTTACCGTGTGTTAGTTGTTTGTATGCTAATGCTAAGTACAAGGCTAATGCTAATGCTAGTTCCAATGCTAAATGCTAATGCTAATTACAAGGCTAATGCTAATGCTAGTTCCCATGCTACTGCTAACGATAGTAACTGCTAGTCTAACGGTTTGCTGGCGCCCCCTGCCTGTATCCTCCTATACTGCCTATTTAGCTCCATTAGTTAGATAACCAGCCCCTTCCTAAATTATACAGTCCTTTTCAGCTACTCCCTGGTTACAATTGGTCCTTCGAGCCGGATAGGTAGTGTAGTGATAGCATGGCTGAGCGCAGCCAACCAGACCAGACAGTTACCCCCCCTTCTCCGCCCCCTGAGCCAGAGCCACGACCACAGAGAGTCCCGCGGTTGCCTCCGAGGTTACAGGAGTATGAGCTTGAGCTCGAAAGCTCACTGAGTGGTAGCGAGGAGCGCACTCCACGGGATACAGTGGTCGGAGAGGCCGAGGTGTCCGCCGGCGCGCGGGTGGCTAGCACTGAGACAGCCCTCACAGAGCACCAGCCTGAGGATGAGATGGCAGAACCGCAGGGTTTTGCCGTGGAAACGGACGAGCAGGAAGGAGAGGCCCGGTCCGACAGCGCCTGCGGGCGGAAGAGGGAGGGCCTCAGCCTCAACGATCTGCCTCCCAGTACGGCGCGCTCGAGACCTAGCTCCTGCCGCTCAGTGGCTTCCTCCCGGTCCAGGGTTTCCGTGGGCAGTTCTGCCTCTGGGGCGGATAGCCTGCACTCCAGAGGGAGTAGTGCCGCGCTGTCCGAATGTATGCGCCAACAGGCCGAGATGGCGTTAGAGCGGGAGCGCCAACAGGCCGAGGTGACGTTAGAGCGAGAACGCCTCCAGTTCGAGCGTGAACAAGAGAGGGAACGCATCCATTTCGAGCGTGAACGCCTCCAGCGCCAGGAGGCGCTAGAACGTGAACGCCTCCAGATGGACGGAGCGGAACGCGCGGCGGAGAGACAGATGGAGGGGGCGGAACGCGCGGCGGAGAGGTTCCGGCGACAGCAGCGCGTTCGTAACCCCGGGAAGTTGGGTCTGAGCATGGCTGCCTTCGCGGAGTTCCTACTGGAGGAAGTGCATGACACCAACGTAGACGCCATGGGTTACGCTGAGCCGAAGAAGGAGAGGGAGAAGGGAGACCGCTGGGACCGGCCGAGCTCGAACAGAGGACGCCCAGTAGGAGTGCTGCACACGGAGGAGGAGCCTCGGAGAGAGAGGAAAGCCCGACCTGAGGGAAAGGATTCCTCTCAACCCCCTCAAAAGGGACGGAGAGGTCCACCGCCATGTCCGTACTGCACCAGCGAGCACTGGTTCAATGAGTGCAGTGACTTCAACAACCTGAGTACCGAGGACAAGCAGAGGTGGCTCGAGGAGAACCAGAGGTGCTGGAACTGTGGGCGCGACCATCTGGCTAAGAACTGCACCTTGAGGAGAAAGTGCAATCGCTGTGAGGAGGTCCACCTCAACATTCTACACGAGGTCTCCCTCGCCAGGTCCACGGAGGGCACCAGAAGCCCTAGGTCCGGTCGCGCACCGGAAGAGGAAACCCCTGTCTACTACCTAGACTCGCCACAGAGCAGCGGCTCCAAGGTTCTACTGAAGGTGGTGAAGGTCCGACTGCACCACAACAACGCTGTGTACGACACGTACGCCGTTCTAGACGACGGGTCGGAACGGACCATCCTTCTCCAGGGGGCAGTGCGCCAGTTGGGGCTCCAAGGGACTGCGGAGAAGCTGACTCTGCGCACGATACGTCGCGACCTTAAAGAGGTCACCGGGGCGAGAATCAACTTCTCTATCTCCCCGGCGGGGCGGCCGTCGGATAGACATCGGCTTCAGAATGTCTTCACCGCCGACCAGCTAGCGCTCTCCCGCTACGACTACCCCCTGGAGAGGTTACGCGCAAGATATCCCCACCTACGGCGAGTAGACCTACATCCGATAGAAGGAGCGGAGCCAACCCTTCTCATCGGCTCGGACAACGCTGAACTGATCGTGTCGCTCCGTCCTCCGCTGAGAGGACCACGAGGCTGCCCGATGGCTGTTAAGACTGCGCTTGGGTGGGCCCTCCAAGGCGCTACCGAGGGGAGAGATAGAGACGGGAGAGCTACGTCATCCCTCCATGTCCGAACCGAAGAAGCAAACCAACCAACCGGACCGCCTGGAGTGGAATCTATTGCTGCCAGTGCACCTGGAACAGTTAGTACCACAAATGGTTCACCACAGGATGACCAACCAAAGAAGAAGTCTCTGTGGACAGAGCATAAGTCTCTGGATGGGAAGACCTACTTCTACAACACAGAGACTAAACAGTCCTCAGGGGAGAAACCAGACGACCTGAAATCTCCTGCGGAGCAAATGTTGTCTAAGTGCCCGTGGAAGGAGTACAAGTCTGACACGGGAAAGCCTTACTACTACAACTCCCAGACTAAGGAGTCCCGGTGGTGGCGCTACCGTGCCATGGCGGCAACAGCTGTTGCCGAGGAACACCTGCAGGTGGCCATGCACCCTCACGTGGCCGAGGTCAGCATTGACGCACCCGTCAACTCCGTCGAGTACACGTCAGCCATGGAAGTCTCAGCCCGTATTGTAGACGCCTCCAAGGAGGAAAGGCCGGAGTTGGCGAAGAAAACGTACAAGTGGAACCCAAAAGAGGAGGCCAAGCAGGCCTTCAAAGAGCTTCTGAAGGAGAATGGTGGTTCATCCAACGCGTCATGGGAGCAAACCATGAGAATGATCATCAACGACCCACGCTACAGCGCCCTGCCCAAGCTGAGGGAGAAGAAGCAAGCGTTTAAGGCCTACAAGGCTAAGAAGGAGAAGGAACAAGCCAAGCAGCTCAGGAAGAGGAACTGGGAGGCGCTGAAGAGCATTCTGGACAACATGGCCAACGTCACCTACCGCACCACCTGGTCCGAGGCCCAGCAGTACCTGCTGGACGACCCCACCTTCGATGAGTACGAGGAGCTGCAGAACATGGACCAGGAAGACGCTCTGATCTGCTTCGAGGAGCACATCCGCGCCCTGGAGAAGGAGGAGAAGCAGAAGACTCTGCTGAGGGAGAGAGACCACTTGTCCGAAGGTGCCGTGGTACTGGTGATCGACCAGTCCCTTCCACGCGCCGCCTGGCAGACAGGCAGAGTGACCAAGGTCCTATCACCTCATACCTCACGCTGCTAGAGCAGCCTAGCCAGTGTGCCTTCTTTAGTTAACTGAAACCGAGGGTTTCATGGGGCGGCTGTTGTGAAGGCCCACAGTTTAGTGCCAGTTTAGTTTCCCCAAACCAGCCCTATTTTGCCCCAGTTATTTCTTTGTTATTTTCTATACTATTTCTGTACGTTTTATGAAGGGTATGTATTATTCTTGTAATGTTTATGCATATGTTTGATGACGTAGTATATCCGGGGTGTGTCCGTGACCCGGATGCTACGTTCGGTGGTGTATATATAAGAAACGGAAGTAGTCCGCGAGTCAGTGTGGGATGAGCATCAGAACGAGAGAGACCAAATGAGAGAGAGAGTAACGCGAAGTCAATGTAAGATGGCGGATTCAGTACGACGCACACCGTGCAGAAGCTGAGGACGCCAGGAAAGCGATTATTGAGTGTACCACTGTAGCCCGTTTAGTTGTGTTCCCGTTGGACCGCCTTGCCAGCAGCCGGCTGTTCAACGTTGGACCAAGCGAGACGCCAGCTGGACATAATCGTCGCCTCCACGAGCGGACTGCGACCGAACACTGACTCCAGCGGAGCTTCGACGCGGACCACCGGACTTGGGCCCTTCACCTCGTTGTGGACCACGAAGACGGCCCTTTCCCTCCGCGTTGCTACGTCACCCCCCCCTTTCGTCGGCTAACTTCATCGACGCACATGCCATTCAACCAGGCCTCAACGCGCACCACAGCCCTGGACTATCAGCCTGTTCAGGCCAGAGACTATCAGTGAGTGATTGAGTGTGTGTGTGGCCGGCCGGGAGGGAATGTATATTTGGGGATGGATACATCAGTCATGTATAATAAATGTGTTGTTCATATGTGATACCGTTACCGTGTGTTAGTTGTTTGTATGCTAATGCTAAGTACAAGGCTAATGCTAATGCTAGTTCCAATGCTAAATGCTAATGCTAATTACAAGGCTAATGCTAATGCTAGTTCCCATGCTACTGCTAACGATAGTAACTGCTAGTCTAACGGTTTGCTGGCGCCCCCTGCCTGTATCCTCCTATACTGCCTATTTAGCTCCATTAGTTAGATAACCAGCCCCTTCCTAAATTATACAGTCCTTTTCAGCTACTCCCTGGTTACAATTGGTCCTTCGAGCCGGATAGGTAGTGTAGTGATAGCATGGCTGAGCGCAGCCAACCAGACCAGACAGTTACCCCCCCTTCTCCGCCCCCTGAGCCAGAGCCACGACCACAGAGAGTCCCGCGGTTGCCTCCGAGGTTACAGGAGTATGAGCTTGAGCTCGAAAGCTCACTGAGTGGTAGCGAGGAGCGCACTCCACGGGATACAGTGGTCGGAGAGGCCGAGGTGTCCGCCGGCGCGCGGGTGGCTAGCACTGAGACAGCCCTCACAGAGCACCAGCCTGAGGATGAGATGGCAGAACCGCAGGGTTTTGCCGTGGAAACGGACGAGCAGGAAGGAGAGGCCCGGTCCGACAGCGCCTGCGGGCGGAAGAGGGAGGGCCTCAGCCTCAACGATCTGCCTCCCAGTACGGCGCGCTCGAGACCTAGCTCCTGCCGCTCAAGTGGCTTCCTCCCGGTCCAGGGTTTCCGTGGGCAGTTCTGCCTCTGGGGCGGATAGCCTGCACTCCAGAGGGAGTAGTGCCGCGCTGTCCGAATGTATGCGCCAACAGGCCGAGATGGCGTTAGAGCGGGAGCGCCAACAGGCCGAGGTGACGTTAGAGCGAGAACGCCTCCAGTTCGAGCGTGAACAAGAGAGGGAACGCATCCATTTCGAGCGTGAACGCCTCCAGCGCCAGGAGGCGCTAGAACGTGAACGCCTCCAGATGGACGGAGCGGAACGCGCGGCGGAGAGACAGATGGAGGGGGCGGAACGCGCGGCGGAGAGGTTCCGGCGACAGCAGCGCGTTCGTAACCCCGGGAAGTTGGGTCTGAGCATGGCTGCCTTCGCGGAGTTCCTACTGGAGGAAGTGCATGACACCAACGTAGACGCCATGGGTTACGCTGAGCCGAAGAAGGAGAGGGAGAAGGGAGACCGCTGGGACCGGCCGAGCTCGAACAGAGGACGCCCAGTAGGAGTGCTGCACACGGAGGAGGAGCCTCGGAGAGAGAGGAAAGCCCGACCTGAGGGAAAGGATTCCTCTCAACCCCCTCAAAAGGGACGGAGAGGTCCACCGCCATGTCCGTACTGCACCAGCGAGCACTGGTTCAATGAGTGCAGTGACTTCAACAACCTGAGTACCGAGGACAAGCAGAGGTGGCTCGAGGAGAACCAGAGGTGCTGGAACTGTGGGCGCGACCATCTGGCTAAGAACTGCACCTTGAGGAGAAAGTGCAATCGCTGTGAGGAGGTCCACCTCAACATTCTACACGAGGTCTCCCTCGCCAGGTCCACGGAGGGCACCAGAAGCCCTAGGTCCGGTCGCGCACCGGAAGAGGAAACCCCTGTCTACTACCTAGACTCGCCACAGAGCAGCGGCTCCAAGGTTCTACTGAAGGTGGTGAAGGTCCGACTGCACCACAACAACGCTGTGTACGACACGTACGCCGTTCTAGACGACGGGTCGGAACGGACCATCCTTCTCCAGGGGGCAGTGCGCCAGTTGGGGCTCCAAGGGACTGCGGAGAAGCTGACTCTGCGCACGATACGTCGCGACCTTAAAGAGGTCACCGGGGCGAGAATCAACTTCTCTATCTCCCCGGCGGGGCGGCCGTCGGATAGACATCGGCTTCAGAATGTCTTCACCGCCGACCAGCTAGCGCTCTCCCGCTACGACTACCCCCTGGAGAGGTTACGCGCAAGATATCCCCACCTACGGCGAGTAGACCTACATCCGATAGAAGGAGCGGAGCCAACCCTTCTCATCGGCTCGGACAACGCTGAACTGATCGTGTCGCTCCGTCCTCCGCTGAGAGGACCACGAGGCTGCCCGATGGCTGTTAAGACTGCGCTTGGGTGGGCCCTCCAAGGCGCTACCGAGGGGAGAGATAGAGACGGGAGAGCTACGTCATCCCTCCATGTCCGAACCGAAGAAGCAAACCAACCAACCGGACCGCCTGGAGTGGAATCTATTGCTGCCAGTGCACCTGGAACAGTTAGTACCACAAATGGTTCACCACAGGATGACCAACCAAAGAAGAAGTCTCTGTGGACAGAGCATAAGTCTCTGGATGGGAAGACCTACTTCTACAACACAGAGACTAAACAGTCCTCAGGGGAGAAACCAGACGACCTGAAATCTCCTGCGGAGCAAATGTTGTCTAAGTGCCCGTGGAAGGAGTACAAGTCTGACACGGGAAAGCCTTACTACTACAACTCCCAGACTAAGGAGTCCCGGTGGTGGCGCTACCGTGCCATGGCGGCAACAGCTGTTGCCGAGGAACACCTGCAGGTGGCCATGCACCCTCACGTGGCCGAGGTCAGCATTGACGCACCCGTCAACTCCGTCGAGTACACGTCAGCCATGGAAGTCTCAGCCCGTATTGTAGACGCCTCCAAGGAGGAAAGGCCGGAGTTGGCGAAGAAAACGTACAAGTGGAACCCAAAAGAGGAGGCCAAGCAGGCCTTCAAAGAGCTTCTGAAGGAGAATGGTGGTTCATCCAACGCGTCATGGGAGCAAACCATGAGAATGATCATCAACGACCCACGCTACAGCGCCCTGCCCAAGCTGAGGGAGAAGAAGCAAGCGTTTAAGGCCTACAAGGCTAAGAAGGAGAAGGAACAAGCCAAGCAGCTCAGGAAGAGGAACTGGGAGGCGCTGAAGAGCATTCTGGACAACATGGCCAACGTCACCTACCGCACCACCTGGTCCGAGGCCCAGCAGTACCTGCTGGACGACCCCACCTTCGATGAGTACGAGGAGCTGCAGAACATGGACCAGGAAGACGCTCTGATCTGCTTCGAGGAGCACATCCGCGCCCTGGAGAAGGAGGAGAAGCAGAAGACTCTGCTGAGGGAGAGAGACCACTTGTCCGAAGGTGCCGTGGTACTGGTGATCGACCAGTCCCTTCCACGCGCCGCCTGGCAGACAGGCAGAGTGACCAAGGTCCTATCACCTCATACCTCACGCTGCTAGAGCAGCCTAGCCAGTGTGCCTTCTTTAGTTAACTGAAACCGAGGGTTTCATGGGGCGGCTGTTGTGAAGGCCCACAGTTTAGTGCCAGTTTAGTTTCCCCAAACCAGCCCTATTTTGCCCCAGTTATTTCTTTGTTATTTTCTATACTATTTCTGTACGTTTTATGAAGGGTATGTATTATTCTTGTAATGTTTATGCATATGTTTGATGACGTAGTATATCCGGGGTGTGTCCGTGACCCGGATGCTACGTTCGGTGGTGTATATATAAGAAACGGAAGTAGTCCGCGAGTCAGTGTGGGATGAGCATCAGAACGAGAGAGACCAAATGAGAGAGAGAGTAACGCGAAGTCAATGTAAGATGGCGGATTCAGTACGACGCACACCGTGCAGAAGCTGAGGACGCCAGGAAAGCGATTATTGAGTGTACCACTGTAGCCCGTTTAGTTGTGTTCCCGTTGGACCGCCTTGCCAGCAGCCGGCTGTTCAACGTTGGACCAAGCGAGACGCCAGCTGGACATAATCGTCGCCTCCACGAGCGGACTGCGACCGAACACTGACTCCAGCGGAGCTTCGACGCGGACCACCGGACTTGGGCCCTTCACCTCGTTGTGGACCACGAAGACGGCCCTTTCCCTCCGCGTTGCTACGTCACCCCCCCCTTTCGTCGGCTAACTTCATCGACGCACATCCCATCAACCAGGCCTCAACGCGCACCACAGCCCTGGACTATCAGCCTGTTCAGGCCAGAGACTATCAGTGAGTGATTGAGTGTGTGTGTGGCCGGCCGGGAGGGAATGTATATTTGGGGATGGATACATCAGTCATGTATAATAAATGTGTTGTTCATATGTGATACCGTTACCGTGTGTTAGTTGTTTGTATGCTAATGCTAAGTACAAGGCTAATGCTAATGCTAGTTCCAATGCTAAATGCTAATGCTAATTACAAGGCTAATGCTAATGCTAGTTCCCATGCTACTGCTAACGATAGTAACTGCTAGTCTAACGGTTTGCTGGCGCCCCCTGCCTGTATCCTCCTATACTGCCTATTTAGCTCCATTAGTTAGATAACCAGCCCCTTCCTAAATTATACAGTCCTTTTCAGCTACTCCCTGGTTACACTCATGTTGACGGACAACGAAGATGACAAGGGTCTGTCCGGGTCAGTTTCATACATTTTGGTGTTTTTTTCCAGATAAAAGAGAGAGAAAGAGTTTAACTTTCCACAGTCCATTCATCCACCAATTATAAATAAGGTATCGTATTGAGTTACTGGGTTACAGTCTGGTGCGACCAGGGCCTTAGAATCATCAGTGATGAACAGTACTGCAGCAGGTGGCTGGTGGAGGTAGACATTGGTTGACAGGCTCATTGTAATGCATGGAACGGAATGAGGAATATTTGATACAATTCCTTATTCCGTTCCATGCATAACAATGTCCTCCAATTGTTGTCTTCACCAGCCTCCCCTGGTGTACGATGTTCTGAGTTGTACAGCTTAGAAAAAGAGACCCTGACAATGTTGGTTATTGTAGATAACAGCCTGTAAGAGATCTAGACAATTTTCACAGACACAGCTTAAGCCTAATCCTAGACTGAAAAGCATCAGAGATTTTACATTCAAAGTGTAATTCAGTCCAGGACTAGGCTGAAGCCTGGGGCCTCATTTATAAAAATGTACTTGAACGTCATCTTTAACTTGCACGTAAGCAAATATTTCTAAATGGACATAAGCATTATTTATAAAACGGGCTGCGCTACGTCTGTCGTACGCACTTCATCTATAAATAACAAATATTATATATACTGTATATATTGAAATTGAACGCAGGTGAATGAGCTTTATATTTACACCTTGTCATAGCGGGGTGCAGACACCAGTGACCACTCTGTAAGTTTCTCGTCTTTGAAAACGAGTCTATGGTGTTTTTTGAAGGATTTTCTGTATGCCCATCCAGATCCATTGTGTATGTCAACATGTTGATATGGAACCATATTGTAGCGAACGGGAATCTTCTAGTGTAACTCGCCCCATGCGGGAGTCGAACCCCGACCTCCCACATAACCGACGGCCGCGCTAACCATTAGACCAAGAGAGTTAACTCCCTTGGAGGAGCTGTCAACGGGGCCTCATACGGGATCGTTACACTATCCTCACCGTTCGGGAAAGCGTGCCCTCACGCTTCACTATATCAAGTCCCTCACGTGGACACGCTCTCCGATGGCCTTCTTGTTGTGATTATGCATTTACTGAAAATGTGTTGTTTGAAGAAGACTAATCTAATCTAATCTAATCTAATCAGATCATGTCAATATATCATGTCAATAACCATGGTTTCTCAGTTTTAATGAGGCAAAAATATCTCTAAGTAAGAGAGGTGACATAAACATGAGGTGTGAAATGTTTTCTTTTTCTGGTGTGAAAGTTTTTCTTTTCTGGTCCATCGGGCCAGATTGTTTTTCAAGTCTACACTACACTACACACAACAGATGACAAGATGACAGGTTCACTTATTCTTGCGACAACAACAATTTCAACTTATACAACAGTTAGTTCCGACCAAGTCATTTGATTGGATTTGATTGGACAAGAGGCATTCCATGAGTGCTGATATACAGTATAACAGCACTGGGACTTTTAACTATATGTATCACTCCGCCGCAGAGATGTTCTACTAAATGACCGTTAATTAGACTACATGTTTGTGTTCACGTTACTAGGCAACAGTCCATTTGAAGTTCAGTTGCGGAACTATTTTTAGTTTATTTTTATGATTAAGTCATGTTTCTACCAACTACGCATCATAGCCAAGATCAAGTCCTTCCTCACCCCCAGTGACCTGAGGAGGGTCGTCCTCATGCTGATAACAGCCTGTAAGAGATCTAGACAATTTTCACAGACACAGCTTAAGCCTAATCCTAGACTGAAAAGCATCAGAGATTTTACATTCAAAGTGTAATTCAGTCCAGGACTAGGCTGAAGCCTGGGGCCTCATTTATAAAAATGTACTTGAACGTCATCTTTAACTTGCACGTAAGCAAATATTTCTAAATGGACATAAGCATTATTTATAAAACGGGCTGCGCTACGTCTGTCGTACGCACTTCATCTATAAATAACAAATATTATATATACTGTATATATTGAAATTGAACGCAGGTGAATGAGCTTTATATTTACACCCTGTCATAGCGGGGTGCAGACACCAGTGACCACTCTGTAAGTTTCCCGTCTTTGAAAACGAGTCTATGGTGTTTTTTGAAGGATTTTCTGTATGCCCATCCAGATCCATTGTGTATGTCAACATGTTGATATGGAACCATATTGTAGCGAACGGGAATCTTCTAGTGTAACTCGCCCCATGCGGGAGTCGAACCCCGACCTCCCACATAACCGACGGCCGCGCTAACCATTAGACCAAGAGAGTTAACTCCCTTGGAGGAGCTGTCAACGGGGCCTCATACGGGATCGTTACACTATCCTCACCGTTCGGGAAAGCGTGCCCTCACGCTTCACTATATCAAGTCCCTCACGTGGACACGCTCTCCGATGGCCTTCTTGTTGTGATTATGCATTTACTGAAAATGTGTTGTTTGAAGAAGACTAATCTAATCTAATCTAATCTAATCAGATCATGTCAATATATCATGTCAATAACCATGGTTTCTCAGTTTTAATGAGGCAAAAATATCTCTAAGTAAGAGAGGTGACATAAACATGAGGTGTGAAATGTTTTCTTTTTCTGGTGTGAAAGTTTTTCTTTTCTGGTCCATCGGGCCAGATTGTTTTTCAAGTCTACACTACACTACACACAACAGATGACAAGATGACAGGTTCACTTATTCTTGCGACAACAACAATTTCAACTTATACAACAGTTAGTTCCGACCAAGTCATTTGATTGGATTTGATTGGACAAGAGGCATTCCATGAGTGCTGATATACAGTATAACAGCACTGGGACTTTTAACTATATGTATCACTCCGCCGCAGAGATGTTCTACTAAATGACCGTTAATTAGACTACATGTTTGTGTTCACGTTACTAG
Organism: Nansenia antarctica; assembly: GCF_963989245.1. Taxonomy (NCBI): domain Eukaryota; kingdom Metazoa; phylum Chordata; class Actinopteri; order Argentiniformes; family Microstomatidae; genus Nansenia; species Nansenia antarctica. The sequence continues at coordinate 15,675,354 of NC_137681.1, read as the reverse complement.
GCAACAGTCCATTTGAAGTTCAGTTGCGGAACTATTTTTAGTTTATTTTTATGATTAAGTCATGTTTCTACCAACTACGCATCATAGCCAAGATCAAGTCCTTCCTCACCCCCAGTGACCTGAGGAGGGTCGTCCTCATGCTGATAACAGCCTGTAAGAGATCTAGACAATTTTCACAGACACAGCTTAAGCCTAATCCTAGACTGAAAAGCATCAGAGATTTTACATTCAAAGTGTAATTCAGTCCAGGACTAGGCTGAAGCCTGGGGCCTCATTTATAAAAATGTACTTGAACGTCATCTTTAACTTGCACGTAAGCAAATATTTCTAAATGGACATAAGCATTATTTATAAAACGGGCTGCGCTACGTCTGTCGTACGCACTTCATCTATAAATAACAAATATTATATATACTGTATATATTGAAATTGAACGCAGGTGAATGAGCTTTATATTTACACCCTGTCATAGCGGGGTGCAGACACCAGTGACCACTCTGTAAGTTTCCCGTCTTTGAAAACGAGTCTATGGTGTTTTTTGAAGGATTTTCTGTATGCCCATCCAGATCCATTGTGTATGTCAACATGTTGATATGGAACCATATTGTAGCGAACGGGAATCTTCTAGTGTAACTCGCCCCATGCGGGAGTCGAACCCCGACCTCCCACATAACCGACGGCCGCGCTAACCATTAGACCAAGAGAGTTAACTCCCTTGGAGGAGCTGTCAACGGGGCCTCATACGGGATCGTTACACTATCCTCACCGTTCGGGAAAGCGTGCCCTCACGCTTCACTATATCAAGTCCCTCACGTGGACACGCTCTCCGATGGCCTTCCTTCCATCCCACTTCTAACACCAGTGTAGCGAACGGGAATCTTCTAGTGTAACTCGCCCCATCCTAAATTTCGTTGTTTGGTACCTGTACTGTAGCAATGACAATAAAGACCATTCATTCATTCATTCATTCATTCATTCATGCGGGAGTCGAACCCCGACCTCCCACATAACCGACGGCCGCGCTAACCATTAGACCAAGGGAGTTAACTCTCTTGGTCTAATGGTTAGCGCGGCCGTCGGTTATGTGGGAGGTTGGGGTTCGACTCCCGCATGGGGCGAGTTACACTAGAAGATTCCCGTTCGCTACAATATAATCAAAAATAACCTTATAACAGGGCTTATAATGCTAAATACCGAGGAATCCTGGGGAATCACAATGAATCTCACCTTTATCACGCCTTAATTTAGAATGATTACACCATACAATAAAGGAAGACTGAAATACAATCATAAACATCAGTTCCCTTTAAATCTTGAATTAAACAAATTTTCTCTGCTGATAACAACATCATTAATTTTATTACGAGACACTTTCACTTCGCATGAATTACAGTAGGCATTAATGTGTTCGAGTGCAGCTCACATGCCCGTAATAACTCCGCATAACCAGTAGGTAATGTGCGTACGTCAAGTCAATACCTGACGTAGAGCTGCGATCGTTTCCACTGTAACATTAATTTTTATAAATCACTATTTTGACGTGGTTTTCTACGTACACCACGGGTAAGATCAAATTTGATCCAAAGTACTTTCTATAAATGAGGCCCGTGGTCTGTGAAACCGGCCCCTAGGTACTTAAGTAAAAACAGCACTTAGAATCTGAGATGACTGTATTACATCATAGATTTACTGCATCCAGAACTCATGTAGTGTGTTTAAAAATATTATTTCAGGCTTTTCTGTTATTTTGATAACATCATCCACTTAATCAACCAAACATCAAATGAATTCCATGCCCCCTTTGATCACTGATTGTTAATTCTCTCCCTTATTTCAAAGCCAACTAAATATTACGACTATTCCCCCGTGTGATCCAACTCTGGTCTTTTCACACGTCTCTGATGAGGTCTGGGCTTCTCTTTTATGGTGCTCATCAGAAGCACTGATTAGTACAAGTATCTTCAGTCTGTCTTGTTTATGTGTACGCAAGGGGAGTTCCAAGGTTAGAGAGATTTCCCGGGGAAGATAGTTTGTCGTCAAAGTCAGGTTTATGAGGTCATTATGTCAAATTCAAAGAACATACTGTACCATCAACTGTCGGGTCTCAGCTTTTCGATTGGCTTATGGAGTTGTTGGAAAAAAATACATTATGCGCCTGGGAAAACTAACTTGGAAATATCTGAAATAACTGAGCATTTTTAGTCTTTTTCTTTTGGTTATTTATAACAAATGTGTGTAGAATCTGTGGATGGTTCTTTTTTTGTTATGTGTTTTGTGACGCTCTTCAAAAACTGAGGCTGTGAGCATTGCCGACTTTGTTGTTGTTGTTGTTGTTATTTGTTGTTATGTATTTTGATGTTTTTCTCCTTTGTTAAATGTTCTGTGATGTTGTATATGTTTTTCTGATGATTTCTTGTATGTCCTGTGTGGACCCCAGGAAGACAAAAGGGGATACTAATACATTTTTCCACCTTTGAGAGTGGATCATAATATTAGATCAGATACTAACTCCAGCATTATGTAAAATGGCTTATCTACTGTTAAGTGATATGTAACTATGCTATAATCATGCTTTGGGAAATATCATTACTACCTTAAGATGATAACTTGAAGTTTATCCATTTAGATGGACACACTCACAGCTGGAAAATTAAGATCGTTTTCACAATAAATTAAAATGGCGTTTAAAATGGTGTCTTTTCTCCGTCAGAGCTTGGGGTTTTTCAGCGGCTTTGTATGTAATTATCTGGGGATCCGTTCATTTAGCTGTACTGAAGTGTAGCATAACTTCATTAGAATTTCAGACGAATGTGGAGAAGACACTCCTCTCTAAATTTTCGAACTTGAACGCCCCATTTCATGCTTAGGCTGAGAGCAGCTTGAATTCTGAAAGCTGGCAAGGCTCAGCTATTTAATGCAACAGTAAACTTGAATTTACTATGCTCCATAGAAACCCCTCCTTTTGCAAAAAATTTACAACAACAGACACACTTTCCACACTAAGCCGATCAGCTACAGTACTTATCTAAAAGCGAACATGTTGATTTATATTCAATTCAGGGTCATTTTACAGTGACAGTTGTTTAAAGAACTGTCCATTTTGCTGTGAAAATTGGTTTCATGAGCATGTCTTAACATTCCTTATCTGCATGCGCAATAACATAGGGAGTGCAGGAGAACTGTAATAATGTTTTGATTACATTGTTTTGATTACGTTTGATACATTGCCTTTTCTTTATAAAGCGAACCCTCACTAACCTTCCATTATAGCAGGGGAGGCTGGTGGAGGCTGAAATCAGAAGACAGGCTCTGAGTTTGATACCTTTCCTCATTCTGTTTCATGCATTTACAATGAGCCCATCCTCCAATGTCTACCTCCACCAGCCTCCATTTCGTTTTACCCTCAATTATCCCATTCTGTCCAACTTAAAACAGATTTAGAACAATTTAGCGTGATGATCATTTGTGACATGGTCAGGTGAAAAGGTCCGCATGCCGGTAATTCTCAAACAACAGTTTTAGGATCGCTAAATTTGTTAAATGGATTCACAATAATAATAATGCTGAGTTCATAGACGACTACAAGTGGTTGGCTGGGCCTGAACAAGTATTTCTGTTTCAAAGGGGACAGGTGACATGCCACACCAACCAGTATGTAAATCCATTTTACCGAGACCTACTGTAGGTTTTCACTGGACATTTCTGCAATAAAAAACCAATTTGTTACAGTACTCGTTTGTCTCTGTAGCCTACTGTTTGCAAGGTGAATGAATACAATATGACGTCTCTTTCCAATCGTAATCCCAAAAGCTTTTCATTTCACATAAACAACCTTACCCTTTCCTTGTGTGGAGTGCGACTGTTCAAAGACGGTTTGTAATTCAGTGGTGAGCAGAAACATTTTGAAAAAAAAGAACGTTTACACTTGAATACTCACTTCCGCAGGACACACATCACACACTGCTTACGTTTGAGTCTGAGATAGCACAGTTGGTTCAAGAGGACTATACCCTTCCTAGCACCCCATGGCATTATTTCACCCTCCTCTACTCCAAAGGGACCGTACTGGATTTGTCACTTGCAATTGGTGGGCAGGGCAGAATCGTGATTGAATCCGAAAAGTTTCTGCTGCCTGTCCAGGACTTTTGTCAGACTACAGTGTTCCGATGATGAAAAAATGTTCCAATTTTACACTTTAACAGGACCTTGTGAACCACTGACTGAAGTGTTTGTGGCTGACAGGAATAAGAATCACTTGAAGTTAACTTCACAGGCGGAAAGCTTTAAACCCTGAAATTACGAGATTAGTTTTAATTCTGATGTCTCAGCAAATGGGGTTGAAAGTGTTTTCAGAATGAGGTCTTTAGGGAAGTTTGTCTGTCTATAGGCCTATCTGTCTTTTATCTTACCCACTATGCCAGTTCATTGTTGCTTGCATCATTAAATTCTTATTAGTACAGTAAATAGGCACTCACTCTCGCATGTGTCATGGCCGCAGTGAATAGAGTCCATGTGGAGTTAAAAACACGTTAACAAAAGGATAGAGGAATAGATTCCTCCTCAGGCTATGGAAGTGAAATTACAGTTAACACTTTCCTAAAACCCTTCCTCCATCCCCACAATCTAAAAAGAAATGATCTCAGGTGAATAGAACCTTACATAATTGAGCTACCACAACAAAACATCTGTGCAGAGAACATTCAGTATTCCTGTGGAATGATTCCCCCCCCCCCCCCCCACCCCATACTCCCACCCCATCTCTACAGTAATTAGAGCTACATGCAGAGCAGTGTGTTCCAGTTTACGAGCGTCTGAATGTTCCTTTGATTCCTTACGGCTTGATTCCCTCGATCTCAATCCTGCTCTCATTAGAGCTGGTGCATTTACGTCCTTTATCTGATGCTACAGAACTGTGGGCTGTGTAATTACACCTCGTAATTACATTTCATTATGAGTCCACAAATCCACCTGAACAATGCACTGTCACGTACGTGACTCCCACAATCAGGGAACTGATGCTGTCACCTCAGGGTGGTTGGCTGTCACTGCTATGCCATGGTGGCGTAGGCCCGATAATAATGATAATCGGCATTGGCCAAGCCAATATGAAGAGGAGAACAGGTAGAGAGCAAGAGGAGAAAACCTGGTATTCCTCATGGCTTTTCAGTGGGAGTGTGTGTGTGTGTGTGTGTGTGTGTGTGTGTGTGTGTGTGTGTGTGTGTGTCAGTCAGGCATATCACTTGCTATTCCCCATGTCTCTCCAGTTGGAGCGTTGGTTGGCGAAAGCATGGCTTGTCTGTCATTGCATTTTCAATCAGCATCAGCACAGTGTAAGAGCAAGGCTGTTGTTTTGACTAGAATAGCTCCCAGGGTGTTATTTGTTTGTTTTATTCCAAATAAACAGCAGGATTATCCGTTCGATAAGCAGAGAAGGAAAACCGATCTGGCACTCAGGGCACTGATTAGAGAAGATTTACCAGAGTTGGGGCTTGTGTTTCCACTGCAGGTTCCCAAAGGGTCTGGAGCTGGGCTGTGTGTGTGTGTGTGTGTGTGTGTGTGTGCGTGTGTGTGTGTGTGTGTGTGTGTGTGTGTGTGTGTGTGTGTGTGTGTGTGTGTGTGTGTGTGTGTGTGTGCGTGCGTGCGTGCGTGCATGCAACTGAGGCATAGGCTCCACGGCGGCGGATTTGATGCTTTCTACGATGCTTTGATAACGTTTGCACCAAGCAGTGACAAGTAACAAGTGTGCAGATCAAAGGTCGAGGCATTAGGCACGTAACGTCTAGTCCTCCACTTTATATCACAGCCAGTATAACACGTTTAAAATGACTACAAAACAAAACCAATATAGTCTAGACTAGTGAACGGCGCACTATTCATTTGTCATACATGTCGAAACATACCTCAGTTGAATAGCGTACGTGGCGGTTCTTTGCGTGAGCAAACCTCTCAATGACTTTACTGTTGAAATACATCTTGTCCCTGTATTTTCAATGGAAAGCATGGCATGGGATTCATTGACTGTATCATTGTTATTTTCACACAACAACAAACACTGTTTTATTCTTTGAACAACAGAATAGCAAATGTTAACAACATCAATAAATATATATAAATACAAATATAAAACATGAGTGCAGATAGCGGGTAGTGCAAGGAGGACATGACATTATTGACCGTCTTAAAGAAACATCTTCGCAAGAGGCACTTCAACAATTATCATAAAGTTTATTATGCATTGGCTCTTTTCATACAACCTAAAGTTGCACAGATTAATAACGTATACATGCCATATCTTGGATAAAGACGTAATGTAAGTGGAGAGGAGATTGATCGGGACCGCAGGAGTCGACATTACTACCGAATTAATGAAAATTAATGAAAGCCGATGACCAAACATTCAACGCATGACTTGTGCTATACACTTGATGAACCAGTGATGTTATATTATTGACAGTCTTAGAAACATCTTAGCATTTATTTACTGTAGTCTACATTCAATAGACTTCTATTTTGACATATATGTAGGTATGTGCAATATGTTTACCGTATATATGTACAGTTTGACCTACTGCTCATTTTGTATTGTCATAAAAACTTCAATAAACAAAGTTGTGAAAAAAAGAAACATCTTAGCAAGTGGGACTTCAACAATTATCCTAAAGTTTATTATGCATCTGCACTTTTCATACAACCTAAAGTTACACAGAGACGTAATGTAAGTGGAGAGGAGATTGATCGAGTTGACATTACTACCGAATGAATGAAAATGACGGTACTGTTTCAATTATACTTGAATCATTTCCTGGGTCGACCAGCACGCGCATGCCCAGTGTACTTGAATGATCCCGAAATACACAATTCCATGTGGCCAGAGATTCTTTTGCGTGACAGTCTGAAAACGCTTGTGTGGCTAGAGATCAGATCAGCTGGGCCTGAGTGCAGAGATGCATTCCACATGGAAGGGAACATCACCACTGGGTTGTTGTTGTTTTTGCGTTCATCACCTTAATCTGGGCATGATTTCTTAGGTAATAGCTTTGACCAGAGGTACTGGCTCCCTACAGTACCCAACACCACATCCAGACATCTGCCTCCATAACATTCTAGATTCTCCTCAGCTCCAGAAGCACTAAACACCACCTCCCTGGAGGATGCACTACTTACTGTATGTAAGACATTAATTTTTGATACATACTAGATAAAGCAATTGCCAACAACTAATAATGGCCTACTTAAAACATTTAATAAAAGTAATTACTATTCACAGATATACTCTTGGGGAGTACATGTTAAACTCCTCGTTAAAGAACCAGAAAGAGGAGGAACCGTTTTCTGTCCAGGCTTATGGTTTTGTGATGTATATTTGGGGCTGAATTTTAAGTGACCATTAAAGTCTTGGAGAGAGCCCTCTGTTTGGAATATTGCACCATCTCCCCGCACTGCTGTGTCCATGATATAGAACTCCAGAATATTTATATCGTTTTTATTATCCCAATATTTTACCTTTGGTTTTATTACTGAGGGTGGGTCTTAATGCTTTTCCTGCTGAGGTGCTGCCAATTATAGGCAATCAAGCTTATTAGATGAGAATAGAAGGCGTCATTAACAGTGTCGTTAATTAGTACAGGGTGCGCTAGTGCGTCAGGCTAGGAGAGACGCAGACACTGGGTATGAATCAGATTGACTGTGAGCAGATGGGTTAGTCCAGGCCCGTGTGATCAGGGGAGACTGGTGGAGGTAGAAATCGGAAGACAGGCTCATTGCAATGCATGGAATGGTATGAGGAATGGTGTAAAACACAAATTTCAATCAGCCCGTCCTCAGGGTTTTGTTCCAACCCAGCAGTAACACACTTGATTGATTAAACCAATCAACTAATCACAGTCTTGGATCAATACTTTTATTTGTTGAATCAGATGTGTTCTTCCTTGGTTGGAAAGAAACCAGCCAGATAAGATAGTTCACACCAGGGGAGACTGGTGGAGGTAGGATCATTGAGACACACATTTATCCAGCCCATTCTCAAGATGATCTTGCACCAATGGACTCTCTTATGGATTGAATTGATGGAGTTAATAACTGGATGTGTCAGAATTTCTTACAAATAAACAAAGACAAAATTGAATCTCTCTAGCCAAAAAGAAGAGGCTAGTGGTTGGTGCACACCTACAATCTCTTTCCATACAATGTAAAGATCCGTTTAAAAATCGGAGTCATTTTAGATTCAGACTTCATTTTTAACTCTCACATTAAGTCAACAACAAAAACAGCTTATTATCATTTTTTAAATATAGCGAGAATTAGGGGTTATATGTCCAAGCTGGATCTTGAAAAACGTATCCATGTTTTTATATCTAGCAGGTTACACTACTGCAATGGCATTTTTTCAGGACTCTCCAAACAGGCATTTAGACAATTACAACGTATTCAAAATGTTGTGCAAGAGTCCTGACTAAAACTAGGACGTTTTATCACATTTCTCCCATTCTTAGATCATTACACTGGCTCCTTGTATCTCACAGAATATATTTTAAAATCATGCTCCTGGTTTACACATCTCTGAATGGTTTAGGGCCAAAATAAATCTCAAACATATTAGTGCATTATGAACCTGCTAGATCCCTAAGATCAGCTGAGGCCTTTTGACAGTTCCAAGAGTGAGCATCGAAAGTGGAGAGGCAGCATTCGCTCACTATGCGGCAAATAACTGGAACAAGCTATCTCAAAACATTAGGTCGGCCCCATCTTTATCAATTATTATTCATTATTAATATTATAAATAAGCTGAAGACTTTTATGTTCTGTTCGACTTTTAATTGAGTGTATTTTACATTTACATTTTTGGCATTTAGCAGACGCCTTATTCCAAAGCGACTTACAATCAATACATTTGAATACTAAGCATGTGAATCAGCAGTCCACCATTCGTTGCAGGAAGAGTAATCTAGCTCGGGCCCGGGGCCACTGATAGAAGAAAAAACCTTCTCCCTATCGCCTTCTACTAAAACTTTTAAATACTGACAGTTTAGGCTAGGTTTTTAACTGATTTATTTGTTCTTATTTGTTTTTATTTATTGATTTTAAACCTGAACCCGCCGAGATCCAAGTAGGCTAAAGGAAGGGACAGTAAGTCCTGGATACTGGATTTTAGGGGTAACCAGGCCCCAGGAAGGGACGATAAGTCCTGGATTTTAGGGGTAACCAGACCTGAAATACCCTGCAAACCAAGTGAGAAGGGTAGGACATTGCGGGTGGGGTAGCGTGCACGGCAGGACTGCGAACCCAGGCCAGGGGGAGTCCGGTGCAGGTCCCACGTTAGCGTGCCTCCACTCACAAGGGGCGCTAAAACAATGTTGTTACCTAGGTAATATTATATGAAAATAATAGTGTTAGATTTTATCTTTACCTGTTCTTTTTCCTTTTTTCCCCTGCTTTTATATTCCTTCTATGCTTGTATATGTTTTTATATTCACTTTATGTTCTTATTCCTGTTGTAAAGCACTTTGAGCTGCATTTCTTGTATGAAAGGTGTTATATAAATAAGGCTTTACTTACTTACTTACTTACTTACTTACTGAACCTACTGTACTTCTTTTGTTCAGCTTTTAATTAATTGTATTTTAATGACTTTTATTTTAACTTTTTAGTGCATGTTTTTATGTAATGAGTTTGCATTCATTTGTATGAACATGTGCTATATACATTTGCCTTGCCTTGCCTAGTTCACCCCCTGCTGTCATATAGTGTGGTCTATGGTAGCTAACAATGTGAAACTGTCAAGGCTGGAGACTGGTAATCAGCACCTGCATCCAGCAGCCAGAGAGCCCCATCACCTTGGGGAGGGTCAGCGTACAGGGACAGCCTACCAGATATGGGCTGGAATACCTGATGACCAATTAGAGATCCCTAATGTGTATTAATTTATGATTGTTTCATGCTTGGAAGCAGGGCGCCTTCGAAAAAGAGTCCCTGCATAAATGAAGGTTTAATTAACATGTTAAAATCCATTCGAAAAACTGCCATATGTTGAGTCCATGGCATGCATGCGAATAGGAAATGTTACAGTCTTACCACTAAGGTCAGCCACACATGAAGCAAACATGTTGACAGATTAGATGCATGGCTCAGGAGACTGAGTGAACGTGGAGGACATGTACAGTTATCTCTTCTCACCTCGTCTGAGCTGTCTAGGGAAAAGAGAAGAAACCTCTCAATGAGCACTAGGAATAGTCTGAGATGACAGACTGATGTTCACAGATAGGGCTTACACACCGGCAGTTCCGAACGCCGGTTTCGCGTTCGCGTACCGAAACCTCCGAGCGTTGGCGCTGTCTGGCGAACGAGCCCGCGCTCATACCAGTGTATCATTCGCCAGACAGCGCCAACGCTCGGAGGTTTCCGATCGCGAACGCGAACCGGCGTTCGGAACTGCCGGTGTGAAAGCCCTAATACTGATGTTCACTGAGTGAATGAACACTTTTCTGTTTTCTCTTGTATAATACAGCCTTAGCTTAAGGGGCCACTTCACCCATTTTAAACATCACATTCTTTGTCTCCAGCACCATTGTCCACATTGCAAAGCCATTTTCTACATTATGTTGTCAAAGAGATATGAGGAAAAGGTCAATTATCATTAATTATTTCAGAAATGACAATCAGTTTCTATCCAGCAGGATAGTGTGTTTTTGGCTGTAGTTTTGAAAATGAATTAATTCAATTATTATATATTTTCTCCTAAGGCCCTGTTTGTCTCATCTACAGACCATAGAAAATGACTGTTTTCACTTATATGAACACTGGTAATGGTGCTGAAGACAATGAATTATTTATTATGTTGTCCCTTTAACATACTGGAGGCTTTACACACATCCTCTCCTCTATTAGTGTGTGAATGGCAAAACGGGCTAAATTAAAAAATACATTGACATACAGTATGTCACCTACTATAGTAGACTCGCCCCTGTACTGTATATCTCATGGTTATGGGGTCTGTGAGGAGAGTCGTAACATTACTGTCTGTAATAATGATAATAATAAATTAACCAGAGAAATGGCAGGACGAGGATTAGCCTGTGTACTGTAATACTGGGGGGTTGTGGGATTGTCTCCTCCCGGCAAGATAGCTTGATGGAAAGTCTCCACTGTCACTGCCAGCATTTTGTCTTATCTCACTCAGGCAAGCACTCCTTCTGAACCGTATCTCCCAAGTACCCACTCCCTCCCTCCGTCCCTCTCCCTCATAGCAGCTCCACATGATAAATTGATGATAGAATTTGCAAAAGTTGCAGAAAACAGCAAAAGAGGGGAATGCTTAAAATAATAAATAGGTGGTGGGGGGGGGGGGGGGGGGAGCGAGGAGTAGCCTGGCATCCTGGGAGCTGATTACAGACCTGTTCTCTTGCTTAGTGGTGAGCTCTGGGCGCCGCAGAGACGCTCCTCGCCTGCAGCTCAACTGAAGATTTGAAAGTACAGCCAGGGGGGTACTATTGGAGATCTGGATGTCTGCTCCAGTAACACTCCTGTGTTCCGTTAAAGCCGCAAGTGATGCACCTACTCTCACTAGTAAGGCAATAACAAGAACATGGTGGTTGCTGAGATGGGTGTGGATGAGTGGCTGATCTGTTGTACACAACTGTAACTTAAGTGGGGTAAAGGTTGATGCTCGGATGGAAGGATGTAACCACCAACACCAATTGACAAAGGTGCTAGCGAGATGCTAGCAAGCACGGAGCGAACCGGACCCTTCTTTTTTGACATCCTCAAACTGTCCACAGCGAAATTGAAGTTGGAATTGAGAGCGAATTTTTGGGGAATGAGGTGAGATATTACGGACATCGTGACATGAGACGTATCTTGTTCGGCGTCTGGGTCGTCTAGAAAGAGCGTCTGAGACGTCATAGGTCGCTTTGTATGCCAAGCTCCAGTTCTCCGGTTCTCTTTTTTTCCAATTCAACTGAAACAGCATAATTGCTTTACCTACAAAAATGACAAAGTGCAGTGTAACTGAATACTGTAAACCTTTCTGAAAGTGTTAATAATCACCTAGGTCTAATAATGACATAATAATAGTTTAGTTTCATCATGTACGGAGAGAGGGGGAGACCAAAGGATTACAAGATGAAGATATTCTACGGTTATCTGGAGGAGAGACTGTAGGTAGGACCCAGGGTCACGGTAGAGACTAATGGGGAGGCAGGGGGGGCACCATGGGGGGTAACAGCGTCTAATTAGCCTACAGACTTACTGTGGCGAGAGAAGGGATGCAGACCTGCAGGCAGGCAGGAGGGAGGAAAGAGAGGCACGCTCGCCTCTCGATCTGTCAGTGCCATCACCATCACCGCGAGGACATCTCAATCTCCTCAGCTTCCTTCTCAACAGGGCATTAGAGTTATTAGTGAGGAAGCGATGCGGGGGCCAGGCTGGGTTGGGCAGTATCACAAGGGAGCCGTCGATCGATAGCAACCCCTAATGGAGAGGAGAAATGGACGGACAAGCGGGAATTAGCAGAAGGTGTGGAAGTGCTCATGTCAAAAAGCCTCAAGAACCCATCCACTATTATCGTCATTGGCATTATGTAGGCTAGTTTATATGCAGTAGACAGTAGATATGTGGCAGCACTGGTCTGATTAACAGATTATACGGGTCATGTGTCTCTGAGGAAAAAACCGCCATGCCTTGGTCAATAGTAAGAAACCTAATGGTACTTGGGTGTAACAGGTGCGCTGCTGGTTATGCTGTTGGTTGGGTGCTCTGCTATAGGAAGAATAGCAAGAGATAACCTAATTTCACTGTTTTATTTTCAGTCAGGCAAGCAGTCCCGTTGTTCCATGAACTTGGGGAATCCGAATTTGGGGAATTTGGATCCCTTATTTAGCCTCCTTGAAACTTGGTGCAGTAGTGTGATCCGACATTAGAGTTCTGGGAGTTAATGATAATTATGTCTGTCTGCTGATTTAGTTCTAATGACGTTCTGGTGAAAAGAGAGGAGAATATGGCTTGTAGGAAACGCATGATTTGCTGCAATCATTTAAATTGCTTGGTTTAATTTCCCTGAAAACCAGCTCCTGGGTGTAATGGTTATTTGTTGGGGTACAGTATAGCTCCTGGGTGTAATGGTTATTTGTTGGGGTACAGTATGCCACCACCAGGCTGATCAAGGGGTTTGGCTGAAGGACCTATCATGGGTTCATGATTTGTTTGTCTGATGTTCTGTGGACACTTTATATAACCATTGTTTATTTTTAAAGATAGATTATGGTATATTATGACGTCAATGGGACAACAGCAGGGGGGTGCTACTGGAGACAATCAAGAAACAAGAGGAGATGATCAACTCTGGTGCACATAATCGCGACGGTGCGCATGTAACAACATCTAACGAGTGCCTAACATTGTTCACATATTTAGTTACTTGAAATATCTATGGCAAAGGTTGCTGTGACTTCCTGGCATGACGTCATATCCTAGTCTATCTTTAATGTGCTGAGAGACAGAAACAGTTTGTTCAGTTACAAGTCAGTTACTCAGAGGGTACCCAGAAATAAACCGCTATTTCCAGTGACTGGGCTTGGGGATTACACTCCCCGTCAACTCTACTTGCTCTTCTGAAAATGTCTTCAAAAAGAAAAGTGAGACTTCACAGTAGTAGTACGTACGCCATTGAAACAGTCAGTATCCTATCAAAATACTGCTGATTACTCGTTCAATCCTGACACTTTTAACGGCATGTAATTCAGAAAACTCTGAAACTCTTCTGCAGGGTCTGGCAATTCACCCTGGTGTTTTGGAGCAGGAGGAGAATAAATGTGGTTTCTCTCCAATGTCAATCTCTTTAATATATCTAAGGAGGTCCAGAGCAGATCAATCTTTAAAAGCCCTCGACACATCTGCTCTGGCTGCAGGCCCCCGGGTGAGAAGCATGGAGCCTGTGAGTAATGGGCGTGCTTTGTGGGTTTTATTGCACCGAGGCCTCCATTTGGCCTGGCCTCTTGTATATCACCTGTAGTGCTGCTGAGTGTGGCTCTGCTGCCTCCGAGGCTGAGAAGTCAGCTCTGTATGAAGTCACCACAGATTTAATTCCTGCCCTACTCGGCTCCCTACAACACCGTTATAGACCAGTTCCAAAGGCAAGTGTGAGGGTGGTGGTGCGAGTGTGGTCTCCACAGGCACCGCGCACACACACACAGACACACGCACACGGCTTAAGGGAACCATGCAGGGCTTGAAGATGAGGCCGAGAAAGTGGGAAGAGAGATGTAACTGAATGAAACCGCCACTGTGCTGAGTTGTGTGTAAACTTGAGATCGTGAAGAGGGTGGCTAGGAATGATTACTGTGTGTTGGCGTGGAAGAGTACCCATCAATCATAAACCTATCAAGAAAGCGAGGACAGGATGTCCAAGGACAACTCTCCCTCTCATATCGAGACCCGTGTTTATATTATATACAACCACTGTATATATTTATGTATCTTGCGAACTTGTTTCCGAAAAAAGCCTTGAGGTAATATACAGCGTGCGGCTTATGAAAATATAACAAATCATATTAACTTCAACTCAATAAAAATCTTGGCTTCTTCCAACAAGTGTATTTGTTCGCTTTATGAGTCGGTATGGAATATATCGGATAGGTTTGGAATGTAAAACAGGTTAGTAAACACAATCACAAAGGGCCTCCGTCTTCTCTCCCTAGCCTGTGGCGGTCAGTCAGCACGTCATTTCATTAGAGCTGGCAGGTCCTCCATTCTCTGCAGAACTGCGGCTGTGCCAGCTAAGACCGGGAGCTGAGATGGACGGAGGGAGGGAAGGAGAAGAGAGAGAGGGGGGAGGGGGAGAGAGAGAGGGGGTGGGGGAGAGAGAGAGAGAGAGGGGGGGGGGATTGTGCGCTCACGTGCGCGTGCGAGAGAGAAAAAATTAGGGGCAGCAAGAGAGAGAGACAAGAGACAGATTCAACAGGACGCAGAAAGTGGGTGTATCATCTCCCAGTTTGCTGTGAGCAGACCTCATGCAGGTATTGGCTGTGGTTTCATTAAAGAGCTGGGTGTCCTGCAGAGTGGACGAATGAGGGGATTAGATGCTGACTCGGAGACAGCACAGAGTAACAGGCCCTCTAATCAGCCAGGCAGCAGGACCAGACACACTACATGCTCCTACAGTACAATACATCCATCTATACAAACCATTTTGCTCCCAGCCTCTCTCTCCCCCCAGATTCATCCTTTCATCGCACACAAAGACCCCTACAATCACATGTTGTTTCAACAGTATACCATCCTCTTTCTCAGGCCTTCGGTTCCACATCCTAGCAGTAGCACAACCCAGCTTCCATAACCCCTACTGTGAGTACACACAGAAGACGCTATGCTCCCATTACTACGTCCACCCTTCACCCTCACACCCACATAAGCCCAGCATAACCCTCCATATCTGTCTTCTTACCCAAGCATCACACACATCTCCCTATTTCTGTTCAATAAAAGCCTCTAAACATTGCGTCCACACCACCACCTCCTCCTCCTCCTCCTCTTCTCACTCCTCCCCACCAGTTGACACTACTGCCCCACACGTCCAAATACAAGACTCCAGACGCCCCCGCCCACCCCCCCCCCCCCCTTCTCCCAGTTCATAGTCTACCACCCTATCTCACACCTAAACCCAGGCTAAAATCAGGCTTGAAGCCACAGTATTAGATCCCTGCTCACCCACTCATAACCAACCAAGTCTCTACGGCTCCACAACTTGAGAGCTGTTCGGTGGAATGCTAAAAAACACACACGCAAACGTACACACACTAAAGGGGCTGAATGTGAAATGATGCAACTCACGAGTAGATTTGGTGCTGTCTTTATTTGAGCGCCCAGCCACTCAGCAGAGATCAGCCTCAGTGAGATCACAGCCAACAGGGCGAAGAGGAGGAGACAGATCAACACAACAGTAGTCCAACAACGTTTCAAGTTCATCCATATCTCAACACAATAGTCTCTGAACAACAATCATTTAAAGTGCATTTTCAGGTTGAGATGTTTCTTTTTACAAGCTTATAATTCAGTGACAATCACACACACACACACACACACACACGCACGCACACACACACACACACACACACACACACACACACACACACACACACGCACACACACACATCATATACATATAAATAATTATCATTGTGTATAACAGTATGTTCTCAATTGTTATCGTATTGCACAAATTAAATTAAAGTAGCAAACATGGAATTAAAACAGAATTGGCAGGAGGTTTAAAATACGAGGATGAGGGGACTTTCTCCGTTTTAGTTCTCCTGTCAGGAAAATAAGTTATACAGTACAACGTTCAGTGAACATGGTTATGGGTAGTGAGGTGACAGCACAGTAGCTGAAACAGTACAGGTACATATGCCATCGTGAATACGTTAGAACAGCTTGAGAGAGTATTTACTGTTCAAAAAGGTCGACTCTGAGATATATGAGAGAAAGTCAGGAAGTCACAGCAACGTTTACCAAAAATGTTGGGAGTATATTAAAGACAGGTAGGCAATGGTATGCGTGCCAGAATGGATCGCTGTCTCTTGTTTCTCGATCGTTTTGAAATGATCTCAGCCAGCGCTGCCTCGCTCTTTTTCCACAGACGACTTCTCAGTCTATCTTGTTCTGCATACGATTACAGCAGTAAATCCAGACAAGTTAACAAAGCAGCATATTACTGTATGGACCCAAAACATGTGACCTTCTGCTCCATACATAGGACAATTGGTTCAGTTATTACATTAGACTGACGATTCTTCAGGTCCACAGATCTATCCTTATCATCCATAAGTGGAGGCTGGTGTAGGTAGAAATGTGTTTCTTACCATTCCTCATTCCATTCAATGCATTAATATTTTGTATATTTTTTTCTTTTTTAAATATATTTTTGTATTATTACGGATTGGTGCATTAAAGCAGCAATCCTTCCTGGCTGTTTCTGCCTGTTGTGACCCATAAACAGTTCAGTTAAGATTAAGGAGAGCTGCTTTAAGATGAGGAGGGTGCGGGGACCACCCTATGCTCTGATGATGACGGTGAGATAATGACAAACATTAACTGAACAAACGGTAACGAGAAGATAACACATCCTGCTGTTTACAATGTCTTCTCATAAATTACACAAGCCTTTCCACTTAGAAACACAACCGATAAACAAATCAAGAGGACTGGATGCAGAGAAAAACTAACAGCATGGTGGCAGATCATTGATCAAGACTTCACAGAAGCATGTGAGATAGCATTCACACAGCAAGGTAAATCAGAAACATGGAAATTGAACTGGAATTCAAAGCACAAAAGCCATACTGGAAGCTTGTGTCTAGATCCACCAGTCCAGCCGCTGTCGTAGAGCAGTTTTTTGGTGTTAGAGACATGAACACATTTGCCATTCTTCTCAGTCAGAACGAGTGAGTGTGAGAGCCAGTGCATTCTAAAAGGCGAGCTGGATTTATTGTCCGATTGTTCACCCCTCTCCAACTCCACTATGATTTCCCACAAATACATTCTGAGGGGAGGGGTTGTTCTAGCGAACTCGGTGTTAACTTAGTGTTCTAGCATCCTGACAACTGGCAGCTTGGGGAGCGCATACGAGTCCCTCCCGTGAACCGGAGAGAGCAAAGGGCCTGCCACTGGCAGAGAGTCTGCAAACACCTGGTAACCCCCAGGGCAGCCGCGCGCAGGCTCAGGCTCCTCTACAGCTCGCAGCTGGGGCTACAGTAGCGCTCCGCAGCTAGAACAGATGTCTGTCTGTTAAAACAACACCACCAAAGCATCACTCGATCTGCATACGAAATGTTTAACTGTCGTGGGACTGCTGAAGTGGTATAAACTCGACGAGGTCCTGATTTGATCACGTCAAACCATTAAGATCATGGGGATGGAGTCCAAAAGAAAAAGCAGGCACTTCATAATGCACAAAAGCAGGGTGAGAGACACACGGTCAATGTTGCTACACTGTTCATCTCAACAACCGTCGGTTGTTTGATATTTATTTAATCTACGTTAGGTACCATATGAAATGGTAAGTCGAGCAAAAACAGAACCCAAATCAAGACCAAGATGCAAGACAAATAATTAACAACCCCTTTCCTTAACCTCGTCGTTTAGCGACCCCTTTTTTAAGCAGGGATTGGAATTTCTCAGGATGAAAATGTTGAGCTTCCTCTAACTTCTCGTGAATCTAAAAATATTCGCTCCCTGAATATTCTAAATCCTTTAAGTCAAGGACTCTCTCGCTGACAAACACAGTTGATTAAATTAATGTCTTCCCCATTCTGACAGACCTCAAATTGTTTGTTTATTGTTTGTTCATCACTGAAGAGATTAACATTCCAAAAAGCGTTTGTTCTTATCTGGTGGAAAGGCAAAGAGGCTGAATTAGGGAGATGTTTGGTCCTGAGGGGGTATCAGTATGATGTCCTATGCAGGCTTTGTATGCATTACAAATACTTACAAGCCCTAACAAATAATTACAAACACACACACACAAACACACACACACAAACACACACACACACACACACACACACACACACACACACACACACAAAGAAGATATACAGATGGAGACAAGAAGAGGAGCAAGATTGACAGACAGGAAGATGAATGGACGGACAAACACACACACACACACACACACACACACACACACACACACACACACACACATTAACATACACATACGCTGATGAAAGAATAGACCTGTCATGGAAGGTATGCAGAGGGAAGCAGTGGATGGTGGAAAGGATTTAAGAGTGTCTGTTAAACTAGCAGCTGTAGTTAACGGTGTTCAACGGCTTTTAGAGATATTTGGACCCCGGCAGGAGAGGGGAGTCGGTCAGTTAGGCAGACAGTGCAGAGCAGGGCTGGTGCGCTCTTTTGGGGATAGGAGAGAAGCCGGGTTCGAACCTATAGAGGTGCTACAGTATGTGTATCCTAATGCCTTGAAGATTGAAGATTGTACACGTGTATGTATGATAGGAAACATACTGGATACAATAATAAGCTATCCCATTCACTTTGGGTTCAAAGGAAGCATTGCCCATAACTATGTATGTGCCATTCTAACATAACCATTCTATGTAATCTTGCATTGTTGGGCACCACAACGCTGCATAAAATAGCGTACAAAAGCTTCAATGGTGGAATAAATGCCAAATGAAGTTCAAGAGGAGGCATTCTAAA
This sequence comes from Nansenia antarctica, assembly GCF_963989245.1. NCBI lineage: Eukaryota > Metazoa > Chordata > Actinopteri > Argentiniformes > Microstomatidae > Nansenia > Nansenia antarctica. The sequence goes on along the minus strand of NC_137681.1, from coordinate 15,656,145 downwards.
TCATATTTGTGAAGCGGAGGTCACCAGGGCAATGTTATTCTCAGCGCATGCAATTAGACCGGACCAAAGGTCAGCCATGACATCATAAGCGAGATTAGGTCAAGGGGATTTATTTATTGGGCCTGTTACTTAAAGCCAGAGGAGTAAATACAGGCAATGCAGCAACAGTAGAGGAGGTACTATAATTATAGACATTATGGCTTTGTATAGTAGTCATTGTATACCCTCTCTCTCTGACATCGCCCATGACTCACCCCGGGCCTTATAGGGCTGTTGACTCATAACACACCTCTCAACCTTCGTAGGGAACAATACTACTGGGGTCGAGGGTCAGGCGGCTCAGTCTCTCAGGGGAGTCATAAAAGCGTACAGTGCTGAGCATGTGCGTCACACGCTTGACAATTCCCCCCCCCCCCCCCCTCCATTGAGTGCCATTCAGTCAGCCACGTAACCATGCCAACCAGAAGGGCATCATTATCACCGTGGGCCACCGGACTAGCGCTAACCATTTCTCACAAGGATCTTGTTTGTCCCCTTGTCCGCTTCCTACTCTACCCGTGGCTCTCTCTAGAACAGTGCGGCGCTGTGGAGTGGAGCTGAGCTCTTCACTTGCACAGCCTCATTAGGGGTACTACTGTAACATGTGGGGAGGCTTCAGGCTCCAGACCTGGCCGGGGTGGAAGAACAACAAAGCCTACCTCTGTGAGTACAGCCAATTGCACAAGATGGCTTCCTCTGATCTCTTTGTTAGCCTTGTCTCAATTAAACCGCGAGCAGCACCACCACCAGCACACCACACTCCACAGACCGTCGGATGAAAGAGAGGGACAGAGACGAACAGGGTTACAGTGCTAAGTACAGGGGGGGGGGTGAGTGTGCACTTCATTGTAAGGCATTCCCCGAGAACAAGGCGGAGAGAGGAACAAAGGTCCATGATCAGAGGGCCTCTAACCCAGAGAGACTTTTATACACAGAGGCCACCAACCGAGAGATACTTTTTCTACTGAGAGGGCTGTGTTGCAAGGGGACTTGGAACATCACACAGCGCTTACGAGCCACAGGGGACCATATCTGATAGGAGCGCGGAGGATTTGCTTATAGAGGAGAGAGTTACACTGTAAAGTGTTTCCGCCTCAGGTCCAAGCGGTTTCTCGGTTCTCTCACCGTTTTGCTGTGTTAGAGGAGATCGTATGTGAACTGATTTGAGCCCTCTAGAGAAGCCATTCTTAATACTCAGCACAAGTACATTAACACAGTTAGTTAGATCAAATGTTACTGTTATGGTAATATAGGGCTACACTTTTTCAGGAAAGATTGGGCACCCTAAATGCTACATCAAAGCGGATAAGACAGTCATTACACCCCAGGCAACAACTTAACGTACACAGTAATTGTGAAACTACACTGTAGGCTTGTTAAGACAAAGTGTATCCAATGTTTTGGAAGTTTGTTGGACAAGTATATGCTTAAATATTTTATTATGGATTATCATAGTTCTAACTTGTTGGCATAAGAGTGTTTAGAAATATGTTTATCCTGTTTAAACCTGCTAGTTCCCACTTTTGAAAAGACATCTTCACACAAACAACATCTCAGAATTTAACTGATCTAGACTGCACAGATATGCTCAGATAGTCCTGACACAAGTTTGGAGGGAAAAAAAACAAAATTCATTTGACATGCTAGGAATTCCTAAGACAAACACTAATTGAATACACAGAGTAACACACAGGCCAAGTTTATTTCTGACCTTGAACGAGAGTTATTTAAAGAGAAAGGCTGGATAAAATGCTCTGTTGGGTGAAGTCGTATATTAATAAATAAATAAGACGGCGAGTCTTCGTCTCTCTCGCAGGGGAGCAGATTCATCGACCTTGCCAGGGGCAGGCCAGGAGTCCTAAAGAGAGGCTCTGATCTGTTGGGTGAGAGTGGGTGGGAGGTGTTGGAGTTGCAGTATTGTGTGTCTTTGCTGCTGGGGGCAGGGTCTAAGTGAGAGACAAGTCAGTCAGTGGCTCTTTGGCTTGGGGAGGCGTGAGAGGCTGGGGGGGACAAGACCTCTGGCTTTGAGCCCACTGCTCTCTGGGTCTCGGGGGCCCTGTGTCTGTCTGAGTGCTCTGGGCCGGAGGTCTGGGGGGAGGGGCAGAGAGGCGGCGGTAGTAGTAGTGGTGGTGGTGGTTCCCAGGGTAGGGGCAGAGGCCTGGGGCCCGGAGCTGAAGCAGGGCAGGCCTCTGGTGGGAGGGGGCAGCTGCCTCAGCCTGGACGGGGGGGCGACGAGGCCTGGCCTGGGACTGACCATACCACTGACCCCCCTCTCCCTCCTTGGAAAACCTGCGGTGAATGCGGCGGTGTCCTCTTGTGGCCTCTTGGGGATGGAGGCTTTCTTGAGGGCGTCGGGGGACTGAGGGATGCAGGGGGCGACTCTCTCCGGTGGGCCCAGGCTCCGGTGGGCTGGGTCTGGCCGGAGTCGGGGTCCGGGGAGGCGAGGACTCATACGGACCCCCGGACGCTCAGGATCACTGATTATGAGTTGAGTGCTGAGGAGGACGCTGAGTTCGTCTGGGCCGGGGTCCAAACACCCAGCGTGAGGGACCGAAGCGGTAGCAGGGACGGGGGCGGCCGCAAGGACAGGGGCACCCAGGCCCGGGCTGGGACAGGGACAGGGACAGGGGAGGGAGCTGAGCTGGGACTTCGTAGGACTCTCTCCCCAGCCAGGGTCTGGGGAGGAGGAGGAGGAGGAGGAGCGCTCACTGGGGACCCCTGTGTAGGCTGAGCTTGCTAGTCTTCCCTGAGGGCGCTGGGCACTGGGCCGTGGCCGGGAAGGAGGCTGTAGTATCTGAGGCTGGGGAAGGAGAGAAAACATCACGTTAAACATCTGAAACAGTGTCAACATAACGTACGAGAACTGTACCGCTATAGGAAGAGCCCTTAGAACTCCACTGCACTTAAAATAACCTGTCTTCTACCCTGACGCAGCATTTTCACAAACAACTTAACAACAGCAACAACAATTAACCAAGCACTGTCTAGACACTAGCAGTATAAGGCTAGGAACTCCCAGAAAGCTGTGCTGTATACCGTGGCAGCATCTCTCCCTTTATGTAGACGTTACAGCGAAACAGAAACAAACTGTCTTTTGCATTTGCACATGAAAAGCTGCAGGAGACGCCTTTGATACCAGATACCAGTGTTTCTTGACTTATTAGTCCTGATTTTAGGCCACCGGGCTGGGCCGAGGAGGGGGGGGGGGGGGGGGGGAGCATCAAAAGAACCCCCCCACACCCCTTTCTCTCTCTCTGTCTCTCTCTCTCTCTCTCTCTCCTGCCCTCCCTCCCACTCTCTCTCTCGCCCACCCTCCCTCCCTTGCACTCTCTCTCGCCTACCCTCCCTCCCTCGCACTCTCTCGCCAACCCAACCTCCCACTCTCCCACTCACCCTCCCTCCCTCGCAGTCTCTCTCGCCTACCCACCCTCCCTCGCACTCTCTCTCGCCCACCCTCCCTCCCTCACACTCTTTCTCTCTCTCTCGCCCACCCTCCCTCCCTCACACTCTTTCTCTCTCTCTCGCCCACCCTCCCTCCCTCACACTCTTTCTCTCTCTCTCGCCCACCCTCCCTCCCTCACACTCTTTCTCTCTCTCGCCCACCCTCCCTTCCTCGCACTCTTTCTCTCTCTCTCGCCCACCCTCCCTCCCTCGCACTCTCTCTCGCCCACCCTCCCTTCCTCACACTCTTTCTCTCTCTCTCTCTCTCACCCACCCTCCCTCGCCATGCTGCGTCGCCTCCTCTGCCAACATAGGATGACAGCTCTCTCCTGGAACGTCAGGAGTCGCCATAACAAGGTGCCCCCGGCGTGGCACCATGCCAGCACTTTGTCAATTAGGGAAAGGTTAGTGTGTGTACGGGGAGAGGGGGGGGTCCCACTTTGGCCCCCTCATTAACATTTAACGCTGCTTGTTAAGGCTGGAGAAACATGTGGGTTGGCCAGGTTTTATGGACACCTACCCGTCGGTCGGTCAGTCGGTCTCTCAGTAAACAGAGCCAGTGAGAGAGAAGAGGAGGCAGAGGAGACTCAAAGAGAATTCTCCCGTTCACGATTCCTCTGTTTGCAGGAGGGGAGGCTGGAAGATGTGCCGCCATTGCGGGGGAGTGTGTGTGTGCATGTGTCAGTTTAGTTCAACGACAAGACATCCGAACAGATCAAATACACAGACAGTATTCAAGATTTTGAACTTTGGTGCCAATCATACAAATGCACGAACCTTCATCAAGCTAGACATTTTTGCCTAGTGACTCTGTGTATAGTGGATGTAGTAGCCTGTTATCTTCCTGATCTGTTGCACTGGGAGATCCGTGTACAGCTATGGGGGAAGAATCCACTGGTCCACAGTGCCACCCGCTGGTCACCGCAGAGTACTACAGCCCTTCCACCCACCACAACCCCATCCCTTCGGGACAGACCTAAGCAGCATTCTTCACACTCGTCCGAGGGTTGGCTACGGGCCGATCTCTTGCCATTTTTTTTTTTCTGTCCGATTCTACCCCCATGGCTTCAGGCTATTAGTTCAGAGAAGCATTCCCTTTCCTCTAGACGGTGACACAGACACAGAGTTCAGACAGAGGGTTAGGAGCTGGTGGGTGGGGTGGGAGGAGCTCGCATTAATCAGGTGTCACACCCAGGAGTCCCTTGCACTCCACCTGGGTCCTTCAGGGAACTTTTCCCAAAGTCTGGGGGTGGGAGGGAGGGAGGTAGGGTGGGAGGGAGGGAGGGAGGGAGGGTGGGTGGGTGGGTGGGTGGGCGCCGAAGGAGGGGGCGCTGGCCCCGGGACGAGCCTTCATAAATAATGGATGACAACTGGCAGGGGATTAGGGAAGGGCTCCCAACGAAAGCTTTCTGGAGCCGGGCTGAGCTGAGCGTGGAGAGGAAGAGGAGCCTTATAAACCCCCGCAGGTGTTTCAAGGAGGGATTCACCTTGCTCCCCCGACAGCCAGACAGCCAGAGGGATGCTGCGCGTGGGATGACAGAATGGGGTGTGTGTGGGTGTGTGTGTGTGTGTGTGGGTGTGTGTGTGTGTGTGTGTGTGTGTGTCTGGTATCCCATTCAGCTGCCAAATCCCGGAGTGCTCCACTTGCCTCAGTTAGCTCAGCCTCGGTATTCCGCTCCTCCCCTCGATGGCCAATTGCTGATGCTTCAAATATTGCTTAGAGCCCACTACATCAATTCCAATTTACTCACGACAGAATCGACTCCAAACACATTTGAATAAAGGACAACGGGTACCCATAAGCAATTTCGACGAGCACAGACCACTTTAATACTAATTAAAATGATAACCACAAAAGCGGGGAGAAAATTAGCTTTTTTCAGAGAACAGCAGAAAAAGGCCACGAAGCATGCTGTGATGGTTTACCAAACAAGGGGTGGATATTATAAACGACTGAGCCAAGTCCATCGGTCATAGAGTGGGATCATGCGTACACCGTGGCATTCTGCAGGACTACGAGTTACTGGGTGTGTGTGTGTGTGTGTGTGTCTGTGTGTGTCTGGTTGTGCTTTTGAATCTCCATCACAATCGTTTCACTTACACATATATTTCAACATAACAATCATGTTGTATTAGAACAGATTGGGCCGGTCACAGACAAGGCTTAAGGCTAAAAAGCATTTTCAATCGAGATGTTACATTGAACGTGTGATTTAGTCCCGCAGTACTGCAAGTCACTTAGAGAAGAACGGTCTGCTTAATGACAGGAGGGGTGGAGGGAGGTGATGCAAGACCTGTGGGGGCAGGGGGGGTCTGAGGAGGACAGAGAGAGAGAGAGAGAGAGAGAGAGAGAGAGAGAGAGAGAGAGAGAGAGAGACAGAGACAGACAGAGACAGAGAGAGACACAGAGAGGGAGAGAGAGAGAGAGACAGCTAGACAAGAGAGACAGATGGGAGGGACAAAGAGTGCTAAACCAAAGTGAGAGGATAACAGTAGCATAGGAGGAGGAGGAGGAGGAGGAGGAGGGAAGGCATAAGAGGGTGTGACATTGGTACAGAGTGCGGGGCCATGCAGGGCACAGCAGGGCACAGCAGGGCTGATGACGAGAACACCAAGAGAAGCCTGTCAGAGGCGGCCTGTTCAGACTGCATCAAGTGGCAGGGGACAAACGGCAAACAAGAGGGGCGGAGCGGGGGGCATCAGACACGGGCATTCCTCACCATGCAAGGAGACGGAAGATGGAGGGAAGGGGACAAAAGTGGAAGGGGGGGAGGGGGATGGAGTTTGGGTGGGAGAAATCTGAAAAAGTACTGTACCACACTGTATCACTGAAGTAATGCACTAGGTGCTCCACTCCTTGCCAAGGACAGTGTGGGAGAGGCAGAGGGGGAGAAACAACAGGAGAGAGAGAGAGTGGTCACCAAGGGAGGAAGAGGAGAGGAAGGAGGAAGGTCACAGTGATAAAGGATAAAAGGATGGACGGTTATTCATTTGGTACCATTCAGTGGATGTAGCAGCACAAACAATGACACACACTCATACTCTCTCTCTCTCACACACACACACACACACACACACACACACACACACACACTCCCATTGACGTCAGCGATCCTCGTTAGTTGCCCTCCATCAGTCTCAGTTGCCCCCTGAAAATGAGCCGTCAACAGTGGGGGTTATGGGGGGGGGGGGGACAGACGGACGGACCTCCTAGTTGCAATTAGTGAGCAAGCTATTTACTCATTAGCAATCAAGTGTCTTGATCGGAGGGTGTGTGTGATCAAGGCCCAGCTGCTCTGCATGGCTTGGCGGAGAGATGCTGATTGGGAACAGGGATGGAGGGAGGAGGAGGAAGAAAAAGGCGTTGACCAGGGGTGAGGGCTACTGCCCTCATGGTCTTCAGAAAGCACTTTTCGAAGTACCACAGAGAGGATGAAAAGGGAAAGGGAAGAATGAATTACTAGGGCTGTTCGGTTTCTTTCTTTCTTTCTTTCTTTCTTTTGGCTTTGACCCATTTGACATTGTGGAGGGTACTGTGCTGTGTGCTCTTGCTGTTTTTGAGGTATTGTGCTCATGCAGAAGGACAAGACGAGCACACTCAAAAGTAGGGATGTAACGACGCATCGCGATGCAGTTAATTATCGATACAAATATGAGACGATTCAAATCGGTGAAATAACCAAATAAAAAACTCTTAAACCCTTAAAAACCGACAGCACTTCATACGCGTTGGTCACATTAAACTATACGTGCTATCGAAATAATTCCAATGGTTCTTGAAAGCAGAGAAGCTACGCTTTCTACCCATATATTGGTTATTACAGCAATTCAAAGCACGTGAACGGAGAACTGAGGAGATCTGAAGAGAGAAGCGGCATTACGAGCGAGCGTATTTTAGTGGTGTTTTTACAAGCTGTGTTTTTATACTTTTGTGAGTTTGTGTACATGTGTTAAATGTCACGTGTGAAAAGTCACGAAGACCATCTAGTGTTAGTGTATGGGGCGACGACAGTGCACTCTGCAGAAGGAGCAGTGTGAGGAGTGATGGGGGGCCTGTGTCTGTAGCTAGCTGGACATTCTTAGAGAAAACAGGGCAAAAAAGTGTATTGTTACATCCCTACTCAAAAGGATTCAGAATCGCTTCAATTAAATGAGACTATTCTGCCCGAGCGCGGAACAACAGAGAACTACACTGAGTACTACAGCCCCAAGGCCTCCTATTCTGTCTCCCAGGGCCTCGTGAAGGACTGGACGAGTCTTTCAACAGTCTAGGGCTGTCTTGAGTAGGCCTGAAAACATGCTTTGCAAAGCTGACATGCGAGAGAACAAACAACAACAACAACAACACAGTCAATCAATGTGACCACAAACGGTGCAGAAAGATGGAGACAGACAGATGGGGAGAAAGCGATCACATCACTACTAGTGGGAGACAGAGAGTCAGTTTGCACTTGATTGATTGATTGTCGTGGGGGGGGGGGGGGGATGGGGGGGGGTCCATGATGCTCTAATATCCTAGAAGCTAAAGCAGAGTGATGGTGGGGAGGGGGGGGGGGGGGGGGGGGGTAGTGGTGGTGGTGGATGGTGATTGGCGAGGTACTAGGTGGGGGGCATGGAGCATGGAGGGTGGCACTCTTAGTGACTCACTCTGTCTGCTGTGGTGGGGAACGCATGCCTGCGGGTTCCCTTGGTAGCAGCGCTGCCAGGGAGGAGAGAGGAAGGGAGCAGGCAACACACCCTGTACAGAGAGAAGATCAAACACCAGAGAGGAGGTGACACACACATACTGTCCGGTGGATAGAGAGAGGACGGAGAGAGAGGTCAAAGGTGAAAAGGTGGGGGGGGGGGGGTCACACAGAGAAAGGACAGAGCCCAAACATCCCTCCACGGATTTGGTCATGAGGGGGCAGACTTCACCAGAGTAATAGACTCCATTTTCGCAGTAACAGGTGAGGCGTTCCGGGAGATAGAAATTCAAAGGATACTGTTTGTACTGTATGTCAAGTGGGTGGATGGGTGATTGCGATTCAACAATTGTGAAGGCGTTGTGTTTTTCTGTGCGTGCGTGCTTGTTGTGTGTTTGTCATTGGAGAACTAATTCGGGCCTGCTGAGATGGGAGTCATCTAACTGATGTCCTCTCGTCCTCACCCACGAATCCTTCAAATAGTGCAGATCTGTGCAGCAGTGGGCCCAGCTAGGGAGGCTCTGATGGCTGAACAACACAATTACACTCACCCTCCATTCCAGACCGTCACTACACTGCCAGAGGGCTGATCTGATACAGAAAGATGATGAGGGTCACCCCCCCATGAAAATCCCACATGTCCCTGACATCCTGGTATGAGATGCCAGCGACAGGTACTGTCATTGGGCTGCTCCTGTTGTTGTTGCCCAGTTTTACCTTTGCTTTGGTGGGGAGTTATTTGTGATAGTCATCACCACGACCAACAGATCAATTGTGTTCATTATAGCAGGGCTTGGTCAGGGGCAGTCTCGGTAAACAGCATTGTGTAAAGTTTTTTTTTTTTTTGGGGGGGGGGGGGGGGCGTTCAAACAAAGGTCATGACAGTTAATTCCGTTTTCACCTTCTCTCCTTCTAAAAGCGGAGTGGCATTCTGTCGCGTTCCAATCATCAACATGGATGAGGAGCAGATGACTCGACTCTGAGACAGACATTTCTTGAAGGAGAGGAATAAAAAAAAAAAGAGAAAAGGAACAATGTCTTGCTGTAAACGGTAACCATGGTGAACAGACACTGATGTTGAGCTTGATGCACAGCTTCCTGTCCCTTGGGTCTGTGATGGACGTTGTAACGTAGAAACATACCGACAGATCGTACCGGTACATCACACAGCACAAACACATCTCCATGAAGCCTCTCGCAGCATGACTCCTCCAGGCAGAGGGAGAGGAAGACGGAAGGGGGCTACAAAGCAAACTGCAGTTGGGTGCTAAGACAGTGTGTGTGTGTGTGTGTGTGTGTGTGTGTGTGTGTGTGTGTGTGTGCATGTGTGTGTGTGTGTGTGTGTGTGATTGTCATCCTGCCTCAGTTTTGTCGGCTTCCATGTTTGTTTGTTTTCGTGCTCCACGTCCTTCCCCTTATCTGTAGACGGAGGAGAGAGGTTGCTGTCTCCCTCACAACCTTTCAAAGAGACCTTTCAAAGCCCGTACAGACTTGGTTTTCACCTTCAAATGCAACCGGTTACTTACGGAAGAAGAGAAAGTGCCGGGTTTGGAATGAAAGAGGAGGGAGAAGCTTTCATTTCGGCAGGAGACCTGACTTATCTTTTGCGGCGCTGCTGGGCACTTGCGAGTCTGAACGCTGGCAAATTCAATTAGCGTGGTTATGGTGCAGTGTGTGTGTGTGTGTGTGTGTGTGTGTGTGTTGGTGCCTTGGGCTTAGGGTTCTTCTCCTATCTCCTGTAGCATGGAACATTTGTGTCCTGTGCCAGTACAACCGCCCCCCCCCCCCCCCCACCCCCCCACCCCCACCGCCACCTACTTCCCCTGCTGTCTAGAACCACTTCCATTACAGTGTTCAGGTGAGGTAGAGACCCAAAGCTGTAAATCTGCGTAGAACCAATTTTCCACCCCCTCCTTATTCCAAACCGCTGCGCACAGGGGGAATAAATCCAATCACGACGGGAGAGAAAAGTGGCCAAAAGTGCACCAGCAGTCGGTGATTGAGCGCCGCGGCTGTCTTTGCCGAGCCTTGCAGTGGACCGCTCGTGTCATCTGACCGGACGTAAAAATGAGACCCCCCCCCCCCCCCCTGCACCGTTATTGCAGGACATATTTCAAGCGGAGGCTTTTCTTTTAAAGTCTAAATCAAATTCCGCGCCGCTGCCTAGTACACACCTGTCCATCAGTACGGGTTGGGTGGCAGTGGCGGTCACATCGTGCCAAGGCAATTTCCATGTTGTTTCTGGCAGAGCTTTTTTTTTGCCATGGCCACTGCTTGATCTGGGCCAGACAAAAGCACCCGCCCCCCCCCCCCTTTAGAGATGGATGACTGGAATTCTGGGCTGCCAGAATCAGACACCAGCCTGTTTAGGAGTGTGTAGGCGGGGGGGGGGGGGGGCGGGTGTCAAGGGCACAGTCATCAGTCTGAACTGGTACCCACACTCTCTCAGGGGAGGCTGGTGGAGGTAGAAATCGGAGGACGGGCTCATTGTAATGTACGGAATGGAACGAGGAATGGTATCGAGCATGTGTGTGAAACCGTTTCCTCATTCCATTCCGTGCATTACAATGAGCCCTCTCTCTGTATAAGAGGAGGGACACAGGAAGGAAGTATCACTCACCGCAGCAGCAGCAGCAGCAGCAACAGGTCCCCTCCATGGTGTCTGAGTGGCCTTGTCGTGGAAGGTCACTCTCGCAATAACGGTCTCAGGTGCTGGAGCGCGTTGGCAGTGGCATCTCTTGGGCTCCACGGGGACAGCCTAGGAGGAGAGACATGCATGAAGGCAAGCACAGGCAATCAGACTCAGGTTAAATCCCGTTTGAAGCGAGATGTAGAGCATGTATTTGTATAATGCATTTGTAGCTGAGCTGATTTGGAATCCCGCTCTCAGGATGCGGTAGCCTGAGACGCGTCAAGTCAAGCGTTGCCTCAGAACCTAATGGTAGATGCTCGGGTCTTCCACAAGGGTTCAAACCCCATCCTCACTTCCAGTATGATACAATAGTTGCAGTTTCAGATTTAGTATATGGTACTTGGGGGGTGTGTGTGTGTGGGTGTGTGTGTGTGCATTCTATACACAGTAAGATCCACAATTCAAAATGATCTGTTTGAGAGCCCGTTTGATGCCTGAGGTGCTTAGGACATCACAAGAATTAAGGAGCCAATCAGGGCCAAAAGATGAGTGATCATATAACAGTGAAACGGGAAGGGGTGGGGGGGGTTGCATAATGTCATAAAAGGAGGAGAGAACCTTTATAGCCAACACGGAACAAGTCCATAAACTGCAGTAAGCAATTACTGTGAGCCTGCATGAGCATAGAGAGGCCGTCTCCCCTCCTCTGCGCTGGGAGACTTGGGGGAACGATGACAAAGTGTGTGTGTGTGTGTGTGTGTGTGTGTGTTTGAGAGGGCCTTTGTACTAGCTACCGGCCGCACTCACAACAGCCCCACAAGCCAGGGCTTTTATTTCCCAAAGATAACACAACCCGGAGAAGACAAATTAACCACAACAACACGAACCCAAGGCTCTCCATCACACACCACCCCAGAGAGGAGGTGGGATGGGTACTGTGTCGGACACATACTGGCAACGTCATACATTGCGTGTCATTGTGTGTGTGTATATCCACGAGTGTATGTGTGTGTGTGTGTGTGTGTGTGTACGTACACACAAACACACACACACACACAATAAGAGACATGCACAGAATCATGAGTATGAACAGGTACCAGAGAGATGTCTCTCTCGGGCTCCTCTCATCTTCCATTATCTACTGGTACTACACAAAATAAAGTGTTCCACCCTCGTACTGACCTCTCTTTATACACACACACACACACACACACACACACACACACACACACACACACACTCACACTCTCGGGCTCCTCTTGTCTTCCATTACGCGTACTGGGACTTCCAAGTCTGGTAATGGACAGACAAAGTGAAGCTCTTTATTTCCATGTCCCTGACCTCTCATTGGGGGTTCATTTAAGCGCTCAATAGCAATAATTTCCTTCCCTGCTCTTGTTGTTCTGATTACACATAAATACCATTGGCCGCTATAGCAGTTGTCAAGCCACAGGAGGACAGACAGCTCTTAAGTGCTCCAAAATCATAGCGAGTGACGCACATTGTGACGCACACTGAATCCTAGATCCTATAGACAAAAATGGCCATAACTCCGCGAGTATTGTTGTGGTGTTCAAGAGGTTGCATTCAGTAACTTGTTACAAGTAGGCTATGAGTTACTGATGGATGGAGGAACACGTAGTATGCACATTCCTGGATAGGAGAGATATTTCACAAACATTTCTCAACGGAGAGCTTAAAAGATAAGGATTGGATAGGGAAGTGCATAACTTTTGTCGCTTCCCCACTTACAGGAAGGTTGTTTGTGCTCCCTGGAGAAATGAAAATAATGCTTTCAGGAAAAAGGGAAATAGTAGCAGTGCAGCAATAGTGACGATTTGTCACAGACAATCATTATGAGCTCAATAACTCCCAACAATAATGAATTACAGCACCACACATCATGCAAAGATTTGATTGATTTCCCCACCACTCAACGCCAATTATCCTGCCTTCATGCATATCGGCGTAACGTAACAGCTTACTCATAATGAAAAAAAAAAAAGCATGATGGGGTATTGTGGTACTATTTTATTGTGTTGATTAGGCCTATACCAATAGGCTATATCATATAAACGTGATTTACCCTGGGGATATCAATCATGCAATGTTATGTTTATTTACTTTGTGATTAGTGATTCCATGAAAAGCACGGTGAATGTCGGGACTGTCAACGATGCTTTTAAGGCCTCCACTAACAAAGCACACAGACGGAGGACTAGGTAGAGCACCACTGCACGAAGTGAAGAATTTAATGGTAATAGCCTTTCACAATAACAAGCCCTGCTTAGGTTCCACTCTGCTACAACTCCCTATGACATTTGAAGGCTTTCTTTCGGTCTTGATATTATACTGAACACCATCAACTGGCATCATGCGCTCTATACCATGCAATAGACATGCGATTACTTATGATTGATAGGTAGTTAAACTTCAAAAATGATATATTAGCAGGAGAGAGATGCCTCCTTCCTCAGACTGGACTAGAATGATTCTAGACTAGAATGGTAATGAATCCCTCTGCTGCTGTCATCTGCGGCTCCTCTGGGCTCAGACATCTTGGTTCATTCCAGTCTATTCCAGGTATACAAGCTTTAAATCATGTACTGCAGCAATGCCTGCTCTTGAGGGAAGTTGCAATATAAATGCACTGTGTGTTTTGGTTTGAGCACACACTCAATTAGGACTGATGGGTTGTGGCAGGAGTTGAAAGCAGGGATACATAGAGGTACTGAGATTAAAACAGAAATAGAACAAGGAATGGTAGTATGAAAAGTGTTGAATAATTGGGTAAAATTATAGTTAGGACTACAGTACATAGGGACACAGCAGTTAGCAGAAGGACATGTTTCTCTCTAATCACAAGGCAATGGCTTAACGAAGTACACATTCAAAAGGCATCACACAATTAACGCAAACTTTGTGTTTGGTGAAATCAGAAAATCTAATATCTGAAATCTAATAATATTTAGAAAAAGTCTCATTTCCAATCACAGAGTGGAATAAGGCAGCAATGTGGTAAGCCTCAATTAATAACACATTTACTGCTGCAAATCTTTCTCATTGAGTTCAGTTTGATCAGGCAAGAAGGGAGAGATCAAAAAGAGAGAGAAAGGAAAAACAAGAGATGGATAAAGATATGAGAGATAGAGAGGGAGAGAGAGAAAACAATGAGAAAAACTGAGAGCAAAAAGCAGAGAGAGAGAGATGGAGAGCACGACAAAGAGAGCTTTTCAAAGAACTGTGTGTGTGTGTGTGTGTGTGTGTGTGTGTGTGTGTGTGTGTGTGTGTGTGTGTGAGACGACTATGTACTATGACTATGCCTACAAATGACAGTCCTGCTAATGAGAGACTGGATGGCTGCTGTCTCCAAACAACTCCAGGCAGTGGACACTGATCCACACACTACTCTGGCTCCTGCAGACCTGTTGTCCTGTGGTGTGTCAGTCTCTCTCTATCACATGTAGCACACTGCTGTCAACAAGACGGAGAGTGTTGAGAATGTTTCCCCGCTGGCGATGGAGAGACCATACAGATTTACAAATACGGACATCACACCCTTAGCCTCAGTCCTGCTGTCTATCTCAATGTGTAATCCACGTTCTCTTGTCTAAGGCGTTGTGAATGGCTGCCTGTCCTGAGCTTAAAAAAATAATTAAAAAAAACACGTGAAGGACATCATTAAAAAAACATGGTTTGAAAAACCGTGAAGGGTGAGGTGAGTGACCAAAAACGGCTTTTATGAAAAAGCCGGTGCTTTCGGATTACTTCCAACCAGGAGAGCATAATGAAGAAGGTGGGCTTCTTTGTGTGATTCCCAGCCGCAGCTCAATTTTTATTGGTTTTCTCCTTTTTTCTTTTCATTCGTATAAACTTGTCCCGAGTCATCATATACTGAACTACTTCACCTCCCTTCACTAACCAACCAACCAATCAATGGTACGTGGCGTCAGACAACATCTGCCTGGTCGCGCATTGAGAAATGAAGAGGGGTGCGCTATCCCCCTTGCGCAACCTCCTCTGCGACAGTTACGTGACCCTCGCGAACCTACACGAACCCCTGGTTGCGTTGTCTCAATGAAGCATGAATCGGACGTTACCAAAGACAATTGACGTCATGAAATCAAGACAAAATTGTGCATGATCGAATTGAAACGCACCAGTTGCTGGCTAAGCTGGAGGATAGTCCGGTCTTTACTCCGCAACTCTTCTCTCAGTTCCTGCACTTCCTTCAACAGCTCCTCCACCTGTAAAACACACAAAAAACCGACAGAACAGTCCTTTAGTACCCTAAACACACTACAGAGCGGGGCCGAACTGAGCCGTACAGAGCTGGCCCGGTTGCACCGACACCGGAGTAACAGTGCTGGAGAGCGGCTGTGGCTCAGGAGGTAGAGCCGGCGTCTAATGATCGCAAGGTCAGCGGTTCGATCCCCGGCTCCACCTGTCCGCATGTCAAGATGTCCTTTGACAAGACACTGAACCTGGTGAATGAGAGGGCATTGTAAAGTGCTTTGGAATAAGGCGCTATATAAGTGCAGTCCATTTACCAATTAGCATTTGGAGAGGACAATGTGAAAGGTTAATATCAGTGCGGGTCGGGTCGGTCCTATCGCGTGGAAAGCCAATCAGAGAATTTAGCACTGACGTAACAATTTGACCGACATAGTCGGAGAGAGTTTATCGTAGATAGTTAAACCCACAATGGGCGTAAACATACACTTTTGTATTCTCTGGCCGTGGGTTTGATTTAGCTTTAAAGCTCTTGGAAAAGATCCCAGCTCGAATGCAATCTCCGAAATTCTACCCAGGGACAGCAGGAAACACAACCTGACCAAAATACAGAAGGGGGGGGGGGGGGGGGGGGGGTCGATCGGAGAACCAATCAGAGGATGAAGTCACGACCCCGACTGTGAAGTGAGACGGAGGGACAAAGAGAACGGAGAGAGAAAAGTAGACGGAGAGAGATGGTGAGCACAGGAGATAGGGAGAGAGAGAGAGAGGAGAGAGAGAGAGAGAGAGAGAGAGAGAGAGAGAGAGAGAGAGAGAGAGAGAGAGAGAGCATGTTTTGAAAGACACAGACAGGAGGCGAGAGATAGCGAGGAATGAGAAACAACACGGAGTAGGAGAAAGGCCGGCCCAGGGCAGCACATCAGAGGCCCAGCGGCTAGCCGTGCCCATGCAGTTTTAATGGGCCTCAGCAAAACAAGCTGTGGCGCCCCGGGGCCAGACGGACCAGGCTGCATTCTGATGTGCTCCGAGCCCAGTCGGGCTGTCTCTGGCCCGGGCACAGAGCTCCCCCTCCCCACCAGCCGCCCTGGATTTCTCTCCAGCCCTGCCCGTTGCTTTGCACAGCGGTGAAGGGTGAGGGGAGGTGGGCGCACATTAGATAGGCATGCTGGCCTTCTGATCTAGCGACACATCTCTGTGTGTGTGTGTGAGTGTGTAGTGGGGAATGTTTATGGAAAATACTTAACAGTACCCCCTTAACAATTAAGCAACTACACTAAAGCCCGTTTGCTCAATGTGAGGGAGGCCGTTTGGGTTGGGGTTGAGCCAGGTCGTTTGGGTTCCGTAATGTCTTTGCGGTTCAGGGTTGTTACTCCGGGTCCTCTGTGGGGGTCTGGAGCACAGCGTCCTTCCCTCGAGTCTAGCAACTTAACTTTCTCTCCCGCTCCAGACACACAGACAACCGGACAGACACACAGCCGGAGGGGGTGAACAGACGGGGCAGACCTACTGGGAGGGGAGGCATGGCTCTGTCGGAGCCCGAGAAGATTGCCTCAGCTGGGCACAGGTCTAAAACGTGTTTACGAGTTATAGGAAGGGGTGAGAGCGACAGGGGCCTTGTTCTGTCTGGTAGAGGAGAAGAGAATAAACCGCCCCCTGCCTTCCAGTAAGAGTCTTCTGGAGTGGGATTCAAGGTAAAGGAGGCAATGTGCTCAAACACAACAATTCTGACTGACGCAAGAGAGGAGGATTGGATTCCAAGTTCAACAGAGTGATATGCCCATGGCGTACCATACGGAGAGACACACAACCCAACGCGGGCTCTGTGGTAAAGAGAGGGCACGCACTCTCACGGTACAAGGACAACAACGAGGTACATATGTAAACAAGCAGGGTAAACAAAAGAGGCCTAGTCACTCTCTGGGCATGTGTACACAAACAGAGGACACGCATCAACAAATAGCCAATTAGAGCCTTTTGATAAACAACACGGGGGGGGAATCCACTGCCGAGTACATGAGCTTTGACAACAGACAGCCCTTCAGTAATGAGTATTGTATGGTGGCCTGTAACAGGCAGCCCCAATATGGTTCTACCTGGGTAGAAAAGCTGTAGTACAGTATACGTTGTTATAACGTGATACAATATTTTTATGTAATCACCTTGTTGAAATTGAACAGTGCCCTATTCTGCTATGTAATAACCGAAAATCTGTCAACTATAACTGTGTCATTACAAAACTATTCGATAACCTAGGTGTAAAGGCAACAGAAAGCTTCAAATGTTCTGGTATGACCAACTGTTCAGTCACTGTCGGGCCGAGCATCTTGACCACCAGGCGACCTGTGTAGCAGTACGCAGCAGAGGGGGGGGGGGGGGGTCTCACCTGTCGGGTCTGGACGGAGTCCTCTCTGGAGTCTGGACTGAAGGTCTCCAGAGTCAGGGTGTCCTCCTCAAACTCATCACCATCCTCCAACTAGAGGAAAAACAAAACAAACTGTATATTATTATTATCCATCCATCCATCCATCCATCCATCCATTCTATAATATAGTATCTATCGATCTATTTTATCCGTCTTTGAATCAATGGAAAATAGGCCAGATACTAGACCTGACACATTCATGTTTGTTTTGGCCAAGTAGAGCACAGAATAACTTTTCGCTGATTTTTTAATCATGTATTTCTCCAAAATGCTCTGAGGAAAAAAAAGAAAAGAAAAAGTATCGACAGCAAAATGAGGCACAAGCACGGTGCAACCACATTTACCTTAAGTGCCGATCTCAATGTTCAAACCAGCATGAAAGCGCAGTCCTTGCTTACCAGGTAACTGAAGTAAGTCTACTGCATTAATAAGGTATAGACAATGTACGTCATCATTAGGCGATGTAGAGAGACATTTTGTCTGGGCAAAGGCTGACACTCTGGAAGCAACCGGTTCACAGTACCGTCAACAGACAGACAGACCTGTTATTCAACCAGCACTTAGTGGAGTGTAAGATGGTCGTGGTTAGAAGAGGTCCTTAGGTAACCTGAGTGAGCTGAGCCCTCTCAAAGCCCTCTCCATCCCACCTCAGAACAAGCCTTTGAACAGTACGTGTGGTCTAGCGCTGCTGTGAGAGGTTTACGCCCGTCAAGCAGACAGCAAACACAGTAGGGACAGCAGTTTGGAGACATTAAGTGCAATTTATGTAAACACCATTGGACTGAGGGGCCATTTACACAAACAGCCAGCTAATTTAGGGGCATTAGAGCCTACAAAAGGGCAGAGACGTGTGTGTGTGTGTGTGTGTGTGTGTGTGTGTGTGTGTGTGTGTGTGCGTGTGATGGGCAGCCAGGGTGGAGTGAACTGTACAGAGGGGAGAAAATATTTCCATTGATCTACAGCTCAGTCTGCTCCTTCCACAACAATGTTGTTTTGACACCCCTTTTCTTTTTTCCAATACAGGCTCTGGTGAAAAAAGACATTTAGAATGTCTTTGTCACAGTGAACAGGGTTAGGTCCTTTTTCAACTCCTATATCAATATACTTCAGTTCAGTAGGGACCCTGCAAAAGCTCTGTCGTGGAGAAATAAATAGATTATGGAAAAAGACCAAATATTTTTTATAACAAACAATGAAAACGAATGCCTTTATATATTTTTTAAATGAATGAAAAAAAGATCCCAAGTGTCCGGATGGTACTATTATTTAATAACCTCTAAGTCATTCAATTTCCATGGCAACATTTCAACAGGGGGATAAGATATTACATTTACATTTTTGGCATTTAGTAGACGCCTTTAGAGATGCTCCGATCAGGGTTTTTGGTGCCGATCACCGATCACTGGAATCAGTGATCTGCCGATCCGATATCACCGATCACCGATCACAGCGTCGAAAATGGCAATTGAAGCATTCTATTTATTGTGTAGCATTATTTATGTTTTAAATTATTCTTAACACCATTGGCATTGTATATTAAGTATTTAAATGAAATTAGGAGATGAGAAAGTATCATGAATTGACGACCATCTGTTTTATTGAATTCACAACCACCTGTAGCTTACTTCAGGAAAA
Source organism: Nansenia antarctica (assembly GCF_963989245.1). NCBI lineage: Eukaryota > Metazoa > Chordata > Actinopteri > Argentiniformes > Microstomatidae > Nansenia > Nansenia antarctica. The sequence continues at coordinate 15,637,058 of NC_137681.1, read as the reverse complement.
ACAAATAAAATGTGAAAATAAAAATCATAATAAATAAAATGTACACTGTCACATCAAATGTGCAACATTCCACTCGAATGAGAGGAACTAGGGGCTCTTAGAGAACTTGGAGCTTATACTGTAACTGTAGCTTTCCTGAGGAACAATAAACATACCCAAACTAAACTGCAACATAAACAGGCTATAGCCAAATATAAAATACTGTTTCAAGTCAGTCAGTTTCAAGTCATATTTAGGAGGAGATAAGACAGCAAGTCAGCAATAATCAATAAAACAAAAAAACAAAACATTGCACCTAAGGAGATTTCAGACTCAAACCTTACTTCTGATTAAGCAGCATCACTGGCAGATTAGCCTTGAGAAATACAAGCATCTCAGCGTTTTTGGCACTCAGCCTGTTCCTCTTATCATCTAAAATATGTCCTGCTGCTGAAAAGTCGCTCGCTATCTACACTTGTGCAAGGTGCACAGAGGAAGACCTAAAACTCACACGCTAATAGTTGTTGTTGCTATGGGCCAAGTGACTTCCTGCTCGCGGGGTCACATGACGTCGGTGAACACTACCTACACTACGCTCGTGAAGTCGCGCTGGAACTCTGACCAGCACTCGTGGAACGCCTCTCGTCCAATCAAAGCACTCGGTCCCTTTATGACGTCGAGCCCAGTGTGCGCTTCGGCGCTCTCTGAGTGATATGATGCGTTTTTGTGTGACTATATGCAAAATGTTGTGTGCCTATCAAATATTGCAATACTCATTGTTTAACCTTAAACATATTTTCGGTGTGCCCACTCTCAGTAGTCAACAACATATTTAGGAGCAGGCACATACCATATCAAGTAACAGTGAGACCAGTTTAACTCTAAAGGACATAGGAGCCTCACTGCAGTGGTCAGCAAGAGCAGAACAGCATGAATACAGAATAGCCATGTATGGGAACTAATGTCACTATTGTAAGTTACGAGGTAAAGCTATTTCCCTCTCTGAGAACTGTATATAAGCTCTAACAAACATCAGTACTTTGCTTGGCATTTGTGCCACAGCCAGGCTCGGCACCAGCCATGTCGTAGCCATGCTTGAAGCTTGGACTTAACAGAGCATGCTGTCTTGGAAACATCTGTACATGGGAATGCAACCCAGATCTGCCTAATACAATGATTACGATTCAACCTTCTCTCTGAGTCATCAATATATAATTTCCGGCCACGTGACCAAGAAAGATCTCCTTATTATCAAATGGCTTCTAACGAACAGGATAACAAATGGCGTCACGAACAGGATGCTAGATTCAGCGAAACAGGTAAGGCACAATGTAATTATTTGCTTAACCTGAATTGCTGTTCTAGAACGAATCTTAATTTTTTTCAAAAAGGAGATGTATTGATATTGGAAAGTACTAAATTAAAATAGTTTGAATAGAAGGCGCTGTATAGTCAAAGACGGTGTGACTGGTCAAAACACTGAGAGTTAGGATTTATTGAGATTCTGAACTTTGTAAGGAACAAAGCAGAAGTCTATTGTGTATTAAGTTAGGGACAAGACCTTAAATACGTGATTGAAAGCACAGCACTTTGAGGAAAACTAAGTTTGAAAAGATTTGGCCATAATATTTAAAAGACTCTAAGAGAAGTTTCAATCAACATAATTGATTACTAAAACCGCATGTCTATTAACATCATGGGAAGCAAACTACTATGTATGGCATGCAGAATGTTATCATTAAGAATGAAATGAATAACAACCATATTTCTGAACCAAGCTTCACAACAGGGCGAGAGTGTTAAAACTCTGACCCTAGGCTATTAATAGAACGGAGACTGCTCCTGTAACCAAACACACACACACACACACACACACACATCGAGCTACAACATACAACAAATAGACAAATTTGTCTCATAATGAAATTATCATGCAAATCTGTGTTGATTCAGCAGACATATAACATTTTGATTGATTTAGTGAACAGAGAAATACGCATTAAGACTCTAAGACTGTGAAACATCAAAGGAGGACATTTCTGATGGAGAAAACACAATTCAGCAAGAAAGACCTGGAATGTATTCTGACAATGCCTGTCGATTCTATTTCCTGACAGAATCAAGGAAATCAAGAGACATTGAGCGAAGGACTAAGAGACCGAGATGCTGTTAAGATCTGGTCTAAGTTAACCATTGCAGAAGTGGGGAGAGAATGTTGCAGATGCTGAAGGAAGCTATTGCCGGATGAAACAAGAGAAATGAGACAAACTAATGACATTTCAATGTGACAAACAATGGAAATGTTAATTCTTACGATTTAAGACAGAGACATGATGATGACAAGAGAGACTTACTTACACATACTTTTATGTAGTCGTAATTGTTCAATTGTACTGACGCACGCAACTAACAGTGTCATCAGCAGTAAACAGCTGAATTCAACATACAAAATTTGTATACTCTTAAGAGAGAACAAACACTTGCAAGTTTGCAATACCATGCACACACTACTCATAGCATGAACTTACAAACTTTCTTCTAGGAATTCTAAGGGACGGGAACAACAGTCCAGATAACCCAATTAACAGACTTATGCTTAACATCTGTATTTTTGTTTCCAACTGTTTCTGAGCAGGTTAATTCCACAATCAATTGATGGAGAGCCTAAGATTTTATAGACTTGAGTCAAGAAAAGGAGGGGTGTAGTGTAATGATAATGCTAAAATTGTCTTAAGTTAATAAAACCTATTAACGCTGTGAACAGAGGCAAGAACACGTGCAAGACTGATGACCATCAAAGAATCAAATAGCACTCCTTGTTACCAGAAACACAAGGCCGTTCCTTTGATTGAAGATCTACTTCCAGACATTGTTATATTGACATATAATGTACTTTGTATGATGGAACCGATGCCTAATGTATTTCTGATGTGGTCATTGACTTTATTAAGAACACCACATGTTTTTCAATAGAAATAATTTACCAGTCAAATTAATCTTACATCATGGGAAAAAAAAAGAGTGAGCTGATATGATGCGTTTTTGTGTGACTATATGCAAAATGTTGTGTGCCTATCAAATATTGCAATACTCATTGTTTAACCTTAAACATATTTTCGGTGTGCCCACTCTCAGTAGTCAACAACATATTTAGGAGCAGGCACATACCATATCAAGTAACAGTGAGACCAGTTTAACTCTAAAGGACATAGGAGCCTCACTGCAGTGGTCAGCAAGAGCAGAACAGCATGAATACAGAATAGCCATGTATGGGAACTAATGTCACTATTGTAAGTTACGAGGTAAAGCTATTTCCCTCTCTGAGAACTGTATATAAGCTGTAACAAACATCAGTACTTTGCTTGGCATTTGTGCCACAGCCAGGCTCGGCACCAGCCATGTCGTAGCCATGCTTGAAGCTTGGACTTAACAGAGCATGCTGTCTTGGAAACATCTGTACATGGGAATGCAACCCAGATCTGCCTAATACAATGATTACGATTCAACCTTCTCTCTGAGTCATCAATATATAATTTCCGGCCACGTGACCAAGAAAGATCTCCTTATTATCAAATGGCGTCACGAACATTATATCACTGAGCGAATCGACGAACGCAGCAAATGCCGTATGATATTCGTGGTATTGAAAGACCTTGCGTGCGTTCCTCCCCGAGGTATTTCTTTTGAGCAGACATTACAAACGGCATATTTGTTGTCTCTTTCCGACACTGTGTAATATTTCCAGACTGGCGACGCCATTTTGTAAACTGATCGGTCATGTTTGATCGGCCGTTTTGAGAACTCCGATCAAAACCGATCAAGGCCATATCGGCCGATACCGATCGGCGCCGATCAGATCGGAGCATCACTAGACGCCTTATTCCAAAGCGACTACAATCGATATATTTGACTAAGCGAGTGAATCATCAATTCACCAGTCGTAGCAGGAAGAGTAATCTAGCTCAGGCCAGGGGCCATTGGCAGTCGTTGTGATAGAAGAAGAAAAAAATAAATTCTACCATTCTCTCTTGCCACATCACGACACAAAGAAAATAACACTCAGCAGACTCGGTATGGGTCTTGTGCCTTAGGTCGTAAAGGGAGCAACATGAAATAGGATTACACACAAGCTTCTTTTTTTAGTGTCAATCAGGCCTTCTATAAAGGCAAGACACATACACACACTCACTCACGCACCTCAACATGACACCAGGCTGATACAAGTTCCTGCTTTATTGGAGTGTACACGCACATACGCGCACGTGCACGCGCACACGCACCGCCCCTGTCAGGTTGTGAAGAGGATGATGGGTTCATGAGAGAGGCATGGATCAGTCTAGAGTATTCTACTGGGGCTTGTCAGTCATCCCCAGCTCTCTGTCTGATCCCTCTATGTTTCAGTACTCCTCCACCGCATGCCCTCATCCCCTTCTAACCTCCAACCCTCCTTCACCGCATCCCTCCATCACCCTCCCTCAAAGCACTTTTCATCTCTGTGAGGGTCAAGGGGGAGACCACCCCCTCTTCCATTAGCTACGCCACAGCACCCACCACTATTGGCGCACCTTCAAACCACATGTGGATCTGAGCGAGATAGCATAGAGTACGTCGACTAAACACAACCCTGTGTGACTCGCACAAAAAAACAGGGGCTTGCTTGATCAATGATTTCAATCAAGTGATTGAAAACGGATCCCGACCTCTGCTCCCACAGAGCCAGCGTTTATGACGGGAGAGAGAGAGAGAGAGAGAGAGAGAGACATCGCAGGTACACTGAGGACGACTACAGGATAGACTTGTACTCCACGTCTTCGGGCCTGAGTTGGTGTTTGCGCTCTAATGCCCTCTATCTTCCTTGTCTAGAGGCTATAGGATAAGAAGAGCTTTAGATATCAGTTTCAGTGTGTCCAGCCAGGCAGGCAGGTCAACTCCATCAGCACGTCCGTCTCCTGCTCCAGCCTGCTCGCTAGAGGGTTTAACCAGGGAACACAGAGAACAAGGCAGCCAGCCGTAAAAACCAATAAAAGAAGCCGCCCGCAATCAGACAGACACCTCTCATGGCCGCCACGTTTATCTTCCGTCACTGACAGAGCCACATGAGCCTTTAGCAATATCCCGCTGCCTCAGATGTCAGTGTTCCCAAATCGCCTGCTTTAATCGTCGATTCTGTCAGATCCACACACAGTGATTCTAATGGTAGAGGAAGGTACCGCGCAAACACGGCTGATGGGTAAATGGCCCTCTTTGACCGAGGTATTGTGGCAATGTCATGAGGTATCAACGATACGGATTAAACACAGTGTACACATCGCAGAGATGCACCAGTGTCTCCTAGCAAGGAAAATATTAGGTGAGTGTGTGTATGCGGTATATGTCATATAGATGACTCAGAGTAGAGTGAGTGCATTCCTTTTGAATACAACTGGTCCCAGCGGAAATTGAACCCACAACCCTTAGCATTGGTAGAGCCATGCTCTATGAACTGAGAAAATTGCAGTGCCAAGACCAGCTTCAATAAATTAAGCTATATTCAGAGGCGGGAGCTAATTTCGGATGGGGTTGATTGTTTTTCCTAGAGGTGAGCAAAGAAAAACTGCTTAATTATGTATTTCAGTACAACAGTGTTGCATGACAATGGCTCCAGGAGACAGAGCTGTGTCTTGTAGCACGACGTGCCATGAATACTCCATTACATATCACATTTCAACAGCTTACTGACACTGGTAAAAGCTACTGGTCGTGAAGTTATTCATTTCCATAAAGAGACTACAGTTCAGACTATGCAACCTCCAACAATCACAAAAACCTGCTTATTCGATTTTGTGTGTGTTCAGTTTTTTTAGATTGGGTTTTGTAATGTGTATGTGCAATGTCTTTTATTGAGCTGCAAACCAAATTGCCCAAAATTAGGACAGTAACATTTCCTGAAATCAAAATGGTTTCTCTCTTCTCTCTTAACACTGTCAGTACTTACAAGCTAGGATGGTACTTCAATGAACCTGCCATGTCACACGGCACATCATGGGTCCCCAAATGTCACATGGGATAATGCTAACCAGGCCATTAGTGCCAGTCATGACTCTCCCCTAAAGCCATCACAGTGTGACATACTTTACTCCAACTTCAGCCAGCAAGCCTCCCTCAGATATAAACACAGTCTCAGTGAGGCCGCTGCTCTCTCAGGGGAGCAAGAGATAGATAGCAAATCGATAGGAACAGGACTGGTGCCAGCGCTGACTATAGAGCATCCTTCAGACAGAGAAAAAGGACACTGTTTAAGGGAGACAACACTGCAAATCTGACACAGCCCGGTGCCATGGTTAAAGAGCTGGCAAATAGGTAGAGATCTGTGTCTGTGCACAAAAAAGCTTGACAAAGAAAGATTTGTAGAGTAGATTTGTATGTAATCAAGACAGCCTGTTGCTAAAGGATAAGAATAGCAACAGCAGCCTAAATCTGTCTCGTCAAAATAGAGAAAAATAAGATTAGATGACTTTCAAAGTGGTTATGGGTATAAAAGACACGTCCCTTGACTCAGACTGAAATAGACAATAGGAATTTATCGTGTACAGATGATCAAAGATCAGAAGTGGGTAGTGGAATGGTGTGTGTGTGTGTGTGTGTGTGTGTGTGTGTGTGTGTGTGTGTGTGTGCGCGTGTGCGTGTGCGTGTGCGTGTGCGCGCATGTGTGCGTGCGTGCGTGCGTGGGCCCACCCTGTGTGTTAACATGTGTGGGAGGATATGCTTGTGTGTTCTCCTGACCTGCAACAGCATCTTGAGCTGCTGAAGCTGGGCTCTGACAGAGGAGCAGTCCTCGGCCATGTGTCTCAGCGTCAGCTCGTCCAGCTCCACCGCCTGCTCAAGTCCTGTTGAGCCGGTCCCCTCACCCTGGAGCTCATCATACGTCTGGAACACACCATCCCTTCAGAAGAGAGGACAGAGACAGTCAAGTGTGTGTGCACGTGTGTGTGTTTATGTGTGTGTGTGTGTGTGTGTGTGGGGGAGATAACTACAATCTCATGGGAGGAAGCCTCGGACAGCTGAGCGACAGGCAAGACAACTCGACAGGTTACCTACTTACGCCTGAACATGAGTCTGTCTCCGCCGTGTCAGCGGTGAACACACACACACACACACACACACACACACACGCACGCACGTTTCTCTTTCCCTCCCTCTATCTCTTTCCCCACAACAAGGCCAAAGTGGGAGATGGACTGCAGAGGAATTGAGGGACACAGATAGCGCAGGCACAGTCAACTCACATGTTGTCATTGTGAAGGTGATCCTGCGCACCCCAGCACAGCTGTCTCCTCCAGTGGGCGAGATGGGACATCCCATCAGCATCTGTGACAAGAGGGCAAACACAAAAGGCACGGTGTGTCAAAGGACGGATCCATCGCAAAATGGTCCGGGCGGTTGGTTGGGTTATTGAGAGACACAGGCCAGACGTGTCGACACACTGAGTAGACACATGCATGCGCGACAGCCACCCGTACTTCATGAAAAGACGGTACGTCATTATCTTCTTTCCCGTACTGTAAGTACTATATTCAGACAGGAGCACTCTGAGAGATCAGGACTAACACGAAACACATAGGGCTGGTTTCACAGACAAGGCTTTAAAACCTAATCCTAGACTAAAAAGCATCTTCTACAGAGATTTTTTTACATTGAAAGTGTGTCGCACTTAAGGCTTAAGCCTTGTCTGTGAAACCAGCACGTGGCCCATAAAACTGATGCCTGAGACTCAGCATCTGTACAACTATAGGGGAGGGGGGGGGGGGGCTCTCTGTAACAGTCTCTCTCTCTCCTTCTCTCTCCATCTCCCACTGTGAGAGAACAATGAAGCGTTATGGAAATGATCTGTGGGTCATTCTCTTCAGCTTCCCAGGCTGGAGAGGAGTGGGATGGACGACCCTGCAGAGAAGGCAGATTCTGCCGGGCAGAGAGAGCGGACCCAACATGCCGGCCCACATGCTCCACGGTCTATAGTACACACTGCTACGGCAGAGAGGAGGCCACATACTGTACTCACTGAGACACAGACGATGTACCCAGTAAAAACTAGAGCACTATGAGAAACGCACTCGCAGAATATCAAATAGACCACGAGAGGTCCTTGGGAGAAACGGAGAGAGAGGGAGGGAAAGACTGAGTTGAGCTGCTTTGAAGAAAAAAAACCTGCTCAGAAGGCTGGGGCTTACAGTTACAGCCTAACAGAAGAGCCCTGTTGTTGATGTTTGCATTTTTATTTTCTGTTACAGGTGTTTGGAGTAAAGATAGAAAGCCTTCACCTTTCCTGCCCTGAGACACTACAGCCCTTTCTCGACTGTTAGAAGCTTGATTCCTCAGGTCCTCTCCTCTGTACTCTACTCACCTCTTACTCAAGACGCATTCCTCTCCTTAAGATATGCTCCGACAGTCATTTTTTAGAAGAAAGTGAGTGGAGGACGTGAGTGGACAGAGTAGCGGACGTGAGAAATCGAGTTTCTAACAATAGTGAAAGGGCACCTGTCTCTAAAGGAAACAGCTAGATGACCTCCACCCCTCTTCGGGTTATGACCTCTTGACTCACTTCTTGCCCGCTGGAACTCTAGCAGAAAGGGGGCCACCTTGACATGACCGGTGATGCGGTGTGACATGTAATGACAATGACATTTACAAAAACACAGGGACACGGCGGACACTGGAGGCCGTTACATTAAGGATTACGGGGATAAGCCTAGTGATGCTCCGATCTGATCGGCGCCGATCGGTATCGGCCGATATGGCCTTGATCGGTTTTGATCGGAGTTCTCAAAACGGCCGATCAAACACGACCGATCAGTTTACAAAATGGCGTCGCCAGTCTGGAAATATTACACAGTGTCGGAAAGAGACAACAAATATGCCGTTTGTAATGTCTGCTCAAAAGAAATACCTCGCGGAGGGACGCACGCAAGGTCTTTCAATACCACGAATATCATACGGCATTTGCTGCGTTCGTCGATTCGCTCAGAGAGCGCCGAAGCGCACACTGGGCTCGACGTCATAAAGGGACCGAGTGCTTTGATTGGACGAGAGGCGTTCCACGAGTGCTGGTCAGAGTTCCAGCGCGACTTCACGAGCGTAGTGTAGGTAGTGGTTCGTCGATTCGCTCAGAGAGCGCCGAAGCGCACACTGGGCTCGACGTCATAAAGGGACCGAGTGCTTTGATTGGACGAGAGGCGTTCCACGAGTGCTGGTCAGAGTTCCAGTGCGACTTCACGAGCGTAGTGTAGGTAGTGTTCAGCGACGTCATGTGACCCCGCGAGCAGGAAGTCACTTGGCCCATAGCAACAACTATTAGCGCGTGAGTTTTAGGTCTTCCTCTGTGCACCTTGCACAAGTGTAGATAGCGAGCGACTTTTCAGCATAGCAGGACATATTTTAGATGATAAGAGGAACAGGCTGAGTGCCAAAAACGCTGAGATGCTTGTATTTCTCAAGGCTAATCTGCCAGTGATGCTGCTTAAAGTAAGGTTTGAGTCTGAAATCTCCTTAGGTGCAATGTTTTGTTTTTTTGTTTTATTGATTATTGCTGACTTGCTGTCTTATCTCCTCCTAAATATGACTTGAAACTGACTGACTTGAAACAGTATTTTATATTTGGCTATAGCCTGTTTATGTTGCAGTTTAGTTTGGGTATGTTTATTGTTCCTCAGGAAAGCTACAGTATAAGCAAGTTCTCTAAGAGCCCCTAGTTCCTCTCATTCGAGTGGAATGTTGCACATTTGATGTGACAGTGTACATTTTATTTATTATGATTTTTATTTTCACATTTTATTTGTTTTTCCTGAAGTAAGCTACAGGTGGTTGTGAATTCAATAAAACAGATGGTCGTCAATTCATGATACTTTCTCATCTCCTAATTTCATTTGAATACTTAATATACAATGTCAATGGTGTTAAGAATAATTAAAAACATAAATAATGCTACACAATAAATAGAATGCTTCAATTGCCATTTTCGACGCTGTGATCGGTGATCGGTGATATCGGATCGGCAGATCACTGATTCCAGTGATCGGTGATCGGTGATCGGCACCAAAAACCCTGATCGGAGCATCTCTAGATAAGCCTGTTTGGTCTCTCAAGACTGCCTGCAAACCTTCTTTACATTTGCGAGCATGCACACACACACTCACCACTATGCAAGGAGCCCTCCTCAGGGAGGTCATCGTCCAGCATAAGGTCATCGTCATCCAAGTCACATGTCTCCAGGTTGTCGAGGTTGTTTAGAATGTCCTAGGATAAGAGAGAGAGAGAGAGAGAGAGAGAGAGAGAGAGAGCAAGGAAGAGCAAGAGAGAGAGGAAGGTCAGCCCAATTATTATGAAAGGAAACCATTTCAAAGGGTGACTTCATTGAGCTACATCGAAACACAGATTGCATAGTAATCTATTTCCAATATGAGGAGGAGGTTGTTCAAAAATACATGGAGCAAAACTACATGCAACAAAGTGAAGCAGGTTTCTTTTGAAAGCAGCAATCCATGCCATTTAAAAACTGAGAGAGAAAGCCAAATCAATCAAGAGTCCAAATCAATGTTTGAATCAATGTTCAAATCCTTAGCATTCAAATTGTTCCCTTTTAAACCACAAAGTCAGAACAAATTGCGCGGGCCCTTTTTTCATCTAAATAGACCCTCGAGACAGGTTGAAGAAGATGGTGTTTTGAAATAAACAGGACCACTTTAAAAAAAAAAAGAAGACTTATTTAAGTCCAAGAGGGGGATGGCGGGGGAGTGAAAACAACCAATCGTTTTGCCACATAGAGCGTATGGTTATCTTCTGGCCCATGCCCCTCTCGGCTCTGGCCCCCTGCATTGCCTAGAGTGGGCTTAGTCACAGAAGACCACACCCGCGGAAATGACATTTCCCTCATGGCTGACACCCATCCATCCATAGCAGCAGCACATTACAGGCTAATCTCCTGGTGTAAAATAACAACACACTACAAGGCTTGGAGAAGATCAATGGTGAAGTCTAACATGACATTCTTAGGGATCCGAGTCCGCGGCCCTCCCCCTCTGTCCCTGTCCCCCCATGCCCCTGTGCCTGGCTAACATGTCATAAGACCCACACACAACCCTTCAAAGCAAGGGTGGAACTGTCATGCCAAATTTTGTCCGCCTGCCAATAGTCCGGGCCATCAACGGCTCATCAAAATCTGATCGTTCGAACGCTGTTGCTACGCCGACGTGCATTCCGCCTGTGACGTCATTCTACCGCTGTGTGCTTATACTACCACAGATGAATGTGTGTATCTGAAACTGGGAAGACAAGTGTAATCTTGAACCATTACAACTGCATCTACTGCCATCTCTATGGCTGGAACTGCCTCCAGCTGACATCACCTTCCTTGCAACACAACTCCTGGCCTGCTCCGCTTTTCAGATGGTATGGTATGGTATGGTATGGTATGGTATGGTATGGGATACATGTGATCCTTTGTTAAATACAGAAGACACTGTGGAATTGTGGAGTATCCCATTAACCAGTTGGTCTGGTGATCAGAAGTTCAAATCCCACATGGGAACACCACCACTAGTAGGGATGGGACAGGATAATCCATTAAATCGCTCCTGAGGGTCAAAGTCGGGAGCTACTCTCTTTCATACAGTGCAGTAGAACTTTCCATGACAATTCCACTTGGCAGGCACAAACTTGTTTTTTCCTCATAACAGTAAATGTCATAGTTCTATGTTGAGTAAATGAGTAGAGTGAAGGAAAGCAGCAAATCAGCAGACTTGAAGCAAATTGGATGAATTATGTTGGTTATGGCTCAAAATGGTCATGTCAGTTCACTCAGTTGCTATATTCTGAGGGAATTGTAGGAGCGAAAATCTAAAGGTTTGGTATTGTCATTCACGGTCAAAAAGGAAAAAAAGAAACTAAGAAAAAAGCAACAACTAAAAACTTCTGTTATCACTTTTTGTGCCACTCCACTTGCTGTGCCCAGTCAGGAGGATCCCATGGGGGCATCGAGCGCAGATGCTGATGGGAGTTGAAGTCCGGAGCTAGTTTGAATCTATTTCATGCTTCCCCAATCTGGACTTCATTTACCAGCAGCCTGCGAAAGCTGCTTTCATGTTTCGCTTGATGAGCACAGCTCTCTGAGTGAAAATACACACACAATATGACCCAGCTGCTGACCCAGAGCCCGGCACAGTTGTTCACGGGCCAAAGTTCTGCCCGAGAAATCCACAGCCTTTAACTAAGCGGACTTTAGGAGCGAAAGAGCGAGCACACGCTTCTCGCTCATCAATATTTCAGCAAAGTCCCTGTTGCCAATGGTGTGTCTGTGACAGTTCCTGAATACGCAGGAAAAAAACAAGTAGACTGCACAGAGTCTTCTGGTGAGAACGGGGGGTGGGGGGGGGGGGACTCTTCTACTTTTAAAGACTGGTGTCTGGTGGAATGATCGCATTAACGTTCAGATTACCTCTTCACAGTGGCGCGGGAGAAACAAAGTGACAACTTAATGAGCAGTGTAACCTCCAGGCCTGACGAACCCCTCTGCCTCAAGCCTGTGTTTGACACACAGTTGTTCTGTTTTAGGGCTGGGCTTGTGTGTGTAGAGGGAGGCCAATTGAACGGCCCATTAAAATCAGGACTAGTGGCGCCACGGAGGCACCTGACAGAATCATCGACTCATCCGTGCCGATTTCTCGTAACAACTGACGCCTCGGAGGCGTTGCGGTGGACTGGCCCCCTCTATCGCGCAGTGTGTGTCTAGAGTTGGGAGATCCGGCATGCCAAGAGAGATGCACCAGTCAGGATCTTCGCTCACACAGCCACCCTGGCTCAGGGCTACTGTCTGACTGGCTCACAGCTCTACAGGAGGGAGGGTGGGTCACAGGAGGTGAGGGGATCGAAGCCCAAACCAGTCACCACGGGCCTATAAGCCAGAGTTCAGAAACTGGACTCCCAAGTTGGCTCCAAACATTCAATATCAAAAATGATAAACCCCAAAAATGGTTTAACATCTATAGCCTAACCAATTCAGCCCAGTCTCAACCCCACCCAGCTGTAACACCCCCAACAAAGGAGACACGAGATGTACTGCTTAGTGGATTTGTGTGCTGCCTGTGTGGGAGGGAGGGGGGGGCAGGGGGGCTAGGAGGGGGAGAGTGAGCTGAAGGGTAATGAAATTGTCAAGCAGCATCAGTAAAGTGGAGGAAAAGGTCAGGCACATCACAGGCGTGATTAAATCGCAGAAACGCTCTGTCGCTGAGTAAATCCAGTACGTGTCAGAGCGCTGACTAACAGCGTATGTTTAAGAGGCCATGCTGGTGAACGCTGGTGGGTTGTTTTCAGGGGTGGCTGGTGGAGGGAGAAAATCTGAGGACGGGCTCATCACATTGAATGGAATGGAATGCAATGGAACACACTTGTTTGATACCATTCTTCATTCCATGCATCACAATGAGCCCGTCCTCTGATTTCTACCTCCACCAGCCTCCACTGATCTGCACCCTTAACACTTTTACAGGCTTTTTGGGGGGGGTTTCCTTCTTTATTTACAGACTCTGAACCCTGATGTATTATTTAACTTTGAGAGTTACAGTACAGGTCCATGTCTGCTTCTCATCGGCTTTAATCTAATATTTATAGTGTAACCTTGCAGTTAAGTTTTGCTCTGTTTGATAGCCTCCTAAAATTGCGGGAAAATTAAATATTGTGCAGCAAAAAGAAAAAACGGGTTTGATGATTTCTAGCGCCAACAGCGTCTCCCTGCTGGCCATGGCTTTGCAAATACACTGGTGGGGGGAAACCCTCATCTCGCTTATAATGACGGGTGTTTTAGCCAGTATTAGTCATTATAGCATTATAGTCATCTCAATTTCCCATAAGGGGATACTAGCTACGCTATCCGTGTTCAGATAGCAGACAAGACGGGAATAGGGAACCGAGTGAAGCTAAGGAGTTCAGTCGGATTCATGGTCGTTCGCTAGATTTAGTGTAGCCACCAATCCTTCACACAGTTCATCCAGGTCCCTAATGGCCTAATAAATATGACCTATTTAGGGCTGGCATAAAAGCCTGACTGATTCCTAATGACTAAAACAAAGACAGACACAACAAAGGGCCTTAAAAGACTAACACCTTTCACGAGCTAATGAAGTGCTGATTGGTTTACAACATTACAGCATGCACAGTGGATACGGTAAACAAGTAGAAATGGCTGCCCGAGCGCAGGGCTTTGATGTGAGAATCAGTGCGCTGGGATTAAAGAGAATACTTTTTTTGTCAGCTCTTTTCTCTGTTCTCTGAGAGAGGGGGTGGAGAAGGAAAAAGAGGGAGAGGTGGAGAGGGAGAGATGAAGGAGGGTATAGAATGACAGGGAAAGGAAGAATGAAAGAGAGAGAGAGAGAGAGAGAGAGGAAGAGAAAGAGAACGAGAGAGATAGTGAGAGAGAAACGAGAGAATAAGAAAGAAGGAGGAGGATGTGCAGAGAGAATTTCAGGGGCATAGGCACTCTGTAGGAGGAGGAGGAGGAGAGCATTTGAGGGCTTCAGGCTGGGTTTATGACCTCGGATGGATCAAACACAACTGTGTCTGCTGGAAGTTGCTATCCTTGGTTCAATACGCTGTGGCCTCTCTCTCTCTTTCCAAACCACAAGGGTGTTTGTGTTTTTCGTTGTGGTTACAGCTACTGTACGAATGCAGGTTTTTCTACCGCAAAGGGAAACAAATTCATGCTACTTTCAGTGTTGTTTCCCTCAGCAGAACGTTATTCAGATACACACTATAAGGCCAACTGCAGATCCTGTTAAGTAATGCAGGCAACAACAATAGGACTCCCCAGACACACTCGAGTTCAGTTCTTCTGGACATAATGTGCTCCGCCTGCAAATTCTCTGCTCTAGCAGTGGAGATTATTATGGTGGAGAAAGAGAGAGAAAGAGAGAGAGAGTCATAGGGGGAGATAAAGTGAGAGGGGAGGGAGAGAGAGAGAGACCGAGCCTGCAGGTCTGTCTTTAGATCTCCGCCAGCCAAGATGCCCAGCACATACCAACATTGCCACCTAGTGTTCAGGCTGAACACAGCACAGCGTGTTGCCGTACTCCTGCTGATCCAGCTATGAAAGATTTGCTATGTTCTTTTGAGTGGCAGTATACATAGCAACAAGCTGGGGGGGACAAGCAAAACAGATGAGTGACGTTTAACCTTGAGGTCTTTGAACAATCAAAACGTAACAGTTGAAAGAAATAATATATTATAGAACACGTAACACAATATCTTCCAGGCCAGACATGATGCTAGTGTGACCAGCATCTATAGAATCTGTATATTCATTCATACCACTACGATTATGGATTGAAACATAAAATCAAGGGAGCAACCCAACCTAGCCTTGTAGACCAAACGTCACACATTTCAGATATGAGTCATGGCATCTACGCTGCAGATCTGGCACAGACAGATCTCTGGCGGTGTAGCGTGAGGCTGGGCACCATGAGATGAGTGCAGACAGGATGAGTGGACTGGGTGGAGCTGACATAACTCCTCAGAGGCAGGGTGGATGAGTGGACTGGGTGGAGCTGACATAGCCCCTCAGAGGCAGGGAGGACAGAGCTGTTGGCTGAGTGTAACAGACGTTTCCACAGGGAGAGTGATAGAGCAGGGGAATGGCCGCCAGACCCAAACGCCAGGACACTGTCACCGCCTGTGTTCACACTTTGCTGTGTGTGTGTGTGTTTAGTGTTAAATTCTAAGGCAAGTCATTGCTAGCCTGATCTTCTTTTCGTGTCCACAAGAGAGTCAGTTACAAGGCTTGGCTAGATGTGGTTCAACCACAGCTGAACACATTGCTGTCCCTTCTCATTGAACTCTGCCAAGTCCGTTGATGTGCAGGGCTGTTCCAGCAGGGGGCATATCAGGAGGTGCTGCATGGTCTGTGGTTCAGTGCCACAGTCACACACAACGTCCCCGTCATTTAGGTATCCCCATTTGGCGAGAGTGGCTTTTGTACGTCCAACACCAGATCTTATCCTGTTTAGGCATTTCCACACTGCGTAGTTGGTGTCTGCTAGCCTGATGCCGTCAGAACGGCAGAGTCACTACCCATCTTCCGTCGTAGACTGAAGACCCATCTCTTCAGGTTACATCTTAACTGCTCCTCCTGAGACATCTTCTGACCCTCACCACTACGTCTCCTAAAGACACCCGCTTTCCCCTCTACTGTGTCCCTAAGAACTTCTACTGCCCCCCTTGTACTGTTTCTCAGTTTCTCCAGTAAAAAAAAAAAAAAAAAAAAAAAAAAAAAAACGTTTTAGTAGAAGGCGATAATAGGGAGAAGGTTTTTCCTTCTATCAGTGGCCCCGGGCCCGAGCTAGAGTACTCTTCCTGCAACGAATAGTGGACTGCTGATTCACATGCTTAGTATTCAAATGTTTTGATTGTAAGTCGCTTTGGAATAAGGCGTCTGCTAAATGCCAAAAATGTAAATGTAAATGATGCCGCTGTGATAGTGCAAGCTTGAGGTATAACAACAATTGTGTGAAAAGTAAGCAAAGGCCACACTGCAGACTGATATAAAAAATAAAAAATTAAAAATAAAAACACATACACTCACTGAACACTTTATTAGGAACACTATACTAATACTGGGCAGGGCCTCCTTTTAATCTCAAAACAGCCTCTCCTCTCCACAAGATGTTGGAAACTTTCCTTTGAGATTCTGGTCCATGATGACATGATTTCATCATACAATTCCTGTAAATCTTTCAGGTGCCCTTTCAAGCTGTGAATCTCCCTAATTCTACCACACCCAAAAGGTGTTATTGGATTCAGACTGGTGACTGGTGACTGGGAAGGCCACTGAAGAACACTGAACTCATTGTCATGTTCATGAAATCAATTTGAGACAACTTTTGCTTTTTGACATGGTGCATTATCATGCTGGAGCCATTAGAAGATGGGTACATTGTGGCCCTGAAGGGATGCACATGGTCAGCAACAATACTGAAATAGACTATGGCATTCAAGCGATGATTGGTATTAGGTAACAGGCCCAAAGTGTGCCAAGAAAACATTCCCCACTCCATTACACCACCTGAATGAATGAGAAGGTGTACAGGTGTTCATAATAAAGTGTTCAGTGAGTGTATATATATACATATAAAATAACTATTTACAAACCACCTCTCTCTCTCTCAGACAGACATACATAGACATCTCTCTTTCTCTCTCTTGGCATTCACTCTATGATTCCATTCCAAAGCGACATGTAACATGACTGCTACAAGCCTGTTCCTGCACAGTATTCCTGCATGAGTGTGAACTGTGAAGGCAATCACATAGCTCAGGCTGAATTAGTTATGCTTCCAGGGACATTGCTCTCCACGTTCTCCCATATACTCCTACACACTTCTCTCTCTCTCTCTCTCTCTCTCTCTCTCTCTCTCTCTCTCTCTCTCTCTCTCTCTCTCTCTCTCTCTCTCTCTCTCTCTCTCTCTCTCTCTCTCTCTCTCTCTCTCTCTCTCTCTCTCTCTCTCTCTCTCTCTCTCTCTCTCTCTCTCTCTCTCTCTCTCTCTCTCTCTCTCTCTCTCTCTCTGTCTCTGTCTCTGTCTCTCTCTCTCTCTCTCTCTCTCTCTCTCTCTGTCTCTGTCTCTCTCTCTCTCTCTCTGTCTCTGTCTCTGTCTCCCCCCTCTCCAGCAGCAGTACGCTCTGTTCTGTCGTCAGTTAAAGAGAGCAGCAGAGGAGGCATTCATTTTTCAAAGCTAATCACAAAAAGCTGTGAAGGAGGCAGCAGACACCCACCGGGGAGGATGGCAGGGCCCATCATGTCACAATCACAGAAAATTCAGCTTATTATACATTAGCATCTTGACATTGTGTCGTAGATATTCATAATACATTCATAATTTAGGCAGGAAGGCAGGAATGAATTTCCCTGAGCATGATTGTGTAGGGGATGGCTGGGCAGTGGAAGGGGGTTGGTGGTGGTGGGGTGGTTCCTCCTCTCTTCATGGGATGCTCCTCTCTTCTCACCCGCACCCGCACCCCCCCCCCCCCCCCCCCCCGCCCACACTCTTTCCTTTATTTATTCCCACATCTCCATCTCTCTAATGATCTCACTGCAGCTATTTTCTAATACCTCCCTTTCCTTAGGGTAGCCTAACACACACACACACGCACACACACACACACACACACACTTGAGACTTCTAATCCATCTTTGCAGATAGGGTTGACTCATAAGTCTCCCCACAGGGAAATAAACTTCAAAGTAGCCTAATGTCCTTGCCATAATAGAATATATATTATTGTGTATTTTATTTGTTTCTGAGATAATTCATTGCAGGAGGAGATACAGCCACTGCCTCAAGTGTTGAAATAGAGGATCAGTTTGAAAACCTAGGTCTAGGCCAGGGGTCGGCAATTAGGTTTGGCCTCGGGCCAAATTTTTTTTGAGCCACTAGATGGCGGGCCAGAACATAATCAAAGGCTAATTCAAGTAATTGATTGTTTAAAAATGTGACACGTTCTAATGCTTTGACTTTTCTTTCGAAAAATGTACACATCGCTAGTCAACTAACACAGCTTGTTTTGTGAGCCTGCTAACAATGTAAAGTAGTGTTCTAGTTAACTAGGTAGCAGTCCAATCCATTACGTTGCAGTATTAGGCTTGACTAGCAAGTTTGTGTTGTGATTCTCAACAACGTTGAAACTTAGTTTCACCCTTTTCCATAGTTTTGAATAATAAATATGTGGACTGACGATGTATCGCAGCCTAACTTATTCTAATAATTATTTAACATCGTTTTATTCTGAATTATTCCCCCCTCCTCCCAGACAAGGTCACATTATTTATTATTGGATTGGTTGTTTGCGTGCCGGGTGAAGTTAGCTAAACAGTTAACCTGCTAGCAAGAGAAACATCATGTCACTCTCCAAAGGTCTAAAGAGGAAAGTTGACGGTGGAAACAGGGCATTTAAAGAGGAATGGACAGCGAACTATACGTTCATCCTACCTGGTTTCATCAATGCAGAGCCGTTGTGAGACTCACATCTTCCGTGCTCACGATGTTCCCTTTCTATACAAGTCGTCCTTTTCGTCAATGAATGTGATAAAGACGCACGAGAGGAATCGATTGATGCATACAAATAAAAATAAACTGGCTGCGGATTAAAGTGACGTCAATATCACCAGATATCAAGCAAATAGTGACCGATGGGAGATGCCACTTTTCACATTAAGTGAGTACCAAGCCTGTCGTTATTGTATTTAATAACCTAATTGTATTTTGTATATTTTGAATGAATGGCTCGTTGTACTTATTATCCCTAATAGCGCGTTTGCTCTGTCGTTTCAGGAGCATAGGCCTACCACCACTTTGCGCCGATTTTGCTGTCAATGTTTTTCAGAAAATTAAACAGAATTTGCTTTGTTACTGTTCATATGTGTGTTGCAGTCACATACGTAAACATTACGTTTGAATGATTTAATGAGCTGATGTAATTTTTTTCAAACCACACACCGCATGTTGGCTATTTCAGCACCACGCCTTGTCCACCTACTTATGATTCACTATGAGGGGTTCAGCGTCAGTGCACTTCGGTGCACCCCGCTGCCTGATTGTCTGTCCCTGTGTCATTCACTCTCAACATGGATACAAGTACAATACGCATTATTCAGGTGGAGGTAGATTCTCTATTCGGACATTATAGGCGCGGTGTTGGACTGTCGGTCCGATATTGTAATTTTAAAAAATAAATAAATAAATAAAATAAAAAATAAAATAAAAAAAATAAAAAGTGGATTCTCAAAATAATCTGCTGGGCCAAATATTATTGGTGACGGGCCAGCAATGGCCCACGGGCCGCCTATTGCCGACCCCTGGTCTAGGCTATAGTTTTCAGTAAAGGCAATCTTTTTTATTGCTGACACCAGGCATTAGTACTTAAACAATATGAGATGGTAGAAAACACTATATCGGTCTCTATAACATTATTAATTCACAATATATATGTCAGAAACCACCTGACACACTTCCCAGTGGGGCCAGAGGTGGTTTGAATACCCTTGCAGACCAATGCTGCCCTCTATCAAGTTCTCATTGCATTGCAAGACAGTCAACTTGCTGTGTCCAGCGCAGCCAAAGCATATGAATTTCCAGGAGTGGGCGCCAAAGTATTACTTTAGACAGGGCTAATCTGGTTCCCAGACATGGGCTGATTATACTGTAACAAACAATGCATAACATATTGCATAACAGTTAGTATGTCTGTGGGGCCTTGTGATCCTTACATAAATAAATCTCCCACTAATCATTATATATAATACAGTCCAGGTCAGGTGACCATGGAGGGATGGATGGGCTGAGGCCCCACTGGAATGCATGGGGGGAAAGTACAGTGGGGTGCAAAAATGTGGGCACCCCTGGTTTAAATGTCTGTTAGAATTTATCTCCAAGTGATCGAAAGCAAACCTGAACACTAAATGCTACAAAGTTAAACATGACACCTTTCTGCACATTTTAAAGCAAGGTTTATTTTTATTTTTATGACTTTTTAAATGATAAAAAAGGAAAAGGGCCCTGTGCAAAAGTTTGGGAACCCTTTTGTATTATTCTTTGTTACCTTTTGAGAAGATGATTACTAAGGCCCAGACCACAGTGATTTACTCGTTAGGGCTTCAATGAGTCAGGTGAATATAATTCCAGGGTTTAACTATATATTGGAACAATGACTGACAAAACCAAATTTGAACTTTGGCCACTGGCCACAACCAAAGAAGGTATGTTTGGAGAAAAAAGGGTGAAGCATTTGTAGAGAAGAACACCTTGCCAACTATTAAGCATGGTCCATTATGCTTTTGGGTTGTGTAGCAGCTGGGGGCACTGGCAATATTGTGCGGGTGGAAGGAAGAATGGATTCCATCAAATATCAAGAAAGACATTCTAGAGGCTAATGTTCGAAGGTCAGTCCAGAAATCGAAGTTGGGTATTCCAGCAAGACAATGACCCGAAGCATACCTCAAAATCAACATGAAGTACCTCCGGGAAAGACGGATGAAGGTTTTGGAATGACCATCACAGTCCCCTGACTTGAATATTATTGAAAATCTGTGGGGAGATCTCAAACATGCCGTGCATGCAAGAAGGCCGAAGAATATTTCTGAGCTAGAGGTGTACTGCCAGGAAGAACGGGGGAAAATTCCCAAAACAAGAATTGAAAGACTCTTAGCTGTTTATAGTTGCCCGAAGAGGAGTAACAAAGTACTAGCTGACAGGATTCCCAAACTTTTGCACAAGGCCTTTTTCCTTGTTTTATTATTTTGAAACTGTAAAAAGTAAAAAATAAAAATGAATCTTGCTTTAAAATGTGATGAAATGTGTCATGTTTAACTTTGTACCATTTAGAGGTTAGGTTTGCTTCTTTTCACTTAGATATGAATTGTGAAAGGCATTTTGACTAGGGGTGCCCACATTTTTGCACCCCACTGTAAATGGGGTTTGGAGTAGTCAGAAAACTGGCCATTTTCAATGGATGAGGACAGCACAAAGCCACAACTTCAGGGATTTCACATGACCTAGCTAGCTCCAATGACTGGGTAGGTATCAGACGGAAGTGTGTGTGTGTGTGTGTGTGTGTGTGTGTGTGTGTGTGTGTGTGTGTGTGTGTGTGTGTGTGTGTGTGTATTGGAGCTTGTTATCTAGCACTGACCTCACCAAAGCCCAGTGATTCAGCACTTTTGGATCCAGCTCCTGGATTGTTTCGAATATGGAACACTGAGTAACACACAATGGCAACCAACTGAACCATCATGTGCCTTATAGATATACAGTGGGGGAAATATGTATTCAAAAATGCTTCAATTCAACATATTCCCATTGCAGCTATTCACATGACATTTAGACCAGTCATTGGAATAAACTCAATAAACGACACAGCTAAAGAAATAGGAACATTCCAATCCATAAAAAAAAAGTTATGTGCAATAAAAGAGGAAAGACACAGAAAATAAGTATTGAACACGCCAACTGAAATGTACTTAATGCTTGGTGGAGAAGCCTTTGTTTCCAATGACGGCTTCAAGACTTGCTGTACGAAAACAATTCTCTCTCACAGTGATCAGATGGGATTTTGACCCATTCTTCAATGCTCGCTGGTGAATGTTGATCTTCAGTTCCTTCCACAAATGTTCTATTGGATTTAAGTCTGGTGGTTCACTAGGCCAGTCCAACACCTTTATTTTCTTTCTCTTGAACCAACTTAGTCACATTCACATTTACATTTTTGGCATTTAGCAGACGCCTTATTCCAAAGCGACTTACAATCAATACATTTGAATACTAAGCATGTGAATCAGCAGTCCACTATTCGTTGCAGGAAGAGTACTCTAGATCGGGCCCGGGGCCATTGATAGAAGGAAAAACCTTCTCCCTATTATCGCCTTCTACTAAAACTTTTTTTTATTTTCATTTTTTTATTTTTTTATATTACTGGAGAAACTGAGAAACAGTACCAGGGGGGCAGTAGAAGTTCTTAGGGACACAGTAGAGGGGAAAGCGGGTGTCTTTAGGAGACGTAGTGGTGAGGGTCAGAAGATGTCTCAGGAGGAGCAGCTAAGATGTAACCCGAAGAGATGGGTCTTCAGTCTACGACGGAAGATGGGTAGTGACTCTGCCGTTCTGACAGCCGTGGGGAGCTCATTCCACCAGCGGGGAGCCAGTGTTGTGAAGAGACGTGATCGGGCAGTCACCTTTGCAGTATGTTTTCGATCATTGTCCAGCCTGAAGAACCACCCACGTCTCATCCTCATCATCCTGGTGGATGGCAACAGATTCTTCTCAAGAATTTCCCGGTACATGGCTCCATTCATCTTCCCTTGGATAATTTGGATTCCACCACTACGATATGAAGAGAAACAGCCCCATACCACGATGCTTCCACCTTCCAACTTCACTGTAGGTACGATATTTTTAGGATTGTGCAGTCATTTCTCTTCCAAACATGACGTGTCATATTGTTGCTGATTTTTTTTTCTTTTTGTCTTGTCTGACCAGACTACGGTACATTCTCCCAGTAATCTACAGGCTTCTCCAAATGTTCTGTAGCAAACTTCAAACAAGCTTCAACAAGCCTTTTGTTCAGTAATGGAGTCTTCTGGGATGATCGCAAATGGAGACCATGGCAGTGGAGTGCATTGGCCTATTATTTTCTTTGTGACAACTGTACCCGCTGCTTACAGGTCTTTCTGGAGCTCTGCTCGAGTGGTCCTTAGCTCTTGGACTACCTTTCTGACTGCCCGGTCAGATATCTTGCGAGGGGTTCGTGTGCGTGGCCGGTTGATGGTCGAGAGATGTTCCTTCCATTTGTGGATAATGACCCCAATGGTGCTGGTAGGAACATTTAGGAGTTAAGACATCCATCAGTAACCAGTGCATTACTATGCTGCTCAACAAGTGTTGCGAAGGACTTGGGAAAGCTCTTTGGTTCTACCCATCATGAGATGTTTCTTGCAGGAAAGCTTGGTGACAAATCATTTGTTTACTTGCATTCAGAGGTGGGAAACCCTTTTTCAAAGTACTTACCCACCAACATACACTAACCCAACTGATTCTAGATACTTTCTTCCTGTGTCATTCCACTTTATTGCACATAGCTTTTTTTATGGATTGGAATTTCTTTAGCTGTATAGTTTTATTGAGTTAATACCAATCTGGTCTAAATTGAATACGTATTTCCCCCACTGTATATTGTAAAAGAGGTGGAATGTACTTGTCGTCTCCGTATTAGATAGCATGTGATGGGCAACAATACAAGCCACCCAAGCGGGGCCTCTTCTAGCCTGCTGATGTCTAAAGAGAGAGAGCTAGTGTTTGGAAGCCCAGACCACCCTGCAGCAGCACCCTCTCTCTCACTCTCTCTCTCTCTCTCTCTCTCTCTCTCTCTCTCTCTCTCTCTCTCTCTCTCTCTCTCTCTCTCTCTCTCTCTCTCTCACTCCCTCTCACTCCCTCTCACTCCCTCCCTCTCTCTCTCTCCCTCTCCCTCTCTCACTCCCCCTCTCTCTCCCTCTCTCTCTCTCTCTCTCCCTCTCTCTCTCTCTCCCTCTCACTCCCTCTCACTCCCTCTCACTCGCTCCCTCTCTCTCCCTCTCTCTCACTCCCCCTCTCTCTCTCTCTCTCTCGCTCTCTCTCTCTCTCTCCCCCACCCTCCCTCTCTCTCTCTCTCTCTCTCTCTCTCTCTCAAATGTCAGGATAGGCTGCTGTGGCACAGACGACTCGACGGTCATATTATCCCATTGATTCCATTGGCTAAAATCCAGTAATAGGAGTGCGTCATTTTGGCAGGGACAAGCATATCTGACAAAAAAGAATCCCAGATACATTAGTAAGGGCTAGGGGAAGGGCCAATGAGCTGAAATGGACTCAGGCCACAGTGACATCATCTAGGTCAGGCCAGCAGGGCAACCGTTGTCCTTCCAGCATACAGATCACCCAGGATCCTAATCACTTCAACCTCTCCCCAGTTTCAACTGACAGAATGGAAGTAGAGTGAAAAAAAAAAAAAGCCCGTTGAGGAAAGAAAAATGCTGACTATTAGCTACCCACTGCTTAAACAGCAGTTTATCTGATACTGTTCATTGGACAAAGGTTAAACATTATTTATTTTTTACAGCAGCCCAACTAGGATCAGGTAATCAGTAAGAGAGAACCATACTGTTACTGTATACCCTAGCAGATCTGTGGACTGCAGTACAAACTACAGTACAAAATAAAAATAAAAAAACATCTTTACCATACATTAGCATACTTTATGTTTATTCATTGTATCCACTCATTGGGCCCCAATTTGATTCAGCAATTAGTGCTGAGCAGAGCAAGAATACTCACAGCGTGATTTTTATGGTAGCTTGATTTTAACATGATGGTTTTGAGAAAACGGTAATTAGTCAATTATGCTAACAGAGCTTAATAGATCAGATGGGAGGTCAAGGCTGTGGACTCACCACGCTGTTGAGGTCAGAGTCGTAGCTCCCACAGGGATGGGTGGTGGTCCCCAGGGGCTCCAGACCCTCCTCGTCCCACATGTAGGTGCCCCCAGAGCTGTCTGACGGGGACAGGTCCAGGGACGAGCCGTGGGCATAGTCTGCCCCCCCTGACAGAGCATGGCTGGCACGGCGAGGTGACGGCCTGTAATCCCCTCTACCTGCTAGATAGAGAGAAGAGAGGAAACTGTTGAAACCTAATGGTTAACTAAGGTAAGGGTACATTCTTCTGGTTAATATCATGGTTTGGAATGTTGACTTTAAATAGAGCTTGACAAAGGAACCAAGTTGACGTCTCACCAGTGAGTCCCATCCCGGCCCAGTCTACGGTCTCAGACAGGAAGCTGTGAAGCTCTGTCACGGCGCTTCCGCCATGATGCCGATTGACGACTGCGTTGTCGTCGTCTGCATCGGGCTGCAATTGGTCGACCCCTGCATCGTGGGCGGAGAGCAGCATAATACCGTCTCCTCCATTGCCCAGGTTGTCAAAGTCGTCCATGTACTCCTCACTGGTGTCGTTGCGCTCCAGGGAGGAGGTGGAGGACAGGGACATATCCTCCAGACCTTCCCCCAGGGAACGCACCGCACTGGGGGCCACAGGCTCCTCCGGCAGCCCCTCCGATGGCTCCTCTGGGGTGCTCCCCGGGCTCTCCGTGGCACTGGACGGGTCTGGGGTGACAGGGGGCGTCTCCACAGAGTTCCTCCTCCCGTCACCCGCCTCCAGGTCACTCTGGGTTTTCCCGGCCAGGACGGGGCGGGGCTGTTTGATGAGTGACGGCCGCGAGAGCCTGTAGCCGAGGGCCGAGGACGGCTTGGTGGATACAGTGCTGGGGAGGAGGGACTTCCTCAGTGCAGTGGGGGGGATGAGGGAGCTTGTTCCCGACCCGTGCTTGATTGGAGCAGTAAAACCCTTACTAGGCTGTAGGAGGCCACTTCCTCTCCCTCCACTGAGCGCTGGAGTACGCCTAGTCAGGGGAGACTTAGCTAGTGGCGACTTAGCTAGCGGCCTGGGGAGCTCTTTAGCCAACTCTGAGGCCTTGTTAAAGGAGTAGGAGCGGGTGATGAGTGGCTTGGTGGGGGAGGGGAGCCTCTGGACATGAGTGAGGCTCTGGGAGCGAACCATGTTCTCCTCTGAGAGGACACTTGACTTGAGGCTGTCGCTGGACTGGGACCGACTACTGGGTAGATTGCTATGGGGGGAACCAGGCATTGGGCCCCGTCGCAGAGACCCACCGGACCCAAACCGCCTACTAGCCTGACCATTGAGAGTCAGACCCTGTTTGCCATTGCAGAGACTGGGTCCAGACTGGGTCTGTTTGGGTACAGCTCCGCGGGGCCCGGCTCTAAAAGAGGAATGGGGTATAGTCCTGGGGCTGGTGGAGGACGGGGCAGAGGCAGAGGCACATCCACGCACCTTCACTGTGGCCGTGAACGGCTTCTTAATCTCCCGGACCACCACTGGGGACTGGGGCTGTTGCCGGGAGGGAGGCCCAGTTCCCCCCTCGTCCACAGGCCTGTCAGTGTCCATCCCTCTCTCAGTGGGCACACCTTTACCCTTCCACTTCAGAGAGGGCGGCATGCGGAACGCCCCATTCTGCCTGGCAGAGGGTAGGCCTTTGCCCACAATGCCAGAGACAAGAGGCTGGTGGGATCCGTTGGGCAGTGGACCGGAGCCACCCGGGGGACGAGAACCGAATTTGGGCAGTCTGGAGACCATGGTGGGCACGTTGAAAACCGGATCTTCCATCAGCTGCCTGTTGGACCATGGATGGGCAGGACGGGCAGAACTGCAGAGAGAAAGAACAGGTGAGTGAGAGGGATGGTGGGGAAGGAAGAGAAAGAGGAGAAAGTGAGAGAGGAGGGGAAACAGACAAACATGGCATTTACCAAACAGTTATCAGGCGGAGAGAAAAGCTATGGTTCTAGCACGCCCTAGCTACAGCAAACGTGTTATTTGCGACATTGATTAAGACTAGCCTATAATTTGAGTCTAGCTCTATCAAACAAGCAAACAACATTTACTGACCTTTACTGAACGATAAATAATCACAACACAAACACAATGTGTTTTCTGTATGAAAAGAAACACGAACAAAAGAAATAAGTGTCCTTAAAAAGTTCTTCAAAAGCCTAGGGCGTGTGACATAGTGGTTAACTGGGAGGAGCAAGTTCTGGGAGCCAGCTGGGCTTGTTGGAGCGAGACCATCACCACACGCACGCCACACCACGCCCCTAATAATCATAAAGCTCAACCAATCACAACAGTGCCGTCCTGACTGCGGTCTTAGTTACTTAGGTAGCTGACATTTAAAAAGACACACCCAGAGGGCTATTGCCCAAGCAAATCTACTCTACCTTCTTCAACATGTACGCAAATGACACATACAGTGGGGAGAACAAGTATTTGATACACTGCTGATTTTGCACGTTTTCCCACTTAGAAAGAATGTAGAGGTCTGTAATTTTTATCATAGGTACACTTCAACTGTGAGAGACGGAATCTAAAACAAAAATCCAGAAAATCAAATTGTATGATTTTAAAGTAATTAATTTACATTTTATTGCATGAAATAAGTATTTGATACATCAGAAAAACAGAACTTAATATTTGGTAAAGAAACCTTTGTTTGCAATTACAGAGATCAGACGTTTCCTGTAGTTCTTGACCAGGTTTGCACACACTGCAGCAGGGATTTGGGCCCACTCCTCCATACAGATCTTGATTGATTGATTGAAAACCTTTATTGTCCCCAATGGGGAAATTTTGTTGTCAAACAGCTCAGTTAGGGCAGAAAACATTCAATACAGAAAACAGAAAACATTCAATAAAATACATAAAACAGTGCAGGCTCAATAAGTAAAAAGTTCCAAAAGTTCCAGCTCCAGGTCTCCCCCACCCTGCAGGGCCTGGTTGTAGAGTCGGAGTGCAGCTGGAACAAAGGACTGTCCAAATCTTTTTGTACTTTGACGGGGGAGAACAAATCTGTGGCTGAACTTGCTCCTCATCCCCGCCAGCTCGCAGTACATCGGGTGGGAGGGATTGGCCAGCATGGCCGCCAGTTTTTTCCCCATCCTTCTCCAGATCCTTCAGGTTTCGGGGCTGTCGCTGGGCAACACAGACTTTCAGCTCCCTCCAAAGATTTTCTATTGGGTTCAGGTCTGGAGACTGGCTAGGCCACTCCAGGACCTTGAGATGCTTCTTACGGAGCCACTCCTTAGTTGCCCTGGCTGTGTGTTTCGGGTCGTTGTCATGCTGGAAGACCCAGCCACGACCCATCTTCAATGCTCTTACTGAGGGAAGGAGGTTATTGGCCAAGATCTCGCGATACTTGGCCCCATCCATCCTCCCCTCAATATGGTGCATTCGTCCTGTCCCCTTTGCAGAAAAGCATCCCCAAAGAATGATGTTTCCACCTCCATGCTTCACGGTTGGGATGGTGTTCTTGGGGTTGTACTCATCCTTCTTCTTCCTCCAAACACGGCGAGTGGAGTTTATGCCAAAAAGCTCTATTTTGGTCTCATCAGACCACATGACCTTCTCCCATTCCTCCTCTGGATCATCCAGATGATCATTGGCAAACCTCAGACGGGCCTGGACATGCGCTGGCTTGAGCAGGGGGACCTTGCGTGCGCTACAGGATTTTAATCCCTGACGGCATAGTGTGTTACTGATAGCTTTCTTTGAGACTGTGGTCCCAGCTCTCTTCAGGTCATTGACCAGGTCCTGCCGTGTAGTTCTGGGCTGATCCCTCACCTTTCTTATGATCATTGATGCCCCACGAGGTGAGATCTTGCATGGAGCCCCAGACCGAGGGAGATTGACCGTCATCTTAAATTTCTTCCATTTTCTAATAATTGCGCCAACAGTTGTTGCCTTCTCACCAAGCTGCTTCCCTATTGTCCTGTAGCCCATCCCAGCCTTGTGCAGGTCTACAATTTTGTCCCTGATGTCCTTAGAAAGCTCTTTGGGGCTTCCGGTTGGCGATGTAAGAGCAAAGACGTCGAAAACAGGTCTCCCGATTATATTGCAAATTGCACTACTAAAACAACATCAAACCTCTACAAAATTGTCACAGCTCATTATGGGTATCCTAGGCACCTTTTGATGTCAAAATGAGCAACTCAAAAACTACTAAGAAACCCAGCGCACAGACCCCCGCAGCAACACGAGCTAACATTAGCATAGCAAGCAAACTAGCGACCATGGCTGCAGCCCAGGAGAATAGCAACGGTGCTAAAGGTAGCCTACCTGCTGCTGACAACATCTCCATGACGCAGCTGGTGGCCGAGCTGGCGAAGCAGAGAGCCGGACTGAAGGAAGATGTCTCTCAGCTTATCCAAGTATCCTTAAAGCCTCTTGAAACTGCTGTGGATGCCCTCCGGGACACGGTCGGCTCATTCCAAGCCCGCCTCATAGCTACAGAGACTATCGCCGGAGAGAACTTTGAACGACTGACCACGGCTGAAGCTACAATCAAAACTCTCCAGACCCAGAATCAAGTCTTGCTGGACCATGTAGACGACATCGAAAACAGGTCACGCAGATCCAACTTGAGGATAGTGAACATCCCGGAGGGCAGCGAGAACGGCAAAGACCCGGTTAAGTTCATCTCTGAGCTCCTGGTAGACTGCATGGGTCCTGATGTGTTCACCGAGCCGCCTGAGCTGGAAAGAGCCCATCGATCACTTGCCCCAAAACGGGACGGGAAACCAGCGAGACCGTTCATCGTGCGCTTTCTTCGCTTTCAGCAAAAAGAGGCAGCCCTGCGGTGGTCCAGGAGCCATGAGGTGCAGTTCCGGGGGTCCCATCTGAGGTTTTACCCCGACTTAAGCTCCGCACTGGCGAGGAAACGCACCGCTTACAACGGCGTCAAACAGGCACTCTACCAGAAGGGAGTCCGGTTCCGTCTGATGCACCCCGCACGTCTGGTGGTAACCTTCGAGTCACAAACTTTCACATTCGACTCACCTGAAGATGCCCAGGAGTTTTACAAACGTCGGGTAGATAAGGAGTGATGTCTGGAGGCATTCGTATTGAGTAAAAGGACCCATGCATGCGTGTTTGGCGAACGGGACTTAACACAGTCTCGCTATTACTGTCTGAAATGGGTCCCCGCTGCCAGGTACATTATTATTATTTTCCCTGCCTTTTTTCCTGCAATGTGCACGTCGGAAATCGTTTGGTTTGAACGGGTTTGTTGTTGTTTCGAGTCATTCTGGCTGTACACATCAGCAGTGTAGTGGTATATTGTTCTTTTCCCTGCCTTTTTTTCTGCGGTGTACGCGTTGGGAATCGTTTGGTTTAAAGTTGTTTACGTGTTAATGTTCGCCTTTGGACTGACATTAACGAAACAACTATTACCCCAACATGTAAATTTAAATTTGTTAATGTGCTGGGTCATTTATCTTATTTTATGTAGTGGTATTATGGTTGTATAGTATATGGAAGGCTACATTGTATTGTAGTAATTATATTATTGCTATGTTTAATACTGCCTATATATACAGATCTGTTTCTATTATTTTATTCGTTTTCCCTCTTTCGACATATTTACTATATGTTTTTGTAGTGATGTTACTACCTATACAAATTGATCGGGAGTTCCTCGAGTGAAAATAGGGTTAATGGGAATAGGCCTACACTCGCGGAAGACCAACGAAGATTTGGTGAGCCTGCAGTTTGCCTCAATTGGGGAGGCAAACATAGGCAATGTTTATGTTATTTTTTTCTATGTTGTATTGTTATCTAGGGTAATCTGGGATTTTGTTTGGGTTAATAGGGTATTGGGTGTGTGCATCCCTGGTCATTTTTGCAGTTTTAATTGTTTGTTTTCAACATTTTACTATACATTTATAAGTGGAGGTACCTTTTTACTTGCTATACGTGTTTTTTCCAGTAAGTGCTGGGCTGTGATATGGCAGAACATATATTTCTTTATATGTATTACCAACAAATTTCATAGATTATGAACAGGACACAGAATAGTAGTCAGACTGCAGGGGGGGCGAATACAAGATTTATTTCATGGAATGTTAAAGGTTTGAATGGACCTGTTAAACGGACCAGAATATTTGCACATCTTAAACTTTTAAAGTGGGAAATTGCTTTCTTACAAGAAACACATTTGATGGTAAGAGATCATAGTAGACTTAAAAAATCAGGGGTTGGCCAAATCTTTCATTCAGACTTTAATTCTAGATCACGTGGCACAGCGATCCTAATCCACAAGAAAACACTATTCAACGCCACTGATATTATATCTGACCCACACGGCCGTTTTATCATTGTCTCAGGGTCCCTCTACCATAAACCTGTAGTTTTGGTCAATGTGTATGCACCCAATTGGGACGACGAGAAATTCATGGAAAAGGTCATTTCATCTATACCTGACCTAAACTCACGCTGCCTTATTTTTGGTGGCGATCTAAACTGCATGATTAATCCTTCCTTAGACCGTTCCAACCCAAAATCAAAGAAACCCTCCAAGATGGCTAAAATTAGGGATGTCCCGATCCGATACTGAGATCGGATATCGACCCGATATTGGTCCTGAATGCTGGATCGGAGATCGGACCAGAAAAAAAAAAGGCTCCGATCCGCGTGCCCGATCCGCGTGCCCGTTCCGGCGTGTCGCTCAAGTGACGACAACAGTAGTCGCCAGTGGTCACGTGCATGACAGTTGGCTAGTAGCTTTGTGAGAGTCATGTCAGCAGTGTGGGAATACTTCAGTCTTAAAGACGAAAAAAGTCCATCAGCGGAATGCAAGATTTGCAAAATAACAGTTTCGAGGGGCGGCAGCGATGCTAATCGGTATAACACCACTAATGTAATTAAACATTTAAAAAAATACCATGTGGAACAGCACCAGGCCTACCTGCAAGCGTCTGCTACAAAGAAAAAGCCCTGAAACAGCAGACATTGCTACAGTCAATGCAGAGGCGAGAGAAACTCCCCCCAGACAGCAAAATTGCAAAAGCAATAACGGAGAAATTGGTTCGGTTTATTGTGCTCGACGACCAACCACTTTCGGTGGTAGAGAATGTGGGGTTTCGGAGTTTAATTGAACACCTAGAGCCGCGTTATACTTTGCCCAGTCGGCATTATATAACCGAAAATGCCATCCCGAAAATGCACAATGAAGTGTGTGAGTTCCTCGCCAAACTATTGGAGAATGTCGATGCTATTAGCTTCACAACGGACATTTGGAGCTCAGACGTGTGTCCAATGTCGTTGTTGAGTCTCACAGCACACTGGATAGACTCTGATTTTACTTTCAAGAAAGCGGTGCTGCATGCCCGTGAGTTCCGTGGCTCACACACTGGGGATTCCATTAAGGCAGCCATGGAGGAGATGCTGCTCGAATGGAAAATTAACAAAAGCAAAGTCCATGTCGTTTTAAGAGACAATGCTAAAAATATGAAGAAGGGCATGGACCAACTTGGAGTGGCGAGTCTGGGATGCTTTGCGCACACTATGCAGCTTATTGTGCATGAGGGACTGTTGTCGCAGCGCAGCGTGAGTGACGCACTGGCTAACGGGCGGAAAATGGTAGGCCATTTCAAGCACTCGCCTTTGGCATATTCACGGCTGCAGGACATACAACTAGAACTTCATATGCCGCCTAAGCGTCTGCAGCAGGACGTTCAGACTCGGTGGAACAGCACCCACTACATGATTGAAAGCCTCATCGCGCAGAAACGGTCACTCTCGGCGTATGTGGCTGAACATGACCTGCCAGCGACGCTAACAGCAAACCAGTGGGGGCTGTTGGAGCGGACTGTCACGGTGTTGGCCCCTTTCGAGGAGATGACAAGAGAGGTGAGTGTAGGGATGGGACGATTATCGTTTTTATCGTTAATCGCGATAAAAACAGCCGCGATAACTTTATCGTGGAGAATTTTAATTATTTGAATAATCGTCATAATCGTATGTTATGAATAAACTGTGTTTAACAAATGTCTGGCGCTATTTTTTCAGCCTAGTCTACATTACTTTTGCAGTCAAGTTAGCGACTGTTACTGTAATATAATTGCAATTCCTCACATGAGCGCGCGCGAATATCCTCACAGAACTTGTCTCGCGCTATTGTTCATGACATTTTCTAATCGTCCCACCCCTAGGTGAGTGCCTCATCGGCATCACTAGCTGATGTCATCCCCATCGTGTGTGTCCTGAGACGTGTCCTCAGTCGGGAAAACGACACTGACCAGGGGATTAAAACGATGAAAAGCACCCTCCTCGACGCACTCAACAGGCGTTTTGACAACTTGGAGTCTGAACCGTTATACTCGGTTGCAACCCTGCTTGATCCACGGTACAAAGACAGGTAAGGGAATTTCTGTTAACTTTATTTAGCCTAATCTGATTCAATGTTGTGTGTGTGTGTGTGTGTGTGTGTGTCTGTGTGTCTGTGTGTCTGTGTGTGTGTGTGTGTGTGTGTGTGTGTGTGTGTGTGACAAGTAACTTGATTACGGAAATTATTTGACTAATATTAGCTATTTTATTATACAGGTACTTCACAAATGCAGACAGTGTGAGGCTTGCAAAGACAGCACTAATGGCAGAGGTAGGGAAGATGGAGGAAGTGTTGGAGGAGGGAACTACAGCCTCTGAGCCAGCAGACAAGACTCCACGGTTGGAGGCGACAGGCACCAGTACCAGCAGCAGCAGCCTTGCCAACATCTTTGATGAAATCCTGGAGGAACGCACAGTAGGCCTACCTGATCCTGGGATAACCACAAGCGTACAAGTTCAAGTGCATACCTACCTCAGTGAGGCACCTATTCCACGGTCAGACAATCCCTTGCTTTTCTGGAAAGTCAACCAACCTCGACTGCCCTCCCTGGCAGCCACAGCAGCTAAATTTCTCTGTGCTCCTTGTACAAGTGTAGAGAGTGAGAGGCTCTTTAGCACAGCCTCAATTATTATTGATGACAGAAGGAACAGGTTGACTGCACAGAATGCTGAAAAGCTAATCTTCCTGAAGAAGAATCTCTCCCTCATGCTTGAGTGAACAATGTTCAAGAGCTTTGTTACAAAGAAACGGCACATAAGAAACGTGTGTGCGTGTTGTTGTTGTTGTTGTTTTTTGTTGTTGTTTTGTTTACAATTGTCAAAGCAGCTGTTATTCTTATTTATTTGGAATACTTTACATATTTATTTGGGAAGTTATATTTAACTTGTGTTTTACAGCCATTTTGTTTTTACTGTTAGTTGGCTACACTTGAAAAAAGACTTATCAGACATAACTATTTTTTCTACAATGCTGAATGCTGCTGTTTAAATAGTTTTAACTTTAAACCAGTTACTGAGTACTGGTCACTGAGTACTGCAGAGTACTATTTTTGTTGCTTTAATAAAGGCTGGCAGTCTTTAATTTAACTGTTGTTGGTGTGGACTATATACTGGGGAGGTATTTGAATGAATGAATGAATGAATGGTCTTTATTGTCATTGCTACAGTACAGGTACCAAACAACGAAATTTAGGAGGGGTGGCTCCCCTGGTGTTAGGAAAAAAAAAATATATATATATATATAATATTCAGGGGTCAAAAAATTTATACAAATATCGGATCGGTATCGGTATCGCCGATACCCGAAGCCCAGGTATCGGTATCGGTATCGGTAGTGAAAAAGTGGGATCGGGACATCCCTAGCTAAAATGTTGTCAGCGTTCATGGACCAAATTGGATGTGTCGATCCATGGCGCTTCCAATTTCCTCACGATAAAAAATTCTCGTTTTTTTCACACGTCCACCATTCGTATAGCAGAATTGATTACTTCTTTATAGACAGAACACTACTTCCCTTTGTCAAAAACGTAGAATATTCAACCATAATTGAATCTGACCATGCCCCAGTACTATTGGATCTGTCCTTCCCACTTAACTACTCTGACCGCGCTCCATGGAGACTTGATACCACACTACTAACAGATAAAGAATTCTGCCAAATGATTTCAACTGCCATAGACAATTTCTTGGAAACCAATAGGGACGACACTGTTTCTCCCTCCCTGCTCTGGCAGATCCTTAAAGTAGTAATAAGGGGGGACATTATTGCATACACATCTAGGCTGAACAAAGCTAGGAGGCAAGAACAGGAGCAACTTCTCAACTCAATGATTGACATAGATCATCAATACTCTGACTCTCCCACCCCGGAGCTTTACAAAAATAAGCTGAATCTCAAAGCCAAATACGAGTTATTAACATCCGATAAGACAGAACGTATGCTGCTGAAATCACGAGGCTTTGTTTATGAGCATGGGGAAAAGGCTGGTAGAATGTTAGCGCATCAATTAAAATGTAAATCCTCTGACCAACAGATTCCACAAATTAAAAGAGAAAATGGGGAGCTTACAACTGACCCCCTCGAAATCAATGAGACTTTTAGGGCATTTTATTCCAAATTGTACACTTCTGAGGCACCCAATGATGATACCAATATGCAACATTTCTTCACAAATTTAAATGCCCCTGTTATCAACCCTGTTCATAAAGCAGAACTTGAACTACCCTTCCAAGACACCGACATTTATAATGCAATCACAGCTATGCAAAGTAGTAAGGCCCCGGGCCCTGATGGATACCCCATCGAATTCTACAAAAAATTCTCAA
Source organism: Nansenia antarctica (assembly GCF_963989245.1). NCBI lineage: Eukaryota > Metazoa > Chordata > Actinopteri > Argentiniformes > Microstomatidae > Nansenia > Nansenia antarctica. The sequence goes on along the minus strand of NC_137681.1, from coordinate 15,601,431 downwards.
CCAAATTAACTCCGCTCATCTTAGAAATGTTCAATGACTCAATGGATAATGAGGCCCTGCCACAGACGCTAACAGAGGCATTCATAACCCTTTTACCGAAACCAGGGAAAGACAGAACGGAGTGTGGTTCACATCGCCCCATCTCGCTGCTCAACAGCGATGTCAAGATATTAGCTAAAGCACTCGCCCGGCGTCTAGAGTCCGTCACAGACGAGGTGATCTCCCCTGATCAAACTGGCTTCATGCTGGGCCGCCACTCATTCTCTAACATCCGAAACCTTCTAAATGTCGTACATTCTCCTACGTCCGAGGAGGTACCTGAGGTGGTTCTCCCTGGATGCGGAGAAGGCTTTTGACAGAGTGGAGTGGGCGTACTTATTTGAATGTCTGAAAGCTTTTGGCTTTGGACCCACTTTTATTGCATGGATCAGACTACTATACTCATCTCCTAAGGCAGGGGTCGGCAATTAGGTTTGGCCTCGGGCCAATTTTTTTTTGAGCCACTAGATGGCGGGCCCGAACATAATCAAAGGCTAATTTAAGTAATTGATTGTTTTAAAATGTGACACGTTCTAATGCTTTGACTTTTCTTTCGACTGTACACATCGCTAGTCAACTAACACAGCTTGTTTTGTGAACCTGCTAACAATGTAAAGTAGTGTTCTAGTTAACTAGGTAGCTGTCCAATCCATTATGTTGCAGTATTTTGGCTTGATTAGCGAGTTTGTGTTGTGATTCTCAACAACGTTGAAACGTAGTTTCACACTTTTCCATATTTTTGAATAATAAATGTGTGGACTGACGATGTAGCGTAGCCTAACTTATTCTAATAATTATGTAACAGTTTCATTCTGATAATTATTCCCCCCTCCTCCCAGACAAGGTCACATTATTATTATTGGATTGGTTGTTTGCGTGCCGGGTGAAGTTAGCCAAACATTTAACCTGCTAGCAAGAGAAACATAATGTCACTCTCCAAAGGTCTAAAGAGGAAAGTTGACGGTGGAAACAGGGCATTTAAAGAGGAATGGACAGCGAACTATACGTTCATCCTACCTGGTTTCATCAATGCAAAGCCGTTGTGAGAGACATTTTCCGTGCTCACAATGTTCCCTTTCTATACGCGAGTCGTCCTTTTCGTCAATGAATGCGATAAAGACGCACGAGAGGAATCGATGGATGCATAAAAACCTTGAGAACTGCCTGTGGATTAAAGTGACGTCAATATCACCAGATATCAAGCAAATACTGACCGATGGGAGATGCTTTTTGTTTGCGCCGATTTTGTTTTCAATGTTTTTCAGAAAATTAAACAGAATTTGCGTTGTTACTGTTCATATGTGTGTTGCAGTCACATATACGTAAACATTACGTTTGAATGGCTTACTGAGCTCGTGTTATTTTGCTCAAACCACACACGGTATGTCGGCTATTTCAGCACCGTGACGCGTTGTCCACCTGCTTATGATTCACTCTGAGGGGTTCAGCGTCAGTGCGCTTCGGTGCACCTTGCTGCCTGATTGTCTGTCCCTGTGTCATTCACTCTCAACATGGATAAAAGTACAATAAGCATTATTCAGGTGGAGTTCGATTCTCTATTCGGACATTATAGGCGCTATATGTGGGACTGTCGGTCCGATATTATTATAAAAAAATAAAATAAATAAAAAATAAAAAGTGGATTCTCAAAATAATCTGCTGGGCCAAATATTATTGGTGACGGGCCAGCAATGGCCCACGGGCCGCCTATTGCCGACCCCTGTCCTAAGGCATCGGTAGTTACGAACGGGAAACGCTCCACATTTTTCTCATTGTCGAGAGGGACACGCCAGGGGTGCCCGCTGAGCCCACTCCTATTCTCATTCGCCATCGAACCTCTGTCTATCATGTTAAAATCTTCTCCAATAATAAATGGAATTTCTAGATGGGGGAAGGAACACAAGGTGGCGCTATATGCCGACGACTTACTGTTGTATGTATCTGAACCGGTGCAATGCATTTCCCATATAGTTCAGATGCTGCATAGATTTGGTAGCTTTTCGGGATACAAGATCAACCTCACTAAGAGCGAATGTTTTCCAGTGAACAACCTAGATCTCGCAATCCCACAATGTGACTTGCCCTTCCATTTGTCTAAATCTGGCTTCAAATATTTGGGAATTAATATTACACGGTCCTTCTCTAAACTACATGAAAAAAACTTCACGCCCCTTGTTAATAAATTAAAAGATGATTTACAGAAATGGAGGTCCATTAATTTATCACTGGCAGGGAAGATCAACTGTATTAAGCATTAAGATGAACGTTCTACCCCGATTCCTCTACCTTTTCCAATGTCTCCCTATATTCCTCCCAAAGTCCTTCTTCTCGTCCATAGATAAGTCCATATCATCTTTCATTTGGGGGGGGTAAAGTCCCTAGAATACAGAAAAGACTTCTACAGCGACATCGGTCCCAGGGCGGACTGGGCCTACCAAATTTGCTTTATTATCACTGGGCTGCCAATATTCAGAAAATCATATACTGGGTCCATTCACCACAGCCGTCTTGGTGCGAAATAGAAAATGAGTCATGTCTTTCAACATCCCTCTCCGCCTTGATTACCTCCAAACTCCCTCTATCTGCCCCACACTACACCTCTAACCCTGTTGTTGTTAATACATTACGAATATGGTCACAATTTCGACGCCACTTTGGTTTAAAAGATTTCTCCAACCTAGCCCCTATCTGCAATAACCACCTTTTTGTCCCCGCCAGAATAGACAATGCTTTCGCCTTATGGAAAAGACTCGGTCTCTCCAAATTTAAAGATCTCTATACTGAGGGCGTCTTCTCGACCTTTAATCACCTCTCTCAAAAATTCAACCTTCCCCGCTCAAGTTATTTTCGATACCTCCAGGTCCGACATTTCATTAAAAGTTTGGATCCAAACTTCCCAAATGCACCACAACCTTCTGCTATAGATGATATCCTCCAAATTCCTCCCAATCTAAAAGGCCTAATATCAAGTATTTACTCTAGCATATCATCCCTCGGAGACACTTCCCTCCACAAAATTAAAGAGAAATGGCAGGAGGAGCTAGGGGACGTAATACCCGATGACTCCTGGACTGAGGCTCTGACGAGAGTTAACGGGAGCACATCATGTGCTAGACTAGGCGTAATCCAATTTAAGGTCTTGCACCGAATTCACCTTTCCAAATCTAGGCTAGCCAGAATCTATCCTGACGTGGATGAGAATTGTAGCAGATGTCATAACGCTCCGGCAACGCTAACACACATGTTTTGGTCATGTCCCTTATTATTTGATTATTGGTCAGCAGTTTTCAGGACCCTCTCACAGGCACTAGATCTGAACCTGCAACCTAACGCCTACTCAGCTATCTTTGGCATAGCGCCAACTGACCAACAGATTATTAACAAGCATAAAGACATTGTGGCATTTGCCACTCTACTTGCTCGACGGAGGATTTTGCTTTGTTGGACATCCCCCAAACCACCGAATTCCTCCTTATGGTTGACTGACCTTATGCTTCACTTGAAACTTGAAAAGATTAAATATACACTTAGGGGGTGCAAAGACCGCTTTTATTTCACCTGGAACCCAATAATATCCTATTTCAACAAACTAAAAACCCTCCCTGACAATGCAAGTGCGCTGGATGCTGAGTGATGACATATGTTGTGAATCTATTTATCAGGATAAACCCCTAGAGATACATCATCTCGTTCTAGAGAGGGACATATTACAATCATAACAGACATGGTATCACAGACCAACACGACCATCTCATCTATCCTCACTTACAAATGAATTGCACTTTATTTCTCTTTATCTCTTTGATTACTTACCTGTACTGTCTTCATTACCTATCACCACTGTTATTATTATTATTATTATTTATTGTTGTTTATTTATATCCTTCGTCCTGGGATGCACCACTTGGGATTTTGTGGGTGGGGGGGGGGGGGGGGGGGGGGGGGGGGGGAGGGTTGGGACATGTTTGTGTTTTGTGTAAAAACAAACCAAAACTGAAAAGTATTATTTTTGTATATCTGTAACATCTCAATAAAAAGAAAGTAAAAAAATTATTTAAAAAAATAAAATAGAAACCATTAGACAAGGCGTTTTCAAGGCAAGCTCTTCTGTGTCAGGCAATTTAGAATGTTGAAGTTTTTCCAATTGTCCCATTGTGATGCAATAAGAAACTATTACAACATTTGCAACATTTGACAGTGCTACAAAAACACTGTGTGCATTGGCCATTGAGATAATATAGAGATATTGAGATATTGAAAGTACTGGGATTCATCTTAATTATGTATTTTCCAGTTTTGGATATACTGCCAATGCTGAGGTAGGTGTGGGATGCATTAAATGCTAATCAAATGTTGGTGGAACAACAGTCACAGTCACTTTCTGTAAGATTTCCCAAACATCAATACCTATGTTGTGTGTGCGTGTGCGTGCATATGTGCATGTGTGTTTATGTAACAGGGAGACTGAGGACCTGGACCTGAACATCCAGTGTGAGGCCTTTGAGGATTCCATGGCCGAGGATGCGGAGGAGATGGAGAGGGTGTACGGAGGCATCGACATGAGCAGTCACCAGGAGGTCTTCACCTCCCTCCTCACCAAAGTGAGCAGCTCCCCAGCCTCTGTCCAGCTGCTGTCCATCCTGCAGGCTCTGCTGCTGGTGGCTCCAGGACGGGGAGACGTGTGGCTGACCCTGGAGGCCCTGGCTGTCCGTGCCACTCTGCTGGCCCACGACTCACAAATGGACTCCGCTGAACGTTTGATGGAGCGCCTGCTCTCTTCCAAGAGACAACAGATCTCAGCCAGTCCCAAGACCAAGACCACCAACAGGGCAATCCAGACAGACTTGCTCGGCAGCACAACCAACCAATCAGACATGGCTTCCGTAACTCCCCCTCCTCCCCCTCCTCCCCCTCCACTTCCTGCTGCTACCCCAAACCCTCCTCCTCCCCCACCCCCACCCCTGCCAGGCACCACTTATGGTGCACCCCCACCACCTCCTCCTTTACCTGGGATGCCACCTCCTCCTCCACCACCTCTACCAGGGATGGGGCAGGGAGGTCCACCTCCTCCCCCTCCCCTGCCTGGTATGGGCCCCCCACCTCCCCCTCCCCTGCCTGGTATGGGCCCCCCACCTCCCCCTCCCCTGCCTGGTATGGGCCCCCCTCCCCCACCACCCCCTCCCCCAGGTATTGGAGGAGGTATTATTGTGCCCCAGAACGCTCCTCTCCCCAAGGCCAGCCGCTGTCCCACACTGCGCATGAAGAAGCTCAACTGGCAGAAGCTGCCCTCCAGAGTGGTGTCTGAAAGCCAATCCATGTGGTCGTCAGTGCAGTCTGATTCCCTGGAACCTGACTACTCCAGCATTGAGGAGCTCTTCTGTCTGCCAGTGACTGACTCAAAGGCCAAAAGTACCAACACTACGGTCAAACGAGAGCCCAAAGAGATATCCTTCATTGATGCCAAGAAAAATCTAGATTTGAACATATTCTTGAAGCAGTTCAGATGCTCACATAAAGACTTTGTAGCTATGATCCAAAATGGGGACCGTTCCAAGTTTGACGTCGAGGTGCTGAAACAGATGCAGACGTTACTGCCGGAGAAACATGAGATTGAGAACCTCAAGTCATACCAAGGGGAGATAGAGAAGCTGGCCGGTGTGGATCGGTTCTACCTCGAGCTCCTATCAGTTTCATGCTACACCATGAGGATCGAGTGCATGCTTCTCTGTGAGGAGACCCCTTCTGTGTTAAAGATGCTGCAACCCAAAGCTGAGCTGCTGGACGCAGCCTGTGAGAGTTTGAAGGAGAGCACCCGCCTTCCAAGTTTCTGCAAGCTCATACTTGACATTGGAAACTTCCTCAACTATGGGAGTCACATAGGCAATGCAGATGGCTTCAAGATCAGCACCTTGCTGAAGCTCACAGATACCAAAGCCAACAAGTCCCGTATCACATTGCTCCATCACATCCTGGAGGAGGCGGAGAAAACCCATGCTGACTTGCTGAACCTTCCGGATGATCTAGAGATCTGTGAAAAGGCTGCTAGAATAAATGTGGATTCTATTCAGGCAGAGTCGAGCTCACTGGTCAAACGGTTGAAGGGTTCTGAGAAAAAAGTGTCCTCTTCTTCTCAGGAGGATATCAAGCAGCAGTATCTCACTGCTATGAAGGGGAACCTGGAGGCCTGTGAGAAGCTGCAGGAGCTCTTTGCCTCCATCAAAAAGAAGAAGGAAGAGCTAGCAGAGTATCTGTGTGAGGACACGTCCCGCCTCTCACTAGAGGAGCTGTTCAACACCATCAAGACCTTCAGAGGACTCTTCCTTAAAGCAATCAAGGAAAACCAGACCTGGAGAGAGCAGGCCATCAAGGCAGAGAAGAGGAAGAAACAGCAAGAGGAGGATGACGCCAAGAGACCGAGGGGGGAGAACGGAAAAATAATTCGTAAAGCCCCCCCAGTCCAGGAGGAGGGCTGCATCATGTTGGACCACCTGTTGGCTATGATGAAGGGCAATGCACTAAGGAAGACCACCAGGGCCCAGGCAGACAGGGGCAGCCTGCCCTCTAATGACAAGAAAAGGGATAGCACCCAGCCTGAACATGCCAAGCTTGAGCGATCATCAGCCGTAGATACCCAATATGGCATAGAAGTGGACAAGGTGGCATCAACCATTCAGCAAGGATCGCAGGACAGACTGCCACACACAGGGGAGTCCACATCAGGCCTTCCAACAGGACTCAAACTGGATTAATCAGAGACCATCGCCCCCCTCAATCCTGGATTGGATCCCCTGCTCAAGGAGGGATCTTCAGAGAGAGATGAGGGCATCAGTGGCGGCTCCTGCCAAATCTCTCAGGGGGGGCAATTGTTGCGTTGATGGTTAAGGTGACACGTTCAAGGGTAAATTCACCTAAATCAGCGGGCTTAAATAAATTGACTCTCACAGCCAAAAAATAAATAATAAAAATAAAAAAAAGCTCTTTGGTCTTGCCCATTGTGGAGAGGTTGGGGTCTGATTGATTGAGTGTGTGGAGTGTGTCTTTTATAAAGGTAACGAGTTCAAACTGGTGCAGTTAATACAGGTAATGAGTGGAGAATAGGAGGGCTTCTTAAAGAAAAACTAACAGGTCTGTGAGAGCTGGAATTATTACTGGTTGGTAGGTGATCAAATACTTATTTCATACAATAAAATGCAAATTAATTATTTAAAAGTCATACAATGTGATTTTCTGGATTTTTGTTTTAGATTCCGTCTCTCACAGTTGAAGTGTACCTATGATAAAAATTACAGACCTCTACATTCTTTCTAAGTGGGAAAACCTGCAAAATCAGCAGTGTATCAAATACTTGTTCTCCCCACTGTAGTTACCGAAATAAAACACAGATCAAAAGATTTAATGTACGATTCAAGTAGCCGATGTCCTTGACAACTGGTAAATGTGGTGGAGCAGGATTTAGCTTCTCTGAGGAGTTAAGTAGAGAGAGCAGCCTGTGGCTGTGGAAAGGATTGGGCTTAAATTGAGGATACACTAAAACGTGAAACTGACAAGCGCCAAAAAAGCTCCCCTGCCAGTTCCTGCCAACAGAGACTTGTTGAGACCAGCGTGCAGGGGGTTGGCACGGGTTCACACCGAGGCTGGTTGAGGCAGAAATCGAAGGACGTCGTGTGTTTTTATATTCCTCATTCGATTCCATGCATTACAATAAGCCTGTCCACCGATTTTCTACCTCCATGGTTGGAACCACGAGACTAGACACTACATGGTCATGGATGTGCCTAGGGACACAGCAAGCATGACCAGGGAAAGTTGTCTCCACAGGACCTGAAGCACAAAGCACCAATTCAGTTCAAGAAAAGAGAAAGAGTAGAGAAATGTATGCTTGTTACACAGAAAGTGTTAAAAAATAAAACTGACGTCATAATCTGCCCTCTAGGGCCAGCATCAGGTGCAGATCAAGCGTCAAGGGGGTTACTATCGTTGAACAGAGAATAGTGGCTTTAAGATGGCACAGACAAGGCTCGTCTGAAAGTAAAACATCAAAATATCGAGGGCATTAGTTATAAGTTACCCCTAATGGGCCAGCATCAGGTGCAAATGAAAAGTAACATTATTTTAAAAAAAATATTGACATACGGTCACTGAGTACTGCAGAGTACTATTTTTGTTGCTTTAATAAAGGCTGGCAGTCTTTAATTTAACTGTTGTTGGTGTGGACTATATACTGGGGAGGTATTTGAATGAATGAATGAATGAATGGTCTTTATTGTCATTGCTACAGTACAGGTACCAAACAACGAAATTTAGGAGGGGTGGCTCCCCTGGTGTTAGGAAAAAAAAAATATATATATATATATAATATTCAGGGGTCAAAAAATGTATACAAATATCGGATCGGTATCGGTATCGCCGATACCCGAAGCCCAGGTATCGGTATCGGTAGTGAAAAAGTGGGATCGGGACATCCCTAGCTAAAATGTTGTCAGCGTTCATGGACCAAATTGGATGTGTCGATCCATGGCGCTTCCAATTTCCTCACGATAAAAAATTCTCGTTTTTTTCACACGTCCACCATTCGTATAGCAGAATTGATTACTTCTTTATAGACAGAACACTACTTCCCTTTGTCAAAAACGTAGAATATTCAACCATAATTGAATCTGACCATGCCCCAGTACTATTGGATCTGTCCTTCCCACTTAACTACTCTGACCGCGCTCCATGGAGACTTGATACCACACTACTAACAGATAAAGAATTCTGCCAAATGATTTCAACTGCCATAGACAATTTCTTGGAAACCAATAGGGACGACACTGTTTCTCCCTCCCTGCTCTGGCAGACCCTTAAAGTAGTAATAAGGGGGGACATTATTGCATACACATCTAGGCTGAACAAAGCTAGGAGGCAAGAACAGGAGCAACTTCTCAACTCAATGATTGACATAGATCATCAATACTCTGACTCTCCCACCCCGGAGCTTTACAAAAATAAGCTGAATCTCAAAGCCAAATACGAGTTATTAACATCCGATAAGACAGAACGTATGCTGCTGAAATCACGAGGCTTTGTTTATGAGCATGGGGAAAAGGCTGGTAGAATGTTAGCGCATCAATTAAAATGTAAATCCTCTGACCAACAGATTCCACAAATTAAAAGAGAAAATGGGGAGCTTACAACTGACCCCCTCGAAATCAATGAGACTTTTAGGGCATTTTATTCCAAATTGTACACTTCTGAGGCACCCAATGATGATACCAATATGCAACATTTCTTCACAAATTTAAATGCCCCTGTTATCAACCCTGTTCATAAAGCAGAACTTGAACTACCCTTCCAAGACACCGACATTTATAATGCAATCACAGCTATGCAAAGTAGTAAGGCCCCGGGCCCTGATGGATACCCCATCGAATTCTACAAAAAATTCTCAACCAAATTAACTCCGCTCATCTTAGAAATGTTCAATGACTCAATGGATAATGAGGCCCTGCCACAGACGCTAACAGAGGCATTCATAACCCTTTTACCGAAACCAGGGAAAGACAGAACGGAGTGTGGTTCACATCGCCCCATCTCGCTGCTCAACAGCGATGTCAAGATATTAGCTAAAGCACTCGCCCGGCGTCTAGAGTCCGTCACAGACGAGGTGATCTCCCCTGATCAAACTGGCTTCATGCTGGGCCGCCACTCATTCTCTAACATCCAAAACCTTCTAAATGTCGTACATTCTCCTACGTCCGAGGAGGTACCTGAGGTGGTTCTCTCCCTGGATGCGGAGAAGGCTTTTGACAGAGTGGAGTGGGCGTACTTATTTGAATGTCTGAAAGCTTTTGGCTTTGGACCCACTTTTATTGCATGGATCAGACTACTATACTCATCTCCTAAGGCAGGGGTCGGCAATTAGGTTTGGCCTCGGGCCAATTTTTTTTTGAGCCACTAGATGGCGGGCCCGAACATAATCAAAGGCTAATTTAAGTAATTGATTGTTTTAAAATGTGACACGTTCTAATGCTTTGACTTTTCTTTCGACTGTACACATCGCTAGTCAACTAACACAGCTTGTTTTGTGAACCTGCTAACAATGTAAAGTAGTGTTCTAGTTAACTAGGTAGCTGTCCAATCCATTATGTTGCAGTATTTTGGCTTGATTAGCGAGTTTGTGTTGTGATTCTCAACAACGTTGAAACGTAGTTTCACACTTTTCCATATTTTTGAATAATAAATGTGTGGACTGACGATGTAGCGTAGCCTAACTTATTCTAATAATTATGTAACAGTTTCATTCTGATAATTATTCCCCCCCCCTCCCAGACAAGGTCACATTATTATTATTGGATTGGTTGTTTGCGTGCCGGGTGAAGTTAGCCAAACATTTAACCTGCTAGCAAGAGAAACATAATGTCACTCTCCAAAGGTCTAAAGAGGAAAGTTGACGGTGGAAACAGGGCATTTAAAGAGGAATGGACAGCGAACTATACGTTCATCCTACCTGGTTTCATCAATGCAAAGCCGTTGTGAGAGACATTTTCCGTGCTCACAATGTTCCCTTTCTATACGCGAGTCGTCCTTTTCGTCAATGAATGCGATAAAGACGCACGAGAGGAATCGATGGATGCATAAAAACCTTGAGAACTGCCTGTGGATTAAAGTGACGTCAATATCACCAGATATCAAGCAAATACTGACCGATGGGAGATGCTTTTTGTTTGCGCCGATTTTGTTTTCAATGTTTTTCAGAAAATTAAACAGAATTTGCGTTGTTACTGTTCATATGTGTGTTGCAGTCACATATACGTAAACATTACGTTTGAATGGCTTACTGAGCTCGTGTTATTTTGTTCAAACCACACACGGTATGTCGGCTATTTCAGCACCGTGACGCGTTGTCCACCTGCTTATGATTCACTCTGAGGGGTTCAGCGTCAGTGCGCTTCGGTGCACCTTGCTGCCTGATTGTCTGTCCCTGTGTCATTCACTCTCAACATGGATAAAAGTACAATAAGCATTATTCAGGTGGAGTTCGATTCTCTATTCGGACATTATAGGCGCTATATGTGGGACTGTCGGTCCGATATTATTATAAAAAAATAAAAAAAATAAAAAATAAAAAGTGGATTCTCAAAATAATCTGCTGGGCCAAATATTATTGGTGACGGGCCAGCAATGGCCCACGGGCCGCCTATTGCCGACCCCTGTCCTAAGGCATCGGTAGTTACGAACGGGAAACGCTCCACATTTTTCTCATTGTCGAGAGGGACACGCCAGGGGTGCCCGCTGAGCCCACTCCTATTCTCATTCGCCATCGAACCTCTGTCTATCATGTTAAAATCTTCTCCAATAATAAATGGAATTTCTAGATGGGGGAAGGAACACAAGGTGGCGCTATATGCCGACGACTTACTGTTGTATGTATCTGAACCGGTGCAATGCATTTCCCATATAGTTCAGATGCTGCATAGATTTGGTAGCTTTTCGGGATACAAGATCAACCTCACTAAGAGCGAATGTTTTCCAGTGAACAACCTAGATCTCGCAATCCCACAATGTGACTTGCCCTTCCATTTGTCTAAATCTGGCTTCAAATATTTGGGAATTAATATTACACGGTCCTTCTCTAAACTACATGAAAAAAACTTCACGCCCCTTGTTAATAAATTAAAAGATGATTTACAGAAATGGAGGTCCATTAATTTATCACTGGCAGGGAAGATCAACTGTATTAAGCATTAAGATGAACGTTCTACCCCGATTCCTCTACCTTTTCCAATGTCTCCCTATATTCCTCCCAAAGTCCTTCTTCTCGTCCATAGATAAGTCCATATCATCTTTCATTTGGGGGGGGTAAAGTCCCTAGAATACAGAAAAGACTTCTACAGCGACATCGGTCCCAGGGCGGACTGGGCCTACCAAATTTGCTTTATTATCACTGGGCTGCCAATATTCAGAAAATCATATACTGGGTCCATTCACCACAGCCGTCTTGGTGCGAAATAGAAAATGAGTCATGTCTTTCAACATCCCTCTCCGCCTTGATTACCTCCAAACTCCCTCTATCTGCCCCACACTACACCTCTAACCCTGTTGTTGTTAATACATTACGAATATGGTCACAATTTCGACGCCACTTTGGTTTAAAAGATTTCTCCAACCTAGCCCCTATCTGCAATAACCACCTTTTTGTCCCCGCCAGAATAGACAATGCTTTCGCCTTATGGAAAAGACTCGGTCTCTCCAAATTTAAAGATCTCTATACTGAGGGCGTCTTCTCGACCTTTAATCACCTCTCTCAAAAATTCAACCTTCCCCGCTCAAGTTATTTTCGATACCTCCAGGTCCGACATTTCATTAAAAGTTTGGATCCAAACTTCCCAAATGCACCACAACCTTCTGCTATAGATGATATCCTCCAAATTCCTCCCAATCTAAAAGGCCTAATATCAAGTATTTACTCTAGCATATCATCCCTCGGAGACACTTCCCTCCACAAAATTAAAGAGAAATGGCAGGAGGAGCTAGGGGACGTAATACCCGATGACTCCTGGACTGAGGCTCTGACGAGAGTTAACGGGAGCACATCATGTGCTAGACTAGGCGTAATCCAATTTAAGGTCTTGCACCGAATTCACCTTTCCAAATCTAGGCTAGCCAGAATCTATCCTGACGTGGATGAGAATTGTAGCAGATGTCATAACGCTCCGGCAACGCTAACACACATGTTTTGGTCATGTCCCTTATTATTTGATTATTGGTCAGCAGTTTTCAGGACCCTCTCACAGGCACTAGATCTGAACCAGCAACCTAACGCCTACTCAGCTATCTTTGGCATAGCGCCAACTGACCAACAGATTATTAACAAGCATAAAGACATTGTGGCATTTGCCACTCTACTTGCTCGACGGAGGATTTTGCTTTGTTGGACATCCCCCAAACCACCGAATTCCTCCTTATGGTTGACTGACCTTATGCTTCACTTGAAACTTGAAAAGATTAAATATACACTTAGGGGGTCCAAAGACCGCTTTTATTTCACCTGGAACCCAATAATATCCTATTTCAACAAACTAAAAACCCTCCCTGACAATGCAAGTGCGCTGGATGCTGAGTGATGACATATGTTGTGAATCTATTTATCAGGATAAACCCCTAGAGATACATCATCTCGTTCTAGAGAGGGACATATTACAATCATAACAGACATGGTATCACAGACCAACACGACCATCTCATCTATCCTCACTTACAAATGAATTGCACTTTATTTCTCTTTATCTCTTTGATTACTTACCTGTACTGTCTTCATTACCTATCACCACTGTTATTATTATTATTATTATTTATTGTTGTTTATTTATATCCTTCGTCCTGGGATGCACCACTTGGGATTTTGTGGGTGGGGGGGGGGGGGGGGGGGGGGGGAGGGTTGGGACATGTTTGTGTTTTGTGTAAAAACAAACCAAAACTGAAAAGTATTATTTTTGTATATCTGTAACATCTCAATAAAAAGAAAGTAAAAAAATTATTTAAAAAAATAAAATAGAAACCATTAGACAAGGCGTTTTCAAGGCAAGCTCTTCTGTGTCAGGCAATTTAGAATGTTGAAGTTTTTCCAATTGTCCCATTGTGATGCAATAAGAAACTATTACAACATTTGCAACATTTGACAGTGCTACAAAAACACTGTGTGCATTGGCCATTGAGATAATATAGAGATATTGAGATATTGAAAGTACTGGGATTCATCTTAATTATGTATTTTCCAGTTTTGGATATACTGCCAATGCTGAGGTAGGTGTGGGATGCATTAAATGCTAATCAAATGTTGGTGGAACAACAGTCACAGTCACTTTCTGTAAGATTTCCCAAACATCAATACCTATGTTGTGTGTGCGTGTGCGTGCATATGTGCATGTGTGTTTATGTAACAGGGAGACTGAGGACCTGGACCTGAACATCCAGTGTGAGGCCTTTGAGGATTCCATGGCCGAGGATGCGGAGGAGATGGAGAGGGTGTACGGAGGCATCGACATGAGCAGTCACCAGGAGGTCTTCACCTCCCTCCTCACCAAAGTGAGCAGCTCCCCAGCCTCTGTCCAGCTGCTGTCCATCCTGCAGGCTCTGCTGCTGGTGGCTCCAGGACGGGGAGACGTGTGGCTGACCCTGGAGGCCCTGGCTGTCCGTGCCACTCTGCTGGCCCACGACTCACAAATGGACTCCGCTGAACGTTTGATGGAGCGCCTGCTCTCTTCCAAGAGACAACAGATCTCAGCCAGTCCCAAGACCAAGACCACCAACAGGGCAATCCAGACAGACTTGCTCGGCAGCACAACCAACCAATCAGACATGGCTTCCGTAACTCCCCCTCCTCCCCCTCCTCCCCCTCCACTTCCTGCTGCTACCCCAAACCCTCCTCCTCCCCCACCCCCACCCCTGCCAGGCACCACTTATGGTGCACCCCCACCACCTCCTCCTTTACCTGGGATGCCACCTCCTCCTCCACCACCTCTACCAGGGATGGGGCAGGGAGGTCCACCTCCTCCCCCTCCCCTGCCTGGTATGGGCCCCCCACCTCCCCCTCCCCTGCCTGGTATGGGCCCCCCACCTCCCCCTCCCCTGCCTGGTATGGGCCCCCCTCCCCCACCACCCCCTCCCCCAGGTATTGGAGGAGGTATTATTGTGCCCCAGAACGCTCCTCTCCCCAAGGCCAGCCGCTGTCCCACACTGCGCATGAAGAAGCTCAACTGGCAGAAGCTGCCCTCCAGAGTGGTGTCTGAAAGCCAATCCATGTGGTCGTCAGTGCAGTCTGATTCCCTGGAACCTGACTACTCCAGCATTGAGGAGCTCTTCTGTCTGCCAGTGACTGACTCAAAGGCCAAAAGTACCAACACTACGGTCAAACGAGAGCCCAAAGAGATATCCTTCATTGATGCCAAGAAAAATCTAGATTTGAACATATTCTTGAAGCAGTTCAGATGCTCACATAAAGACTTTGTAGCTATGATCCAAAATGGGGACCGTTCCAAGTTTGACGTCGAGGTGCTGAAACAGATGCAGACGTTACTGCCGGAGAAACATGAGATTGAGAACCTCAAGTCATACCAAGGGGAGATAGAGAAGCTGGCCGGTGTGGATCGGTTCTACCTCGAGCTCCTATCAGTTTCATGCTACACCATGAGGATCGAGTGCATGCTTCTCTGTGAGGAGACCCCTTCTGTGTTAAAGATGCTGCAACCCAAAGCTGAGCTGCTGGACGCAGCCTGTGAGAGTTTGAAGGAGAGCACCCGCCTTCCAAGTTTCTGCAAGCTCATACTTGACATTGGAAACTTCCTCAACTATGGGAGTCACATAGGCAATGCAGATGGCTTCAAGATCAGCACCTTGCTGAAGCTCACAGATACCAAAGCCAACAAGTCCCGTATCACATTGCTCCATCACATCCTGGAGGAGGCGGAGAAAACCCATGCTGACTTGCTGAACCTTCCGGATGATCTAGAGATCTGTGAAAAGGCTGCTAGAATAAATGTGGATTCTATTCAGGCAGAGTCGAGCTCACTGGTCAAACGGTTGAAGGGTTCTGAGAAAAAAGTGTCCTCTTCTTCTCAGGAGGATATCAAGCAGCAGTATCTCACTGCTATGAAGGGGAACCTGGAGGCCTGTGAGAAGCTGCAGGAGCTCTTTGCCTCCATCAAAAAGAAGAAGGAAGAGCTAGCAGAGTATCTGTGTGAGGACACGTCCCGCCTCTCACTAGAGGAGCTGTTCAACACCATCAAGACCTTCAGAGGACTCTTCCTTAAAGCAATCAAGGAAAACCAGACCTGGAGAGAGCAGGCCATCAAGGCAGAGAAGAGGAAGAAACAGCAAGAGGAGGATGACGCCAAGAGACCGAGGGGGGAGAACGGAAAAATAATTCGTAAAGCCCCCCCAGTCCAGGAGGAGGGCTGCATCATGTTGGACCACCTGTTGGCTATGATGAAGGGCAATGCACTAAGGAAGACCACCAGGGCCCAGGCAGACAGGGGCAGCCTGCCCTCTAATGACAAGAAAAGGGATAGCACCCAGCCTGAACATGCCAAGCTTGAGCGATCATCAGCCGTAGATACCCAATATGGCATAGAAGTGGACAAGGTGGCATCAACCATTCAGCAAGGATCGCAGGACAGACTGCCACACACAGGGGAGTCCACATCAGGCCTTCCAACAGGACTCAAACTGGATTAATCAGAGACCATCGCCCCCCTCAATCCTGGATTGGATCCCCTGCTCAAGGAGGGATCTTCAGAGAGAGATGAGGGCATCAGTGGCGGCTCCTGCCAAATCTCTCAGGGGGGGCAATTGTTGCGTTGATGGTTAAGGTGACACGTTCAAGGGTAAATTCACCTAAATCAGCGGGCTTAAATAAATTGACTCTCACAGCCAAAAAATAAATAATAAAAATAAAAAAAAGCTCTTTGGTCTTGCCCATTGTGGAGAGGTTGGGGTCTGATTGATTGAGTGTGTGGAGTGTGTCTTTTATAAAGGTAACGAGTTCAAACTGGTGCAGTTAATACAGGTAATGAGTGGAGAATAGGAGGGCTTCTTAAAGAAAAACTAACAGGTCTGTGAGAGCTGGAATTATTACTGGTTGGTAGGTGATCAAATACTTATTTCATACAATAAAATGCAAATTAATTATTTAAAAGTCATACAATGTGATTTTCTGGATTTTTGTTTTAGATTCCGTCTCTCACAGTTGAAGTGTACCTATGATAAAAATTACAGACCTCTACATTCTTTCTAAGTGGGAAAACCTGCAAAATCAGCAGTGTATCAAATACTTGTTCTCCCCACTGTAGTTACCGAAATAAAACACAGATCAAAAGATTTAATGTACGATTCAAGTAGCCGATGTCCTTGACAACTGGTAAATGTGGTGGAGCAGGATTTAGCTTCTCTGAGGAGTTAAGTAGAGAGAGCAGCCTGTGGCTGTGGAAAGGATTGGGCTTAAATTGAGGATACACTAAAACGTGAAACTGACAAGCGCCAAAAAAGCTCCCCTGCCAGTTCCTGCCAACAGAGACTTGTTGAGACCAGCGTGCAGGGGGTTGGCACGGGTTCACACCGAGGCTGGTTGAGGCAGAAATCGAAGGACGTCGTGTGTTTTTATATTCCTCATTCGATTCCATGCATTACAATAAGCCTGTCCACCGATTTTCTACCTCCATGGTTGGAACCACGAGACTAGACACTACATGGTCATGGATGTGCCTAGGGACACAGCAAGCATGACCAGGGAAAGTTGTCTCCACAGGACCTGAAGCACAAAGCACCAATTCAGTTCAAGAAAAGAGAAAGAGTAGAGAAATGTATGCTTGTTACACAGAAAGTGTTAAAAAATAAAACTGACGTCATAATCTGCCCTCTAGGGCCAGCATCAGGTGCAGATCAAGCGTCAAGGGGGTTACTATCGTTGAACAGAGAATAGTGGCTTTAAGATGGCACAGACAAGGCTCGTCTGAAAGTAAAACATCAAAATATCGAGGGCATTAGTTATAAGTTACCCCTAATGGGCCAGCATCAGGTGCAAATGAAAAGTAACATTATTTTAAAAAAAATATTGACATACGGTCACTGAGTACTGCAGAGTACTATTTTTGTTGCTTTAATAAAGGCTGGCAGTCTTTAATTTAACTGTTGTTGGTGTGGACTATATACTGGGGAGGTATTTGAATGAATGAATGAATGAATGGTCTTTATTGTCATTGCTACAGTACAGGTACCAAACAACGAAATTTAGGAGGGGTGGCTCCCCTGGTGTTAGGAAAAAAAAAAAATATATATATATATAATATTCAGGGGTCAAAAAATGTATACAAATATCGGATCGGTATCGGTATCGCCGATACCCGAAGCCCAGGTATCGGTATCGGTAGTGAAAAAGTGGGATCGGGACATCCCTAGCTAAAATGTTGTCAGCGTTCATGGACCAAATTGGATGTGTCGATCCATGGCGCTTCCAATTTCCTCACGATAAAAAATTCTCGTTTTTTTCACACGTCCACCATTCGTATAGCAGAATTGATTACTTCTTTATAGACAGAACACTACTTCCCTTTGTCAAAAACGTAGAATATTCAACCATAATTGAATCTGACCATGCCCCAGTACTATTGGATCTGTCCTTCCCACTTAACTACTCTGACCGCGCTCCATGGAGACTTGATACCACACTACTAACAGATAAAGAATTCTGCCAAATGATTTCAACTGCCATAGACAATTTCTTGGAAACCAATAGGGACGACACTGTTTCTCCCTCCCTGCTCTGGCAGACCCTTAAAGTAGTAATAAGGGGGGACATTATTGCATACACATCTAGGCTGAACAAAGCTAGGAGGCAAGAACAGGAGCAACTTCTCAACTCAATGATTGACATAGATCATCAATACTCTGACTCTCCCACCCCGGAGCTTTACAAAAATAAGCTGAATCTCAAAGCCAAATACGAGTTATTAACATCCGATAAGACAGAACGTATGCTGCTGAAATCACGAGGCTTTGTTTATGAGCATGGGGAAAAGGCTGGTAGAATGTTAGCGCATCAATTAAAATGTAAATCCTCTGACCAACAGATTCCACAAATTAAAAGAGAAAATGGGGAGCTTACAACTGACCCCCTCGAAATCAATGAGACTTTTAGGGCATTTTATTCCAAATTGTACACTTCTGAGGCACCCAATGATGATACCAATATGCAACATTTCTTCACAAATTTAAATGCCCCTGTTATCAACCCTGTTCATAAAGCAGAACTTGAACTACCCTTCCAAGACACCGACATTTATAATGCAATCACAGCTATGCAAAGTAGTAAGGCCCCGGGCCCTGATGGATACCCCATCGAATTCTACAAAAAATTCTCAACCAAATTAACTCCGCTCATCTTAGAAATGTTCAATGACTCAATGGATAATGAGGCCCTGCCACAGACGCTAACAGAGGCATTCATAACCCTTTTACCGAAACCAGGGAAAGACAGAACGGAGTGTGGTTCACATCGCCCCATCTCGCTGCTCAACAGCGATGTCAAGATATTAGCTAAAGCACTCGCCCGGCGTCTAGAGTCCGTCACAGACGAGGTGATCTCCCCTGATCAAACTGGCTTCATGCTGGGCCGCCACTCATTCTCTAACATCCGAAACCTTCTAAATGTCGTACATTCTCCTACGTCCGAGGAGGTACCTGAGGTGGTTCTCTCCCTGGATGCGGAGAAGGCTTTTGACAGAGTGGAGTGGGCGTACTTATTTGAATGTCTGAAAGCTTTTGGCTTTGGACCCACTTTTATTGCATGGATCAGACTACTATACTCATCTCCTAAGGCAGGGGTCGGCAATTAGGTTTGGCCTCGGGCCAATTTTTTTTTGAGCCACTAGATGGCGGGCCCGAACATAATCAAAGGCTAATTTAAGTAATTGATTGTTTTAAAATGTGACACGTTCTAATGCTTTGACTTTTCTTTCGACTGTACACATCGCTAGTCAACTAACACAGCTTGTTTTGTGAACCTGCTAACAATGTAAAGTAGTGTTCTAGTTAACTAGGTAGCTGTCCAATCCATTATGTTGCAGTATTTTGGCTTGATTAGCGAGTTTGTGTTGTGATTCTCAACAACGTTGAAACGTAGTTTCACACTTTTCCATATTTTTGAATAATAAATGTGTGGACTGACGATGTAGCGTAGCCTAACTTATTCTAATAATTATGTAACAGTTTCATTCTGATAATTATTCCCCCCCCCTCCCAGACAAGGTCACATTATTATTATTGGATTGGTTGTTTGCGTGCCGGGTGAAGTTAGCCAAACATTTAACCTGCTAGCAAGAGAAACATAATGTCACTCTCCAAAGGTCTAAAGAGGAAAGTTGACGGTGGAAACAGGGCATTTAAAGAGGAATGGACAGCGAACTATACGTTCATCCTACCTGGTTTCATCAATGCAAAGCCGTTGTGAGAGACATTTTCCGTGCTCACAATGTTCCCTTTCTATACGCGAGTCGTCCTTTTCGTCAATGAATGCGATAAAGACGCACGAGAGGAATCGATGGATGCATAAAAACCTTGAGAACTGCCTGTGGATTAAAGTGACGTCAATATCACCAGATATCAAGCAAATACTGACCGATGGGAGATGCTTTTTGTTTGCGCCGATTTTGTTTTCAATGTTTTTCAGAAAATTAAACAGAATTTGCGTTGTTACTGTTCATATGTGTGTTGCAGTCACATATACGTAAACATTACGTTTGAATGGCTTACTGAGCTCGTGTTATTTTGTTCAAACCACACACGGTATGTCGGCTATTTCAGCACCGTGACGCGTTGTCCACCTGCTTATGATTCACTCTGAGGGGTTCAGCGTCAGTGCGCTTCGGTGCACCTTGCTGCCTGATTGTCTGTCCCTGTGTCATTCACTCTCAACATGGATAAAAGTACAATAAGCATTATTCAGGTGGAGTTCGATTCTCTATTCGGACATTATAGGCGCTATATGTGGGACTGTCGGTCCGATATTATTATAAAAAAAAATAAAAAAATAAAAATAAAAAGTGGATTCTCAAAATAATCTGCTGGGCCAAATATTATTGGTGACGGGCCAGCAATGGCCCACGGGCCGCCTATTGCCGACCCCTGTCCTAAGGCATCGGTAGTTACGAACGGGAAACGCTCCACATTTTTCTCATTGTCGAGAGGGACACACCAGGGGTGCCCGCTGAGCCCACTCCTATTCTCATTCGCCATCGAACCTCTGTCTATCATGTTAAAATCTTCTCCAATAATAAATGGAATTTCTAGATGGGGGAAGGAACACAAGGTGGCGCTATATGCCGACGACTTACTGTTGTATGTATCTGAACCGGTGCAATGCATTTCCCATATAGTTCAGATGCTGCATAGATTTGGTAGCTTTTCGGGATACAAGATCAACCTCACTAAGAGCGAATGTTTTCCAGTGAACAACCTAGATCTCGCAATCCCACAATGTGACTTGCCCTTCCATTTGTCTAAATCTGGCTTCAAATATTTGGGAATTAATATTACACGGTCCTTCTCTAAACTACATGAAAAAAACTTCACGCCCCTTGTTAATAAATTAAAAGATGATTTACAGAAATGGAGGTCCATTAATTTATCACTGGCAGGGAAGATCAACTGTATTAAGCATTAAGATGAACGTTCTACCCCGATTCCTCTACCTTTTCCAATGTCTCCCTATATTCCTCCCAAAGTCCTTCTTCTCGTCCATAGATAAGTCCATATCATCTTTCATTTGGGGGGGGTAAAGTCCCTAGAATACAGAAAAGACTTCTACAGCGACATCGGTCCCAGGGCGGACTGGGCCTACCAAATTTGCTTTATTATCACTGGGCTGCCAATATTCAGAAAATCATATACTGGGTCCATTCACCACAGCCGTCTTGGTGCGAAATAGAAAATGAGTCATGTCTTTCAACATCCCTCTCCGCCTTGATTACCTCCAAACTCCCTCTATCTGCCCCACACTACACCTCTAACCCTGTTGTTGTTAATACATTACGAATATGGTCACAATTTCGACGCCACTTTGGTTTAAAAGATTTCTCCAACCTAGCCCCTATCTGCAATAACCACCTTTTTGTCCCCGCCAGAATAGACAATGCTTTCGCCTTATGGAAAAGACTCGGTCTCTCCAAATTTAAAGATCTCTATACTGAGGGCGTCTTCTCGACCTTTAATCACCTCTCTCAAAAATTCAACCTTCCCCGCTCAAGTTATTTTCGATACCTCCAGGTCCGACATTTCATTAAAAGTTTGGATCCAAACTTCCCAAATGCACCACAACCTTCTGCTATAGATGATATCCTCCAAATTCCTCCCAATCTAAAAGGCCTAATATCAAGTATTTACTCTAGCATATCATCCCTCGGAGACACTTCCCTCCACAAAATTAAAGAGAAATGGCAGGAGGAGCTAGGGGACGTAATACCCGATGACTCCTGGACTGAGGCTCTGACGAGAGTTAACGGGAGCACATCATGTGCTAGACTAGGCGTAATCCAATTTAAGGTCTTGCACCGAATTCACCTTTCCAAATCTAGGCTAGCCAGAATCTATCCTGAAGTGGATGAGAATTGTAGCAGATGTCATAACGCTCCGGCAACGCTAACACACATGTTTTGGTCATGTCCCTTATTATTTGATTATTGGTCAGCAGTTTTCAGGACCCTCTCACAGGCACTAGATCTGAACCTGCAACCTAACGCCTACTCAGCTATCTTTGGCATAGCGCCAACTGACCAACAGATTATTAACAAGCATAAAGACATTGTGGCATTTGCCACTCTACTTGCTCGACGGAGGATTTTGCTTTGTTGGACATCCCCCAAACCACCGAATTCCTCCTTATGGTTGACTGACCTTATGCTTCACTTGAAACTTGAAAAGATTAAATATACACTTAGGGGGTCCAAAGACCGCTTTTATTTCACCTGGAACCCAATAATAGGGGGGGGGGGGGGGGGGGGAGGGTTGGGACATGTTTGTGTTTTGTGTAAAAACAAACCAAAACTGAAAAGTATTATTTTTGTATATCTGTAACATCTCAATAAAAAGAAAGTAAAAAAATTATTTAAAAAAATAAAATAGAAACCATTAGACAAGGCGTTTTCAAGGCAAGCTCTTCTGTGTCAGGCAATTTAGAATGTTGAAGTTTTTCCAATTGTCCCATTGTGATGCAATAAGAAACTATTACAACATTTGCAACATTTGACAGTGCTACAAAAACACTGTGTGCATTGGCCATTGAGATAATATAGAGATATTGAGATATTGAAAGTACTGGGATTCATCTTAATTATGTATTTTCCAGTTTTGGATATACTGCCAATGCTGAGGTAGGTGTGGGATGCATTAAATGCTAATCAAATGTTGGTGGAACAACAGTCACAGTCACTTTCTGTAAGATTTCCCAAACATCAATACCTATGTTGTGTGTGCGTGTGCGTGCATATGTGCATGTGTGTTTATGTAACAGGGAGACTGAGGACCTGGACCTGAACATCCAGTGTGAGGCCTTTGAGGATTCCATGGCCGAGGATGCGGAGGAGATGGAGAGGGTGTACGGAGGCATCGACATGAGCAGTCACCAGGAGGTCTTCACCTCCCTCCTCACCAAAGTGAGCAGCTCCCCAGCCTCTGTCCAGCTGCTGTCCATCCTGCAGGCTCTGCTGCTGGTGGCTCCAGGACGGGGAGACGTGTGGCTGACCCTGGAGGCCCTGGCTGTCCGTGCCACTCTGCTGGCCCACGACTCACAAATGGACTCCGCTGAACGTTTGATGGAGCGCCTGCTCTCTTCCAAGAGACAACAGATCTCAGCCAGTCCCAAGACCAAGACCACCAACAGGGCAATCCAGACAGACTTGCTCGGCAGCACAACCAACCAATCAGACATGGCTTCCGTAACTCCCCCTCCTCCCCCTCCTCCCCCTCCACTTCCTGCTGCTACCCCAAACCCTCCTCCTCCCCCACCCCCACCCCTGCCAGGCACCACTTATGGTGCACCCCCACCACCTCCTCCTTTACCTGGGATGCCACCTCCTCCTCCACCACCTCTACCAGGGATGGGGCAGGGAGGTCCACCTCCTCCCCCTTCCCTGCCTGGTATGGGCCCCCCACCTCCCCCTCCCCTGCCTGGTATGGGCCCCCCGCCTCCCCCTCCCCTGCCTGGTATGGGCCCCCCTCCCCCACCACCCCCTCCCCCAGGTATTGGAGGAGGTATTATTGTGCCCCAGAACGCTCCTCTCCCCAAGGCCAGCCGCTGTCCCACACTGCGCATGAAGAAGCTCAACTGGCAGAAGCTGCCCTCCAGAGTGGTGTCTGAAAGCCAATCCATGTGGTCGTCAGTGCAGTCTGATTCCCTGGAACCTGACTACTCCAGCATTGAGGAGCTCTTCTGTCTGCCAGTGACTGACTCAAAGGCCAAAAGTACCAACACTACGGTCAAACGAGAGCCCAAAGAGATATCCTTCATTGATGCCAAGAAAAATCTAGATTTGAACATATTCTTGAAGCAGTTCAGATGCTCACATAAAGACTTTGTAGCTATGATCCAAAATGGGGACCGTTCCAAGTTTGACGTCGAGGTGCTGAAACAGATGCAGACGTTACTGCCGGAGAAACATGAGATTGAGAACCTCAAGTCATACCAAGGGGAGATAGAGAAGCTGGCCGGTGTGGATCGGTTCTACCTCGAGCTCCTATCAGTTTCATGCTACACCATGAGGATCGAGTGCATGCTTCTCTGTGAGGAGACCCCTTCTGTGTTAAAGATGCTGCAACCCAAAGCTGAGCTGCTGGACGCAGCCTGTGAGAGTTTGAAGGAGAGCACCCGCCTTCCAAGTTTCTGCAAGCTCATACTTGATATTGGAAACTTCCTCAACTATGGGAGTCACATAGGCAATGCAGATGGCTTCAAGATCAGCACCTTGCTGAAGCTCACAGATACCAAAGCCAACAAGTCCCGTATCACATTGCTCCATCACATCCTGGAGGAGGCGGAGAAAACCCATGCTGACTTGCTGAACCTTCCGGATGATCTAGAGATCTGTGAAAAGGCTGCTAGAATAAATGTGGATTCTATTCAGGCAGAGTCGAGCTCACTGGTCAAACGGTTGAAGGGTTCTGAGAAAAAAGTGTCCTCTTCTTCTCAGGAGGATATCAAGCAGCAGTATCTCACTGCTATGAAGGGGAACCTGGAGGCCTGTGAGAAGCTGCAGGAGCTCTTTGCCTCCATCAAAAAGAAGAAGGAAGAGCTAGCAGAGTATCTGTGTGAGGACACGTCCCGCCTCTCACTAGAGGAGCTGTTCAACACCATCAAGACCTTCAGAGGACTCTTCCTTAAAGCAATCAAGGAAAACCAGACCTGGAGAGAGCAGGCCATCAAGGCAGAGAAGAGGAAGAAACAGCAAGAGGAGGATGACGCCAAGAGACCGAGGGGGGAGAACGGAAAAATAATTCGTAAAGCCCCCCCAGTCCAGGAGGAGGGCTGCATCATGTTGGACCACCTGTTGGCTATGATGAAGGGCAATGCACTAAGGAAGACCACCAGGGCCCAGGCAGACAGGGGCAGCCTGCCCTCTAATGACAAGAAAAGGGATAGCACCCAGCCTGAACATGCCAAGCTTGAGCGATCATCAGCCGTAGATACCCAATATGGCATAGAAGTGGACAAGGTGGCATCAACCATTCAGCAAGGATCGCAGGACAGACTGCCACACACAGGGGAGTCCACATCAGGCCTTCCAACAGGACTCAAACTGGATTAATCAGAGACCATCGCCCCCCTCAATCCTGGATTGGATCCCCTGCTCAAGGAGGGATCTTCAGAGAGAGATGAGGGCATCAGTGGCGGCTCCTGCCAAATCTCTCAGGGGGGGCAATTGTTGCGTTGATGGTTAAGGTGACACGTTCAAGGGTAAATTCACCTAAATCAGCGGGCTTAAATAAATTGACTCTCACAGCCAAAAAATAAATAATAAAAATAAAAAAAAGCTCTTTGGTCTTGCCCATTGTGGAGAGGTTGGGGTCTGATTGATTGAGTGTGTGGAGTGTGTCTTTTATAAAGGTAACGAGTTCAAACTGGTGCAGTTAATACAGGTAATGAGTGGAGAATAGGAGGGCTTCTTAAAGAAAAACTAACAGGTCTGTGAGAGCTGGAATTATTACTGGTTGGTAGGTGATCAAATACTTATTTCATACAATAAAATGCAAATTAATTATTTAAAAGTCATACAATGTGATTTTCTGGATTTTTGTTTTAGATTCCGTCTCTCACAGTTGAAGTGTACCTATGATAAAAATTACAGACCTCTACATTCTTTCTAAGTGGGAAAACCTGCAAAATCAGCAGTGTATCAAATACTTGTTCTCCCCACTGTAGTTACCGAAATAAAACACAGATCAAAAGATTTAATGTACGATTCAAGTAGCCGATGTCCTTGACAACTGGTAAATGTGGTGGAGCAGGATTTAGCTTCTCTGAGGAGTTAAGTAGAGAGAGCAGCCTGTGGCTGTGGAAAGGATTGGGCTTAAATTGAGGATACACTAAAACGTGAAACTGACAAGCGCCAAAAAAGCTCCCCTGCCAGTTCCTGCCAACAGAGACTTGTTGAGACCAGCGTGCAGGGGGTTGGCACGGGTTCACACCGAGGCTGGTTGAGGCAGAAATCGAAGGACGTCGTGTGTTTTTATATTCCTCATTCGATTCCATGCATTACAATAAGCCTGTCCACCGATTTTCTACCTCCATGGTTGGAACCACGAGACTAGACACTACATGGTCATGGATGTGCCTAGGGACACAGCAAGCATGACCAGGGAAAGTTGTCTCCACAGGACCTGAAGCACAAAGCACCAATTCAGTTCAAGAAAAGAGAAAGAGTAGAGAAATGTATGCTTGTTACACAGAAAGTGTTAAAAAATAAAACTGACGTCATAATCTGCCCTCTAGGGCCAGCATCAGGTGCAGATCAAGCATCAAGGGGGTTACTATCGTTGAACAGAGAAAAGTGGCTTTAAGATGGCACAGACAAGGCTCGTCTGAAAGTAAAACATCAAAATATCGAGGACATTAGTTATAAGTTACCCCTAATGGGCCAGCATCAGGTGCAAATGAAAAGTAACATTATTTTTAAAAAAATATTGACTTACGTACATCCCAGTAGTGAGAAACTCAACCTGCCCCAGAGTGTCATGTACCTCGGTGTTGTATCTGTCTCTGGCTGGGGTGGCCACTCAGCTCTGTTTACACACAGAGAAGAAGGGAGAGATTCAGTAACAAAGGTCACTGATCTCAGATCTATAATACCTCGGCTTTACCCAGTGAGTTTTCACTTGAAATGGCACAGAATATGAGACATTTAAAATAAGCTCAATGTACTGCAAGAATCTGAGTAGATACTTGTATTAGCCTATATCTTGTACTACTTGTAAAGCACTTATGAAGCTCAAGCTTATAGGCCTATTTTAGTAGGCTTAGCTATCAAATGATCTGATGTCAGAATGACTAATTAGGGTTACAGTGCTCTCTGCCATACTGATTACAACATTATTGCCGATAACGCCAACTTGTCATAGGAGGACCATAATGGAAACACGCCTTTGACTTTTGACTTTTGGACTATTGTGTACTAGTACCCTTGATGATTTTATGTTTTGTATTGTGCATGCTTGGTAAGCAGTCGTCTCATCTTCTCTCTGTTGAGACACCGTCCGGTACATATGGGAACAACAGAGAAGGAGCTGTGCTCTCTGACTGGAGAAATCCATTATGGAGTGTCTATGAGGGTCCACTCAGCAATCAATGGAGATCTGGCTGCAAGCCACAAACCCCTACTCATCAGAGGGGATGTCTGTTCGTATGGCTGAATGGCAGAGGGAAAGGGAAGTGAAAGAGAGAGGGAGAAGAGAGAGAGAGAGAGAGAGAGAGAGAGAAGAGAGAGAGTGGGTACTGTCGGAGCATTTTGCTTGTCGTGAGCTGGGTTCTGTTGCTTACTGCAGGGGAAAGTGTTGTGCTGCAGTATGGGTATGCAAGGTTGGCCAAGGACAGGGGTGGTTTGCAGATGAATGGGGTTGCACAGCGTGCTAATGAGCTCTACCTTCTCCTCTCTGGGCACTCTCCAGCTCCCTCTTCCTCTCTTTCTCCCACTTTTCTGTCACTTGCGCACTCTCTCCCTCCCTCTATCCATATACCGCCCCCCTCCCCTCCAACTCTCTTTCCTGGCTCTGATCCAAGTCCAAAGCAAACTGAGATCATCTGCACTCCTGCCGGTAGTTCATCTGCGTGAGGGGCCCAATGCTACGGACTCCGGTCTATTCCTGTCCTGTCTGTTAACTAATACACTGACCTCTGGGCTGCACGCAGGACTATGTGAGCTGGGGGATATTTTGCAGCTAACACACACTATTTAGCAGCTTCATATGATACTTTCACTGGCCCAAGTCTAGTCTTTAGACTTTTCTACTATTTGCAATGTCATGTATAGAGCAGCATTATGAGCGTATGTGTACTGACGCAGGGCAGTTTGACACTCCTTGCATCAGTGTTTGGTACAGTGGTGGTCTAGTGGGGTACATGTTCCACACACACCACAGTTTACACTGACCCACATTCCACCCAGTGACTATCCCCTGTGGGCTTACAGCAGGTCTGATTGAAGCCTGAATGGTACGATACACACCACATCGGTGCTAGCCAGTGTAATCCCCCAACCCACCCGACAGAACCAGGTCAGACAGGCAGGCCAGCCAAAGTGTCATTACACACATAGGCTAAATGAGGTTAACAGTCTCTGACCAAAATCACGTCATATCCTGGATAGATCCCCTTTGAGATCTCTCTCTCTCTCACACACACGCACCATAGAATGGCCAGAGTGCCACACCGAAATCTTATAAGCGAAACAGTGACAGCTTTTATTGATCAGTGTAAGATCTAGTACAAGTGTGGGGGACATTAAAGCATTCAGCAGCCCAGGAAAATGTGATGCTTCTGGAAATAACTTGGAACATAGGCCAGGCAATGAACATCTAGTGTCCACTAATGGTTAATCAAGCAGAATCATGTTGGGGATAAAACAACATTGATAAAAGACCTGAAAAATGCAACACGTATTGTAGATAACACATGTAACCTAGGCCCTTGTAGCTAACACATGTAACCTAGGCCCTTGTAGCTAACACATGTAGCCTAGGCCCTTGTTGACAACATGTAGCCTAGCCCTTGTTGACAACATGTAGCCTAGCCCTTGTAGATAACACATAACCTCGTCTTTGCATGCATCACCGGGGTGCTCTTGCCAGTGGCCACGATGTTTTTTTCCCACATATCAGTTCAGAACATTTTACTATTCATTATCCTATTTTTATATGGTATTTAACCAGAGGAGTCCTACTGGGATGCAAATCTCAGTCTCTTTTACCAGGGAGCCTGTGTGTGAAGTGGGATTTGTGTGATTTCCCCATCCTTGCCCTCTGTCACTCCATCATCATCATCATCACCACCACCACCACCACCACCACCACCACCACCACCACCACCACCATCATCACCATCATCATCATCATCATCATCATCATCATCATCATCACCACCACCACCACCACCACCACCACCATCATCATCATCATCATGATCATTGTCATAAGACAACAAGGTGTTCCGTCCAGCCAAACCACAGAAGAACACAACACACGGTATTCATCCGCTACCGGGTATATAGGCTAGTTCTGATGGGAAATGGATAGAAAGGCCAATCAGTGATCATCCCACTGAGAGCCTCTCATCCAGCCACCTGACTCCCCCTGGTCACATGGTCAGGCTGGCTGCAGGGCTGCTGCCAGACTGGAGCCAGGATTTGATATCAACAGATGATAACAACAATGTCATAATGTAGGCTTTTAAAAGGCATCCGAGAGAGGAGAGTCCTTCTGCCGACTTGTATGAATCGATGCGGTTAGTCACTCAGTAGTGTAAGAGGGGGGTCAAGTGCTCTACAGTCTGGGGTGACGAGACAGCTGAGAGGGAGAGTTGTTGGTGTAATAAAAGAAAAAAAACACATTCATTACGATTGGAGTAGAAAGGTCAGACATGTAGACTTCGCGTCAACACTGAAATGACTGGCCTCAGAAACGTGAAAGAGATAGGTTAACTTTGGAAGTTAATTAGCCTAACTGAGTGGCTGTACTAATGGCTGTGCTAATGGCTGTGTACATATCTGGACCACATATCATAATTATGATAAAAACAGGTAAACCTTTTAAAACCATCATACCATACCACTGTCTACATAATCATGTTTTTTTTCCTTTTTTTGCGCTACTACTTTTTGCACAAACTACTCTGTCAATGACAATAAAGTTGAATCTAATCTAAACTAATCTAATCTAATCAAAAGCCACATCATCAATAAATAGGGCCTAGTACCTCACAGAATAGATCCAAGCCTACAAAGTCATAGTAGGTCTAGTAGCCTAGTAGGTCTAATTCAATGGTATGGTTGCCTCAGGGAAGGCTGCTGAGGCTATTGTTTCTATAACTATATTATTAAGTATCACACTTGAAATGGCTTGAAACCATTCATTACAATGAGCCCAATGGTTTCTACCTCCACCACCCTCCACTTTCATGTCATGGCCATGGAGTACTGAACGGTTCTACTGTAGCAGCCATACAATCACTGTTATTCTTAATTCATGCATGATAATTAACCCATATCTATAAGTGCTCTTGCACCGCAGGGCAAAAGTCCCACTAGTACAGAGCAGGGGGAGGGGGGGGGGGGGGTCATGCATAGAGAGCAGCTAGGCAGACTTAAAGGGCCACGAGGTTCACTGAAGGATGGTGTCGATGGCTCCGATAGCTCCACCACCTCGCACATCAAGACCACAAAACAAGGCCGTTGGAAACTATGACTCAAAATACAACGCAGAGAGAGGTCTAAATAAATGTGAATACTAACACTTCTTCAGCAGCGAGTCATTTTGTCTAGATGCTGTCTCGGGCGGCAGAGTGAGGTGGTTGTGTGTGCATGTGTGGTTTCGCCCCCATCCTGTCTTGTGTCTGTGTGTGTGTGTGTGTGTGTGTGTGTGTGTGTGTGTGCGTATGTGTGTGGGCGAGCGTGACTGCGTGTGTACGTTTGTGTGTGTGTGTGTGTTTGATCAGGTTAAGCACCCTGTAGACTAATCCCTACCCTGAACACACAAACATTCCCCACATTGCTGAGTCACACCTCTGCAGAGGGACACAGGGAAATTCCAATGTAGAAAGCCTAATTGAAGCCGAGCCTACAGTACCCTGTTGGGCTGTTAGCCAATAAACCCATTTGTATGCATGAACGACTAGGCCTCCAGTAAAAGCTTGGCAACATTTCACAATCTATTCAGCTCTATTATTTGAAGATTACTATGATCAAAATATCAATAAAACTAAGTGCATTGTGGAATGGAATGTTTGGAAATCCCACAAAATACCAGCTTAACCATATATAGGCTAATATATGCCATTTAGCTGACGCTTTTATGTAAAGCGATTTACATTGCAGTGAGTGCATACATTTGTCATATGATATGGTCCAAGCGGGAATCGAACCCACAACCAGTGTTGTTAGCGCCGTGCTCTACCAACTGAGCCACAGAGGACCACAGAGACCTAAGAGATGCTATGCAAACCAGCAAACTACAATGTCCAATAAATTAAATGTTGACTAATGCCATAGGAAAGGTTAACGGGAAAACGACAATGATCACGGGTGCCTTCCCATCCTGAAAAGGAGAAGCCCATCTAATGATGTGAGGAAAGACTTACAGTAACCAGTTTATGAGCCACTCTCAGTAATGGGGGGCGAGGCGGCAGCTGCCAAGCCGTCAGAAGAGTCAGCCTCCCAACCGCCCTTCACTCCAGAGACAATAACCGGGTGATGTAATAAAATACCGCTGGCTCACTGATGCTGTCCTGCTAGCAACAACACCACAAGATGGTTTCAGTGCTATAGTAAGCCTATGTCCACTACAGGGGAGGCTGGCGGAAGTAGAAATCGGAGAGCAGACTCATCGTAACGCATGGAACGGAATGAGGATGACAGATATGGATGTGTATAGACAGACTACTATAGCAGCGAAACCATCCTGTGGTGTTGTCTGTAGCAGGACAGCATCAGTGAGCCAACGGTATTACTACATCACCCCCACCAGCCTCCACCGCTCCACTAGACAACATTGTCTTCAGGCGTCAGCGCTCTCACACGAGAAGAGATCGACGAAGCTTTGCTACCACAGAACTGCTGAAACGGCGGCTTTGATAAAATAACATTTTACCTCTAATTAAATAAGAGCAGGAAGACCCTGAGTAGGATTCCACTTAATGCTTTGGTCCAAGCCAAGATCTGCTTACAATGAACAATATAAAGTGCTTTTCATCTCAGAATTCCCAAACACTGCTGCCTTTTCCCGTACAAAATGAAGACTGGAAAATACTGCTTCTGGTTAAAGAGAGAACATTAGCCTACCTCGTCTTTCCCCTCATTTAGAAGAAATCAGTGTCTCTGTATAGGAACTGAAGCTGAGGGGTGACTGATAGATGAATGCCCTTCCCTGCCTCTTGTCTGGGAGAACGGGATCCCAGCACGCGACTCAGGAAAATCAGGTGCTTTAATATTTCATGGAAGAATGTCTGGGCCCCGCCTTGGCTGAGCAAGACAGGGTCAGGGAAAGATGTAGCCGTCTAAAAAGCTACAAGGACCAAGACCTGATCGCATGTAGTGAGTTCCATGTTTCCATTCGAGCAGATGCCGACATATCCATATCTCTACACCATCACAACCACTGTAGCCCTTCTAAGCATCCCTTCTCCTCCCCATCCCTAGTCTAACCTACATCCTTTGAGGAAAAGGTTAGATCATGCTCTAATTCACAGTGATGATAACGTATCAGGACTCAGGAACGCCCGTCCCCCCGTCCATGTTTCATTCTCATCATCCCTGTAAAAAGCTGAGGTTATGCTCTAGATTTGATGCTTGACTGTCTTTGAACCCCTAAATCAACATCAATGTAATTTATCTTAATAATCTGCACTTGATGTTGTACCTACTCGGTGCTCAGTGGTCTGAGAGATCAAATCTTATTTAGGCTATACGTTATATTTCGTACACAAAACAATACAATTCACAGGAAAACTAAATGTAAAAAAATAAAATACACAATAAATATGAAAACAGATACAAACAGAGAGGGCTGTGAGAGGAGAGCTGCCCGTCAGTGGTGCCGCTGTGCTCAGCTCAAATAGCCCGGGGTTAGAGAGAACACATCGATCAATACAGCCAAAGAAGCCGAAGGGGACAGAGTTCAATTACAGGTTACAACACCCAACACTGAGGCATCCTCTAACCCTACCATCGACAACATCCATCACTCCAAAGTCGCCACCAAGTCCAAAGGACTTTGGCGTTTTCAAAGTTCATGCAGTACCAGAGACTCTTACATTGTGTACAAGTTGTTTTTCACAACGTCATAAAGAAGGAAAAAAAAAACACACACACATGGTATGTTAAACACACACACACACACACACACACACACTCACACACACACACACACACACACGGTATGTTAAACGTAATAAAGAAGTTCATTGGGTGCAATAACCAGCCAGTCTGGCTCTGGGAGTTTGTTTCACTTTTATAGTGTAGACGCCTATT
This sequence comes from Nansenia antarctica, assembly GCF_963989245.1. Taxonomy (NCBI): domain Eukaryota; kingdom Metazoa; phylum Chordata; class Actinopteri; order Argentiniformes; family Microstomatidae; genus Nansenia; species Nansenia antarctica. Next base: position 15,568,135 of record NC_137681.1, on the reverse strand, counting down.
TCAAAATCCACAGATCTTGGTACTGTTCAATGGTCTGCACAGCTAACCTAAAGAGCCTCGTTAAAGACAGCAGACAGAACACTTGAGCTGGGTCTCTACTATAGGAGAGCACAGATGGGAGAGAGGGGAGGCTGGAGGGGGGAGAAATCGGAGGATGCTTAGCCTATTTGTAATGCAGGGAACAGAATAAGGAATGGTATCCAGGGCTCGACAGTGCGACTGTCGCATTTGCGAGTGAATATATTTCTGTGCGACTTGGAAATACATTCAATCGCACCAGTGCGACTAAAAGACTGCTGAACTACTGTCATGCGCAGTCAAACTTATGTGTATAAGCGATGAGGGAATGAAAACAGTGAATAGAAACGCGTGTCGCAGAAATGCTTCACGCGAGTCCTATATGCGCTTAAAATGCGCTCGTAGCGCTGTGTTTTGTTAGCCGCTAGCTGCTAGCAGCGTTTGCTTCCGGTTTCATTACAAAGAGGTTAACCCCATATGTGCCTGACGTCTAACAACATTCAAATGACTCTAACTTCAATTTTTTTCGGATTCCAATGTATGACACATCATTTGAAAGCTTATGATAGCTTAGTTCCAATCCACAACACGTCACATTTGAAAGTGTTTATGTAATTCTTTTACATTTGAAAGTGTTTTTTGTTTATATATATTTATATTATACAATATACCAGTCATATTCTGGAATGTGTCTAAATGTTAAAGTTCCATAAGTATAAGCAAAATAAAGTAACAGTTTGTAAATAAATAGTAGCATTAAAAATAAAAAAAACACGAACCATGAACCGTGACCCAAAAACCGAGGTTCATACCGAACCGTGGGCCAACTGAAATTAATATTCTTACTTCCCCTTTACATTGTGTGAGTCTCCATTTTTATTACGGCCAAGAGCCGGTTATGATCATTTTGATATGTTATGATTCTGATAATTTGTTGTCGTTGTTGACGAAAATTGCGCAATTTTCATTGTGCTACTGAAATTCTTGGTGTGCTACTAAATTTTTCAACATGGTAGCACAGTGCTACCTGGGGAAAAGGTAAGCGTCAAGCCCTGGTATCCAACATTCCTCATTCTGTTCCATGCATTACAATGAGCCCGTCCTCCGATTTCTACCTCCACCAGCCTCCCCTGGTCCACTCCCTCCAGCAGCCTCGCCTGGTGGGAGAGGGGTCTGGTAAGCAGATGGTGAGAACGCCAGGGTGCATCCTTCCCCCTGTCCGGCAGACCTGAGAGAGACCCAGCTCCTTTGGTCTTGCACTAGAGTGTTTCCTTCGCCACACATAGCCTATTTCCAACGTTAAGCATATGGACCAACACATGGGAGGTTTGCCTTGCTGGTTCACTGTGCACATTGAAGATAAAGGATCAAGGCCTAGTAGATCAAATAAATAATTTACTGAAGCCTCCATCCAGTTCTAGTGGGGGGGTGGGGGGGGTGTTCACAATGCTATGAACATTTTCAAATATAGCTTAGAAGTCAGTAAAAAATATACACATACAATATCATATAACACACACACACACACACACACACACCTATTGATCAGTGGCAACATGATATAGCAATGGGATGGAGGAATCGATCCGTTGACCTGCCTGAGTGTCTCTTGGGACAATAGAGCCGATGCAAAGCAGTCAGTCAAACCATGTTGCCAAATTTTGCATGCATATAAAAACATTCAAAAAAGGTGAGTAAGCCTACAGGCCTGGCCTACGTTAGATAATCTCACCCGTTTGTCTATTGTGTCTGAGAGAAAGCACCTCTCCCAACAACTCCCAATTCATCACCGTGTTGCTCTGAAGTATGCATGATGACATAACCGTTGCACTGTGTACTGAACTGTGTGTTGGTACACACACACACACACACACACACACATACGCACACACACACGCACCACAACCTGCTGAGAGAGGATGAGGAGAGAGATGGGGAGAATCCTCCATGAATGGCCTAGTAGTACCGCAACAACATACGCCCCTCGTCCATCATCTCCCGTCTGCACACTCATGCCTGCTCTCCTCTGGTACCATGGGGAGAGGGGACATGGCTATTAATAGCAGAGGACACATATAAACCATAGGATGGAGGGAGAGCAGAGCATTCAGTGCCTTGAGATTGACACTCCTGTGTAGGTCCGGTGCGTTCTTCACTCTCATTCAGTCAATACATTGATCTCTTGGCTAGGCTTAGGTTATATATCCTAGTATGCTAGCTCATATTTCATGCACCGCAAATTAAATTTCAGATGCACCTCAGAAACGCATGAGAGGAGCAGCAACATGCTAATAATACTATGGTGAGTATGTTTACCCTAAATAGCCAGTGGGACAGAAAAGCTACCACATGTTGTATACTAGGGATGCTCCGATTTATCGGCCACCGATTTAAATCGGCCGATTTCACTCCAAATGACTCGATCGGTGATCGGCAAAAATGGCCGATCGCAAAAAACGTTTTATTATTATTATTATTTTTTTTTCTTTTCTGGGGAAGACTGATAACTGAACAGAAAACATAGGAGGACGTAACAGTATGTAAACCATGAAGGCCACGTTTATGATGTCTTTTATACAGCCATATCGACTGACTTGGGCTTCAGGCCCTAACTGGGTGATAGGCCAGACCTTTACTATGCCATAAAAATGGGTCTGCGTTTGCTTGGTGCCTAATGGATCAAAACTTTTGTCTAAAAAGCAAAAAATATGTAGGCTATCCAGTCAGTAGGCCTACAGTTATGTATTTTAAAAAAAATCGGTATCGGTATCGGTTGATCTTGAGGAAAAAAATCGGTGATCGGTATCGGCCCCAAAAATCCAGATCGGAGCATCCCTATGTATAACCCCTTTGAAGAGAGAGAGAGAGAGAGAGAGAGAGAGAGAGAGAGAGAGAGAGAGAGAGAGAGAGAGAGAGAGAGAGAGAGAGAGAGAGAGAGAGAGAGAGAGAGAGAGAGAGAGAGAGAGAGAGAGAGAGAGAGAGAGAGAGGTGGGTATATAAGTACGGTAGGTTATAAGTGCAATATGTATATTATTGTATAACTGGCTTCCCCTGTTCCAGATGGTGACTGTATGACCCCATCCTCCACACTCCTCCTCTCCTCTCCTCTCCTCCATCTCCCCTAGAGCCTATCTATCTATCTATCATCTCTGGCATCTGCAGATACAGGAGCACCTTTGATGATGAGCGCCGTGGCTAATACAATAATCTAGTGTAGTCGAGTCCTGAGGGCTGATACAGACTAGAGATCCACAAATCAAATGACTCGAGTGATTATGTTGTGCCTTGTTAGAGATGAACACAACACGCATACACACGCATGCCTGCACGCACGCCAGCCAAGCATAATGGACAATCTAGACAAATTGATGGCAGCTACTAGATTGAAATCAAGTGTAATACTGAAACACAACTGTGTACATTTCAAACCTGCAAACTGCGACACTTTAAATGAATGTGCAATAACACTATGTGCAATATGACAACCCTCGGGTACATAAGGTTCAGAGATAGGAAATGTTAGAATAGGTATAGCATAGCATAGAGTACAGCACAGTGTTTTATTTGTATAGTATAGTATAGTGGATAGTGTACATAGCCTTTATTTATGTAAACCAGCTCTTTTCCCTTCTTGTTTTTAGTTTTTTTTTTCCCTAACACCAGGGGAGCCACCCCTCCCAAATTTCGTTGTTTGGTACCTGTACTATATCAATGACAATAAAGACCATTCATTCATTCATTCATTCATAATGTCATCACTTCCAACACTTCACACACATCACAACAAAACCAGAGGGATCAGGACACTCAACCTCCATCATTGAAAGTCAGCAGGCTGTCTAAGCGTATAGGTACTGCAGTGGCCCCTCGGGTCTTTAGTCTCATTTCCCTACTCCCCACACCTCCTCAGCAGGCTTTGCTTCTGCTGGACAAAGTCCCTCTTGTACTGTGGCGGCGTTCCCTCAACGTTATCCAGCACATAAACTCCCCTTCACTGGACACAGACAAAGGACGCCATTCTCTTTGAGTCCACTCAACTGGTGCTCTCTCTCTAGACCTGCCCCACACACAGAGGTTGTCTGCTGCGTGGCCTAGTGCCTCTGGAGGCCAGAGCGTTGGCTCTCTCTTGAGGGAAGGGTGTGTCTGTCTGAGGGCTTAGTGGGGAAAAAAAGTGAGCCTCACTCACACAAAGGCCTCCATACAACAACGATGACACTAATAGGTCAATACTGAATGGCATTAGGCTAGATACGACTAGATAAGAGACAGTGTGACATCCAACAGGTGGCACAATGATGGCGGAGATATGAGGCAGAAACAAGAGAAGAGTCGGTGAGCTTCCGGTGCAAACAGGGTTGTCTTGACATTGTCTTAATTGAACACCAACGATTAGCATTAGGCTACATTGCAACCAAAACTTTTAGACAATCTCGGTGAGTACTAAACTCGTTTGACTGCGCCATAATGCTAACTACTAGACAAAACACACTACCCACAGAAACCAAAGCAGCTGCCAGTGCCTTAAACAAACACATGACAATGGGTGCATCAGTGCTCACACAATACACAAGGCTCCAAAGCACCAGCTGGGACAACACAACACAGACGAGAGAACAACACCGAGACAGACACAGAGTCTCGGACAGAGACCTCAGGTACGGAACACAAGTTCACCGTCCTCAATATAGAAACACACCGAAAAGCTGACTTCATCTCCCTTCTGTACCAGATAACGGGAGAACAGGGGTGTTTCATAAACAACTTTTGTTATCAGATGGGGACTAAATCAGAGAGGTTTACGCCTCGGAGGAACATGAGAGGGAAATATGCTATGGTATGAGCCTTCAGAGAATGACCTGTTTCAGACCTGTGGGAGTTTGAAAAGCATACTAATGCATCTTACCATGCTCCCTACTGAAGATAACATGAAAACAGGGTTTTGTAGGGCAGTGGGGTCAGTATAGCTGCTTTTATATGTTATAGGCTATAGGTAGGCTATAATACCTTTAACACCTCCTGGGCTATGTTATAGGTATTATTTATTCAATAGCACAACAGTAGGCTAGGCTATATGAAGGAAGAACTGACATTCAACAGCTTACATTGAGAGAATACAACGTATTTTGACTTTATAAGCATTATCTCCTGAGACTCTGGCACTGTTTACAAGAAGAGCAAACACACGATTTCTTATCTTTCCGGGCATTGAGGCACAGAGAAGACGTGCTGCTGAGGTAACATTGAAGTTTTTTTTCCTTCCATTTCCTCTGATGAAGAGCTCATATTATGCTCCGGTAATACCAAGCCGTGTGTTCTCAGACTGCCCTGTAAAACCCCCAGTAACTGGGAGGCTGGTGGAGGTAGAACTCAGAGAACAGGCTCATTGTAAAGCATGGAACGGAATGAGGAACGGTAACAAAGGTTTGAACATTCCTTACTCCGTTGCATGCATTACAATGAGCCCATCCTTCGATTTCTACCTCTACCAGCCTCCACTGGCTGGGCTGCAGCAGACGCCACACCCCAGGTACAAAGGCCAGGACGGCAGGGCCATTAATTATCAATGGATATCAGATATGCCCACAGGGAAGAGCCTGGAAGGAGGAGAACGGGAGTGTCCAGACAGGGCTAGTGATTCAGAATAGAAGCTGGGTGCAACCCAAAGTCCTATCCCGAGACTTGTTAGATGTTATCATTCCTTAACCAAATCCCAAACAAAACAAAACCCAGAGCACAAATTAAAGCGCTCTCTATAAGAGGATTTAAGTTAGAGCAATAGTTACTACTAGAACAGTAGAAAGTATGCTAGCAAGTATTTGGCCAATTACGTCAGTTTCACAGGTCTGGCCAAGATGAACAACTGCACATATCAGGATAATGTCTACAAGCTCTGATGGGACATGATAAGCACAAGCACTGGGTACTTTGTGTTTAAGAGCACACTGAGAGCTTTAATCTCTCCCTCCTTGTGATTAAATGTACACTACAGAGAGAGAGAGAGAGAGAGAGAGAGAGAGAGAGAGAGAGAGAGAGAGAGAGAGAGAGAGAGAGAGAGAGAGAGAGAGAGAGAGAGATCAGCTCAACAAACATGGATACCACACCTCAACGCAAACTGTAAATCATTTGGCAAATAAGGAGGTGTCAAAAAACTGGCGTCACACTGACATAAATGTAAGTAGTGACTTGTGAGTCACAGAGACATGGGTCAGTATCGGTTAGCGGACATGACATGACGTCGTGACTGCCAAACAAATGACATGGGCCTGTTACAGTAGGTAGAGCAGAGTTGAGAGCTAGGCTAATGGGTGTCTGCGGCTCCTATGCGTCAGTGCATGCAGATGCAGATCCCCGGCCTGTACTCTGCTCTGGCACACATGACTACTGGAAGACTCACCTCACCCTCAGGCTGTGACTGTGTGTCTCTCCACTGGGGCTGACTGACCTCCATAATGCAATGGCAGCAGGCCTTCTCTGCATCGCCCTCTCTGTGTAATTGTTCATTTTTTTTCTCAGAGAAAGAAAGAGAGAGAAATAATGGACCCCTGGGAATCACTGTTCCCCAGTTATATTAACCATTATGGAGCCAAAGCCATAAAGTGTGTTTGGCTGCCTAGACACCATACAATAAGCTTGAAAATAAGGTGGGGGGGGAGCTTTTGTTTCTCATTCAGCAGTGCTGTGCAGAGAGGCTACCTCCCCATCATGACCAAACAAACCAATACATCACTGTGTTGCCAGCCGGTCAGAAGCACGGTAGGGGACTTTTACAATGACAAGACCACAATGACACTTCAATCAGTTGAGGGTTTTTACGACTTGCAGTTTGGAAACACTTGGAATGACAAGACGTGTGTGGAATGTTGCTTTTAGAGAGGCAGTATAAGAGATTCTCTTGTCTTTACCTCTCAGCAGCACTACACAGCTCACTGGTCTGAACCTGATGATGCTCATTTGATGCCAAGTTGTTAAGCCTATGTGTACCTCTGTCTAGCACAGTAATGAAGGCCAACTGTACAGTACTAATATATTAATGTCCTGCTTATAACAGGCCTTGGCTTGGGTGGGTTTCATGACTAGTCTAGGGCAGGACACTTTATTGTCCAATTGACCTTTGAAACTGACAGACAGACAGTTGACTAAAAGGTCTGATGACTTACCTATGGAAACAGATGATGCATCAATCTGCATCAGTCAGTTCCTGAATTGAAGTGTCACACTGACGGTTGAGGACCACTGGCTTAGTGGCAGGGCTCCAGAATAGCAACGTTAGCTAGCTTATTAGCTCTAGCCAGGCAGAGGCTCGCCACAGTTTCACTCCGTGTGTAACTACTAGAATCTCTCAAATGCTGATAGCAGAATGGGGAACCAACCATTCGGGTTATCGGGTTTACTTACTACAGTTGTTGATAAAGAGGAAGCTAGCTAACTCTAGCGTTTAGCTAAATGGCAAACAACATCTTCCAGCAGGCAGGTCCACCTTATCCAGTGGTCTCTCTCCTCATGTTCGTCAGGTTCATACGCGTTTCTTGTTGGTAAATTGTCCAATAAACGTTTCGATACGAGTCATACAATGCTAATGGTCTCCTCGGTGCTGTCAGTGTTGCTACGCTCGGCGATGTCAAAAAACGCTCTGTTGCTGAATCATCCACAATCACACACACGCTCGCTCACTGGCTTCAGGCACAGCTGACCGTGACGTCAGACACATAAACATACGAGCCCTCCCCTCTCCCGTCAACTGCAGGATGTCGTGACGTTAGAATTATAAGGTTCTATCTCCATTTTTGTCAAAATTGAGTTTTTTACATAATCTGATCCATTAGGTGTTTATTAATGCCTGTGTGGTGTTACAAGCTCACGACTTGTATTCTAATGCTATTCTGAAAGCATAATTGATTTGATGATCATACAATGTGTCCTTTCCTGTCCTGTATCGTGTAATTCGATTGAATGAAAATTGCTGGCATTGTCATGGATAGACCACCTGGTGGCATACTTGTTGCATTTTTCCTAGGCTATGAGAGAGGATGATTTGCCATGTAAAATGCTTGACTTCAATATTCAACTTTCCTGCAGCCCAAAAGAAGGGAGTTTTAGCTCTGAAAGTTAACAAGAGACAACCAAGATGTATACAAAATCAGCATTAACCCCAGGTTCTGCATTAGTATACTCCCTTTTTTAATTTGTCTAGGCTCCTTTCTTCTGTGTCTACCGTTAATCTATGCAAAATAAGATATATAAAATATACACAGCTGATCGAATTCCCATGTAACCGAGTTTGTGGATAATAAGACAGTAGAGCACAGCACACAAAGATGATATCAAACATCACAGAATTGCATGTCTTTATTCACTCCTTATAAAATCATGTTATATTTCCAATCGACTTGAACCTGCAACAACACACAACCAACCATAATAGGATATGAGCTGGTCTGTATTGAGAACAGTCCTGCAGCAACAGCATTTTATTAAGCATTGTAATAGACCAATTGCTTGTAATAATAAAGCCATTGAAGACATTGGACAACATGTCAAGACTGAATACTCATGTCTGTGGAAAACAGACCAAAATAAACAAGTATGTGGTAAGAAATAAATCAATGGAGACTGATAAATTGGAAAAATGTAATTTGGTGACATCCAAGAAATAATAAGCCCCAACTACAGCTTAATAAGCTTTCAGTATAAATATGTTTTTAAAGCACACAGTGTTAGCTATTAGTATGCTAAAAGCAAAACTATGCATCTTACACATTTACCCAAAAAAAACATTATTCACTATTTACAGTATACATTAACAAGACACCATTATTAGGTTTCTGTGTATTACTAGCTTACTTTCCATAATTTAACAAGCTCTTGAAACCAAGTCCTATTCCTTCAACCATTACATTTCTTGTACAATGTAATCTTATCCAAAAGACTCATTTTCAGTTTGAAAATCAATGTGGAGGATTCCATAGCCTGAAGCACCAGGCTTCCAGGCTCTCCCACACGGTGTCGTCAGACACACGACTAGGGTATGTACGGTGAGGTGAAAAGTGTTCTAGTTCTATGGGTGAAACGTTCACAACGTTGAAGATAAAAAATAAAATAATGCACAGAGCCGACAAGACTCTTCCCATCATCGTTTACCGTTAACCTCAGTGTTACCGTTATACACAATACATTTCTAACTTTCTAATGGAAAGTTCTGTAATGTTACACCCTGCTGAACCGACCTCTGGTGAACAAGACTAGGGTCTCTCAAAGCCTAACAGGCCTGAATACAGCAAAACAATAGACTACAAAAAACAACTCAAAGATTCAAACAATTCATCCTTCACACCACCCTGGAAGGTTCAGGCATACACACATTTGTGCATCTTTAGATTACGTTGGTCTGAATATCTCTTGCCACATTTATCACATATGTACTGCTTCCCCCCTGCGTGTACATGCCTCTTGTGTGTTCGCAGATGACTTCCTTGACTGAAGGTCTTTCCACAGATCTCACAGCTGTACGGCTTCTCCCCCGTGTGGATTCGCAGATGCAACTTCAGACTATTTGCGTTGTTGAATTTCTTCTCGCAGCAAGCACAAGGGAACGGCCTGTCTTCCGAGTGGGTACGTCCGTGTGAGATGAGACTACTCTGCTGGCTGAAGCTTTTACCACAGTCCTTGCAGACGAATGGCCTCTCTCCGGTGTGGATCCGCCTGTGTATTTTCAGATTCACAGACTGACGGAAGGTCTTGCCACACAGGTCACAGCTGAACGGCCGAACTCCTGTGTGAATCCGTTGGTGGTTCTTCAGATTGACAGCATGACGGAAACTCTTCCCGCACTGAGTGCACTTGAACGGCTTCTGTCCGGTGTGAATGAGCTGATGGGTCTTCAGTGTCACAGCACGGGTGAAACCTTTGCCACATACCAAACAGTTGAAGATCTTCTCCCCCGTGTGAATCTGCTGGTGTCTGGAAAGATTCTGGGCCAGGTTGAAGCTCCTTTCACACTTGTCACAGCTGTAAGGCTTCTCTCCGGTATGGATGATAGAGTGGGTCTTGAGGTGTGCCTGCTTGCCAAAGCATTTTCCGCACACCAAACAGGTGAAAGGCTTCTCGCCCGTGTGGGTGCGGATGTGATCATTGAGACTTTGTTTGTGAGCAAAGGCTTTGTTGCAGATCATGCACACAAATGGTTTCTCTCCAGTGTGAAGTCGCTGGTGGGACTTTAGGTTACTCTGAGTGGAGAAACTCTTCCCACACTCTGTGCAAATGAAGAGCTTCTTTCCTTGGCTCATCAGAGACTCCAATAGGATATCAGCAGGGTTCGGCTGGGGGTTGTAGTTCGTTGTGCTATATTGGTGCTCTGAGGCAGAGTTCCCTCCCAAGGCATCATCAGCAGCTCCTGTGTAGGGCAAATAGGAAGCAACAGGAAACAATCCATGAAAAATCTTGGGTGGTAGTTTAAGATCATGATGCCTGATGTGACAAATGTTATACTCACTCTCTGCTATGGCACCAAGGTCTATGTTCCCGTGCTCATCTTTGACACTCACAGCCGGGACCAGCCGATATTCTGGTTCATCCTCATCCTCTAGTTCTAGTTCTATTTCTGCAGACTACAAATATAAAAACATTGCATTGGGTCTCAAGCACTGTATACCTAGACAACATGGTATGCAACTGAAATACTAGATCATATTTTTCCTTATGAAACCAGCAATTTGCAAAGTGCTTACCTCCATTAACACTCCTCCCTCTGCACTTGTGCCACTACCACCATAAGAATGTTCCTCTGCTATAACCGAGAAAGAGAATGAACCATAATGAGCAATGAACTAACAAGTACTTCCAGAATTTGTAAATGTTGAAAAAAAAAATATATAACTACATGGACACAGGTAAGCTCTTTAACATTGACCATCACTTACCCATCCCTCCAACTGATAAGATATTCAAGATGCTGCCTTGAGGTTTGGATTTCTTCCCTTTGAATCCTTTGAAAGACTTGCACCCAAAGTCCATCAAGAACTTTGTGTCGTCCACAATTTTCATAATTTTACCCAGTGCTTCGTTGCCAAGTATCTCCATGATTGAGGCAAAGTGTGTCTGAAGATGGGAAGCACAAAAAAGCAAAACCATTAGACATTACATGATTTAAATGTTCTCATTGTTGACAGTTTACATCTGAACACATTCTACACATTCGTATGGTCATATGGTTGAATTGCAATTAAAGGCAGATTCTGTAAGATTTCCCACTGTTCAATTGGTATTTCAATTAAGCTACACGATTCGTGTCATTATTAACGTCTCATTTTAAATTGTCTTTCCCTACCATAATCCAAAAATCTAAGACTGTCTTCATTCCAGTGATTGTAAACAAACCACGTGTAGCTTCAAGGTTTGAATGTTTAACTCGTGTTAAAGTGTCTCTCTCTCATATCTCTGAGATGACACCTGACATTAGAAATGTGAAATACTTCAAATCCTGCCATGAACCAATTCCTGAAATTAATGGCAGGGGCAGGCAAAGTCAGCTGATACTACACCATAGGAAACCCAGTCTGTTAGGGTTAGGGTTAGGGGTTAGGGGTTGGGGGTTGGGGTTGGGGTTGGAGTTAGGGTTAGGGTTAGGGGTTAGGGGTTGGGGTTATGGTTAGGGGTTAGGGTTAGGGTTAGGGGTTAGGGGTTAGGGGTACCCTAGTTCCTAGTTAAGACTACTTTCTTACAGACAAGTTAACTCACCATCTTGATCTGGCTCTCAGTCTGCAATTTGGCCGACAGATCCTCACTCTGCTCTTGGATCAGCTCCAGGTTGAACACGCAGACAGAGCTTTCCTCTAGCTTGCCCAGCTCGGACACAGCTGCGTGGACCAGCGTCTCCATGACGGAGGCCAGCTGGCTCTGCAGCGCGATGAAATTGGACATTATTCTGACTCTGATTCTGGTATCGTTCAGCAAGCTGGCTTCTTGACTTTACTACGTGTCCCACTCTCTCAGGCTGGCATGGATGAAAGATCCAGATTATAACACATCCAGTTAGTTGAGCCTTTATTGCATCAATCAACTGGCATAAATATGAGCAGACACTTTTCTTTTCACACTCGTAACGTAAATACTAGAGAGAATTTACTCTGACGGAAGTATTTGACGAACCCTCAGAATTCTAGCTCCGGTTTGGCAAGGAAGGAAGTAGATGTTTTAAAGTAGCAAGTTTGTCATTTCAAAAAAAATCGAAGTGTTCCCTGACATTCTGAGAGCATTTTAAAATGTCGAGTGCGGCACTTGACCTCCGATCGAACATATTATAATTGAATAACTGGTCCATGTATTTAAGTGCAGTCCCGACATGTATGCATTATCAACGATGCACAGCCCCGTTACATCTCGGCACTTGAACGCACCCCTGCCTTAGCACAAGGCTCGAGGCTGTGTTCAAGACTACAAAGCATGTTTAGCAGGCTTATAACCATTCTATTTAAATGCCACTCTCTGATATTGAATATGGATGACCAAGTCTGCCAAAATTAACAATAAACATATAGACACATAAATGAATGTATGAACAAATAAATCAATGAATACCATAGTAGACAAAATGTTTCATATTTATGACTATCCGGTTTGGTTTATATGTGCATGATGGTCTCTTGTTCTGAAAACCCCATGGCACGCAATGACGCGATGACGCAATGGCACGCAATGACGCGATGACGCAAACGACGCGCCAAATTTTGGAGAGTGTCAGCTGTGTGGTCAAGCCTAGTCAAGCCTGGACGGAAGAAAGAAAGAAAGAACGAAAGAACCTGTGATTGATTTCATTCAAAAACATCGAGGATAAGTGAGTGGTGAAACATTCTTGTTTTGTTGGTACATCAGTTAAGTAAGCAAGTAATGTTGCTTCATTCATCATCAGAGAGATAGTTAAAGCTTAGCTAGTCTGTTGATGTTAGCCTGTCGTTAGCCTGTCAGGTGGATAAATAATGCTAGCCCTGGCTATACAGTTAGTTCTAACTAGCTAGTTATGATCATTTGATCAACTCGTTTTAGGCTCCTCTTCTTGTCTTGGTTCTGTTGCTTGTTTTGTAATAACGAAGCTGTATTTAGTCATACTGTCTGTGACCAGTGTTGTGGGTTATGAACGAGAAGGATCTTTTCATTCAACTCGAGTTGGGACAGTCAAATGACTTCACAATGGGAAGCTTTCAAAAAAGACTGCCAGCCAACTCTCACATTGTACATTTTGATATACTGTCAGCATAGTCACAACATTGATAACGAGTCTGCATTCCATCGCTGTCCATGAACACAATCAGGGCTCTGTGTTCATAAACAGGACAGCCAGACTCTCAACAATCCCACAGGAACACTCCACTGTTACACTCTGTGTGAGAATGGATACACCATGCATAACATACAATACATACATGTTAAAAATCCTTTACAAGGTGCAGTATAGAGCATTATGAAATGCCATACATGTGTTTGATTGATTGATTGAAAACTTTATTAGAAGATTTGCAGAAGTAGGTACATGAAAGTACATATTACATACAAGGTCAACTAAAAGGATAAAAACCCAAGAAAGCCACTGGCTTATTTCAATGACCATGCCGCAGTACTTGCCCGAGTCCACCTCATGGTTGATGTGGTCGTTCAAATAGAGAAGGCATGTGTCAGTGGAATGGGATGTTCTGAATCCTGATTGAAATTCATACATCAGATTTTTTTCGGTAAGGTACCTATCAACCTGTTCATAAACAATTTTTTCCATAAGTTTCGAGATGGAATTAAGAATAGAAACAGGTCGGTAGTTGCCTGGGTCTAATTTGCTTCCTTTTTTATACAGTGGGGTTACCCTTGCTATTTTAAAGTCAAGGGGGACGTGTCCCTGTTTGATGGAGAGGTTTATTATGTGGGTGATGATTGGGGTAATGGAGGCAGCTGAGTCTTTTTTTTTTTGTAGAATCCATTACACCAGCTATGGCCACTGACAAAGAAATTACACAGGGAATAAGGTGTCAATGTCTTGACTTATTTTGTCCATGACTTCACACAGATTTATCCGGCAGCTGCAGACATGGATTTACTGGAGCAGTGTGACGAGCTGTTCAAGACGTCAAATCTGTATGAGGTCATCGGTGTCACAAAAGCTGCGTCAGAGGCAGAGATCCGACGTGGCTATTATAAAATGTCACTTAAAGTCCATCCCGACAGAGCTCCAGGTGACAAGCAAGCCACTGCCAAGTTCCAGGTAAGTGACATCTACAGTCAGAAAGTAGTAAGCTATGTGCAGTTTTGTTTCAAGCCGTTTGTTTCATTAGTTGACCCGTAAAGTAATTAGCCTACTAGAGGACAAGCAATTATCTGATATGTTGTCCTTTGTTGTGTTTTGACACTTTAGGCCCTTGGGAAAGTGTATGCACTGCTGAGTGACCAAGACCAAAGGGTTATATACAACGAGCAGGGCATCGTAGATGAGGAGTCTGACTCGCTAGACCGCAACTGGGAAGAGTACTGGAGAACAATGTTTCCAAGTGTAAGATGATACAGCTTTTCTCCAGCCCAGACACTATACCTGAATTCAGAAAGTCAAAGGCTAGAACATGATCACAGGGGTCTCACATGAAAACAAATGAACTCTGAATGAAATCTGTTGTCCTAGATCACAGTGCAACAGATCGAGGAGTTTGAGAAGTCATACAGGGGCTCTGAGGAGGAGCAGCAGGACTTGAAGCGGATCTATGAGGAGCACCAGGGGAACATGAACAGGATCATGCAGCATGCGCTTTGCGCCACCCAAGAGGACGAGCCACGCATCAGCGCATTCCTCCAGAGCGCCATTGACTCTGAGGAGCTTCCCGCCTACAAGGCCTTCACCCACGAGAGTACCAAGAAGAAGAATGACCGCAAACGGAAGGTGTGCTATCTCCGTACTTGGAAGAAGTCCATGCAGGCCTCTTCACTTTGGATGACTTCAGAATGTGTCTTTATGGTCACCCAATTTCTAGATTCACCGTTGCTGATTATGTTTAGTGTTCGTCTTTCTCTTTTCAGGCGGAGAGAGAGCGTCTGGAGGCTGAGGAGTTGCAGCAAGAGCTGGGCATGGATAGTAACAGTGACAGCCTGGTAGCCTTGATTAAGGTAGTACAGTTGACCAGAGTGATGTGAAGTCACCATCAAGCACCATAAAGAATTAGGATATGTGTATTCCAAGCTGCCATTGATGATGTCTCTCTCTCTTTTCAGTCAAGACAACAGACTGAAGAGAAAAACTTCAACTCGTTCTTGGGTGACCTGGAGGCAAAATACTGCAAGAAAAAACCGAGTGGAAAAGGAAAAGGAAAAGGAAAAAAATGACTTCTCTAAAGACTCTCTGTGGCTCTTACCACCTGATGTTTGCTAAATCCAGTTTGGATTATTTGTTATGATTAAAATTTGATCCAGTTCAAATAGTGACTGAGACCAATCATTGTCACTCGTCAATTCTGAGAGGAAAGAGATAAATCTGTTATCTCTTGAAGTACTGAACCTCTGTGGACCCATGTTATAGACTGACTAGAGTGAATTACATATTACATTCCCTATAACTGTTGTATGCATACATAGAAAAGCTGTGTTCGCATTTGAAACAAGTCAAAGGTACAATATGTAATGTTTGTAAGGTTGAAGGAGATGTAACAGCAAGTTTCCTTGTACCATCTATTATAGATACCGTCTCTAACTGCACTAGCTTCCTTGATGGTTGTAGTGGTTATGTAACAACACAATACCACAACTTTGAGATGTAATGTTGAAATTAACCTATATGTATTATTTTTCTGTGTTGCACGATAAGTATGTTTTCTTCTAAATACATTTCCAAAAAGTTGCCTTTATGGTCTCTAAACAAATAATAGATGATATACTTGCAGTGCCACAGGCAGGGAGATACAAGGCTGAGAAAAAGCTCAATTTAGGCTTTATGGTTTTATTAATGTAGTGGAACCTGAAGTGTGACATTGCAGTGCTAAGAATACACTTATTCCAACAATTCTCTCTGTAAATCTTCTTGCGAATCGCAATAATTAAGAATTAAGAATCAGTTAAAACTTCATAAAGGCCACTTTTCAAACAATTACTAGTGAAAAAATACTAAAATGTCTTGCACATACTTGCTTTACACGTCTAGTGATTTTTATTTTTCGCCATGCCCTTTCATTATTTCATGTAACTAATCCAAACCCAGCCCAACATGTAGGCTAGTCCCTATCACAGCTCCACATGCATGTTTATGGACCCTGAAGGTTAATTGACTTTGATCAAAGTCAAACATCCTGTCTGTGCATTTATATTAGCACTTGGCACAGCATGGTGACGCTGCTGGTATTTAGAAAACAATCCGAATGTTGATCTTGGATATCAACAGTCTCCACTCGTCTTGCTAGGATCTGAGCTGTTGTCTCGCCGCCCATTCGCGGATCAGTTGATTGGCTATAGCATAACTGGGTGGGACCCAGAGTACAGGGGGCTCTCCTTTAGGGTTCCGAGGTGGGGTCTTTATCTTAAGAGCAGCTGTTATCTCCTCAAGACTGAACCACCGCGCATCCTCCAACTCCACCGCATCCACACTGATCTGTACAGGAAATCAGATTTAGTAACAGTGCTGGTGGAAGTAGGAATTGAAGGACGGCCTCATTGTAATGCATGGCATGGAATCAGTAATGCCATGCATTACAATGAGCCCATCCTCCGATTTCTGCCTCCACTGATTCAACATGTTAATAGAATACAATTACTACACAGGTTAAGAACAAATGTAATCAATATCTGAGATGCAAAGAGACAGTTCACACAGATCTTGATGTGGATGTCTCGCTCGAACAAATGCATTGACTGCAAATACCTGAGGGGATATGGATAGGATGGCTGTCACTGACCTCTGCTTTGTCTGGGTTGACGGTGGCATGGCAGGCCACCATGAAGGAGCTCTGAGGGAAGGGCCAGTGCTGAGAGCTTGAGTACTCGATAGACTCCACCTCCAATCCCACCTCCTCAGCTATCTCCCTATGCAGCGTCTCCTCCATGGTCTCACCTGTATAGGGAAACATTTAGGAATCTATCTGTGTGTATGTGTGTGTGTGTGTGTGCGTATGCGTGTGCGCGTCTCACCCATGTCACAGAATCCTGCCAGGGCACTGTACATCCCCGGTGGGAAGGTAGCCTGTCTCCCCAGCAGACATCGTTTCCCATCAGAGACCACTACGATCACCACTGGTGACATCTGAAGGAAACCAACAGAAACCAATACTTTCGTCAATTGACCACACTGTTCTATTTCTTGAAATTGGGTGGAAAAATAAATGGAAAGTAAATATAGTACAAAAGAGATCAACTATTCTACTCCATCTCACGCTTGCCTACCTTGGGGTAGTAAGTGATGCCACTGCTGTGGCATACCCTCTGACTGCCCGACTGGTTCCTCTGGGTGGGCTGCCCCGTGGCACTGCAGAAGCCATTGATTTGGTGCCAGCGCAGGAGAGCCTGCCCCTGAGGGTTAAAACACACACACACACACACAAACATCCATGCACAAGTGCAAAGAAACACAGTGAGTCAGAGTAATAACAGAGATAATGCTAAGCCCTATAATAAAAATAAGTATAGGTATATGTAACTGTGTTCCTTTGTAGGCAAAGTGCCGATCACAGAAACTAGCAATTCATTTTGGAAAGTAAACCAGTATCTTAAACTAGCTTTAGATATAATGAATTACAACACTGTACATCGAAGAGACTTGACCTAAATACACACTCTGGCAACAAGCGGTGCCTCGGGCCCTCTTAGCAGGAAGAAAGCTTTCCTCAGGTCTATGAAGCTTCCCCCACACAGCTCCTCCACAGCAGTCTGCTCTAGGTCGCCTACAACACAGAGACGTATAGTCAGAATGACTATCACATTTCTCATTCCATTCCAAGCATTACAATGAACCCGTCCACCGATTTCTGCATCGACCAGCCTCCCCTGAGACAGAGGCAGTCTAAGAGAAGACTGTGTACACGGACAACGATATAACACAGGGGGGAAAGCTCTTACCAACATCAAGGCAGAACTGTGCCTCATTGTTTTCATTGCAGCTGACAAGTACTGAGTCCTTCACCATCTCCTTGTCCTTTCGAAGCATCTCCAGAAGTCTCTCTACCTCTGAAACAAACAAACCACGTTCCTATGACATGCATATGCTACTACACGATTATGTAGCACCTGATTTATGTTTCAAGCTCTTCATTTCATGTAAGACCACCATTATTGTAGGCTACTGTACCTTTGGTCTGCATAATTGGTAACTGGAATATTCCACTCTCAGTCTGCCTCAGCAGTGGAGCCAGTTTGTGATAGAGGACAATGTTGCCGGACTGCAAGGCTGCAAGACATGCCACATTGTTTTCTTTGATCCTATTCAGGTACCTGGATCAGGATGAATACAATCAAATAAGTGGTCTGTCCGTCTCAATAAAGGTCAACCCTGTAGTGGAGTATATCTGTTTAGGAACTGACCTCATTCTGGACACAAAACTGGAGCAAGAACGAGAGACCATCCACTTGGGTCTAAGGAGAATCCTCAACGGCTGCAGCATGTTTGACTTAACACCGATCTGCTTCACTATGAGATGTGTTGCATCATTATTCAATATGAACATTTAATTCAAACATACATAATTACAGTTCGGTGTTTGAGGACAAGAAAAAAATAAATAAATAAAGATGCATTGTTGTTATGTTGGACATCATTTAATTAAGGAAGATGGTGAACACTACATGTAGGGTTTTAACTTAAGCAATACATTTCCAAATGAAACATTAACGCATGTAGGCTATGCATATTCATAAAACGAAATCACACCATAATAATATATAATTAACCATAATACCATGTTATCATTGGCTGTGTTCCAAAAATGCGTTCTTGCACTCTATCACGTACGCATTTTTGCATTTTGGAACACAGCCAATGTCATTGCAGTGATTTCTGCACAGCATGTCTGAATGATCGTACTGTATCGGTCCAGCTTTACCGTGCACGGGAGTGTGTACTGCCTCTGGAGCCTACAGTCTACGTGGGCTTCAAACATGTGACGTTGTTTCGTAATTTCTACAGTGAACTTACAGCTTTCCTCTTCAATTGTAACAATTAAGACTCGACCAACTTTAATAGTTAGGTTTACGCTGTCAGTGTCTCAGTCCAAATGATCCTATAAAAAAAGAAAGCAACTTCTACGTCGTAAAGGAAGAGCCCGACCGAGTGTTTTCAGTGTGTGAATAGAGCACAGCGACCTCAGCTACAGAGGGAGAGAATGCACTTGTATAAGAGATGGATGGTGATGCAATGCAATAGCAAACATCCACATACTATCATGCTGTTAGCAAGCATCCTTTCTCTAACGAAGTGTGACACTTTGTAATATTATGTTCGAACATACACATTAATACATATACTAATTCAGATGGGCATTATAAGCTATTTTATTTTAGCTTCCTTATTGGGCCGCCAGGGGGCGACATCCCTCATCCTGAAAATGTCAACGAAGAGCGTAAACTGTTAAAATAACCCACGGGGTCAGTCCGGCACACATACCGAGGATTTGGGAGAACACAGTAAAGAGAGCCTACGTGGGGAATTTCGCTCCCTTCCGAACGCAGCGCTGAGCCAAAAAAGAAAAGGTATCATCATATTTTATGGTTGTCTAAGACATTTTTAAATGACTGCATAATGTGATGACTGGTGTCGCTCGCCGTAGTGGATATACAGTAGGAATGGGGGAAATATCTAGACATTTCCACAGTGATTTAGCAATATGGTCTGCATGATCGGCGCCGTTATATCGCTGTTTCAAAATCCTCCGATTCCCTCTCGGGAATAAAACATTGCGATGTTTAACCGCTCAGTTGTAAATGTTTCTTGCAAATCACAACATCCCAAGTGAAAGTATTGATTTGTTTTCTTCTTCATGCAGCTGTTTCCATGTGTGTTGCTTTGATTTGGCCTGAGCTTGATGGGTCTGCTTAGATATAATCTGTTGCAAAACTCTGTATGTAAAAGTTTATTGTCGCAGCACAACTGTGTCGTACAACTGTATCGATCATCAATGGTGTTTCTTTGCTACATAGTAACATTGTTGTGGAAACAGTTGCAGTTGTTGATACATTGTTGCACGAGTTTTTACAATGTTGCCAGTTAAAAAGCAGCCCGATTAGAAACATTTTTGCTACGTCACCTAGGGCTAAAGCCTAAAGCCATACGGGATAATGAAACTCTCATTTCACTTTTTTTGCGCAAATTTCATTTTCAGTGAACTTTGCTAGAGTTTCCAGAGTCCAGGAGAGATAGTGAGTTGATTCTGAAGCCCGTGGAATGCTCCCGAAGTCTCCAGCCATGGGGGAGGGGCATGGACGTGGCAGTCTTGTCCTCAATTGCTTTCCCTAAAACCTCACCAAAAGTAGACTGAAACATTCCTTGCACCTGTGTTATGTCAAGACAAGTTTTCTCCAAGCAATTTAGACTGCCAATAAACAACCCTGTGAATTAGGTTTTGTCAGAACAAGTTATATTCAATTAATTTAGACAGCTGAGCTAATACAGTAGCTATGGCTGACAACTTGTGTGCTTCATGGTTGCCATTATCCTCTGATAGGCTTCTGTGGCAGAGGCAGCAGACACAATATACATGTCTTCACTAGTTTTTATAACCAGGACATTTTAATCACGCCCCATTTCTAAATCATCATGCATTCCTGCCTACCACTTCATTTCTACTTTTCCGGTTGACCTGTGATGGTGCAGATCACTGCCTTCTGTTCACAGTGTCTGACAGCTGTTTCAAGGATAACCATCAAAACAGAAATCAAGTCCAGACAAACACTAAAGGACAACCAAGTGTATTGGTAGTATTTCTCTCTGGACTAAATTACAGAAGGGGGTTTCCCCTAGTAGTCTTTGTGAACCTCTGCACTCTGATTGCCTGTCGTAAATGTTTAGGATGCCTAAAAGGCCCCACCCCCCCCTACCCCGACCCCCCTTTGCTCCTTGGTGTCCTTCAGATGCAGCCACTCTCTCACAGGCTTGTTCTCCGATGTTGAATGAATGAATGAATGGTCTTTATTGTCATTAATATAGTACAGGTACCATACAACGAAATTTGTGAGGGGGGGCTCCCCTGGTGCTAGGAAAAAAATACAAAAAACAAGAGGGAAAAGAGCTGGTTTACATAAATAAAGGCTATATACACTATCCACTATACTATACTATACAAATAAAACACTGTGCTGTACTCTATGCTATGCTATACTCTATGCTATGCTATAAATAAATATCCTAACATTTCCTATGTTACCTGGGGTAGTGGTGGCGGGATTCGAACCGGCCACCTTCGGATCCATTCTTCCCCCATTCTAAATCGGCAAAGGAGACATTTTGTATTGTTATTTAATTGTTTAGTTTACATTGTGACTATTAGGCCTAGAATCCCTAGATAATGAAAAAGAAGCCTCAATTTCTCTCTCCCTTTTCTTTTCCCTCTTTTTCTCCCTTTTTCCTCTCTTTTTTTCTTTCCCCTTCTTCCACCTCTTCGCACCTTCTCTCCCCCCCTAGTGGATAGTGAGGTGGACTGGTGATCAGGTCACAAGTTCAAATCCCACCTGGAACACCAACACTAGTGTTGCCCTAGTTAGTTACTAGTTACTCCATGGAGACTGTCCCTGTAATCTCTAATTGTAAGTAAAAAACGACATTTAAATTGTCAACCTCCTCCACCAACCTCCCCTGGTGGAGAGGCAAGACAGTATAGGATGAGAAGAGTCAGAGGTCCCTGCGACCAGTCTCCAAGTGGCTAAGGAGTCAAAGCCTTGAAGAGGCAGTGAATGGACCAGTGTGGGTACAGGCACAGGGGGGCATGATGAGTTGGTGCTCGGTTGTTTATTCACTGAGCGCATGCAGGCTCTGTGGGTGCCGGAGAGCCCCACTCACAGTGACAGGCCATGCCTGGCAAGAGGCAGCAGTAGCAAAGCCATATCCCAGCATGCAACACAAGTCATTGCCAGCCTGGCGTGTGTCTCAGGTTCAACCCCAGCCAATCAGAAGTCTGCTGCATGCTGTCTTTTGATCGGTGCTAAGTTAGATACACTGGAATGTTTGCGTTTCGAGGAACTGTTCATCAACAGCCATAGGATGAATTGGCATTTAGCCGACACCTTTATCCAAAGCGACTTACAACAAATACTCATGTCAAAGGAAGTGAATCATCAATCCATTAGTCATCGCAATAAAATGTAATCCATGGATGCTCAGGCCAGAGGCCATTGGCAGTCAAAATGCTAGAAGAATTATGTTTTATTTTATCATCATCATCGTCATCATGAGTGTGAAACAAGTCTCATCTGGTCTAATGTGCTAGTGATATGGTCCTGACAAAGGCTTTGGATGCAGAAACATTGGTTCATTACATATGCAGTTTGGAGCTCTCTCAAATCAAAACTAACACTTTGGCATATCTCTTCCTCTCAGCAGTGTGAAGATGGCGCTGAAGGGTGTGTGGTGTGTTTTGATGAGCTGCCTCTTCTGCACGTCTTCCGCTCACAATGACTTCTTCACCTCCATTGGTAAATCTCCTCCTCCTCTGTGGTTTACACAAGCTATCCATTTCTTCATCAACAGTATATTGTGTATTGTATTGTTATTACTCTATATTGTATTCCTATCTTTCTATTTCACTGCACTGGTATCTTGTTAAAAAAAAATCATCGTACTGTTAACTGTAGCTGTAACCTGGCTCAACTTTGATTTGAATGTCTTTTATGCATCCACCATTTTCAACCTGTCTTAGCCATCATCAGCATTTCCTCTGTGACCAACTGACTGTGTCTGACTGTCTTGTGTGGATGGCGTCTGTGCGTTGTAAAGGTCAGATGACAGACCTGCTGTACACAGAGAAGGACCTGGTCATCTCCCTCAAGGATTATATCAAAGCAGAGGAGAACAAGCTGGAACAGGTTAAAAAGTGAGATTCGCCCCCGAGACAGATCTTGTCAAGTTAAGCTTAAACGCTTTATCTGTCTGTCTTTCTGCCTCTGACTTTCTCTTTCTCTCTCTCTCTCTCTTATTCCCCCCTCCCCTCTCTCTCTCTCTTATTACCCCCCCCTCTTTTTTTTCTCTCTCTCCCTCTCTCTCTCTCTCTCTCTCTCTCTGTCCTACCTCTCAATACTACCTGAACCATATCATGTAGCCAGGGGATATCATATTGCCATGTCTCTAGCTAATAATGGGCTTGTTCCTTGTTCCCAGAGTTCAATTCTATTGTGATTTAGAAAGTCAACAGGGTGTGTCAGATAAAACACATGATGTAATCTTTGTGTGGTGTGTGTGTGTGTGTGTGTGTGTGTGTGTGTGTGTGGTGTGTGGTGTGGTGTGGTGTGTGTGGTGTGTGCGTGTTTTTTTTGTGGTGTGTTCAGGTGGGCTGAGAAACTGGATGTGCTGTCATCCACCGCCACTCAGGACCCAGAGGAGTTCCTCGGCCACCCGGTCAACGCCTTCAAGCTGATGAAGAGGCTGAACACAGAGTGGGGAGAACTGGAGAACCTGGTTCTCAAGGATATGTCTGACGGTCAGAACTGCTCCCCTGTCTCAATCACTACACACACACACATACACACACAGACCACTTGATAAATAACTATTAGCATAGTCATTGAGCCATTTTCCATTTAAAGTGGAGGAGGCCTTTACGTACGAGTGAATCCATTCAGGTTAGTAAGTCTCCTTCCTCACCATGTTTCAGGGTTCGTCTCTAACCTGACCATCCAGAGACAGAACTTCCCCAACGATGACGACCAGACAGGAGCAGCCAAGGCTCTGATGAGGCTCCAGGACACCTACAAGCTGGACACAGAGACCATCTCCACAGGAGAGCTGCCTGGTGAGGGGCTAGGGACGGGGCTTATGGACGCGTTGGACACTTGTTTAGTGAACATGCGTTGAATGTCATGCATGAAACGCGTGTATGTACGAAAATGATGCTGAGATAGTAATGTTCTTTTGAAACATCTCGACAAACATTTTTTTGTTGAGACCACACACTTAGAAGCAATGCACATTTCAGATATTTTACTGTGCCAAGTGCTCTGAGACTTTCTCCTTCTTCTCTTGATGAGCTAATACGTTGGAGTTCATCCTTACCCCTCGCCACATTATGTGCCTGGTTATGTACTTACTGTGTCTGTATCCACACAGGAACGGCTACCCACAAGAGCACTCTGAACGTGGAGGACTGCTACGAGCTGGGGAAGATCGCCTACTCAGACGCAGACTACTACCACACCGAGCTGTGGATGGCCCAGGCCCTGAAACAGATGGACGGCGGAGAGGAGACGACGGTGGATGCAGTGACCATCCTCGACTACCTCAGTTACTCCATCTACCAGCAGGGGGAGCTGGAGAGGGCCCTGGACCTCACCAGGAGACTGCTCTCTTTGGGTGAGTCAGTGGGGATGTATGGGTGCTTATCGGTTCTATGCTTGAGGTCCTTTAAAAGGACCTTTAAAAATACAAAAACATTATTAGTAAATACATTACTTTACATCAGCCCTTCGTTTCTGGCATAAAACCTGATGAGATAAGTCAGAGCAAAGTACTACAGTATACCACCCTAGACCCCCATCACTGTATCAGTAATAATAACACATTAATAATCAATTAACAAAATAATAATCAAAGGGAAGAAGAAGGGATGCATTGCTGAAGTGTTTAAACAGGGCCCCAGTGTCGCCATCTGGATTGCTCGAATTTTTAAAATTCTTCTTCTTTTTTAACCCCCCCCTCGCCCCAGACCCTGCTCACCAGCGAGCCAATGGCAACGTGAAGTACTTTGAGTATCAGCTGACCAAGCAGAAGAAGGCTGAGGAGGAGGAGGGGGGGGAGAAGAAGGAGGTTAAGGAGACAACCAAAGGTCGACAGCCAGACTACCTCCCTGAGAGGACGAAATACGAGCAGCTGTGTCGCGGGGAGGGCATCAAGATGGTGAGTTTTAGGCCAGAAATGAAGGGCTGATTATACACACACATCTCTCTTATTGTATATACACATCTTTCTGATTGTACACACACATCTCTCTCTCTCTCTCTCTCCCTGCAGTCTACACAGTTAGGAGTATTTGTATTTTGGTATGAATGACGACAGGGAAACTATGTAGACATTGCACCAGATGTGTGTGGGGGGAATCTGCCTGTTGCTGGATTCTCTGGGTAATGTGTTTCTCCCCCTGCCTGTGCTTTTCCCTAGCAGTCCTTAGATGGCTCTGTTTACAAGGGCCATTATGTTTAGCCATGAGGCGGAAGGCTGTGTGTGTGCGTGTGTGTGCGTGTGTGTACGCGTGTGTGTGTGTGTGTGTCTGTGTGTGTACATGTGTGTACTCCCTGAACCATGCCTTGATGCCTTTAAATCCACTAGCCAGAACTGGGCCATGGCTGTGAGACTCTGGTCAACTACCATGGCAACCTGGATGAGAGCTGGTGACCTTTTATGACCTTCTATTATCCACCCCCCCCCCCCCCCCCTCTCTCTCTCTCTCTCAGACCCCACGAAGGCAGAGCCGCATGTTCTGTCGCTACTATAACAACAACAGACATCCCATGTTTGTGATTGGCCCAGTGAAGCAGGAAGACGAGTGGGACCGTCCCAAGGTCTTCCGCTACCATGAGATCATCTCGGACAAGGAGATAGAACAGGTCAAAGCGCTGGCCAAACCCAGGGTAAGTTCAGCCGCATGGTCTTAGTGGATGACGAGGCCTAGGGTGTGATTGGTGTGAATACTCAGGATGCGTTCAGACGGTCGGTGGTTCGATCCCCGGTTCCTCCTGTCCACGTGTCGAGGTGTCCTTGGGCAAGACACTGAACCCCAAATTGCTCCCAATGGTAGCTTGCATTGGTGTGTGAATGTGTGTGTGAATGGGTGAATGAGAGGCCATTGTAAAGCGCTTTGGAATAAGGCGCTATATAAGTGCAGTCCATTCATCATTTAGGATTTTTGTATCCATCCAAAAACAGATGGAGACGTTTTTTCTATGGGGCTACATGTGGACAGAAGATACATACTATCCATTTTTCTAGTCCATCTTTTTCATGCTACTCATGTACAAAAACAGTTTCACATTTGGTGTCATCTTCTGTCTGAACGCGCTCTAATAACCCGTGCATGAGGACATTGTATACGACAGTGTTACACACTGGTCGGATGGCAGCGCCAACTGAAGTGCCACTTTTGACCTATATAACAAGATTTGGAGTCAATCATCAATCAACCCATGTCAAGTCATTCAATTCACAAACGAAACATCTTTTAAATGTCGCTTTTCAATTTTTTACTTGGGTTTTGAGGAATTTCAGATCACCTCCATAACTGACTCAATTGGAATGAAACCGACCCCCACGCCTGCATAAAATGAGGGTCAGGTCACAATGTGGTGACATATCACCTTTGCACCAGAGGAACAGAATATGCTAGCTTCAACAGAAGGAAGGTGCTGTGTTTGCCTCTGCTAGACTGCCCTCCATTCAGACAGTCCAAATTCTCCACTCCTTCTCCTGAAGTGTGAACTTCTGCATTTCTTTCACATGGATTCAGATGAGAACGGATTGGTATAGCCATCCCACACTTAGACCGATCCAACGCTTTTAAATAGCCACATAAGAAAGTGCTCAAGCGCATACTTCAGGAAAAGGGTGGAGAAATGGAACGCAAGAAGAAAGAATTGCTTTCAGGGTCCTCTGTGAGAAATGTATGAGGTATGGGCTTCGCAGCAGAGGCCAGCAGCGCCAGTACAGTGTAGCGTGTAGTAGTGTGTATGGTGAGCCAGCCAGTCAGTGTGTAACAGGGGGGAGTGTCCCTGTAACTCGTGTCCTCTCGGCGGCTCCACAGCTGCGCCGGGCCACCATCTCCAACCCAGTAACAGGTGTGCTGGAGACGGCCCACTATCGCATCAGTAAGAGGTAAGATTAACATGCGGAGAGGGAGGGAGGGAGGGAGGGAGGGGTCTGGGGTTGGTTGGGTGGGCTAACAGTACAATACACCACCAAACTCTACCCCATCCCACCCAATCTTCCCCCACTCTTGCTCCCCAGCCCCCAATCCCCCCCCCCCACCCCGTTTCATACCCCACACCTCGTCTCCCCCCCTGCTTGAGCATAACCTTGGCGAGAGCACAACAAGTCAACTGTGAGACACTGGATATAAGTATAGTATGTAAGGCATAAGCACTTTTTGTATAGTGCATCACTAGTGTCATTTGACAATGTATGATTTGAGGACTTGCGAGTGGGTTCTACTCTCCATATTTCGGACCCAACCCTCCAATGGACCGAACAAGGAATTTTAATATATACGAGGTATAGATATGCGTGTTGTCGGTGAAATGTAATGTAATGTGCAGACTAGAGTGCGCCCCCTATTGACCAGTGCCCTTGCCAAGGAATCATGCCACTGCTTGGTTATAACAAAGAGGGAGGACAGGGAGTCGACACTGCTTGCTAGTTGACACTCGTCGTCTCTTAACACCGTTCTGGGTGCGACAGGGGCAGTCTCACATCTAGTATCTAATCCTGCTGTGTAGTGAATTAATACCTGCCTCTACCAGTTAGTGGAGTTGTGCTACAGTGGTTTAGTCAGCATGGTTCGCATGCTGTCTCTGTAGCATCAGCCTGGCTACTACACCATCTCTATGTCAGATAGTGACCGTCTCTCTCTCTCTCTCTCTCTCTCTCTCTCTCTCTCTCTCTCTCTCTCTCTCTCTTTCTCTCTCTCTCTCTCTCTCTCTCCTCCTCTCCTCTGTTTCTTCCTCCATCTACTCCTCCTCCTCCTCTTCTCTTCTCTGTACCTATTTTGAACATGGGAGCTAGCTAACCCGCGCCACGGTGCATGACCCCCAGACAGGGAAACTCACCACCGCCACTTACAGAGTCTCCAAGAGGTAAGGGGTCAACGTGGGGTTAAAGGTGAAGGAGGCATGAGACCCTGTCTACTCTCCCTGCTATACTCATTCCTTATTGGACCTGAATGATGCCTCTCAACCTCCCACTGCTTCTATGAGGTCATATCCCCTTCCTCCTCCTGGATTAGAGACGTGTGTCTCTCAGGCTTGCTGTTTTTAAAGCATGACATGAGCATCCATGCAGTGGTTAATTTCAATATGTTTTTCCTGCTCTTTCTTTCAATATATGGGTCCTAATTACTTAAAAATGACTAGTAATGTTTCTTTGCTGGGTTCCTTTATCTGGCTAGTGAGTCAGTGTTGCGGTGGAAGCTGAGTTGGGTTCTTCCTTCCCTTACGTTTGAGAACCGAACTGTTTCATGTGGCTTGGCTATAGAGTGCCCCCTAGTGGATGTAAAAGATATCCTCTGAGTGGTTTTCTTTTCTGAGGAAGTGGTCATGATCTATTTGTGGCAGCACTTCAAATATAACCCTGTGTCATCCTACTCACACGTTTACACTTCTGGATTAACCCTTGACTATCCTCAGCTATCAGCTACTGTCCATAGCAGGGCTATTGGACGTGCTGTACATTGGCATAAAGCTAGTTAGTACTCTGTTAATTCACATTGATTGTTAATGAAAGAGGGTGTATAATTTGACTATGCAGAATGCATAGACTGTCAAAGTATATCCTGTTCCTGTTTATAACATGAACATAATACTGTCACTTGCAGTAGAATGATTACACAGCTCTGTCTTTTAGTATACTCTGAGGTTGGGACAGATGAGTCACCATGACTGGACTCTTCTGGGGGAGAATGAGGTCTGGCAAGTTCAATAGTTCAGTATAGCACACCTTAATAGGTTCTGTTTCCTTACGGGTTCCTTACCTTGAAAATAGTCTGGGTCTGGTATGATTTGGCCCAAAATGTTTAACTTTAGTTTTGACTTAACGTTGTGGTGAACAATCCTTTTTAAAGTGCCAGTCTGAGATGAGATGCCTGTCTGGGCGAGATGCCTGTCTGGGCGAGATGCCTGTGTGCCCAGTCAACACTGCTGCAGTACACATGACGGTGTATTCTGTTACTTTCTTTAGTTTATCTTTCTCAGTCTATTTTGACACATGCAGTAATTCAGCATGGTTATCCATGTAGCACAGTGGGCCAGAGGGATAGCTGCGGCCATCAAATTCATAATCCACAAAGTCCTAAATAGTGACTCTGCCTCAGCTTTCTTGTGGACAAACATCAAGCTTAGTTCAATTGAGGAGGAGATTCAAACAAGATACAGATGCCAATGACCTATGCAATTAGTGGGAGAACAATCCCTGTTTCCCTTAACCCTTAACCTCGCATTCAACTTAATCCCAAACAACCTGTTTACTCTGCTTGCAACTAACTTGCATGCTCTTCTCCTTGCTCTTGATGATTGGGTAACTGTGGGGAAGTGATCCAGCCTCCTGTTGTCCAACGAATAAAGCTGTAATTCCCCACTGAAACCTGCCTGTGGTTCCCCCCGGTCACAGTGCCTGGCTGACTGCCTATGAGGACCCTGTGGTGGAAAAGATAAACCAGCGCATTGAAGACATCACAGGGCTGGACATGAAGACTGCAGAGGAGCTCCAGGTAACACAACATCAAGATTTGCGGAGTAGGGCAAAGAAGTAGGACTGTAGCGCTGGCAATGAAGAATACAGCATCTATAGCATAGGACAGGAAATAATCTAGAATTGGCATACCTTTTAATTTATCAATGAATACATTTATACATACTATGCATTATCTCCAGTTTGCTGATCTGTTGTATTTAATTTATTTTCTTTGGTTTTTATTTATCTATTTATTTTAATCCTTTCTTTTGTTATTATGATGTATGCATACACTGTTTACAATTGTCTGTATGTATATAATGTTGACAGTCAAATCAAATATGATTTCTGTGACGGACCCCAGGAAGACGAGCTAATGTCATGGCATTAGCTAATGGGGATCCTAATAAACAAACAAACAAACATACATGCATACATACAATTCAGTTAAATTAATTAATTTCAACATTATACTTTAGAAGTAACCAAGTAACTCTCAAAACTGTCAATCATACAACTCGTATTGCTGGTTACTGAGAGGAGGAGTCTTCTCGAGACTGCTGTTTGTATTGTTTGTGTATGTGTATGTGTTGTTGTTGGTGACCAGGCCCTACATTAGCAGAGTGTCTGGGTGCAGCCAAGCGTCTGTCACTGTGTTTATGACCTCTCTTGCTTTCCCTCCGCAGGTGGCAAATTACGGCGTAGGAGGGCAGTACGAGCCTCACTTTGACTTTGGACGGGTAAACAAGGCTTCTCTTTCTAATCCTGTCACGGAAATATGAGCCCGCAGCATGAGAGGGCCTGGGCGACTCCTGAGAGATGACTGGCACACACGCATTGAGCCGTTAGCTGTTGTTAGCCAGCAGCCTGTGTCTGTATTAGAGTGTAGGCTA
This sequence comes from Nansenia antarctica, assembly GCF_963989245.1. Lineage (NCBI taxonomy): Eukaryota > Metazoa > Chordata > Actinopteri > Argentiniformes > Microstomatidae > Nansenia > Nansenia antarctica. The sequence goes on along the minus strand of NC_137681.1, from coordinate 15,537,652 downwards.
CAGTCTCTTGAATACACTGCTATCGAAACCTATTGTTTTTGTTGTTTTTCTGGAACTGCAGAAAGACGAGCCGGATGCGTTCAAGGAGCTGGGGACTGGAAACCGCATCGCCACCTGGCTCATTTACGTCAGTAGCTCTACTGTCTCCGTCACAGCTGACACACAATACAATCTCCTAGATAACAAAAAAACGTATACAATATCCACACTTCCATTATTGATACCTGCTCAGACTGTCCAACGTTATGTCACGTTGTGTTAGAGCAGTTTCAAAAGGAAAAAAAACATCTTGTTTTATTTGAAGCATTGGATTAAAAAAAATATTTTGATAATGCTTAGATACAGACATGCGGTCCCTAGCCATGGGCCTACTCTCCACCCCACGCACCAACCTACGGACCTTCGGGGGCAGAGCTTTCAGTGTGGCAGCTCCCACCCTCTGGAACTCTCTCCCCACAGCGATCTGCAATGCCCCTACCCTGGACACTTTTAAATCAGCCCTCAAAACCCACCTGTTCTCTAAGGCCTTTGGCCCCTTGTCTAGTTTTGTCACTCTCGTTGTCTTGTTTCTTTGCTTTGTTTTTCTGTTAAAGGGTTAGGGTTAATCTGTTAAGCGTCCTTGGGTTTGAGAAAGGCGCTATATAAATCTAAGCTATTATTATTATTATAATTTTTATAAATAATAATGAAGTCAGTGTGATGTAATGTAGATGCTCTCCTGTGTTGCAGATGAGTGACGTGGCATCAGGGGGCGCCACAGTCTTTACAGACGTGGGTGCTGCAGTGGTGCCCAAAAAGGTGTGTGTGCGTGTGCGCGCGGGTGTACGCATGACTTCTGGGAATTCTGTGCAGTGTCAATTAAGTGTGTGTTTTTTTTTTGGGGGTGAACACAATATGAATCAAATGTGTGTATATCATGTTCTTTCAGGGCACAGCAGTGTTCTGGTATAACCTGTTTCCCAGTGGAGAAGGGGACTACACTACCAGACATGCAGCCTGTCCGGTCCTAGTGGGCAACAAGTGGGGTAAGACTGCCACTCTCTCATTACTACCATCACTCTTCTCTTTACCTCTTCTACTCCTAAACCCTTTAAGATGGACATTGTCCGGGCTAAGCCAGAGGTTATGCATTGTCTTTGTACATATACCTACAAGGCTACCTATACGTATATTCTGAAAACTGATTTGTGAATGCGACTGCTCCAATATTGCAATGCAGATTCAATCGAATTGAGCCTTTTGTCTGGTGATGTGGAAGGTCTATATTGATATCAGTAGAATTTATTCAATACAATATCGATATACATTGGTTGGGGAAAGGTTTATCAAAGAGAGCTATATAAACAGTGTATCGCAAGTATAAAATACAAATAAAAAGTAGCCCATAGCCTACAATCAAACCTACAATCAATCACTGCGTCAATCCCTTTGTTAACAAGACTCCACACAATGAAATGTAACTTACTTGGCTGGAGGCAGTGTGATGCGTAGTGTGCTGTGTTTTACCTCGAACAATAAATGTCAAGAGTGGCTTAAGACGCAAGTAGCGACGCTCTGGTAGCGAGTATGAGAGCAGTTGTTCTGAAAACAGCTGATTTCATGCGCTCATTCTCGAGAGTTGAGACACACAAATTAAAGCTGGCTAGAGAGCTAGGACTCCCCTCTTTGCAACAGTATGACAGAATGTGTAGAAAATATTGTGTATACAACCGGAGCTAATTGCTGTTGATGGTTTGCGCCATTAAGCTACCGGTTTGTGTGTCTGGTGGTGTCCAACTGGTGGTGTCCATGAAGATACACTGGGCAGTATTTGTAAATGTTGACCACAGAGGGAGATCGATATCATATATAATTATGGGTATTGATCACTACGCTTGTCTCTCCATCTCTAGTGTCTAATAAGTGGATCCACGAGCGAGGCCAGGAGTTCAGAAGACGTTGTAGCCTGGATGAGACAGACTGATCAGAGGGAATCAACCGCTCTGTCTCCTACTCTTCATCCTCCTAGTCTTCCTCCGATCCTCCTGGACCCTGATTGGCATGTTTCTGGGGGGCGTAGGGGTGTCTTTCGCTCACTCGCTCGCTCTCTATCTCTCTCTCTCCATCTACCCATTCCTCCCCCTCTTCAAACACAGTGGTCAACCTCTGAGCCTCTGGCAGATCATGTGATCTTAACACATTTATTTTTAATCTGTGTGAGTGTGTGTGCGTGTGCGTGTGTGTGCGCGTGTGTGTGTGCGTGTGTGCCAGTTAGTTGGTCTGTCGCGCATTGATCCCAGTCTGTGCCTTTTAGTCATGGGTTTTGCACACTCCGACTGCAGTTGTCCCAAACCTGAGGAACTTTTCTTTCATGCCCGCCCATGACATGGACTTTTAATCGTGATACTAGTGACTAAAAGTTAACCGAAGACAAGGCTCCCTTTGAGCCTCCTCCTGACCTGAGGTCATTATCATTAACTTCACTCCTTCCCTTTGGAGTCAGCCACTCGCAACACTTGTTGACGCGTCGTTACTCACTCCACTCCTCTCTCTTCTCACTCCATACCAGTACACAGAGGACTGATTTATGCACTGTCTCCATTTGTCTCTCCTCCGATGTCTCCCGTCTCATTCCCCGCCCCCTCCCCCCCAACAGGTCAGAATCAGATAGCCCAGTCTTGGACCAGTGGTAGGAAAATATGTCTGTGAATGTCTAAAACTGGTTGGCGGTGGGGGGGGATTAGGGTTGATTGAGGCTAGGAGGCTAGCTGGCTGGAGAACGGAAGTTACTTGGTTGCACTATGACAATCAGAGTTAGTTGTTAGTATTAGAGTGTTAATGTGGTCTATTTGGGGTTTTGATAGGGTCTGTTTTGGAAATAATTAGGTTTGGAGAGAACCAGGGCAGGTTCAGAACAGTGCTTCACTAGGGTCTTATGGCAGGTGATAAGGTCTGATTCAGTGTCAGCACTGTCAGAGGAGCTGTGGTTTAATAACAGGGCCAATCTCAAATTCACCTCACGCTTGTCAGATTTGACCCTGGATTCCCCCTCAGACACCTCCCCCTTCTCACCCTCCTGTGTCACTCTCCCCCCCCCTCTGCCCTCCCTCTCTTCCTCCCCCTCCCCTTCTCACACACCCTCTTCTCTACCAATGCTACTGTCTGACTCTCTCTCTCTGTCTGTCTGTCGGTCTGTCAGTCTGTCTGTCTGCCATTGGGCTATTTCAGCACTGAGGTCATTCACTCCAGGACAAACACTGCATCTGCTGCACAGATAAACACTGCCTGACATTTAAAGCCAAAAGTACACTATGTCTCTGGCCCTCTCTCTCTCTCTCTCTCTCTCTCTCTCTCTCTCTCTCTCTCTCTCTCTCTCTCTCTCTCTCTCTCTCTCTCGCTCTCTCTCTATCTGCCTCCCTCCCATTCCACTTTTAGCCTTGAAGTCCAGCAGACTCAAATGCAGGTGTCCTTAGGTGCTGACTAGTTATATGTTACTGAGGCAAAGGCGAATGCAAGTCAAGATCAATTATCAATGGTTATGATGGATTTTCTTTTCCTGTAAAAATTATTGAATGAAAGATGAATCTCAGAATCAGTAGCAGGGTTACCAAGGGGGTCCCACATGTGCTCACTCCATCCCTGCCCCCTGCCTCCAAAGCCCTAGCTTATTCAAACCTATTTGTACGTAGGCCATAAGGGAAACCTGAGGGAGAATGTTGCCATTGTATATCCACCAAGATACAGTCCATCTTCTATTTGTATGTAATGAGATGTGTGGAGATAATGTTCTGTATGCGTGAGATGAATGTTTTCTACAGAAATAAATTTTATGGTAACTAAGGACTATGTGTGACTCGTGGACTGTTCCGGTATTTGTGACGTAGAAATGCAGAATAACAATTCCTATATTTCACAGATATTTACCACACAACAGCTTCTGTTTCTGAAAAAAGGTATTTTAATCTCTCTCTCTCTCATGTTATGTTGCATATGAAATGCAATACAAAAAGTAATAACACACAGTAGTTCAAACTGTATTTCCGAAAAACACAGTTATGATTCTGAGGTACAGAATCATGGTCAAAGTTCAGGCATGCGGTAGTCTGCAGGGTGGTTCCCCTGACGTAGCCGTCCGAAGCAGCCTAGCACCAGATCCACCGCTGCGTTGACTGTGGAGTGCACCTCCTCCTCCGACATGGCCCGTTTAGGGTTCACCTCCACCATGTCTACTGCCGACAGGAGCCCTGGCATAGAGAGACGTATGGCTTAAATGTCTGTCTTAAAACACACACACACACACACACACACACACACACACATACTGGACCACAGACACGGTTAAATGTCTCTCTTAAAACACACACACACACACACACATACTGGACCACAGACACGCACTCCAAACACTGGAAAGAAATGGTTGACAGATGTGCTCTTTGATTGTGTGTGTGTGTGTGTGTGTGAGAGAGAGAGAGAGATCCCCTACCTGTCTGACAGAGGTGCTCTGTGATGTAGATGCCCTCTCTGTAGGTGAGTCCTCCTTTGACTGGTGTCCCTGTGGCTGGTGACACCGAAGGGTCCAGGGCATCGATGTCATAGCTGAGGTGGATGGGCTTCTGCACTCTGTTCATGAAGAGAAGTACACACACTATGTTTACAGAGAAATACATTTCACCAGCCAGTGCCTTTACACCCAGAAGATACCCAAAACACCCAGCATTGCCCAACCTGCTTGCCACATCCAAAGGTGTGTGTAAATGTATGAATTCCTTACTTTGAGTAGATGTGGTCGCAAGCTTCCTCCATCACTCTGGCTATGCCAAGGCGATCCACCTCGGTCATGGAGTAAACTTTGATTCCCAGGTACTTCAAGATGTAGCTGGAATGGGAAACATCTTTATTATCCTGCTGTAATGTTGATTCAGGGCAAGTTTCTCACAATAAGATTCAGAATCAGTAAGTTTTAATAGGACAAAACCTACTGCTCCTCTGGATCCACGTCTCTCAAGCCAATGTAGACAATATCTTTAGCTGATATACATGGCTTTATCCAAGAGAAGTTTGGCATGACTGGAATCTAGTTTCAGAAGCAGAAGGAACACACGACACATGATGAAGAACACGAGACAAACAAATAATAAAGGGCAGAGCGATGGACTTGGTTATGCACAAATCAAATGTGGAAGAAATGTAATTGTTAACACTGTAATCTTAATAGCAACAATACAGTCTTGGATTGTATATTCAGATTTGCTTGCATATAAACTATGAAAAAAAACGTTTGGAAATTTGTGTTTGGTTGATTATTTCTCTTGTTACAACGCTAATTGCATTGTATTTTATATTGCTGGAAAGCCTGTTTATTTACCTTTACAATGATGTCCAACCTGTAAGGATCATGCATTTGTGGGATGAGTGTAAAATGACCAATATGTCTTGTTTGTTCCTTGTTACTGATAGAGAGTTCAATCATACAATCCACCAAACAAGTCAAAACAAGAGTCAATACCAACAGGAGAATACACTGTTTAGCATTGGCAGAGAATTTGGGCAGATTTTACTTGGGCGCTACGCACATAATCAACTGTGCTGCTCATCCCACACATGTATGATCCTTACAAGTTGGACATCATTGTAAAGGTAAATAAACAGGCTTATCCATGATATAAAAACGTTTTAAACTGTTTATCTACATACTGTATATATTGCTTGTAAAATCTTTGGTGATTTCATACTATTTGTTGTGACATCTGGAATCATCTAGAATAACAGCCTGGTCAGAGAGCGGTGAGGAGGAGTGCCTGTAACAACCCCATTCTCACCACAGGAACCACAAACATAACTGATATCGCTGTTCTCTATCTTATGTTTAAATACCAGAAGTTATAATACCAGACTATTGCATTACTGGGAAAATGATGGTGTGTCTTCTTTGCTGACCAAATCTAACAAGGAAGAAGGACTCTTGGGTTTGCAAGTTAAACACACACACACCTGAACTCTCTCTCAACTTTGTTGTTTAAGACTTGATAGAGTGGAGGAGTGTTTGCCATTGGAAGGACTGATTCGTTCTATTCCTTGTTGTACTATTATCTCAGGGTGGTTGGACAAGAGAACGTTTTGACTTTGAACCCAAGAGTGCTGCCCAATCTCAATGTATCTATAGACGTTTTGGGCTCTCTGCTTCTCTCATTATTTGTTCATCTGTATTAAAACCAAAGGCTCTGTATGTTATATGTATGTCTGTAAGGTGGATGATGCGTACCTCTTACAGGTACAGGTAGTCTCAAAGTTATTGTAAGTCACTTTGGATAAGGGCGGCTGCTAAATGTCAAAATGTTTAATGTAATGTAAATGCCTGTATGTAATGTAATGAACAATTAAGAGAGGCATTGCACAACCTTTTTTCTCCAGGTTTTACAAATACAGGTGGTTAGAGAGAGAGAGCCATACTCTATGGGTTTTGGGACTGTCTAGTAGCCTATATAATAACCTGGGAGTGCAGCTCATGGATGAGGTAGGACATGGGTTGTCCGTGGATATTTCCTGTCGGGGAGGTCAGGGGGGTGTTGATGTCTGCGTGGGCGTCCACCCACACCACACTGAGGTCCCTCTGGGCTGCTGCATGTCCCTGGATGGAGCCTATCGCCAAGCTACAGCAGGACACACAACCAGAGTTCGGCTTCATTCCATTTCAGTCACTGTCGAGTAACAGGTGATGCAAGCTCTCTGACCTCAAGAGCACCTCCACTGGAGTCAATGGTTGACAAGCAATGATAATACTGTAGTTGTCAATCATTGGACTCAGGAGCCTCATCTCATCACCACAAAAACAGAATTGCGCACGCACACACACACACACACACACACACACACACACACACACTCATTCACACATGGACGCACACACACGAACACACACACACACACACACACACGCACACACACACACACACACACACACACACACACACACACACACACACACACACACACACACACACCACACCTGTGGTCTCCTCCCAGCATCACACAGGTGTGCCCGTCTTTCTTAACGGCATGAACGGCACCTGCCAGGCGCTCGTTGGCGCTGCCCACCGCTCTTGGTCTCTTCACCCGGCCTACGGGCTCATCGTCGGGCACCTCATCAAACGCCACGTTGCCATAGTCCTTCACCGCACAGCCTGTGGAGGAGGTGGTCGAGTTGACCAAGAGTGACAGAGCAGTTTTGTTAGTTTGTTTAGTCATGGTGACTAATGCTAAGCTGGTTCCAAAACATATTAAGGGAGGAGTAGTTTTTAGCTAAATCTCTCACTAGCTTTGTATTATGTTCTTGTTATTTAGCACTTTGAGATTTCTTATGTTAAGTGCTTTTATAAATAAAATGTATTATTATTATTATTATTATTATTATTATTATTGACTTGTGGTTATTGCAATTTTGGTAATTTGTCCATTTCGTATTTTTGCAATTTAAACCAATATAAACATTTCCTAAGCTGATGGTAATGAACTCTTTCCAGGGTGAGATAAATGACTTATGAATGGCATTTGTATTTTGTTTCTGTTATTATGTTAGCTATTGAGATGTGTCGGTGTGCCAATCTCAATATAGAACACACATGGCAGGCTAAGTATTGACAGAGTGTAAGCTGGGAGTAAGGGGGCATGCTTTTACTGGCGTGCTTTCACATGCCACACACACCCACACACGTGGAGGGGGTGTGGAGCAAGGTTAGGTGAGCTAGGCCTATCAGATCCCGTCTCCTGTGTTCCATGAATTAAACAGAGAGGTTGCCTGTCTAGGATGACTCTGATCTCATGTGGTCTCACACAGGCGGCTTACATGGACACACACACACACACACACACACACACACACACACACACACACACGCACACACCAATCCTGCTCACATGTTTATCCATCACACTGATCCCTCTCTCACTGTTACCTCACCTAAGTCCTTCCCATGACTCCACATAACACAGGACAGTTTTAGTCTTCCTGGTAGACATTCTACAGGCCAGCCGTTCAGAGATCATCACTGTCTTATCATGAGGTGATGACATACTAATACAGCTATGGTGGGATGATTATGGTTAATCATGAGGATGCTGAATCTAGGTGTCTGTTAAATCACTGATGAAGCTCAGAATTGCCTAAAGTTTAACATAGATAGGCCATAAATAATGTTGATACCGAATTGAATGTAAATTATAGTAATTTGACACCAGATTTCAAACATTTTAAATTATTAATCTGAGCACCTCTAGGACCAGGTTTGCCTGGTGTTTGCTTGGGCCTCTCCATATCAAGGGCTTGGAAGCAAAGAGCTTAAGTGACATTTTAGACATTTTAAAGGAAAGTCAAAACAAAACGTTGATTCTGATCCGATTGTATTGTGTTTTTTTGGTTTGTTTATACACTCTATTTCAATGCAGTTAAGGATCTAAGCTAGTTTATTTCACCACTTAATAGATCTCACCAAGAGCTTTCTATTTATATAATAAACATAACATACACATTTTCTATTGTGTGTACATTTATTAGGCTACATATATAAAGTAAGTTTTGCCCAAAATGTCACGTATGCCCTTTGCGCGCCAGACCCTCGATATTATCTCTCATTTGTGATAGTAGGGATCACTTCATTTAATCAAAACACTGACAAACAGAAAAAATATGCTGGAAATATGCAACATTGGGAATTGGATAATGTCACACTGCCTCCGAGTAAACAAATAGGCCTATTGTGTTTAAGAAAAATCCGTTACAGTAAACAACATGCACTTCATATATTTTTTTTTTTTTAAGAAATCGCTGCACAGGTGCATAGATATACTGTAAATGATTCATGCAGTCTAGACTCCAGAGGACGTCACCTTGCGCTTTCAGCTTCTCCACCAATCCGGCGGCGCGAATGAGGTCCGGTCCCCTCTCCACACCATCCCTGGGCTGCAGCAGAATTACATTTATTATAGGACTGAGTTTATTACTAGTCTATGACTATAATGCAGAATATATCATGAATGTCCATTAAGATGAAGACAGGAAGGATGCAATTCCAATTTCCCTTTAGGGTCCAACAGATAGCCGGCTATGTATGATACATTATTGCCACCTGTCCTTACCTGTCCTTTTGAAAAAGGCGCTCCAATAATTCCGACTGAGTGATGATGACTTCGTGTGTAAATTCTAAAAGCAACTTGTAATCCTGCCGAGCTCCGCATGGTGACTCCTCCCTTCACGGGACACGGTGTTCGGGAGGACAGAGCGGAGAGCAGCGCCGGTAATCGCTTTCAAATTGTCACTGGAATCAAATGTACTACAGCACCGGTGTGTGACGACATGCCCCAGCGCGGCAGAGTAACAGACATAGTGAGGTTATTGCCATCACTGCGCTCTTCAAATAGGACAGGTGAAAGTTTCGTCACCGCCCCAGCAGCGCATCCCAATCCTCCCTCGCGGATAAGCAGCTTATTAGAATCATTATTGCATAACACATCTTCTGCCAGGCATTTTGCGTCGTTTCATGTTGACGCAGTGACATCAGCCTTAAAGTGATATTAAGCAATAGGCATACTAATCTAAACAGCACAATCAAGCATTTGTATATGCAGCAATTGAATAAGAGGCTGATCATTCCATTGAGGTGAACAGAGGCAGTATTCATATATTGGTTCGAGACAGACAGACCTGATATCATACATATTATTATATCCTTGGATCTACCATAAGTCCACTTCAACATATGAGCAGCAACTGAATGGACATGTATTGTGACGGACAATTGTTAGCACCTTTCACTTGCAACACAGAAAATACATAACATATCCATCCACTTTTTCATGCATGAATAATTCACAAATCCTGGTTCCTTCACTATAACATTTATTAGAATGTTTACAAATATCATAATCGTTTACATTTACAAATGGCATGTGCATACAATGTAGTAAAGTTGCAACAGTAAGACATGTGCTGTAAAAAAAAGCCCATTCATATAATACCACTAAACATGGGAAAAGACAACAGACAGAAAGACTGATATCAATTCTCATATAAACACATCATATATATTTTTCTTTACCACATTCTCTCTAAAAGCTGGGCTTCCAAGACATGCCAGGTACCCAGAGACCAATGTGGCCATCTGTACATGAAACCAATGATAATCTGTACAGACAATCATGTCTCACCCCATCTCTGGATTCTGACCGATAGACACACATTTCTGAGAAGCAGTTAATGAGTAAGCCGGGGAGAGGAACTGGGGGGGTTGGAGGGGCGTTAGAAGTAGCTCTGTAGTGGCTCTCCCAAAATGGTCTCCATCTCGTGGATGACCTTCTGGACTTGGTGTTCCACCTCCTCACATTCGTCTGTAATGCAGAGAACACACACTGGTAAGGAGGAGGCAGGGAAAACAAAATGGCAGCCACTGCAGAACACTATTCGCTGCTACCCTAAGCACGTGTATGGCAACCACCCAACCCTTCAATTATCCACGTTCCTTAGAAAGACTAGCCTACAGGCACAACGAGCATAAAGGTTACTCACTCGAGAAGACAACACAAGGGGGAATTACTATACTGTGGAATTGTTCAGTGTTCTGTAACTTATCCCAGTTTGAGGAGGTTAGTATAGAATCAGAAGGCGACTGCAGCCTCAAACTCCAGTCCTATTTTACTATTAGAGCAGTGTTTAAGTGTTTTATTTGTGTTTTATTTTACTGTATCAGACAGCAGAGCAAGTCCATACTCTGGGTCCTGCTGTGTGGTCTGAACCAAGAACTGGGTCTTCACTCAGGTCTTGTAGTGTTTTACCCCTTTGATCTATAACCCAGTCATAAGAGTCTATAACCCTGAAGCAGTATACAAAGCATTATCATCTTCATGTCATACCAACCTGCATGTTAATTGTTTTGATAGTTCTTGTCATACCTAACTTGATCACTCACCATCACTGGCAGTGGTGAAGCCCAGCATGTCTCCTAAGAGCCTACATCTTACACTATATTCCCCATTCCATCCTACTTCTGTACTACAACATATCCCAGTTTGAGATGGTTGTCGGAGATTAGAAAGATGACAAATATGGATGAAGATGAGAGATGGATGACAGAGATGGATGAAGATGAGAGAGATGGTGTACTCACCCTCCATGAGTTCAGCGAGGAAGGGGATGGTCTCAGGCAGGAGGGACATGTAGTTCTCCCTCAGCTTGGTGGCCAGCTCCTGCAGCATCACCAGGGCTGAGAATCGCACCTGAGGGCAAAGACAAAGCAGGTTTCACAGTGAGTCATAAGGACACAATGGCTTTTTCATATTTTAAAGCCAAAAGCAAATTGGTTGAAGATAATATGTCCTATCCTATTCCATTCTGTTTGGAAATCCACACTTAGGGGGACGTCTTCCTCCTGAAGTCCACGATCAGCTCCTTAGTTTTACTGATATTCAGAGAGAGGTTGTTATCCTGGCACCAGTCCACCTGGACTCTTACCTCACCCCTATAGGCTGACTCGTTGTTTTTAATGAGGAGCTCCATATCACTATCCTCAAACGGAGCCTAAAACAAATTTCGCTTGTCACCTTGGTCTCGTTTTATATTCTGTAATAGTCCCCTGCCACAAACCTCTCACACCAGAGCCTAAGCACTGAGATTCAGTCCTGTCCTGCTGGCGTAGCGAGTAGCCACTAGCCATCAATAACAACATATTGTCTTAAGCAGGACACGACATCTCTCACCTTGGCCGAGCTGTGGCGTGTTTTCATCAGGATCTGGTAGTTGAGGGTCTTCCACTGACTATCGTCTCCCATAGCGACGGAGAACTGGGCGACACACGGCACCAGGTGCTTGGTGACCCTGACCTGGTACACCTCCTCACCACCCAGGGTGTTCTCCAACTACAGACACACGGATGGACAGACAGACAGTCATTCACAACTGTTAAGAGGGATAGCAAGGACATGGGGCATAGAGAAGGTTGGCAAAAACATTTAAAAAAATAAATTGTCATCACCACCACCTCAATATCATTGAAATGTTACATTATTAGGATTTCTATCAAATCATATATGGCAGAATGTTCGGTTAAAGTGTGAGAGACACGAGTCTCACCTGGTCAACCAGAGGTGCCAAGAGGGCGTCGGCTCTCTCCTTGCTGACGAAGTGCTGTGTGTCGTACAGGAAGATCTTATGCAGACAGTCCAGGATGTACTGCAGCAGCATGCAGCTCTTCTCCACGTTGTCCTCTGAGTCAAAGAAGGCCTCGTCTAACCAGGGGGGAGAGTGGGGGAGAGTCAGGGGCAGTTAGCGAGAGACCTTCACTCTCGTCTTCTGTTTCTCATTCAGATGTCTGATTCACACAGTACGACGGTGTTTATTTTTTTTTTTTTAGAGAGTGAAATTCATTCCTCTTCCACTTTACTTCCATTTTTGTATGAATACTGCCATAAGTATTGAGAGGGTCACAGAACAAGAAGGGCTCACAGAACAAGAAGGGATACAGATCGGAAAGTGGCGACGTGTGGTTTCGAAACCCGCCCTGTCAAGGGGTGAAAAGTGTCGGGAGACAACAGCGAGAACATGCCGCACAAGGCTCTTATATCTCAGATGACCCACCTGTTTTGGTGACGTTGGTCTGGCGGAGGAGGTCAGAGAAGGGCTTGACCAGGTGTCCGGCGAACAGGACGAAGAGTCCCTTGAGTCTGTCAGCGATGCGGTCGGACAGACGGTAGAAGGTCAGTAGCCGGTCCTTGCTCTCCGTTTTGCACCAGTCAAAGAGCTGCATGGGCACATAGAAACGTTGTACGTCTTGAATCTTTGAGGGATTACGGTGAATCTAGACCAAGCTAAGAGGACGTTGAGAATCTGAGTCTAAGGAAGAAACGAACACAAAGCAGACAAAAAAAACTATTTTGGATAACGGGACGGCGTCGTGATTCAAGATACGTACTTTGAAGAACAGGGGCCTAAAGGTGACCTCAGAGAGCTTCATGACCATAGCCAGGAGACAGTCGATCACATAGCCCTCGATCTCCTTGGTCTTCTCCAGATTACCCTGCAGAGACACACAGACCAGTCTGTTAACCGTGGCAGTCGACAACCAAGGCAATTTGTTGAGGATACATCTCTTAGCTCAGTTCAACACGAAGAGTGCTCTCAGTCTGCAGTCTCTTTCAAACAGATACATACCAACAGACAGAGAGAGACAGTCAAACACAGACAGAGACAGAGACATACCTTGCAGTGTTTGGTTCTGAAGTCCAGAGCAATCAGGAAGAAGGATGTCAGCTCTGATTGGTGGGAGTTCAGCTGATCCTTCTCCATGTTACCAATGTGCTGTTTCAAGACGCCCATCAGAGGACCAAGCTGGCTCTGTGGAAATGAATGGCAGAGAGACCCACTGTCAAATATCTCAGTTCATCTAACTATTCTTCACTTTAAAATCAAACTGAAATCACATACATTGATTGTAAACAATACATGACCATGAATACTAGACCTTCACTCACATATCCATGCTAAAATAAAGCTTGCTTCCCACCTCTTTATTTACTCAACCAGACAAGTCCCCTTGAGAAAGAGGTCTCTTCTACCAGTGAGTTGTGTTAAAAAGTCAAGCTACGGTATATCCCTAGGGGTCGACGACATATACACCACCTACCTGCTTGGAGTCCACCATCTTGCTGTAGCACTTGGTGAGGGTGGGCAGCAGGACCCTGGGGGGCACTTTGGTGGCCATGGTGGTCCTGAGAGAGGTCAGACGAATGCTCAGCTGTGGGGACGTGCCGGCCTTCTCTGCCACCCGCGTCAGATGAGACACCTGGAGGGAGGACAGGTACTGTTACACCACTCATTTACCTCAATTCTATCGGGGGAGTCTGGCGGAGGTAGTAATCGGAGGACGGGCTCATCGTAATGCATGGAATGGAACGGTATCCAAGATCACATCATCTACTTTCAGTGAACTGGTTACTATACGTTCAGAGCTGGGCTATGTATTGTGCTTTAAAATAATTAGGGCCAAATACAAACTTTGGCATGACGTACTTCAATGAAAAAATCATGCAATGATGTCCATAACAAAAACCCAGTTAGCTATGCTAAATTACAATTCAGCCCTTCAAATCTCCAAACGAGCCACATATTCACAATGTGCAGAGACAGAGGTCTGTGTGTGTGTGTGTGTGTGTGTGTGTATGTGAGCCCAGGCCTCACCTGGAGCAGTATGTCCTGCAGGTAGGGGCTAATAAAGTGAGGCAGGGTCTCAACCACACGCTGCAGGGCTGTAACAGCACTCAGCAAATAGATCTCATTGGTCAACAGCTCCTTCCTCTCTGTCAGGGTGTGAAGCACGGCAGGCATCAACCTGGAAAAGCACAGAGAGGAGAGAGCCGGGAATCAGACGTGTGATAGAACTGACTGATCAGTGACTTTACACTTGGGTTTATCTGTAACATAAATAATAGTAAACACATTATCGAAACATCTTAACTGTAATCAAATCATATGAATAAAGAGTTAACGGAGCAGTCAAAAGCACTGGTCTGTCAAGGACCCGCTAAACACGGGTGGCAGCACTGCTGTGTGGTCGAACCTCCGTACCTGGGCAGCTGTGGGATGGCGAGGGCTTTGAGAGTGCTGGCCACCTCGGCGATACACAGCAGGGCACTGCCCATCACGTTCTTTTCCTCCCGCGGCGAAATCACGATCTCCACGGCGCGGATCAGCACCGGAACGAACGCCGCCTGGTGGCCGGCGCCGAAACTGCGGCACAGCAGCTTGAGGCTGTAGAGGGCTGTCTGTCTGTTGATGGCCTGCTCCTCCTCCTCCTCCTCCCCGATCTTAGTGGGACCCCCACCCACAATGTTTAGCAGGTTGCCCGTCAGCTCCAGAAGCACAGTAACCTGGGAGAGAGAGATAGAGAGGTCTAGGTTGGAACTGAAAAGTGTGTTTCTGGGTGTGTGTAGGTTTGTGGGTTTGTGTTTGTGTGTGTGTGTGTGTGTGTGTGTGTGTGTGTGTGCGCGTGCGTGTCTGTGTGTGTGTGCTGACCTGCTCCTCCTGCCACTGGGTCTTCTGCTGCAGCTTGTTGTTGAGCAGCTCCATGGCCTTGCGCCGCACAGACGGCAGCTGGTTGCCCATGAGGCCTCTCATCACCGTGATGAAGGTATCCGTGGGCAACAGAGCGTTCACCTGGTGATCAGGGATAGAGACGTGTCACAATTAAAGCCTGACTGTGTTCAAAAGGGTTTCCCTTAGGATCGGCCGACTGATTTTCAACTCTCTCTCGTCTATATCAAAGTACTGCAGTAGTAGACATACTTTATCCAGAACGTCATAGGCCTTGTTGAGCATGGCTCTCCAGAACTTGGCTGTGGGCTTGTCTGCATTCTCTTCCACACAGAGAGCCACAGTGTGAATGTAGCGCAGGACCTCCTCTAGAAGGCTACACGGGGAAAACCAGGAAAGAAATGAGTGACTCTCAGGAATTTTCTACGGGAATTTCACATGCTACCATTTCTTCATGTAATATAACACACCCTGATGAAGGTTCTGTTGACCAGAACTTGGGCCGGTGTGCAAGGGGCATTAGCAGGCCATGAGTCATGCATGTGTACATTCAGGCTAGTCTTAACTACAGCTCACCTCTGCTGTAGTTCCTGCAGGGACATGTCCATATCGTCCCCACCGTCCGCGACCTGAAGGACACGTTACAATGTTAAACCGCGGCAATACATTTACTGAGCCACCTCACGCTGAACCTGGATCTGAACCAGGACGTACCCATACATTTACTGAGCCACCTCACCTTCCCCACAAAGCTGCTTGAGGCCAGCAGCTGGGCCATGAAGGACACAGAGAGGAACTTGTAGTGGCGCAGCTCCTTGTTGCTGTGGGCTTCAGTGTTGAAGATCAGCTCCTCTGCGCTCTCCTCCTCCTTCTTCTTCTTCTTAGCCCCCCTGCTAGGCATCGGTCTCTTTACTGGACCTGAACGCACAACAATGGTTTGTTTGTGGTTATATATCGTGCGGTAGGTGTATTGTTTTCAGTGTTTCCTCCAGGAATTTTTGGAATTAGTGGCGGATAGCCCTGCGCAATTTTTTTCCACGTGCACGCGCATGAAACGCGCACGCGCGCTCAAAACAACGACCTAATTTCAACCAAAAAAGACTGATTTAGATTTTAAATCGCATTTCGGCAGGTAAGACTGCTGAGCAGGGATGGTTGAGTCTGCACGGTTCTCATGCCGGTTCACATTTAGACCAATCAGGAGTAGCCCTTGTGTCACGTCGTCAACGTGTCACGTCGTCAACTGAATGTTTAATGTCATTAATCTGATTTTGGATCAGTGGTTAGAGAGAGATGGGCGTGGATTTAGGTGCACTTTTAGTCAACATCCATTATTATTATTATTATTATTATTATTATAGATTTTTTGAGAAATCGTGCACTTAGTGGACAATCAATTAGTGGCGGAGGAAATTCATTCGTGGCGGCCCGCCACCAATAAATGCATATAGAGGAAACACTGGTTTTTATATTGTAGATGTATTGCATACACATGTATGTTACTGTTTTGTAGATATTTAAAAAATGACATTCACATTTTTGGGGGAAATCACGTTAATACTGAAACCATATTAACCCACACCCAATTTATGTTAAAGTTCAGTGTTTTTACATATATTGTAAATGATTTGCAGATATATTGTTCATGTCTTCTAAACGTATTGCAGAAATATTGCAGATGTAGATGGATTGGGTCATTTCTCACCATCCTCCTTGTCAGGTGGCAGGTCCATCAGATACTGCAGGATCTTGATGAGGGATGTGAGCTGTTCGGGAACGTCAAACTCACAGCACACAGAGATCCAGAACTCGACATCCCTCTCCAATGCAGCATCCTGGCAACACACAAACATGGCCCGCCAAAACCATCAACTGTTACAGAGCGTCGAACCTGTCACTGCTTTACAAACGATTTGTCAGTTTCTCACCGTCATGAACGATCTTAGCATAACAGCATACTTAGACCCACTTTATTTATTCATTCTTAAATTAACATTGCATTAATCTTTGCATGGGGTTGATGACACAGACACACATTTCATGTATTGCTGTTTCAGTGAGGCTTTCCTTGACAACCGACCTTTTCTGGGCCACTGGCGGTGGCTGCGGTCTGGGTGGCGTGCTGCTTGAACAGGAGCAGCAGTAGGACCCAGAGGAAGCGGGCGGGCCCCAGGGTGGTCACCAGCTGTGTCAGGATGGGCAGCCTGCGGTGCTCGGGCACGTGGGGCAGCGCGTCAGAGAACACGTGGATGATCCGCGTCACTACAGCCTCCATGTGGCCAGAGGACCTGCTGTCATCACCCTCGTGGGCCTAGGACACACAGGAAGACACACACAGTTCAGTACTTTATTTGGATTCACTGTCAGGCATGACGTCAAAGAACCCACACAGACGCACACATACGCAGACACACACAGTGAGCAATAGGAACAGGCTGGTCATTGGAACAAGCAATGTTCATACTGTACTGACAGGACCCTGTAGAAACAACAGCAAACATATGAAAAAACACACCTTTATTTTGGTTATTTTAAAGAATAACCAAAGACAAATAGCAAGTCATAGACATTCTTCGTGAGTGGATCCCTCACCTTGATGAGGGCAGGGATGACTGTCTGGACTGTCTTGTTGATGACCTGGAAGCTGTAGGCGTCGTCCAGACGCATGATGTTGGCTCCCATGAAGGTGAAGATGGACATGATGTTGTGTAGGACTTTCTCCTGGGGAGGGATGGTGAAATGAGTTCAGAAAACGTTACGATAAGACATTGCTTGTCCGAGATGTTATGGTTGGTTTTATTGAGTACAGTTTGACACTACTAAATGACTATGATCCATCCACTACTAAATGATGATCTATGATCTATCCCACTATTCAATATGTGACAGCAGCTGGTGAAACCGGGAACAAGTCAGCAGCCGATTTAATGTTTGGACTTTTATTCGGAAAAATGTAAATGCGTTTCAGCCTCGACACACTCGCTAGTCAACTAACACAGCTTGTTTTGTGAGCCTGCTAACAATGTAAAGGAGTGTTATAGTTACCGTAACTAGGTAGTAGTAGGGATTTCTTGGGTTGACTAGTGAGTGTGTCATTGATTTTCAACAACGTTGACATTTCTTTAAAATTAATTTATTTTTAAATATAATAATAGTAATACAATAATATGTATATACCTTCCCTCAAAGCATTTCCCTGCTCTCATAGAAAAGAATAACATGAATGAAAGCAGGCTTGAGATGGTAGAGATGGTAGAGGACGAGCTGGGACGGTACTCACGGGGAAGATGCCAGCCACGGTGCTCAGCAGGAGCAGGGCGTGGTGGTGGGTCTGGGGCATGTCCGACCCTCTCACACACTGCACCACCAACTCCACGTTGAACTTGTCCTCGTCCAGCACATCTGCGGAGGGGATACACAAGTCACGCGTACCGCCGAACCACACAGTCTACAGCTGTAGAGTGCAGGCGTTTGCTCCTGCCTAGCACTTACACATCTGAACCGACTCATCTAAACTGAACCTGGTGGGATTGTGAGATTTGCGTTGGATCAGATGTATTAAGTGCGAGGGCGGCTGGAACAAAAGGCTGTCCAGAACGCTGTGTCCTCCAGGACCACGGCTGTCTATGGTACAGGCCTACTGGGGGCACCCCTGTGGAGCAGCAGAGGTCTCTCTGCCTGGTCCTTACCTGCGCTGACGGGGCCTCCGTCTGGAGACAGCTTCTGGCAGATGTTGAGTAGGCAGCTGAGGAGGAGCTGCTTGGTGTACTCCATGCTCCCCTGCTCCGCCGTGGACATCTCCAAACACCTGGCGAGGGCAGAGAGCACTGGGTCAACTACAGGACCAATCAAATGAACGCCATGGACATGACTATTAAACATGGAAACGCCATGTTTCAATACTCTGGAAGTACTCCCTTCCCTCTCTTCTTTTTGGAGGTACTCGCAGATCCGACATAGGTGGATGGATGGGATCAAATGGGGGGGATGGGATCAAAGGTTCCACCATGTTGATTTGGTCAACCCTGTCGTGTGAGATCAGCGATACCTTCAAAGAAGGGAGGAAGGTAAGGACTCCTTTCTAAATGTAGAAGAAGGACTGGGGTGTACCTGGAGAGGAGGGTGAAGAGGACCGGGACCAGCGTCTGAGGCTTCTTCAGCTTCTTCTTGTGCTGCAGCAGCTCCAGGATGAGAGTCACTCTCTGCCAAGAGACAGCTCCCACTTCTGGTGCTGCCTGGTCAGTGTCCTGTGTCCTTCTGAGGAGAGAATAAGAACTACATTATCATCAACAACAACAACAACAACAACAACAACAATCTGGAAAATCAAAGAGGACATTGTAGCAGTGGAGGCTGGTGGAGATAGAAATCAGAGGACAGGCTCATTGTAATACATGGAACCTCCACCAGCCTCTCCTGTATTGTAGGGTAATGTAATGGTTAATGTAGGGTCCATGTTAGGTCTGTTCCTCACCGCTGTAACATTGTGCTCCTGCGGGTCTGCTGCACCGATACAGTCACTTTGGGTTTCTCTGGTGGCGCTAGCTCATTGGCCACTAGCTCAGCGTCCACAGCAATCTAGGGGAGAAGCAGTTTGGTGTTAGGGTAAGCCATTTTAAAACCATCACGGACGTGGTGATGTCTCAGTTCATGGAGGAGGTTCCTCACCCCTTTGAAGACACTACTGATGGACTGAGCCACGACAGCGCTCCTGCTCTCCACCAGAAGGTCAAACATGATTCCCAGAAGCCTCTGCTGGACCTTCTCGTCTGCCAGGGCGGAGTAGAAGGGCTTGGTGATCTGCGGACAGAGATCAGGTGATGATGGGACTTTATGATGGGCAGCAAAAAGCTATCACTGCATAGTGTGACAATATGTGACGCGGTCTGGTGAAAGGGGGAACAAGTCGGAAGCCAATTTAATGTTTAGACTTTTATTTAGGAAAATGTAAATACATTTCAGCGTTGTTGAAAATGAATGACACACTTGCTAGTCAACTAACACAGCTTGTTTTGTGAGCCTGCTAACAATGTAAAGAAGTGTTATAGTTAACTGGATAGCAGTGGGGATTACTCACCGAATCAATTGCATTGCAGTATTTTGGCTTGACTAGCGAGTTTGTGTTGTGATTTTCAACAACCTTGAAATGTATTTCCATGTTTCAAAATAAAGGTCTGAACATTTTGATTGGTTGCCGACTTGTTCCCCCTTTCACCAGACCGTGTCGCATATGCTTGGGCGTGAAGCCACTGGAGTGCAGCAAAAATTACACATTGGTTTAAGAAGTTTAAAATGTATACAATTATGGCATCATCATTACTATGATGGAACTCAATGACAGCGGCACAGCTTCGGTATCTTACCTGTTCCAGGGCTATGATCTGGAAGCTGGGGATGTCGAGGTAGGGCTGGGCTGGGGTCCGCAGGGCTCTGATGAACAGCTCCAGGCAGGCCTGGTCCCGGACCAGGAGGGGGGCAGCCTGCTCGTTGTACTTCCCCAGGACCAGCTGCATCAGCAGGGCCTCGTCCTTCAGGAGTGTGGAGGAATCCGGCCCACCCTGCTCCAGCAGACGCTCCAGTAAGGGCAGCAGGCCCGACAACACAGACTAAGGGAGAAAAGGGAAAATAAGACGTGGCTTTACACCTACTAAGCCTGGCTAAAAGTGAAGAAAAAATAATCACAAAATGTCACCAAAACAATACAGTTACAGGGCCCTCTTAGATGGCCATTGTGTTCCAGTCCCTCTCCTCTCCTCTCACCTCTCCGTTGACCTCTGGCAGGGCCCTCAGAATGGTCTTGGAGGTGTATGAGGGGCAATTGGGTGCCTGCATGCACTGCATTAGCTGCTCCAGAGACACTAGAAGCTTCTTCTCCTTGGCGTTGTCTTTCCCAGTCACAGCCTCCTCATAGAGCTTACCTAGGGCCTGCAGAAAAAGTTTAGTATTATTAACCAATGAGTCTAAACAAAGTAGCTGAGTGTATATGACTTAAATAATACATGGGTCCTTCGTATTAACAGATGATTCGTCAAACGTGTGTATGTTTGTGCAAGTGAGTGAGTGAAAGTAAGCGGGTGGGCGCCATACTTGTGCATGTGTGTGTGTGTGTGTGTGTGTGTGTGTGTGAGCGTGTTTGTGTCTGACCTGGCTGAGATGGGAGGGATCAGCGATGAGCTCCTCGGTGTTCTTCAGTAGCCTGCTTATGAAGGGGTGGAAGGGGGAGCTCTGCACCTCAGACAGAGGCTGTAGGGTGGCGGTGGCTGCCCTCCTCACCTCACGCACCGGAGAGCTCAGAGAGGCCAGCAGGGTCAGCACCACTGTGTACGGACACAAACACCGCCATTATCATACCGGAAAACAAGAGGTGGGAACAAGTTCTCCTCATCAATATTTCTATTTAAAAAAAGACGGACGAGTGCAAATGTTCTAAGCGCTCGATTTGTTCACTCCACAGATTCATCGATTCTTCAGCATCAGTGTTTTAATCCATACACGGATTAAAAACGCTCTGGATTCAGGACGCTTGTTAGCACCTTTTTACAGAGAATTGTGGGCACATGGGTTTTATTAGTCTGTCACTAACAGAGCAGGCAATAAGCTTAACGCACCACATCACTGTAGGCCCAGTGGTCTGACCCTGGATGACTGATACACCCAAGGTCATTTTCAGACTGAGCCAAACTCTCTAAACAGTAAAACACACAGTATTAAATGACATGGTCTCAAACTCAATTCCTGGAGATAACTGTCCACTTTTAGAGAGACACAGCTCCATTCACAACAATTCACATTAAGCACTAAAAGATGTGACCATCCAGTCTGGCCTTACCTGGGGATGAGGCAGAGGCCAGCATGGTCAGGGTGTTCCCTCGCTGGGGCCTGAGGAGGGCTCTGCCTACGTAGAGAGCCTGGGTCTGCAGGATGGCGTTGACCCTGTAGTCCAACAGGTTACTGTTGTAACCCCACAGCAGAGACAGAAACTTGAACATCTCCAGTGGATCACTCAGGTGAACCTGGAACAGATAAGAGAACGGGGCTGCAAAGTTAGTGATCATTGGTTCCATGTTGATTTATTTCCATACTAACTGTTGCGGGGGGGGGGACGGGACGGGACTGATAGGCTACCCCGTACTGCTTACTTCGCAGCCCGGACACTTTTCCCCAAACACATGTAAACGCAATACAGAGAAGTTATCGCGACATAGAAGTAACTTCCTAATCCAATACGTTTGGACCTGTCAAATCATATTTAAGATTACAATTAAGAAGCCTACAATTCACATGATTACATTTAAGACTTTTTAAGACCCCGCGGCAACCCTGGACTGGTATAAGGCACAGTGAAACACACAGTGGATCTGTACCCAATACCATCGAGGTACCATAATGCATACATGCTCCATATATGTCCAATATTTGACAAACTGTGAATTGGTCAGAAGCACTTTTATGGCATCTATAAAGTACACAAAGTGTGGGGTAGTGATGGTCTAGTGCTCACTCTAGTGGATAGTGAGTTGGACTTGTGATCGGAAGGTTGTGAGTTCAAATCCCGCCTGAAACCACACCACTACTAGTGTGCCCTTGAGTAAGGCACTTAGCCCTCAGTTACTCTAGGGGGAATGTCCCTGTAATTCGTAATTGTAAAGTGCTTTGGATTAAAAGCGTCTGCTAAATGGCAAAATTATTTATTAATTACACATGGAAGAATACCTCAAACAGCAGCTTCATCAGGGCTCGGAAACTGGGTACCATGGGCCCCTGGCTGGCCCCTGTGATGATGACGTCAAACAGGCGACACAGCAGGTGGAGGTAGCAGCAGGTGTTGCTGTCCAGCTTTTCTGGGTTCCACCACGTCTCCCCTGCGATAAACAACAATGGCAACAGTCAGTCAGTCAGACTTCCCTTTTCTTTTTTGCTCTGATGCTGAGTGACAAACGCAGCACAGAGAACCCGGGCATACTGTAAATGCGACGTGTCTAGCCCTTCATTTTGCTAGCATAGCGTAAGAAATGAGCAAAAACAACATGACATCCCGATTCCGTTGAATAGGAGCAGTGTCGCTTCGTCGGTGGCGACTGTTACCTTTGAAGGACGTATCGTGGCATTTGAGGCTGCAGACGAGTCCCCTGAGCAGCGAGACCAGCAGCACTCCGTACTCCGCCTCCCCAGACCCCCCCGCTCGCAGACTCTGGAGGTACGCCACCAGAACCGGTGAGAAGGACGGAGACGAGTCTCCCTGCTCCTCAACAGACTGCGGCGAGCAAAAGAGGATCAGGTCAGGGGAGTTAGAGGGGAAATAAAAGACAGGGAAATACCATTCAAGCCACCAATGCAAATATCCCATTATCAAACGAAATCTCTCATTAGTAAATATCGGTTCCCAAAGTGCTAGTCGGATCACTTCCCCTCTCTATCCTCATTTCATCCAATCAAACTGTATTTATATTAGCATATTGCATATACAGACGACAACCCATACACCGATCATGTTAAACACACAGCGTATATTACATCAACACATCCCTCATGAGTCCCCTCTCACCGGGGCCGTGTCTCGCTGAGTGAGCTCCAGCAGGGCAGGCTCCAGTAGACAGTAGACCTTCTGGGCCGTGTGGAGGTGGTGGGTCTCACTCAGGTCTCCTAGACCCTGCAGCAAGGCCTGGCTCAGCACCACGAAGGCTGCCCTCTCCCTCAGGCTGCTGCCCCGCTTGTGCACCACCGCCTCCGACAGCTGCTCCAGCTACAGGGACATGGACAAGGGTGAAAGTTCAATTGTGAGTTGTGTTACGGAACCATCCCGCCTGAATCTTAGAAGAAAAAAAAAAAACGAAATCGAAATCAATTTGTGGCTGCAGAACGGTTGGCTAAGGGACAGACACAGTGAGCTGACAACTCCCACCGGTGCATTGGGCCGTTAGGGGTGCCAGACGCCACTACTCAGATGAACGGGTTTTCAACATAGATTCTGGATGCTTTTCTTTGATCTTTTACCAACACATTTGTGGGCACATGGGTTTTATTAGTCTGTCACCAACAGAGCAGACAATAAGCTTAATGCACCACATCACTATAGGCCCAGTTGTCTGACCCTGGATGACTGATACACCAATGGTCATTTTCAGACTGGGTCAAAATCCATACATTTTCCCCGAACAGACGAACAGCAGACAAACTCACTTCCTGGAGACGCCTGTCCACTTCTACAGACATCTCCAGTTTAAACTGCACGTTGACTTTGAGAAAGAAGAGCTCTAGTGAACTCACAGTGTTGCGTTTGGTGAAGGGGTCCATAGCCGACAGGTTCTTGGTCAGTGTGGAGATGAGATGTTGGTTCGCCAACCCGATGAAGTGTCTCTCCGTAAACTGTTCCTCCATCACTTCGTTTAGCACTGTGAGCAGAGGGGAGAGGCAGCAGTTACAGCACCCATCACACCACCTGTCAATCATCCTCATTATCAAGGGAATTGGACCTAGGGTTAGTAGTTGGACTTTTCCAAAATGGCACCAGGGGAGGAGGCAGCTGGTGGAGGCAGAAATTGAAGAACTGGTTCATTATAAGGCGTGGAATGGAATGAGGAATGGTATGAATGGTATCCACAGATTTCGGCCTCCACCAGCCTCGCCTGAATTCCACACAATCATGTTCTTAGTCCGTCGTGTTCTTATGAACATGACACAGGTCCTTATTGACCAAAAAACCCCACAAACAACCAAAGCATTTCTAATGAGCGTGTGGATGTTTTGCTGTCGTTACCCTGTGACCAGCCCTGTGTGAGGGGGAGCTGGGATATGAGGGAGGACTGGGCGACAAAGGTGGCCAACTGAAGGTCTGGAGAGGCGGGCAGGCCGGAGGTGACCACCAAGAAAGGCAGCAGTCTCCACCCAACGCTCATTCTCAGGTTCTCGACCATTTGGAGGTTATCCAGAACCCTCACGGCATCAATCAACACAGGACACCTAAATGACAGGGAGAGACACACTAAGCCATAGGTTTATACATACATACGCACACACACACACAGAGAGGTGTGTGTAATACATATGGATAATATACGTGGGTATGTACATGTAAGTAACTGAATAACTGCATCTAGATATGGCGTGAACAGCACTAACCAGTCTCCAGCCTTTGAGAGATCTACGCGTTGTAGCAGGGAGAGCAAACATGAGACAGTCTCTTCCGGGTCCAGACGATCAGTATACAGCTGTGGAGGTGGACAAAACGGGTCATAAGATCAACGACGCTTAGCTATGTCAACGTTTACCGATCTAGATATGTTCCTGAACGCGTGTATGTTCATAAACATCTTTTCAGATCACACTGAGATACTGTACGACTAGTGTCATCTAACGTGCAACACCGTGCGCCCTCCGGTCACCTCTAGAGCCTTCAGCGCCGCTGCCACCACCTCTGGAACGTCATCCGTCACACGCTCCAGCAGAGCTTCCTTCACAAAATCCACCTCTAACTCATCCTGCTGGGACAAACGTGAGTCAGTTTTTCATCGTTTTTCATAGTTTACGCTGGAGATGGGACTTCCGAGGCTTACACACCTTTCCTGAAGTGAGAACGCCCGTCAGGTATTCCACGGCCATGTTTCTCACCGAAGGAAGCGGGTGTTTCAGACTGAGCAGGAGGGAGGTGTCAGAGTCGCCTAAAATCTAGGACCAAAAACAGGAGAGAGAGTGAAGCTCAAACTCAACAGGTAAAAAGATGGTTGACGCTGACATACATCTCTCTACCGAGGCGCTTGCTGGGTACTGTACCATACCTGGTACTTGCCACTGCTCATGGTCAGAGAGATGAACTGGTGGAAGATGTTCTTGTCTTCTGTGCTGGTGATGTCACTCACATGGCCCTCCAGGAGCACATCCAGAGCCCTTGGGTACCTGCAACAACAGACCTGTCAGTGTGTCTGTATCAGGGGAGGCTGGTGGAGGAAGAAAGCGGAGGACCGGCTCATTGTGATTCATGGAATGGAATGAGGAATGGTACACGTGTTCGACGCAAGTAGGGTGGGATATCTACATGGATGCAGCAGTCGCGCTACACGGTCACGACTTTTCACTGTCCTGGAGCCCCGCTGATGGAACGAGCTGCCCATTGCTGTGTCAGGACTGCAGAGTCATTCCCTATCTTCCGCCGTAGATTGAAGACCCATCTCCTCAGGCTATATCTTAACTGTCCCTCCGAAAGACCTCCTCATATCCACTACCCTCCTGTACAGTTTCTCTACTATAAATAATAATAATAATAACAACAACAACAACAACAACAATTCTTCCTTCTTCTAGCATTGTAAATGCCAATAGCCCCAGGTTTTGGCATGGATTACTTCTTCTTATGATGACTGATGGATAGATGATTCACTTACTTAGACAAATATATTTGTTGTAAGTTGCTTTGGATAAAGGTGTCTGCTAAATGTAAATGACGCCTTTCCTCATTCCATTCCATGCATTACAATGAACCCGGCCTGTGATTTCTATTTTCTACCTCCACCAGCCTCCCCTGCTCTGTATACAATACACACCAGTAGGAGGAGGAGGAGGAGGAGTGCTGGGCCAGTGGATAGGAAGCTGAGAGTGTAACAAGTGATGGGGGTGCAAGTCCAAAACAGAATGTAGTATATACTGAATATAACCATGTGACCATGATAAGAGTGTTACCTTGTGATACATGGGTTTAGAATAAGGACGTCATTGAAGGAAGTCTTGTGCAGAGAGAAGAGATGGCGGGGGGGGTCATTAGATGAAACTTACTTTGACTCAAACAATCGGACGAACGGCAGCAAGCGCTGGTTGAGGGCGGTGAGATCGTCAGCAGGAAGCTGACTCTGGGAGAGGTATTCCTCGAGGAGGAACCTGGGTGTGACATGACCAGACATATTCAGAATCACCTCACCTCCAAAATGGAAATGTACATATTGAAAAACAACCGACTGAGCCATTGCCAAGTATCCATGAATAAAATATGGTGCAACATGGCAACAAAATGAGTTCCAAAAATGGATTACTTTGCCACGGTGTTGTCCAGGCCTTTGGAGAGAGGAACAGTCTGAAGGACAGACTCAAAAAGGCTCCCGTAGCTCCAGCTCTCTGATGGCTCCTCAGTCTCCATAGCATCTATGACCAAACAAGAAGAAAACACTTTCCCATTTCACATTCAGGAGATTAGGTGACAGTTCATTGGTGCAACCAGGTGAAACTACAGTAGAAAGACAGGCAGGGGGGGGGGGGGAAGTATTACTCTGCAACTCACCGGTGCCAATGTCAGTACCAGTGCCGGTGACGACGGAGTGAACCAGGTGAGGCAGCAGATAGCGCAGCAGGGGACTGATGTCATGAACGGCTGCCATAGCTTGAAGGGTGGGGACCAAGGAGGGCACGGCACACAGGTGGCCAAATGCTCTAAGGAACAAACAACAACAAAAATATCCCCAACAAATTCATAGAACACCAAAGTCTACAACACATATCTGGGCATGAACAAATTGCTGTTTAGTCCTAAAGATGACAGTGCCATATTAGGCGTATATCACAAAAAGTTCTAAATTCTCACTTTAGCCCTACGGATCCCTCCTTCTGGTTCTGCAGGAGGACGATGAGGCAGCCCAGGCCCTCTTTGGACATCACAGGTTCCTTGCACAGGGACTTGCTGATATGCAGAGCCAGGGTATCCACCAGCTGGGCCTCCATCACCACCTTCACGGCCAGCTGACACACTATCATGTAGGTGGCAGCCTTGTAGTCACTCAGGGAGGACTTCAAACCCTAGACACACACAAGAGATTATTAGCTCTCTGTAGTGTCTTACAAATAGCTACTTATGCTAAAAACACTTGAAACGTCCTCAAATTGTACCTCACCTTCTGTACATAAGGCAGGAGCTTAGATATGATTGTGTCTGTGACGTTCTCAACAGCATCCAATGCTGGTACTATGGTGGAGGCGTAGAAGGAGAATATCACTCTAAGCTGGGCACAGTTGCCAGTATGTCCTGAATAGGCCTGTAAAGAAAGGACCAACAGGTCTAGATTAGGATTTGAGATGGGTAAGGAAAGAAGGACAACATCTAAACAACGTGGAGGTGTAAAAATGTTTTTGGTTTGCCTTGATTGACTTGGTCACAAGGGTGCAGATGAAATCCATGAAGCCCAAGTCTTTGTAACAGTGAATAATGAGAGTTCCTCTGGCCAATGGAACTCCTGGTTTCTGTAAAAAGAAATTAAAATGGTCCATGGTATCTTTCAGGAATACACAACAACAAAACATGTTCAGCTTCCCTACTTCTGCACTGTTTCTATAATTGTTTTTTGTTTCTCTTGACTCAAAACATGGAGCATTGCAGTTATGCTCATAAACAGCGATGACAGGTTCTTTGTCAGTTACCTGAAGGCATTCCAGCCAGTTCCATTTGTTTGTGGGGTCCCTCAACGTGAAGAGCTGAATGACCCTGACAAACACCTTAGTTTCATGGTAGGGCAAGGCACAGGCGATCAGACTGTCCATGTTGTACAGATGGATGTGAAACCTGCAATGGATAACAAGGCAGTCAGACTCAAGGCTGTGCTTCTCGGTGGAACAACCAGGAACAGATGTGAACACCACAACAGATAGACATCACACAATAGAGGAAATGCTGAATGAGGATACCTGTGTATGAGCCACTCTATGCACTTCTGGGCTGGCTTGAGGAGGAAGTACGGTGACAGACGTGTGAGGAACAGGGAGATGCCAGTGTCCAGTTTCTTATTGACCTCTTTGGACTGGACACTGCGCTCTAGTTCCATTGACGCCTGGCTGAAGAGGGTGTCCTGGAATTCATTGAACGCAGGCTCGATACCAAGCAGTTCTTCCAGACCTGTGCAACCTGTGACCATACAAATGAGAGACAATCAGGGTTAACGTATGAATGTATCTACGGCAACTATTGAAGTAAGGAATTGCTTGGAATGTCATTCTGTCAAATCATGCAGGACTATGGTATTGACTAGTAAGTTCATAAACATATCACAATCATGTTATATCCACTAATTAAAAGCCTACCCAGTGCATAGAAGGTCGTTTTGTCCATGGTGGCAGCATCTTTAGGCTCAAAAAGTAGGGAGGCCACCTCGTTACGACTAAGCAGATTTGAATCATTTTGTGGCAAGGCAAGCCGCTTCAGCTGGTGGGCTAAAGATGTCATTGTGGCAGGTTCTCAGGGGTCTGCTGGAAAGGTTCAGGGGGACAGTGAGTGAGACACACACACACACACTTGAGGCCCTTGTTTTTCTTGTTTACACAGTGATCAAGCTAGCCGGCTATGTCACCCACACCACAACATGGCATGGTATGAAGGGCATGGCAAACTAGTTAGCTGATCGTGCCTATAGCCTTATCCTGGCGGTAAGCATGCTTTAAAAGTTTCATCAAGAATTGACACCGCTTGTCTGAACCGGGTCCTAGCTACCTAACCAAGGGTGGTGTTGCATTGCATTGCATTAGTTCAGCTTAAAACCAACCACATGTACAATCAAATCAGCACTGATCGTTCTGTTGAGAGACTTGCAGTACAATTCGTCAGTAGTTAAGAGCGATCAGATCAAAAATAATGAAAGTACGCGATCACAACAGTGTTAGTATTGGTACCTCGTTTCAGCAGCACTTCTATATTCACATGTGAGCACGTTTTCCTTCTGTGACCTGCTTCAAAACGTGTACTGTATCCGGTTCATCACCAAAACTTCAGAATAAAAGTTTGGTAACACAAAACACATGTGTAGAATCTGTGTTTGCGTCTCATGTTGGAGTTCAATGTTGACGTATTAATCCCTGGCTAATCCTGATACAATATTTAAATTTTGCCAGGGTAGATGACGAGGGGTTGAATAGATACTATGTTCAATATCAGAGAGCACAAGCCGGCTAATCGTGAGTTTAGAATGATAAGGTTCTATCTCCGTTTAGGGTAGTTCAGAGATATTGAGCGTCAAAGTTTTTACATTCCATTATGTTTTGTGAGATGGAACCTTTGTATTTTATGAATTACTAACTCAGAAATGTCAACATTTTAAAAAATAACACCACACAGGCATTAATAAACACCTAATGGATCAGATTATGTAAAAAAACCTCAATTTTGACAAAAATGGAGATAGAACCTTATAATTCTAACGTCACGTAATGTATAATCTACTCCTCATGTTCAGCCGAGTGCCACCAGTAGGGGGCGGTAACGAGCCATCAGTGACAGTTTACCACCGATAAAACCCTCGAAGAATCCTGCTTGCGTCACCGTCGTGTGGAGAAGCAACCACACAAACTCTCCTGTCGATATTCGTGTCGGTTTCTTTTTCTGTCGAATTTCGCTGTCGATTCGTTCTTTCGTTATACGAAAGTCGTGTACGTACATGAGAGAATTGGGTTGTCAGAAACCAGAGGTTAATTGTTAATTAACGACCGTTGGAAGAGAGCTTGGCTAAGAAACGACAGTTGTGACACCGGGGTTAGCCAGCTGTCACCAGGCTAGCCTCTACCTAGCTAACCAGGAGCTAGCTTTGCTTTACACTACCAACCGTCTGTCTGGCTGGCGTCACTCCTACTTCACTAAAGCAACTGAGAATTCACTCGCAGGTACGTTGACACATTCGTTTACATTGTATTTGTAACACGCTTATTTATAAACAGTGAGTGTTATATGGAAGTAGTTAGCTGGCTTCCCTTAACTAAACTTGATGCAGTGAGTTCATGTTTCGCGGGATCCCCGCCCCCTGGTGATTACCATTGGACGCGAGGCTCGCCACCTCCTTTGAACTGCGCGTTGATTGGTTCAATTCAAAGTACCTACCGAAATGACATGTTGGTCTTGTACCCCCATGTATGTGTGTAACACATGATACTTCTCTAGGATTTGGCACTTGACTTTAGCCCAAGCACATGCAATGGTGTCTATTAGGAGAATCAATCTGCTGCAATGTTTCATTCACACATGAAGAGAAAGTGTGGAACAGTCAGGTGTTTCTCCTCTGATTTTATCCTGCTTTATTGTTGTGGGAAGAAGCCATTTTGGAATTATTATTTTTCAAATGACTGGAGGAGAAATCAGGACGTCAGCTGATAAGCAGCTATCTCATGTCCACACTCGTTGGCAGACTGTTATCCAGACTTGTTATCCAGGCCAGTCAGGGGCTGAGTGTTGGTGCACCCACGCCCACTGGCGCCGTGACTCAGCCAGTAGACAGTTAGAGTGAGGTCGCATTTTCGCTGGGTGATATTTATTGTTCTGAAAAGTAGATGTTGAAATCCTTGAAAGGCAAGTTTGAGCTAGTTTGTTTAAATGATATGACCATGCTGGAGTTGACACTACTACTAATACTAAATACTCAAACATTTATCATATCATTCTTGGTGTGTTGATCGTGCCGGGTGAGTGTTTCAGTGTCTCCTTTTGTTCACTAGTTTAGTTAGGGCCAGTCTTTTTTTTAAATGAAGAATAGGGAGTTTTTTTTTTAATGCTTTATAGCTGGAAAGGTGGAATACCGTGCCTAAAAAAACTGGTGCTTAGTATTATGTAAACAGGAGAGGTTTATGTTGTCATTTTTTATCCTGAAAATCCATTGTTGTGTTTTTGGCATGCACTAGTATGTGCTATTCTAGACTCATTTAGTGAGTGCTCCTGCCCAGCCCTCTGGCACTGCAAAGTGTAAGGGTTTGACTTGGTCAAACTCCAAGTTTCTGTTTTACAGCCTGAACTTATGTGCCATTAGGAAAGGGACTCTGTCATGATGTAGCCTAGTCCAACTCCCGGGGCCTCTCCTGATGTAAGCTCTTGACGTCAATGTGCCGCCCTTTAGTGTTTCAGCTGTAGTAAAAACATGGTGGACAGGATCTGATCATGCAGAAAGAAAAACAGGAGATCAGGGGTCAAGTTAAGAATAGCTTACAGGTCAATTAAATACAGGAAGCCAAAACTGACCCCGTACTGCAGGATACACAAAGTGTGTGCATGAAAGAGAGAGAGAGAGAGAGAGGGGGGGGGGGGGGGGGTTCCAAATGAAATGTACTTTGTAGTAAAGTTTCCTGGTTTGGCTCTTGCAGTCTTATTACTGAGAAAGTGAAGGCTGGCCATGGACTCCTCTAAAGTGCGCAAATGCGGCCCAGCTTCAGGCAACACTGGCTATACCTACTCCCGCAGGTGAGTATGCATGCTGAATCGCCTGTAGGGCTGAAAGAGGGATGTCCTGTTCTCTAGATCAACTTTCAGGGAGGGAGTGAGTGTTACAAATATGTTTTTCCCTCAAATGTCTATTTGAAAAGTCATGTAAAAAAAAAAACAGTAATTGTGAGGGGTTATAGTTTTTTTGTTGTTGCTTTCTTCCCCCTCAATGAAAAAGGGAAGTCCAAAGCAGATGTGAGTGAGTCACCTTTTAATTTAACCCTTTGTTACGGGGTGTGCCTCTGTTGTCAACAGTGACTCAGACAGTCAGGAGAGCTGCCTGCTATTACTTGTGAGCATGTGACAATGTTACAGTATTAGCCATTTTACTGTCTTCCTTACATTTAAAAAAAACAAAACAATGAATAAGATATGTGGGTATAAGTCATTGCCTTTAATGTCTCTTGGTTCTGGTTTAGATTGTATTTATAGATACACAACACAGAAGGAATATTTGTATTCCAGCAGTGTTTTCTTCTTTTGGGAGGGGGAATTGCAGGAATATTTCAGTGACAGACAGAGACAATGAAGCTCTTCCCTACTCTGGGCTGAAAATGAGCAATGATGACACTGTTTGTCTCTCTGTAGTCTGTTCATGAGCTGCTGGCCTGCCCTTCAGTTTTTATGGCAGTGAATCATTTACAATGTTGTGAAACATGAAAAATGGCTTTGGGTCACTGAGTTTTTTTCTTAAAAAAAAATAATAAAATAAATAATGTTTTTATGGCATTTCTGCTTTATTGGGATAGAGACAGTAGAGATTGACAGTAAAGCTGGGTGAGAGAGAGGAGGGATGACATGCAGGATATGTCGATGGCTGGAATCGAACCTGGGACCTTGTGTCCAGACACATGGCTAACGTCTTAGTGTGCTACGCCACCTAGCGCCGCCATAGGTTGATTTCATAAGATAATCAGGAACCCAGACAGACCCCTAATGGAGTGGAAGTCTGAGGCGCAGTGTCGGTCCTGGAGAGGAGACATTGAGAGATTGAGTATCAATAAAACACTTACCGGTAGGCTTAGCACACTTTCTGGAATTGGACTAATGTTTCATTGATTGGACCAGATGTATAGACTCTATCTACACAGTAATATACTGTAGGTTTCTATCCTGACTCTGATCATCACAAATGACACACATATTATCACATGACACAGGCCTATCTATGTTTGAAAACCAGTCAAAGCTGAGTCAAGGCAAAAACTATTTTTTTTAGACGTGTCTGCCCCCCCATCAAAACCTAAAGCTTTTTCTTATTGAATGCCACTTCTGCCTGCCTTGTTAAACAACTTTTAAAACCTCAAAACCCAACTCTTTTTTTAGATATTCATACGGTTGCTCTTAGCAACCCCTCACTGCCTTCCCCCCTTTCCCCAGATTATTGTAAATGTGTTTGTTTTTTATATGATATAAATGTGTGATATTGCCCCCCCTCCCTCATGCCTGGTCTCTCTGCAGCTGACTTGACTCCCCTGGCCCAGACCCTAACCCTCTGCTGAGGACATAACTGTCCCTCCCCTCATGAGGGGCAGAAAGTGCCCACACCAGGGGGGGCAGCCAGAGCAGAAGGCAAGGGAAAGCGCATAATTGGCTCTGGATGTGGCTGCGTAATAATCCTAGAGAGGCTTAATGCAGCGTGTGAAGTGGCGGACATGGTTTTCTGTTACGCAGGAACGAGCCCTGTTGCCAGCTTTTTGTGGCCATTAGAAATGTTCAGGGGGACATATGTCCCTCCTTTGTCCTTCTCCTTCCTTCTCTCCCCCCCCCTTTTGTTGTACCAATCAGTTTCACCTGATGCTGACCTCACTCCTCAGCTCTGAGGAGGCTACATAATGAAAGGTTGGGTGGCATTGTTTTACGGAGGGAGGGAGGGAGGGAGGGAGGGAGGGAGGAGAGACGAAGGGGGGTGTAGAGTTGATAAAGTAGATCCTCTGTGTGTGACTACAGGAAGTGAACGCACAGCACATAGAGTAAGTAGTGTTTGTTTAGTTGCCTGATCTCTCCTTGCACAGGAGTGTGTGTAGCTACAGTGCAGACAGAGTGTGTGTGTGTATACGTGTGGGTGTCTGTGATGTTTGTCCTAAGGGTTTTCCCCTGGGATGAGCGTCTCCGGTGAAGGCTGGGATCTGGAGAGCTGGGGGTGGACTGATCTGTGTGTATCATACTATTCTGTCTTACTCTTTCATGGCTTCCTTTTGTGCGTGCTCTGTTTAAATAGCAGGGTTCTTCATGCTGTGTGTGTGTGTGTGTGTGTGTGGCGACAATGTATTGGTTGTAATGACTAAATGAGACTACTGAACTGTAATAGTCTGTCTTGTCATTAAGGAAGGGGACGGTAATGCTGTGCTAGTTAGCTAGCCAGCCAGCCTACCGGTACTTCCTACTGCCAGTTCAGTTAGCCTAATGATCTCTTCTGGTAGCTATCAGTGTCAGCTGCAGTTCCAAAGTTCAACATTGTGAAAGGTTGGACTGTTCCTTTAGAGATGGCAGTTGGTTCTTTCTTTCTTCTTTTCTTCTTTTTTTTCTTTTAACTCTGTCCTTGGCAAAGGTCAGTTTGATGGCTCTTCAGAAATGTGGGCCAGCTCTGGGCCTGGCATAATGGAGAAAGCTGTGTATGTGCATGCGTGTGTGTAAGCGTATTGCAGCTGCCAGTAGATGTACGTCCCTTGGCTGTAATATGTTTCCAGGTTCATATCCCTTTGAGCATTGATTCATGTTGGCCTCATCCCTCTTCCTGTGTTCTATGGCGTTTATTGTTGAGAACAGCCCTGTTGGGGACTGGGGACCCCAACACCGGCCTGTTTTAATCATTGCCCAGTACACTACTATCAGTATCTGCTGCCATACAGGACCGGGTGCCCATTCCCTGCTTTGTTTGTGTTTGTTTGTTTTTTTTCCCATCCAAATCAGCCACTGTTGCCTCAAGGAAATGTAAAATGATTCTGTTAGTTTGTCCAATCTAGAACCCACATATCAAGTTTTCTCCTTTTTGTAACGCCCAGCTCCAGCTACTCGACAGCCCTCGACTTTGAGAAGGAGCAGCGGCTCGTGCCGGCGTTCGAGGCACCCAGGATGTCCCGACGCAGCCTGCGTCTGCACACCACCATCGGTGGCTATGGCGACGACAGCCTGCTGGACTCCCCGCTCCCCCACATCACGCCCTACAGCACAGGACTGGCCAGTCGCAGAGAGTCCAAGTGAGTGCTCTGCTGACTTTGTTCCCTCCCCTCTTACATTTGAATTGGGTTTTGAGTTGGTTACGTCATCTTAACTGTTGCTTCTTGTTTCTTTTTTATTCTCTCTTTCTCTCTCTCTCTCTCACCCTCTTCCTCCTCTCAGGGCATTGAGCAGGCGTTCTCAGCAACACTCTGTCTCCTGCGTGGCCCAGCCCCATTCCCAGTCTCTCCTGCCTACGCCCCGTAAGAGTCAGTCTCTGTTGCAGAACCACAACAGCAGCCTGCACAGCTGTGCCGCCAGCGACGCCTCCCTGCTCTCCTCCATGCTGGACGAGTCGTGCATCCAGGAGAGGACGCTCGTCGACAGCTTCTGGGGTCAGCTCACAGCCCTCCGGGATTTTGATACCCTAAAACACAGTTGAATGCAATTTTTAAATGTTCTTGTGAAGTATTATAATGTTAGTAAAATTTGAGGTTAGTCATTGACCATGTTTTCCTTTTTCTTTCTTTTTTCTCTCTCTGTAGGTTTGGATGAGGACAGTGAATTAAAAGGTAGTTTACCATGGCCTTATCAGTCAAAGCTAATTCCTCGTACACCGTTGCAGTGTGATTTTGTTTATAAAACAAAAATATATTTTGTATGTTAATCTTTCTTTCTCCCCACTCTGCAAACCCTTCTGTGTGTCTCAGAGCGGACCTGCTCAGCAGAACACAGCCACTGTGCGCAGTCGGTCAATGGAGTGGGCAGCACAGCCCAGACCCAGACCTCCATGGTGAACGGCTACTCCTGTAAGGACTGCAACATCCACTCAGACAGGAAGGAAGCCCTCACTGCCTACCCCACCTCCACCTCCGCTCCTGCCGCTGTGTCTCGCTCTGCGTACGGGGACCCAGCCCTGGCTGCCCCCGGCACCTCCCCAATCTCCACAGTCTACAGAAGAGACCAGAACCGCAAGAAAAAATCAGGTGAGAGTGTGTATTGTGTTCTGTGTGTGTGTCTCTTCAGATGTTAATGAGGTTGAAGAGAATACCTTCCTATCAGTTTGAGCATCATATCCACGGTTTATTTCCCTTATGTCCCCTGAGTCTCCCCTTCTCTCCCAACCTCCCTAGGGTCGTTCTTTCTTCCGTTGACTCGGTGTGTATTGCAATTGTTTTTCCCCAAAGCATTTTCAACCCAGTTTGATTTGCTGTAGGTCTGCTGATGTCCCTCTGGGGCGCGTGTGTGCATGTCAGCAGGAGGGCATCTGCCTCTGTGGCCTGTGTCCTCACCCTTCTCTTTCACGACGTTCTACTGAGGAGGACACTCCCGGAGGGCAAAGGTATACACCCCAGTGCCAGGCCGGCCTCGCCTCTTGCTCCTCTCTCAATCCTCTACTATGGAAATCACTTGGTTGGCAGCCAGGTTATCAAGACTATCAGGACTTCCCACTAACAAGAACGTCCTTTAAAACCTTGATTTTTTTCTTCAACATGAAATCAGACTCACCGGCATCTGTTCCCTCCCTCTTCCTCTAGGGGTGCTGTTGTCAATGTTAGACACTGGCCTGCGCTATAGCAGGAGGGCTGCAGTCTCCACAGTGTCTCGGCTGCATGCCGTTCTGCTGAAGTTGAACAGTGGGGGCAGGAGAGTGGTTGACGGAGGTATTCAGTGTTCTCTGATGCTTGCTGCTGATTTGCATGGGTGTATATCTGACACTGGTTCTAACTTATTTTTAGGAACCACCCTGTTTGCACCCTTGGCTTTCACTCTTACTATATTATTATGCTGCTTCCCTCTGACTGTCCCCCCTCCGGTCACAGAGGAGGCTGATGCTACCACAGCTTACCTACAGCTTTCTTTCCTTTTAACAGCCCATCACCACCTCTTCCAGTTTAGTTTTTCATGTGTCAATTTGTCTAGTACCTTTACCTCACAGAGCTCACCTGCAGCATTTACTTCCCACTCAAACAAATGGACTGACTTGGCTTTGGCTGTTACCGTGGTGACATGCAAATTCTCTCTTTTCTTTTTTCCTTCTCTCCCTCAACTCTCACTCTGTTCATCCTCTGTTTAGGTGAAGGGAGGAAGGGAAACTGGGATTTTTGGACTTCAAGCGGAGGATTGTTTTTTTGAGCATAATTTGGTTGTGATTGTCTCTGTTTTATCTATTTGTTATAGCTCACTCCTGTTACTGTAGAAGCATGAATGTAAATGAGTCCAATGATGAGAAACATCCCAACGGCTCTCTTTGTAAGTACAGCATATGCCTTTCCTAGACACACACACACACACACACGCACACAGTTAACTTTGTGAACATGTGATCTGTACAACTAGGTGACAGTATGATAGGGCTTTTCAATGTTCATTGTCATTTTGCTGTAGCACCGTGGTTCTCTGACCAGAAATGTGTATAGTGTGTAAACAAGGGAGGTAAAGAGGATGAGGGTTGTGCAAACACGCTCCCCGTCTCATCTCATAGCCTCACGCGAAGCCCCTGTGGCTATACACACATACACACTCACACACCTGATATTAGCTCTTCTAGAGAGGCTTCTCTTATTGCATGTGTAGGGTGTGAGCCCACGATGGAATTGTGTCTTTATGGATTTTTACACCCAATGGTTTTAGCCACTCATCTTACCTTGCCATGTTTTATTTGATGCCTTCGCTCCTCCCACCTCACCAACTGGTGCCTGCTGGTGCCAACAGGTGACGACTGCAAAGGGAAGCAACACTCAGAGACACACACACTCTGCATGTCATCATCATCATCATCTTCCTCATCTTCATCATGGGCCTCCAGGTCCCGTCACCTGTTGTGGGCGCTGTGGGGCTCCAGTGCATACACAGGTTACCTAAGTCTCGTCCTCCTTACTAGTCATTGCTTACAGCATGATGAATCCCAAACTTTCAAGCGTGTTGAATTTAACCTATGTACCATGTAGGCTTACCAATTCTTCAGTCAGATATATAATCACATTGGCAGTATTGTACTAGTGTACTACCTATCGATTTAGTCAGTCAATGACATTACTGTCTCACTGCGGTGGTCCCCCCTAGGCTCCGGTGTGTTGTGGATGGGCCAGAAGGCGGGCTCAGCTGGCTGGGCTGTGACACGGAGAGTCCTGTCTGCTCTCTGGTTGGCTGCCATGTCCCCAGGTTATCATTTTTTATCATGTGTAAACAGGAACTGCCAGAGACCCTGCATGGCTGCCCTTTCCCTTCTCTCCTCTCTTCCCCCTGGGCAGCTTAGTGTGTCTGTAGTGTGGAACCCCTTAGTGAATGGTGCCAAACTCTCTCTCTCTCTCTCTCTCTCTCTCTCTCTCTCTCTCTCTCTCTCTCTCTCTCAATACTAACTGCCATTTGACTGAGCAGGTGCCACAGACTCATCCTCAATGTCGGGCTCCTTCTTCTTTTAAGCTATTCTTTCTGTCTCTGGTTTGTGTTGTTGTATCATTCTAGTGCAGTGTTGCTGTCGTCGTTCTTGTCTTGTGACTAACTCTAACCTTTTGCTCTGTGTTGATCCCCCTTGCTCCTGTCCTCAGCTGTTGAATGCACTTAAACCTCTAATCCTCATTGCTAGCTGGAGGTGTACTATGCCCCTCACAATGTGACTACTTTCAGTAATCCTCTCCATGCACGTGTCTTAACTTAGTGTGTGTGTGCGTGTGTGTGTGTGTATGTACAGGGAAGGCGGTGACTGGGGTATTCTGGTGGCTTGGGACTGGATGGTATCATCTGGTCACCCTCATGTCTCTTCTTAACGTCTTCGTCTTGACACGGTGAGGGAATTCTAAATACGTAACAGCTGTGACTTGTGGGCGGCTGATCTGTGCTATTTAAGTCATTGCGTGTGGGATCTCAATGTTGAAACGGATTGAGTACATCGGTATATATTATACGCGAGTGTACATGTATATTTAAGGTGATAATAAAGAATATTTCTTGTCTTGACAGGTGCCTTCCTAAGCTCCGGACACTCCTCCTGTTTCTGCTCCCGTTCCTCCTCATCCTGGGTGAGCTGCACATCTCTCACTACCCCAAAGCCCTGTTTACCGTGTCATAATACATATTCATACACCCACCAAGCCACCCCGCCTTTCTATATGCCGGT
Organism: Nansenia antarctica; assembly: GCF_963989245.1. NCBI lineage: Eukaryota > Metazoa > Chordata > Actinopteri > Argentiniformes > Microstomatidae > Nansenia > Nansenia antarctica. Next base: position 15,498,115 of record NC_137681.1, on the reverse strand, counting down.
CATTCACCTAGATAAACCCGTAACTTCCTCTGTAGAATTGTCGAGGACGGGCTCATTCTAATGCATGGAATGGACACATGTTTGATGCATTACAATGAGCCCTCCACTGAATTGCACATTGTCTCTCCCTCTCCCTACCAGCTCTGTTGTACTGGGGTCCGTCTAGCCTGCTGTCTGTCCTGCCAGCCATCAACATCACAGAGTGGAGGAGGGTGGATCCCCTCAGCTCCGCCCCTACTGTAACCCCTCTGGAACAAGCCATAGACAGCCAGTCCACCATGGCTCCACCCCTACCTCCCCCGCCAGCTTCCTCACAGGTGGGAGTGGTGTCGACGCGAGCAGCAGTATGTGGTTGTCGGAGTGCACTTAGTGTGTTTTTTACTGGAGAGCAGTGTCTGTCTTGTGCATAGTGATGGAACAGTAGAGGGGCTATGACATCAGTCTGTCTATGGTCTTGACTATTGTCTTAAGTCTGTGGGTTATTACTGTTCTCACACTGTTAGTTACAATTGTAACACGTGACAAAATGAGGATCCAGATAAACCAATACATTGTGTTTTCTGATTTATAACACAAGCACAGACGATAGATAAACACCGTAGCTGACGTGTCTGTGTGTTGTGTGTCGGTTCACCTCAGGCTGCTGCTGCCGACATAGCAGCGGTGTCTGTGGACTCTGAGCGCCTGGCCCGGCTGGAGCAGAGCCTGGCCCAGCTGTGGGAGAAGATGGAGGGCGGAGGCCAGAGGCTGGAGCAGCAGCAGCAGCAGCACAGGGAGGTGCTGGGCCTCTACCGCTCCCTGCAGGAGCAGCTGGCCACCCAGACGGACAGGGACAGCATGGGGATGTGGGTCTCGGGCCTGCTGGAGGAAAGACTGAGCCTACTGAAGGGAGAGGTAGAGAAGGACGCCGCACAGAGGGAACAGGTGAGACTGGGGGTAGTCCAGGTTGTTTTCAGCAAGCATAGTGAATTCAGTTCACTTCATGTGTGTGTTTTTCCCCGCCTGGGTTTTTGTATTAAAAAGCACTCCCTCTCTCTCTCTGTCTATGCTCCTGCTCCTGTTCATTCTCTCTGTTCAGGCTCACGAGCGGTATGCGGTGCAGCATCAGGGTCAGGAGTCTCGTCTGGCTGAACTGGAGGCTCTACTGCAGGCTCTGGCAGTCAAAACAGAGGTACTACAAAACTACCCATAGACGACCTACAGTATATGTTTGTTTATCTACCTGACTGCATTGGAGCTAACCCTTAGTGGGGTAGTGGTGGTCTAGTGGATAGTGAGTTGGACTTGTGATCGGAAGGTTGTGAGTTCAAATCCCGCCTGAAACCACACCACTACTAGTGTGCCCTTGAGTAAGGCACTTAGACCTCAGTTACTCCAGGGGGAATGTTCCTGTAATTCGTAATTGTAAGTCGCTTTGGATAAAAGCGTCTGCTAAATGGCAAAATTATTATTAATTATTTATTATTATAGTGCTATTGCTTGTTATTCATCCGTGGCATATTCGTCATTTTTTTCAGGAGGTGCAGAAGAGACAAGAGACTGCCGCCTCTGCACCGTCACCCACACCAGTCCCAGTTCCAATCAGGTGAGATCAGGCCACCGTATTGTTATGTCTCCTTTTGCGTTGTGATTATTCATCAAGTTGTATAACTCTGCTGGTGTGTTCCCTTCCCTCCAGTGTGGGTGTGGACAGCGAGTCCCATGATGCTCTGCTGGCGGAGGTGCAGAGGCTGGAAGCGGCGCTGGGGAGCATCAGGCAGGACCTGCAGGGGGTGATGGGATGCCAGGGCATGTGTGACCGGCTCGACTCCCTCCATGACACGGTGAGTCACACACACACACACACACACACACATACACACACGCTCTCTCTAGCTCAGGACATGCACATGTTATTTTCTAGGTAGTCGACCTAAAGTCTGATGTCTTCTGTCACTCTCGCTCTGTGTGTGGTTGTCAGGTGTCAGCTCAGGTGAGGCGGGAGGTACAGAACCTGTTCTACGGCAGCCAGCAGGGCGATCAGGATCAGGCAGAGCCAGGGGAGGGAGAGGTGCCTGAGTCCCTGCTCCAGTGGCTGTCTGAGCGCTATGTGAGTGGGGCTGACCTGCAGGCCTATCTGGCCTCCATGGAGCTCAGCATCCTGCAGAACGTCTCCCTTCAGCTGGAGCAGAGCAGGCAGCAAGAGCAGACGCCCAGCACTGAGACCCTCACCCAGACCGTCGAGCACACCGTCGGAGCTGTCGGAGCTGAGGCTGGGATGTCAGAGGAGGTGAGGGGATTTATTATGACATTCTAGGATGGGAAAAAACACCAGATTCTGATTCCGATAAAACGAATTCCTTGCAATAAATTGCATAATATATATGGAATTATTGGAAGATATGTAACAAATGTATGAAAATAAAGCTACCTGAATCAAATATGATTAATCTAATCAAGTCAGACAGCGTCTTGTCTGTCTGTCTATTTTATTTCCTCATCCCGCCTCTGCCTCCCTCTTCCTCCTCTAGCATGTCCAGCTGATTGTGAAGAATGCTCTGAGACTTTACTCTCAGGATCGGACCGGCCTGGTGGACTATGCCCTGGAATCTGGAGGTAACAAATTATCGGTTTGAACTTTGGTCACCATGGCATCTTGTCTGTGCCCTAGTTGTAAGCAAGTTTACTTGTGGTTTGTGTGGTGGATGTGGACTGTAGTGAGTGACAATGTGATGTGTCCGTTTGTCTGCAGGGGGGAGCGTCCTGGGCACGCGTTGTTCAGAGACCTATGAGACAAAGACAGCACTGATGAGTCTCTTTGGCCTTCCTCTCTGGTACTTCTCCCAGTCGCCCCGTGTTGTCATACAGGTACGGCTCAAGTCACCCTATTTCATAGACTTTGAGATTTATGGGTGTAGCTTCACGATTACAGTTTCACTACTTCCAGACACTGCCTATCCAACATTCCCAAGACATTTTCCAATAGTCGGTCTAAATGCTGATCATGCTGATTCCACGCTCTCTCTCTAGCCTGATGTCCAACCAGGGAACTGCTGGGCGTTCAAGGGTTCCAATGGTTACCTGGTGATCCGCCTCTCCATGAAGATCCGCCCCACAGCCTTCTCATTGGAACACATCCCTAAATCCCTGTCTCCGACAGGCCTCATCAGCAGCGCCCCACGCCAGTTCACCGTCTATGTATGTCATGTAAACCCCAACCACCTACTACACCGCTATCCACAAAAAACATGAACATATTAGACAGCGCTGTCTTAAGTGGTGTCATTAAAAAGCTCAACACAGAGTCAGACGTATTAGCTCCATGTGCTGTGGTGAACGTATACTGCCACCCAGTGGTACAATATTGTATTGGAATCTGCTGTGTTCTCACTCTGGGTTCTGTCGGTAGGGTCTGGATGATGAGTACCATGTGGAGGGGAAGCTACTGGGCAGCTACACCTACCAGGATGATGGGGAGGCACTCCAGACCTACCCTGTCTCTGTAAGTACATGGCCTCAACAATGTGAGGATTATCAATTAATTTGTAGTTGTAGGTGTCACACAATTAACAAGTTAATTTCACCTAACAACGCTCAGATCTTGCCAATTCATCCATTAGGACATCACTTAATTATCTCAATCCTTTCAATCCACAGGAGGAGAATGACCAAGCCTACCAGATCATTGAGTTCCGGGTGCTGTCCAACTGGGGACATCCACATTACACCTGCTTGTACCGCATCAGGGTGCACGGAGAGCCCACAGAAACATGTTGAGAGAGCTCTACTGGGGTTGAGCTGTCCACACACAACCTCCATCTAAAAACTGTCATGGATGTCCTGTAGGTGACGTATTATGCAAAGAAGAGAAGGGGTTTGGGGAGGACGGGGGATGTGGAGAGCCATTCGTCTGTCCCTCACTCAAATTCTTACTCTTGCTGCACAAACAGACAGCTCTTGATGTGTGCACTAACTCATCCCACCTCAGGCCTGGAGCACTGCTACTGAACTTGTGAAGGATAACCACTTTGTATCACCTAACAACGCCCCCTTCAGTTGTGCACCCTTAACTACTGACTAGGTAATTAAGTCCATGCTGCAAATTGAATGCTCTGATCAAACTCCTCCCACATGGGGTTCATGTTGAGAAAAACGACTGCAAGGCATTCTGTTCAGGTACGCTACCTCATCAGACAAGACCCATATTGGATTTTATTGGTTGAATGTTTCAAGTGTGTGTTCACTGTGTTGGCAATGGGTGACAACTGCACAGCTTTTGAAACCAAATTTCATGTGTGTTTGGCCCCTGCAGTTTGGCCCCTGTAGTTTTTACCATCGTCTTGTAAATAGAGATGGCAATGGAGGAATGTAAAACTTGTACATTATGTTAATAGTTTGTCATACTAATATCAGTGTTGCTTTGAAATGTATGTATATGCTGCAATTATAAAGTGTTGTTATTGTCCTTAGATGTGTTTTGTTTTTAAAGGGAATTACCGCTCAAAGTAATATAAGAATACAATGCACTGGTTATTCAACCACAGCTGTGCTGAGACAGTAAATCTGCAATAGTGGCTGTGATCTGTTTCTCTACCATACCTTCTCCCCAATGTGCACTCATTCACTTCCCTGTATGAATAAGGAGTAGACTGATGTAATATTTATTCCATACACTTAATTATTTATTAATTGTAAATCAGTGTGGGGGGAGTGAACAAGTGCACAAGAGAAGGCGAAGTGATTGGACTGCAGTCAGTGTATATTTTCCTCCTTCCTTCCTTTTTGGCCATGACTCTTTATAGAGAATGAGAACCTGCAAGTGCCCTGTTATAAATGTCATTATTTATTTTTATGTCTTGAGTAACTGAAATAGGAATTGGGTGTAATATATTTTTGTAAAAGCTTTTCAGACTATTTGTAAATTGTCTTGGGACCATACAGGTCTTTTTATATTATTTTATTTTTGTCTTTTGTACACAATTGCAAGTTTGAAATGGAATGTTCAAATAAATAAAGACCTTAATTTTGAGCTGTGTGGATGATGCACTTCTTTCTAATTGTTCTTTGTCACGGCATACTAATATATAATCATCCTAATTTATGAACCTAACACAACTACTTGAGAGTGCTGTGTCGGACACAGCCACGGGTTATATTCTGGCTAGAAAAGTCACTCATTTTCAATCGTATCATGGTAAAGTGAGGTTGCTAGATGGACAACGAGTTTATCTATGTCTTGTATGAAATTGCAGTCAAAAAAATTCTGATCAAATAAATGTCTTGTCTTTGGGAAATCTAGCTTTAGACAGAACCAGACCTTCTATTTCTATGCCAGGCGTGTATTGTGTAAACAACAAGTCGACATCGTAATCGTAGATCTCACTACGGCGAGCGAATAAGGACATCTGTGTTAGTGCCTCTCTGTGTTCATCGCTGTCAAGGTTCGGTTGTGCCGAGCTGCTGGGAACAAACAATGATGTCGGAGCAGGAGGCTCTGAAGGGCTCCAGCGCCAGGAACCGCGGAGGAACACAGAGGGTGGAAGGGAAACTGAGAGCCAGTGTGGAGAAGGGGGATTACTATGAGGCTCATCAGATGTATAGAACCTTGTTTTTTAGGTAAGAATTGCTTAGTTCCCTTTTGCCCGGCGACATTTCTCAGTTGGCTTTCAGGGCCCTGGCTGTTCCAGATAATTCTGCTAGTCAAACCTAGCGTCCCTAACTGAAGTGTCTGATTGGTCGACTCGCGGTAGTGCCCCGCCCACTCGGCTCAACCGTCCTTTTTGTTTGGATAATGTGACGCGTCAATCATTTGAAGTCTCAAAACGGGACACATTAGAATGCTAGAAAGCCCAGCTAGCGAGCTAATGAAACGTAGCTGTCTAGCTAAGAGAGGCCAGCTAGCTAAGTCACTAGCTAACCAACCAAATAGTGGAATTTCTCCCAAAACTTAACAATGTGTTTATTTTGTCTGAAGTCCAGTCTTGCAGTGTACTTTAGCTAGCTAACCAACTCAATGTAAGCTAGCGAGCTAGCTATCTTTATTAGCTAGTAGTAGCTAGCAGCTAGCCAACACATTAGTAAAACGTGATGTGCTAACAGGACTCTCAGACTCAGAGAACATTGACAGCCCAACCAGAGCCATCATGCCATTTGTATTGCAATGCTTATGCTAGCAGGCCATAGCTAAGCCAGCTACCGAACTCATTCACCCTAACTAACTTGCTTTCCTCGATCACTCCCGTCACTTTGCTGGTCTTGTGTATAAACATAGCTCCATCATTGGTGATACAATCAACCTGTCTTTCGTTTGGTGTCAAGAAGGACTCTGGAAAAGAAGCTTTTGCTATGATGAATGCTGTCTCACGTCTATGGCCATTCACGCTGACAGCTAGAATTCATTGATCGCAGTTGATTCATTGATCTGTGCCTGTAACTGATTATATATCAGGGCTAAGACTAAGTAGCTATGTTATATGTATCTAAAGTCAATAGAATGTCAGTTATCTCCAGCAGGGAGTGGGACCACCCATTTTGAGTCTGCATAGACAAAATAGTCCCATCCCCTTGCCTAAGTTGCCTTACTGGCTTGACACTTCCCTTCTCTGTTTGAAACAGGTATATGTCACTCACCTTCTCTGTTTGAAACAGGTATATGTCACTCACCTTCTCTGTTTGAAACAGGTACATGTCACAGGCTAAACACGCCGAGGCCAGGGAGTTGATGTTCAACGGGGCCCTGCTGTTCTTCAGCTACAACCAGGTATTATAAAAGCAGATACTCTTTAATGTATTGATGTTGAACAGGTACAATAATGACAGGCATATCCTTCTTAAGATGCTATTATTTGGATATGTATCAATTAATAAGGATTTTGCTGTCTCGTTCCTCGTCCCAGCTAAGAGTTTACACACTTATAAGAAAAGGAACATGGTTTCTCTAGGCGTACTGTCCTGCCATGCAAACGCCCAAGTGACATAGTCTAAGGACAACATACAAAATGTTCAACATGTTTGCTTGTATGGATTGTAGAAGTGCTGTGGTCAAATAGCTTCTTTTTCTTTCTTTCTTTCTTTTTTAAATAGTAAAAAGTAAATAATGTATGAGTTATTTTATTCACAGCAAAACAGTGCAGCAGACCTGTCAATGTTGGTATTAGAGTCTCTGGAGAAATCTGAGGCAAAGGTAGAAGATGACATGTTAGGTGAGTTGCCTTGTATGTTAAAAGTGACTGTGTGTATAAAGGTAGGTTGGTATGTTTTTGGTGTAATTTGGGTTGTATTTGGGTTGCAGAGCACCTGGCAAAGATGTTCAGCTTGATGGACCCAAACTCCCCAGAGAGAGTAGCGTTTGTGTCCCGTGCCCTGAAGTGGTCCACAGGGGGCTCAGGGAAGCTGGGACACCCCAAACTGCACCAGCAGCTGGCTGTCACCTTGTGGAAAGGTAGCCATGGGAAGACTACTACAAGCAGTACACATTGCTTTCATAGTTTCCACAGAAAAAAAGGGCTATAAATTAGGGCTGCAACAACGAATCGATGAAATCGATAAAAATCGATAATGAAATTCGTTGGCGACGAATTCCATTATCGATTCGTCGGGTCTTGTTCCATAACAAACCTACTTCCTGTTGACGCACGTCACGCTGGTGTAGGCATCGCGAATCATAGCGAATCATAGCGCTACCTATGGCCGGAAAGGGCAGAACCTATGACCGGAACCGGAAAAGTGGAAAAATCTGGTAGGGTGGGAAAATCCGGTACCTACACCGGCGCGGCGGCTACATTTAAATCATGGCGGAGGCGGAGAAAAGTAAGGAGATGCACTTGTGAGTTCTGGCGAAGCGTCAGCTAAATGACTGTAATGTAATGCGATAGCCAGTGAGTGTTTGCTCGCATTCATGAATTCAATATTGCATGACAAGTGTATTTAGCTAGCTGGCTAACGTCAGTGGTAGAGCAGAGGTGATAAGCTAAAGGCTAGCTAGTGGTAGCCTACCAAGCTACCCGTGAGTTAGAGTGAGGCACTGACTGTAGCCTAGCCTATTGTATGGAGTGAGAGGACACATTGCATTGTTTTGGAGCACGTCTGTTATATAAAAACATTAGTGTCTTGTCTGTAGCCTATATTGCACTTTGGGTTACTGACCTTTACATTAAGCAAAGTTATTACCTAAAACAATGCATGTATTGAGCTAGAGTTCAACTACTTTATTGAAACAATCTACCGCCATAGTCCATGGCCTGTTAAACCTATTTGATGTAGCAAAGCCTTTTTTATTTATATTATTTATAATTTTTTATTAATACTTATTCATTTTGCACATGTATATGTATAGGCCTGGCTGATTTTGAAAACATAAAATAAAATTTGCAAAAGAAATCTTTTTAAAAGATTTTTTTGTATCCGATTAACCCAAAAAATAATCGGCTGATTAATCGATTATCAAAATAATCGTTAGTTGCAGCCCTACTATAAATGCCTAATCGAGTCCTGAGGTTGTGATTGTCATATGGGCTTTAAGGGTTATTTTTTTAAAATATGTTTGTGTTTATTTGTGCAGAGGAAAACTACAGTGAGTCTCGCTACCACTTCCTGCACTCCTCTGATGGAGAGGGCTGTGCCCAGATGCTGGTGGAGTACTCTGCATCCCGGGGCTTCCGCAGCGAAGTGGACATGTTTGTGGCGCAGGCCGTCCTACAGTGAGTCTCTTTCTCTCTCTCTGTCTGCCTGCCGCAAGATATTGTTTCAATCTGTCATCAAAATATGCTTGTTGTGTTTTATTGCTTATTCACCATTCTCTCTCTGTCTGTCTTTCTCTCTCTCCTTTCCTGCTTAGGTTCCTCTGTCTAAAGAACAAAAACAGTGCGTCGGTGGTGTTCAGCACATATACACAGAAACACCCCTCTATAGAGAAAGGCCCTCCTTTTGTGCAGCCCCTGCTCAACTTCATCTGGTTTCTCTTGCTTGCAGTGGATGGGTAAGAGCATGTTTATACACCAAAGATTCAGTAAAGTCAGTCCCTGCACTGCGGAACCCACATTTTAGGCATTGCCACTATGCACTTGTGGAGATCTCAGTGGATTGGATAGGTGTAAGCAATATTGCAGAAATTCTACCGAGCCTATCAGAGGGCAAGGTGGCGCTATTAACACATAGCTTATTACTTACCTGTCAAAAAAAAAAAATTCTCCTAAATTTGGAGTTTGGCTGAGAACTGTCTCCACCTTGTTTGTTGCAGAGGGAAACTAACAGTGTTCACGGTGCTATGTGAGCAGTATCAGCCTTCCCTGAAGAGGGACCCTATGTATAATGAGGTGAGGTAGACCTGTTAACCAGCCTCTTCTTCACTAGCCTTGTAATTCGCCATGGTTTCTAACTGTAACTTTCCTTTTCCTCCTCTTCCTCCTATGCCATTGGCTGCCTGCGGTGTCAGTATCTCGACAGAATAGGACAGCTCTTCTTCGGGGTGCCACCCAAACAGTCCTCGTCATATGGTGGACTGCTAGGTAAGTGCCTGTCATCTAAAACATGCCATAGACCATAGAAAGCACAATTTTTTTAGAAAGCCATTGATTTCTAACTTTGTGTGTGACTGACAGGAAACCTGTTGAACAGCCTGATGGGCTCAGGTGAGGATGAGGAGGGTGAGGAAGCACAGGAGGATGGCAGCCCTATCGAGCTGGACTGAGAGCACAAGGGCAAAGTGAGGATGACCCCCCCCCCCTACCTGGGGGCTGCTGAGGCGTGCTGGTTTCCACATTACCCCGCCCCTTACCCCACCCCACCCTCAGTCCCCCAAAACATCCAACCCGACACTGAACAAAGAGCAGGCCAAACCATCCTCCTCAGCACTGCCTGGACTGCGCCAAACTGCAAACTCTTTTTCAGTTTGAGTTAATATTATAATATTATATGTTTTTTGTTTTAATCGTTTGTTTCTTAAGTTTTGGACATTTTTTTTCGGCGTAGGTTTTGGTTTTTAAAAAGGATGAGAAAGCAAGCTGCAATCCTTCCTTCCTTCCAGGACTTGTTATTTTGTCTCATCCACAAGGACAAACAGATCTGATGGCTGCATGTTCATTTCAGTCATTATCCCTCTCATATGGGTCACACTTCAGTCAGGGTGACAACATGACCCCCTTTCCTTTCTGGGGAGGATATTCCCTCCTCCCCATGCGCCATGCAACCGCCATGGGTGGTGGTAGTAATTTGTATTAAAGAAAGTTATTATAAACAACTTGTAATCCATCTAAATGTTCAATAATAAGTGTGATGGGATGGGGTGAGCAGCATGGTGTGGTGACAGTGGGGGAGGTAACACCTGGGCTGCGTTCAGCAGGGCACAACGTTGTGGAAGGTTCAGAAATAAATGTATTGTGAAGAAATGTGCCTCTCTGACATGTAGAGTAAATACTGATGTAAGCTCTATTCCAGCCAGTGCTGTCTGCAATGCTCAGTGTGTTGACACAGGCTACAAATTAAGCCAGGCTTGACCACTACTCATCTTTTACCATATGGGAGAGGTTACATGTTTGATATGTCAACAAGAGAGAAAATGTGGGATGGTGTGTGTATGCGTGTGTGCGTGCTTCGCAGGGGTGTGTTGATTTGAATGTATTTGGCATGCTCACGTGAATGCAAGACTGTTCAGTTGAAGTCTTCTTTGTTATGGCCACCTTCCTCACAAACATTCAGTTTGTTACCGCTCCAGTTTTGGTTCAGAAGTTTGAGTGAGCAGAACGCAGAGAACACAAAATTCATCTATTTAAAGAAACAATCCTCACATACAATTATATTGTCTGGGGAGTGTAGTAATTTATCTTGCCTGAATATACAGTGATTGCCGAATAATACGCCAGCTCTTAGATATTTTCTTCACATAAAGTGTTTGGTCTGTTTTAAAAAAAATATGAAATAATTACAAAATAAAATTGCTTTAGAAACTCTCAAGGGTTAACCTTACAAGCAACTCTTAACATACATCCTTGGGATATTGGGTGTAATATGATTGATTATAGTCAAGATGTATTTCATGTCAAGCTTTCGGTGTCATGTCCCAATTACATTTATTCCATCTGATTACCTTGATCAGGACCACTGGTTCAATGCTCTAGCCAAAGTCACCGCTATAGTGTTTGATATATTTGAAGACTGTTGGCTGAGGCAACTTTGGCTATATCTCAACCAGGGGAGGCTGGTGGGAGGTAGACATCGGAGGACGGGCTTGTTGTAAATGTGTGGAATAGAATGAGCCTGTCTTCCAATCTTTACCTACACGACTCTCCCCTGATTTCATCTCAACAACAGACAAGACAGGTAGCCTGGCTAGCATTGTGCCCTGAATGTATAATGTCCTTCTGTGTGTTTGAGTTGTATGTACGGTGCGCAGAATGTTTGACGAATCATCTCAAAAGCAATGATACCGGAGTCACACGTTTGTGTGACCAAAAGCTTTTAGACCTGGGTTCTGGCGGTCAAGCCAGCATGTTGAACATAACATTTTGTTTTTGATAATTTCATTTGAATGCAAATAGGGGTTGTTTGCCTTTTAAATGATTCACTAATTGAGTAAATAAACACAACTGACGATAGCTTTCACTCTCCTCGCTGTCTTTCTCTGAGTGATAGGCTGGGAAGACCTGATTCCTTTCAGAGCAGACCAAAAATTGTTTAGTCCTTCAGCTGCACAGCGTTTACAGCACCATATACTGTATGTTACGTCAACATAGTTGACATATACATATTGTTCATATACAGTACACACCACGAGGTCAGATTATCTTTTTTCAACTGTATGTTCATCAGAAATGATTATAATATACAAAATGTTAGTGCAGAATGGAGCAAGTAAATTCATTACAGTACAAATACATGAACAAGTACACATATACAATCATTGAAATACAAATGAGCTTTAACCATATTGTATGAACCAGTGATTTTTAAGGTTACTGTATCTCGCAAAACAACAATGGCATAGCAGTTGACTCGCTAATGCTGCGCCCTGGTCCAAGAGCAGTCTAAAGCAGACGATGGACAGCCTTTTCTGTAGCAGCTGTGGGATGGAAATCTGGTCTGTATGTCGTGGATACTGAAGCGGACTGCAGCTATGTAGCCAAACCATTCCTATGGGTGTCCTCAGGCCCGAGACTGCAGGGTCAGCCTCTGAACCATATCTGAAATATGAGCCATGTCTGGCTGCTGGGCCTGGTGTTTGATGAACTCTAGTGTACGCACCTGAGAAGAGAAGAGGAGAGAGGGTATATATAGGATAAGATAGTATATATTTTAGGGGGGGTCTTACAAACGCAACAGGACATTCTCACAAGGTGAGATGGGTCCTAAATCAAAACACCCTATTATTTTGAGTATGAAGACCAAACATATACTGTATTCATTTATTGATCCTGTAAAGACATTTGATGGGTGTGTCACTCACGGAGGTGCGAGTGTCACAGGACCCGTGCTTGTGGCTGAGGTTCCACAGGTTGACAGCCAGCTGGTTGAGTTTGTTGTTGCGGAGGTCCCCGTGAGCCAGCAGACAGCCGAACAAAGAGAAGGCCAGACTGCCCTGTCTACGGACACCCTGCAACACGGAAGGATTGGAAAGGGAGAGAAAAGGATGAGGGGAAAGGGAGAAGAGGAGAGAGGAAGGAAGGAAGGGATAAAAAGGTTAGAGGTACATAAAACATGTATGAATGAATAGAACCCCATTTCTGGCGACACGACACTCCCCCGTAGACAAGGAGAAGCTTGTGTGTCCTACCTCGTCTCTCCCCAAGATCTTCAGGTGGTCCAGCACCTGTCCAATCAGTGTCTCACATAACTTGTTGATCTCTGCCACAAACTTGGGGTCTCCTCCGTAAAGCGTTTCGTTGGAGTCCACTGGGAGAGAAGAAGGGCGTGTTGGTTGGTAAAACGTTCCCTCCCGTCTGCGTGTGTGTGTGTGTGTGTGTGAGCGTATGTGTGTGTACCTTTAGGGATAGAGTAGAGGTAGCCCTCCTGACTCATAGCAGCCAGTAGGGGCAGGGCGCTGATATAGACGCGGACCTTGGCGTCACTGTTGTCCTCCCAGGTGTAATCCTGCACCATGTTGAGAAGCCCTCGCACCAGGTACAACACACCCTGCTCTGGGTGGTCCTACACACACACGACACACACACACACACACACACACACACGACACACACACACACGACACACACACACACGACACACACACACACACACACACACACTTAATTACAGTTATTTAACTAATTCCCCATCTCTTTTCTCTTGAGTTAACATGAATATTATGTGCGCTTTAAGATGCTGATAAAGAGCATGGACGCTGCTTTACCGGCACAACCAGCAGCGTGGACAGGAAGTTGTTGATGAAGTCAAGCAGGAAGATCTCAGAGTTGCGTGATTTGCCCTCGATAGTGATGCTGCGCGGAACCTCGGGCAGGACACCGACCGCTGCCTTCAGGAACGCATCCGCTGAGAAAGAGACCAGAGTGAGAGAATCAAAGAGGAATGTGATACGCATCGCTATATAACCTAGAGAGACCACTCAATAACTGGTGATGACAGCAACCTCAGACTCACCCTGGGAAAGACACTGGTTGGCCAAGGCCACCTGCCCAGACAGCAGGTAAAGGTTGAGGCGGCTGAAGATGCTGGTGAGTGAAGGGATGGTGATGAAACTGTAGGCAGCACACGCCTGAGAACGTGTGAGAGAGAGAAAGAGAGAGACACACAGAGAGATTGAGAGACAAAACAATACGATCGAGGGACATACAGTACATCGGTGGCGATGTCGACCGAACAGATGTTGTTGTAATAGCGTTGTAGTAGATGTGCTGTATCATTGTTGTGTCTTTGCGCGACTAACTCTGACGAAGGCAGCTGTCTTGCGGGAGTGGCTCCCCCTCATCACACGCTTGGTCTCCATGGCCAGCTGGTTCACCGTCTGAGAGAGGACAATGAATTTAGGTTAGTGTTACTGATTTCTGCTGAATAAGACAAAACATTCATAATAGCTTAGATTGAAGATGGCTTCACGATAGCTTTCAGAAGTCTAAAAAAAAAAGGAACAGATTACAAAAAAAGGTTGGTATTGTGAGGCTTAGCAGAACCATCATACGTATAAATCAGTGACCTCTGTGTATACATACAAGTCATCAAGGTCAACCATGTAGGCTACTGTAAAGGCGTTGGGCGGTTTGTTTGTGTGTGTGTGTGTGTGTGTGTGTGTGTATCGACATACAACACCGCCAACGCCTTTACAGTACATGGTCGACCTTGGTGACACTGCCGTACTGTACTCACGTGGATAAGCTGCACCAGAACTGGCTCCAGGTTACAGAAGGTGGCCCGCGCCTCCACACAAAAACTCAACTGCTGCTCAAAGTCACGGCCAAACGACACCTGGAGAAGCAAAAGTCGCAGACAAAACACACACACACACACACACACACACATCATTGTCACCTTGTTGAAATGCATGAGAATGGATGGAATATATACAGTACCAGAGACCAGGGGAGGCTGGTAAGAGCTAGACATCGGAGGATGGGCTCATTGTAATGCACGGAATGGAATGAGGAATGATATCAAACACACATGCATTATTCCATGCATTTACCAGCCTCCACTGATAGAGACACCAAGGCAGGCGGACTTGAGAGTCTTAACAATACCGGTAGTTAATACACAATCCTGCCTACAGGAGTAGTAGAACAGTGGAGGGCTCACCATTCGTATGAACCCATTGATCAGAACGGCCAGAGATCTCTTCTCATCCTCCAGAGTCAAAGCACTGAGGGACAGAGACAAGGTCATTCATAACACACACACACACACACACGCACGCACGCACGCACACACGCACGCACGCACATGCACATACACAATGTTGGCCACTTACTTGACGGAATCGTGCATGGTCTTGCAGACGTGCAGCAAGGCGTTGAGGATGACAGGGTCCCTGGTGGGCTCCTGCTGGTGTCTACATGAACAGGCACAGATAGACATGAATCCATAGGGTTCACTGGAAACCTCTCGACTGAATCAGAATAGAATTGTCCAAACCCTGGATGTAAACCCTACAGCAGGTCTACTACGTACTTGATGAAGACCTCCATGATTGAGCGACACACCTCCACCCTGACGCTGTCCTTCTGGAACATGTCCATAAAGGGCAGGAACCTCTCCTGGGGTTACATGGGGGGAATTGCAGGGGCTAGTCTGATCAGTAGCACTTTTGTAGCTAACTCTGTTGTTGCGTGTGTCCATAAACTACATTTATTAATTCCACTGTGTTTGAAAAGAAATGTGGAGAGGTGATTGTTTTAGGAGGGGGTTAGGGACTGCCAAACCGTGTCTTACCATTGAGAAGAGGACGGAGAAGTCTTGGAAGTAGGTGAGGACCTTCGTTATAACTGACTGCAGCTGAAACACACAGAGAGATGCAGAAAGAGTGTGATTAACCCAGCCCATTGGCCAAAGCATCCCACCATCGAACTCCACAAGTGGGACTAACTAGCTGTTAAGACGCCCTCAGTCACGTCTAAGGTCATCTACCTGTGGATAGGCGTCCTCGAAGGCGCGGTCCGGGGTCATGTGTTTTATCATGTCAGTCAGAACAGTGTTGACTTCCCGTTTCTGAGTGGAAGGAAAAAAAAGAAACAGATGACGTCGTATTCATGCTGAGAGGTCTTTCCGTTCAAAGCTCTCTTGATTCCCTGGAACACTCACGGTGAAGTGACGGCAGGTGAACTCCACCCAGATCTCAGCACAGATGATGTAATCCTGAAACCAGAGGGAGACATTTGGAACGTTTGAGAGCAGTTGTCGAGTCCAGTCCGATAGTCCAGTCATGACCTACAGTATGCCATCCAGTAGCCCAGTGTGACATGGATCCGGGGACGGGGACGTACCTGGGGACTGCGCACTTTAGTGATGACCTTCCAGGCCTCGTTGAGGATGGGCAGCCTCTCGGCCTCCGGAGGGTCGGCACAGGCCAGACTACGGCCCAGGGACCCAAACAACAGGTGCTGGGGGGGGATGGGGGAGAAGGACAGAGAGAGGAAGAGGGAAAGGAGGATGAAAAACCCAATTTTTTAGGTGAGCCTATGGCCCTGTTTGAACACCTTTAAGAAAAAATGCATCCATCACTAATGACTGGATATGTGCAAAAAAAACGATGTAGTGGAAGTGGCATCATTACATGCATTACTTTTAAGAAAGATTTGTATTTGAATGAGTATTTAAAACAGGGTCTATATTTGGACGACTTGAGTCCTGGTTAACAGAGACATCTCTAACCTTGGGGAATCCTGCCTCGTCACAGTCTTTGATCATGCCGATGAAGTCAGTGGCCCTCGTCGCCACGAACTCCGCCCTGAACGCCCACATCACAGAGTTCAGCAGCAAGGCACTGTGGGAAACATAGAAATGCTGATGACTCGTCATACGACACAACTAGAGACTGGTCAACTTTACCACTTAATGCCTGGGGTGGTTATATAAAACTCTCGTACAAGCCCCTGGGTTTTAGATACGAGTAGAAGAACTCACTTGTTCCCCAGCTTCTTGCACCTCTCCATCATCTCTGTTAGCAAAGCCTGAAATGGAGTGACAGAAGTCCAACACACGTCAGCAAACACGCTCTTTCATTCTTGGAACCTTTATAAACTAAGAACTTGGGAACGGATGGTGTGGTGACTGTTTCCTCCTTAGTCACCGCGACTGTTGAACTGTAAACTTTAGTTGACTCGTGATACCAACACCGACGACTTCTGTACGTTACAATCATTTGTTTACTTTATTATAAAAACATGATACACTAAAAGGTTTCGCATGTGGCAACACGGTCAAAGACTGTGTGCTCACCAGTTCAATCAGTAACACCTGTAGCCTACCGGTGAGCTCACCTATATACCTGTGCACTCCTATGTCCTCGCCACTCAGTGGTCAACAGTAAAAATGACATCCAGCACAGACATAATGGCTGCAACAGATGGTTTATATTCTCATGACTATAAGGTGTGTGTGTGTGTGTGTGTGTGTGTGTGTGTGTTACCTCCGGGGCTCTGTAGGACACACACTGCAGGATCCAGTGGATGGCCGGGGAGTAGAGAGTCAGGTAGACGGGGATCTCTACTCTCTGAAGAACCAGCTGGTTCTGGACCGTGTCGCCGTGGATCTGACGGAACGTGCCCAGCAGGTCAAAGAAGTTCTTGTTGAGGCTGTCCTTCAGGTGAGGTGCCACCTCCATCCCCACCTGGCCACAGAGATATGGGGCGGAAATAATGTGGAAGAATCAACCTATATGATTCTATTGGCTGAAGTGCAGCACTATGTGGGGGAGAAACCCATGAGAGAGGGGAGCGATAAGGTGAGAGAGAGAGAGAGAGAGAGAGAGAGAGAGAGAGAGAGAGAGAGAGAGAGAGAGAGAGAGAGAGAGAGAGGAGAGAGAGAGAGAGAGAGGGAGAGAGATAGCAAACACACTGTATGTAGAGAGAGAGTCTCACCCTACATAGGTATGCCCGGGCATACACGGCCACTAGGGGGTCCCCTATCCCCCGGATCATGGCTGTGAGGCGTGGCAGAGTCTCCGGAATCCCCCTGAGGACAGAGGGAGGGAGAAGGAGATGTAACAGTATACAGAGGAGAGACTCGGTAGCTCTGTGTTTGTGGGATGAGAGTGTAGTGCTAAACACAAGATGGAGGACAGAGGAAAAGGATACTCACGACTTGGTGAGGAAACGGTTGCACTTCAGAATTGCCGCTTCTACATATCTGTGTGTACGGTCAAGGATTCAGCGCAGACCAGTGTGTGTGTGTGAGTGTGTGTGTGTGTGTGTGCGCACTGTGTAGAGCCACTGATATCGCATCTGTATGACTGTGTGTGAGTCTAGCAAAGGATACAGTCTTGGAATGAGCTCTCTGATGGAAGCGATTTTGAAGAACCAGTTAAGGCAGGTCTCCTTCGCTGTGTCGTTGACCTCATCAGCTGTGAAGGTGTCTGGAGAGGGGAAGAAAATGATGGTTCAAATTAAAAAAGACAACACAGAGCACTTGGTTTGACAGAAGAAGAAAAAAAAAAGAAGAGAGTCCGACAGACAGACAGGTGGTTGATCTTACCTGAGAGGGGGCGAGGGTCAGAGCACATGGACAAGATCCTCTCATACACCAACCGTCCTGTGAGAGAGGGACAGTTAGTAACCCTCGAATACTGTCAGTAAAATGTTAGTTAACACAACCCCAACTACAATGGGACTCACCGGCACTTCCTGCTGCTATGACAGGAGAAGTGAGAGGACGTGTCCTAAGCACTCACCAAAGGTGTCCAGGATGTCGGTGATGAGGACAAACTTGCTGGGGTAGAACTGAATCACAGCTGTGTCTGACAACAGCTTCGAACACTAGGAGCAATACGTGAACACATGATCACTAAAAAACATGTCAGAATAAACATAATTATCCATATTTTCCTTGTAGGGTAGCGTAGCCATTAATACTGTATATCATCCCAGATGTCAGAGACAGAGGTGCCGTTCTGACCTGGATGACGATCTTCAGGGCTTTGACCTTCTGGTCGGACGCCCAGGCCTCCTTCAGAGACTGGTTCAGCTCCTCGATGCGGTTCACGTAGTCCTGCTGGGACAGGTTCAACAGCTCCCTCTGCGAGCCCTGACCACACACACACAAACACAGACGCACATGAACACACACAGTAGGTAAACTTAAAAAAACACTCGACATGCCAAGCATGCATCACACCACAATGTGCTGTCTGTGTAGATCCATCCTGTTTACCTCTTCCAGATCGTCCAACTCCTCTAGACGAGTCCGCACCTTCTCTGACACAGCAGAGGAGCCGGGACTAGGGGCCTTGCCTGGGAATGACAGACAACCATTCCACAGCGATCTTAGGGAGGGAGTAATCGGGTTTGGGGCTACAGTACTCTCAATTGAGCCACTACTCAACTTAGGCAATGAGATGGGGATGTCGGGTGTTATGTTATAGTGGATGTAGGTGCTGAACTTACCTTTATCTGAGCCCATGAAGAGATTCTGTCAGAAGAAAAGAGAGTAGAGTCAGTCTCAGTCCCATAAGCGATATGAACAGGAAGACTCTTCCTCTGTAATAACACACACTCACAATGGAGAGCTTCTCAGTGGTGGTGAACCTGGCCAGGATTTCTCCCCGTTTGGACGACCAGGGCTCAAAGTCCACTCCCACCTCATGCTCCCTCACTTTACTTTTCTTACCCAAGTCCTGAGAAGATGATGTGAAGTGGAGAGAGAGAGAGAGAGAGAGAGAGAGAGAGAGAGAGAGAGAGAGAGAGAGGGAGAGAGAGAGAGAGCCATGACCCATTGTTAAGAATTTCGATGCACAATGCGTCACATGGCAAGCATGCTGGACCCATTGTCCACTTTGATCCCTGTTTTTCTCTGCTCATGGGTTGTCTGTCTTTATTGTCTGTCTCTGCCCCTCTCTATCTGTGACTCACCCCTGCGGAGCTGCTGTGTGATAGAACGGGGGGGGGTTCGCTGACAGAGGCTGCAGCGAACATGGATAAGGGGTCTGTTCCATCCAACATAGAACTGAGGGGGTCGGGAGCCACCGAGCTGGAAGAGGAGGAAGAGGAGGAGGTGCTGCCTTTACGTGCTCCACGCCGCGACTTGGAGTCAGTCACCTGTGTGGAACAGAAGGGGAAAGTTGATTAGCCTACTACTTGTTTTTACTGGTCTTTACTGGTCCTGCTACTGGTGAAGATAATGAGGATGATGATGATGATGATGATGATGATGATGATTATGGTTGATTACGAGGGAGAGACGTAAATAGGACAGGTGTCATTCTGTGTACAGTATTGCTTCCTTGCTCACACAAGTCTCAGACTTGCATCCTCTGTATTGGCAACACATAGGAGTGCCCCCCCAAAACACCACTACTCACAGTGATGGGCTTGAGGGGGTGGTAGTCGCCGAACTCCACTGGCGCCCCCTCCAGGCGACAGGCCTGCAGCTCAGCTTCATATCTGCGACCACGAGAGTGCCTGACATAGAAAACATATGACAGCGTTTAATTGCATCAGAGCTGAGAGTACACAACACAAACAAAGTCCCCCAAATTATAATGAACATTTACAAATTCATCATCTCACTCAACTAATGTTGCAGTTTTTGAATTGTACTGATAATCAAGCCTGACAGGAAGATACATGGTGAGCTTAGAATTATAAGGTTCTATCTCCGTTTAGTGTAGTTCAGAGATATTGAGCGTCAAAGTTTTGACATTCCATTATGTTTTGTGAGATGGAACCTTTGTATTTTATGAATTACTAACTCAAAAATGTCAACATTTTAAAAAATAACACCACACAGGCATTAATAAACACCTAATGGATCAGACTATGTAAAAAACTAAATTTTGACAAAAATGGAGATAGAACCTTATAATTCTAACGTCACGACATGACAACAACCAAAGTTGACACTTTTACACCCTGTGACAGAAATTAGGATAAGCAAGAAACCCATATGCATTTAAACCTCATTGGGGATCTCATGCACGTAAATAACTGTCTACATGAATGTCCACTTGCATATTATATGCTTGCTAAATCCATGCACAATAAATACACATTTTTGATTAGAAAAGATGCGATCTTACCACTGCACAGCAGCCATGTTTCTACAGTCATGTGACGCTTCTCCACTTCCTTGTCAAGAGAAACATTTCGGCACACAACTATTGTGCATGTATTAATAAGGAATTTCACCAATATTAACTAACACATAACGCTAAATAAAGCATGATAAGCCAAAACCTGTTCAAGAGGGGTGTGATAATATGGCGCAACCTGGATCGATGAACAGACAAACAGAAAACGGGTTTTTTATTGCAATGTTTGAAAATTACGAAAAGACTTCATGTCCCGAGATGCCGTGCGCGTGCGACATCTTCAGGGGTTGGTTCCTCTGACAGCTTACGGGGGCTCCTACGCACGCGACCTGGCTGGCCCACAATGTTTTGGCTCATTAAAATCTCTTTGAATATCATATTTCATAGATAGTCATGTCTTGAATTAGAGCAATCGCACCTAAGCTGGTAATCATTGCCTAAGACAAGGTAAGAGTAATGACTGTTGTGCAATGTGCAATGTTTGCAATAATGATCTGTAAGTGCTTAGCGCGCGGCTAGTTAGCGCATCTGATCGTTAACAGTAGAGGATGCGCATTGCACGACAATATTACCCGCTCGTATGTAGCTTGCAGTATCTTTATATTGAGATTGCATTGAGGAATAGTTGGCTATTACCGTCGCTCATCGGGGGCCAGCGGTCATCAATTTGCAAGGGGGTTGCAGGCTGCAACCTGGCCCCCGATGAGCGACGGTAATAGCCAACTATTCCTCAATGCAATCTAACTGCAGCACAGACTTGCAGCACAGACGGAGTGACCAGGTTGAAAAGGTGCTATGATATGAAACACCCTGAAGAAATGGCCAGATACTAATGTTCTACAGTCAGCATAGATAGAGCTGCAGTCAGACTGACCAAATATGATGCATGCAACTGGTGGGATAGCTACTGAATTAGAAATGTTGTTGTAGTTATGGATTGCGAGACTCAGTGAAGTCCCTGTGTCACCTTAGAGATTGGATGCAGTATTATTCTCTCGTGTGGATTTGGAGTGGGGGGCCATCCTAAAACAACGACTACAACAACTCATGTCCAAGTAGAGAGAGAGACCCTCAGCCCAGCTGTGATGTGGCAGAGCCAGGGTTATACTAACCACCCTATCCTTGTGTCCCATGTCTCACTCATCCTAGGGGGGTGCTGACTAGAGCAGTGGTTCTCAACCCTCTCCTCGGGGACCCCCAGCCGCTCCACATGTTTGATCTGTTCCACCACCAGCTCACCTGATTCAACTGATCAAGTACTTGATCAGTTGAATCAGGTGTGCTGGTGGTGGAACAGATCAAATATGTGGAGCGGCTGGCGGTCCCAGAGGAGAGGGTTGAGAACCTCTGTCCTAGGGGGTGCTGACTAGAGAGAAGGGCCGGGGGGGGGGGGGCTCTGCCAGTCAAGAGACCATAGTAGGCAATGAAGAAAGTGTTGAGTGAGATCAGTAGTTGTGTAGATGCAGCTCTTGCCATCTTGCTAATCTCCATGCAGGCCTCTAGACCAGGGGAGGCTGGTGGAGGTAGAAATGGGAGGGCAGACTCATTGTTGCATGGAACGGAACGTGTGTTTGATACCATTCCTCGACTGCCCATGCAGGCTTAGCCTGTCTCAGAGAGGTGCAAAGCTTATTAGACAGGCAGGACATGATTTCAATGCAGGGCGGGTTGCCATGGAGACTGCCCTTGCTTGCTTGCAGCCTGGCTCCTTCTACCAAAACATATTAAGAGCTTTTGTTTAATGTCAAGGTTTGTTTAAATTGCTGCTTGATTGGTGCTCACTGTAAAATAGTGTTATTGTTGGGGACTAACTAAGACTGGGAGTCTAACTAGACTAATTGTCAGATGAATTGTTAAGAAGAGATTACAGATTTGAATAGATCAAGTTTGTATTTGTTACATTTAAAATATATTTTATTTATTTATCAATAAATCATGAAGTGGGCTTATTGGGAACACACATGGGCTTAAAGAGTGCATTGGGTACCCATTAAGCCCATGCCAGACTTTGGACATATTTCCTTAAATTAAACAATAACAACATTAAAAAGTGGTATAAATGAATTATCAAAACTTCAAATGAGAGATTAATATTTAATTTAATCTATAATTGTCTTAATTATATTGTGGCAGTATATATAAAAAATGTCTGCAAACAGGTTTTGGTGGGCTTAATAGGGACGTTTACCCTAATTAATTAATTAATAATGACGCTTTAGTGAAGCTGCCAATGCCATATGCCTATCAATGATATCACAGGATTACCTCATGCCCTGTTGACGTTATTACAATTCTGTCATTCCATCTGTGCGGCTTGTGAGCAGGGATCACATACTCCGTCTCTGCATAATTGGCAACAGAGGAGTGTGTTGTAGGCCAAGCGGCTGTCCTCATTGAAGGTCCTCTCACTAATAATTGATGGCACCCCATTCTGGAGCAACTAAACAAGGTCCCCCCCCCCCTTATCGGTGTAACTAATACTCACTTTCATGAAAAGATGAACCGGATCAGGTGTCCACTTATTTCCCCTGTTAAGATATTCAGCCCGTTTGCTTTTTGCGTCTTACAGGGTTACTTGTTTTGCATATCCTCAGCGTTGGGAAGGAGGGCCTTGGACTGCCGAATTGTACTTATTCATGGGACAAGTTTTGAGAGAGTGGATGTGCTCACCTGATAGCCCTGTCCCGTTGCTGGACATGTGTCCCTTGCCTGACGATGGAAACCGCACTCCTCTGTTTTTAATTACTGTAGTGCCTTTGGAGAGGGTGCGCTAGGTATACGTAGTCTCTAGTTCTTGGAAAGCTGGTTGCTTTTGTGTGCCTCAGTGTTTCTTCCTCAGGTGAGGTGGTTCGGTTGCAGCCGGTAAAGGGAAGTTGAGATGAGGGGTTGGGTCTTTTTCCCAAGGACAGAGGGACAATGACCGCGTCACAGGCGATGGCGATGGGGATGACCCGTTACGAAGAGGTCTTTATTTTTTTAGTATGCGTCCTAAACTGCTGGACTGTGTGTCTGTGTGCGTGCGTGTGTCTGGAAGGCGGGGCCATGCGCAGCTGGAGGTGGCAGTTCTCCAGAACGATGCGTCTGTTGCTGCGCTGGTGCCGGTTCTGCCCGAGGTTGGGTCGTTGCAAGCTCCAGAGGACGCTCCGGGAGCTGTGGAGCTACGGCAAGTTGCTCCTCAACTCGCTCTACTTCAACAGCCTCACCAACTCTGACACACTCCTGGACTGTGTGTTCGAGCCCGTCTACTGGCTGGTGGACAATGTGACCCGCTGGTTTGGAGTGGTGAGTGGAGTTCTTTTTTATGAGTTTTGGCTGAAAGCGGGGAGCTTTGTTTCTTTTTTTTCTTTTCTTTTTTTTCGTTTTATTGTCAATGGTCATTGGTTACAACAATCGTTGTTACATTCAACATAGGGGAGCTTTGTTTCAATGCGTATTTGGTGGATCTTACCTCCTACGATACACTTGTTCTAAATTCACTTTTCTGCTCCCCCGTTTCATACTATGCTGACTTTATTGTCTTCGTCTTTCTCTCATGAAATATTCCCTCCATCTCCTCTTCCTGACTGACCCTGCTCCCTTTCCTACCTGTAGGTGTTCGTAGGCCTGGTGATATTCCTCAGCAGCTCCGTTGTGGTCAGCATCTACATGTGCCTACTGCCCATCATCCTAAGCACCTACCCTACGCAGTGGATCGCCTGGCACCTCTGCTACGGCCACTGGCTCCTCGTCATGGTCTTCTTCAACTACTACAAGGCCATTACCACCTCCCCCGGCCACCCTCCACAGGTGCCCTCTCCAATGCCTAATGGGGGGGGGGATGTGTGTGTATATACTATATATATATATATATTATATTTATAATTTATTTTTTTAAGAAACACTGGGGATATGGGAAGCAATACGTGTGAGAATGTGTCCCACATTTTTGGGGTCTGTTTTCTTTTTAATCAGGAGAAGACTGATATTCCATCAGTGTCCATCTGTAAGAAGTGCATCGTCCCCAAACCACCTAGGACTCACCACTGCAGCATCTGCAGCACGTAAGAGCACGCTAAAAATCATGCCAAGAGATGACTGAACAGCTGCAGTTCCATACCTCAGGTGAATCATATCAACTCTTTCTCATTCTCTCTCTCTCTCTCTCTCTCTCTCTCTCTCTCTCTCTCTCTCTCTCTCTCTCTCTCTCTCATATTACAGGTGTATTCTGAAGATGGATCACCACTGTCGTATCCTTTACGCTGAGCTTACATCCTGTTTAACATCCTGTTGCATCACAATTAGGGCTGGGCAAACGATCAACATTTCTTTTTCGATAATCGCAAGAATTAACGATCAATTATCGATTAATTGATGAGCTTTTTTTTCATAAAAAAAAGTTTTTCTTTTTTTTTCCCTTGGGGAAAAAACGTTATTTGTGTTGCTATTGCACACATTCATTCATTCACATTCAAACTAGACACTACAGTCAGATAACAATCGTCTTAAACAAGGCAGTGAGTAGCCTAAATTGTTTAACTTAAAAACACATTTTACGTTATAAATAAAAATATAGAAAATAAGTAACTCACCATAGGAGCAGTAAAAAAACAGTTACTCACAAATAGGAGGATGACTGAAAACGTTAGTGTCCTTAAGAGCGTCCAGCTTAACTTAAATTTAAACTCCAGCGAGAGACTGTAGGCGGCAGGCCTACTGGTTCTTGTTCAGAAAGATGATCATGTTAACATGTTCAGGGGTGAGAGACGAACGCAATCTGGTGACACGTGGACAAACTAATTTCCATTATTATTCTTATATATTAAAAAAAATAAAATAATAATGATTATCAAGCAAAATATTTTGTGATCGACCAAGATCCTTATCGATCAATTATCGATCGTCGATCATTGATGCCCACCCCTAATCACAATCCTGTTATCTTATGTGACATTCCCTTTTCTTTATTTTGACCTTAACTTGGCTTTGACGTTAGCCTGGCTGAACAACTGCGTCGGCCATTTCAACCATCGCTACTTCTTTTCCTTCTGCCTCTACATGACGATGGGCTGCCTCTACTGCAGCGTCAGCTGTAGAGAGATGTTCATCGAAGCCTACACTGCTGTTGAGGTAAGGTGTCGGCAGCAATTCAATGGGCTAAAAGCTTGCAACCTTAGACGGTTCAAGGCCTGACATTCCAAAGCATTCTGAATGAAAGAGATTGTTCCATTGCCTTGAATATATAATACAATCATCTTTAAATCATGATTTAATCATCTAACTGTTTGGTCGGTCGGACTGTCTGTCTGGCATGCCTTTGCTACATTCCCGGCCTCCTATGTGCTCTAGCCTCTCCAGGTCTTACCGTCGTGGTCACATTGCACAGCATAGGGTTTTCATACAAGCCGGCGAAAAGCCATACATTCTAAGCATGATGTGTGATGTTGAGCTGGTGCCAAGTTAGACAAGGACATCAGCTGAGCTTTAGACAGCCAACACAGCCAAGGGAGGGTTGAACTAGAGGGATCAAAGCCAGTTTTCTCTACACGTCTGTGTCTGCCTGTAGTCTGGTGTCACTCTGCCGTTCCAGACCATTGTGTATCGTCAGGTTGTTTGAAACAGGTATACAAATAACTAAAGCCTTTGGATAAACAACCGGTCCAATATTTTTCCTCCTTCAATTTCTGTTCTTACTCTCATCCACCACCATGTTTAGATGGGAGTTTACATTGTAACCAATCCTTTGATTCAGAGCCAAAACACGGTAGCGGTTGTTGAGAATCCTCTCTCTCGCTGTCTCTCTTTTCTCTCTCTCTCTCTCTCTTTCTCTCTCTCTCTCTCTCTTCTCTCACTCTCTTTTCTCTCTATCTTCTCTCTCCCCCCTCTCTTTCTCTCTCTCTCTCTCTCTGTGTATAAAGGTGATTTGACTCTGTTGTTCCACTACTAGAACTACAGGAATATGGAGGTGAAGCCACATGGGGAGACAGTGACAGGGGTGGGGCTTCTCCTCAGTGTCCCCCCCATGCAGGCAGTGATTGGCCAGGTAGTACAGGTATTAGTTAAGCAGAAGCATAAATGTCGGTGTACTACCGCCCTGGTAAAGACGAGCTGCAATGCCCACTGGTCAACTCCACCAACCTGGAGTGATAAAGCTATTCTAATGAGAAAAGCATTAGAGAGTAGTCGCTGGAGGACTGAACGGACACTGCTTCCACAACCCTTCATTTGTCAATGATCTCCATCGATTGGCTTTTCTATGTTGTTGATCATTGTCATGTGATCACGTGGTTCACTGTCCAGTGAAGTTGTAGCTCTCTTTCCCCTGGGCGAAGTGTTGGTAGTATGAGGTCAATAGTTGCAGTGGGATTAGACAGTTGGTGGGCCATCTGTGCTTACTGTGTAGTAGGTAGAATACCTGATGAGATTAGAATTATTCAGAACAATAACTACTGTTTATGTTAGATGTGTATCCCCCCCCGTCCCCCGTCCTTTTTTCCCAGCTTTCCACCCCCACATTAATATCCACCTGGTGTCTGTCTGGTTCAGGGGAGGACGGCTCATTGTAGTGTATGGAACGGCATATGGAATGGTATCAAACACGTGCACGTGCACAATGAGCCGGTCCTCCTCTTGATTTCCACCTCCGCCAGCCTCCCCTGGTGTATAATGCTTCAGAATGGTCTTTATCATTGTTTGATTTTCCTCTCCCCTCTAGAGCTACTATCAGACACCACCTACACCATATTCCTTCAGGGAGAGGATGGTTCACAAGTGTATCATCTTCGTTTGGGTGCTAACCAGGTGAGACATTGTTGTAACTGCTAATAAACTGTCCCTATTATAGCGAATTATTTTTTTCAGAATCAGAAATTCAACAAATTGAAATGCTATCTGTGTTCTGCGTATGTAAAACAACAACAACAACAACAACTAAAAAGTAAATATAAAATGTATGACCAGCCATTTTCTCCTGTCCTCTATGCAGCTCAGTCACGATAGCTCTCGGAGGTCTGACACTGTGGCACTCTATCCTCATCACCCGAGGAGAGACCAGCATAGAAAGACATATCAACAACAAAGAGATCAAACGCTTACGGGAAATGGGGAAGGTAAGGTTTACTTTGGTACTACTGTGCTTGTTTTGGAGAAACGTGTGACTTGGGCCCTTAGGCCGTTATGGTGTTCCTAAACCTGAAGACTTTGTCATTAAAACTTGTTTCTCTCGTCAGGTGACTTTGTAATTAAAACTTGTTTCTCTCGTCAGGTTTTCAGAAATCCTTACCACTATGGGAACATTAACAATTGGAAGATGTTACTTGGTGTGGAGAAGACTAGGTGAGTTAGATCACTTCATTACTCCCCCTTTTGTTTCCAAAGCCCTACTGCATAAGCTCCCGGCTGTCCTAACCTCGTTATTGAAGTGTAAGAACAGAAGTTACAGTTCCAAATGTGTTCTCAGGGTTGGGTTAACTCTCGATGTTCCTCGGGTATCCACTGACATTTAAATTCACTTGTAGTTTTGGTGCACGTCACTGCTGGAACAGTGCTTCCATGGATATAATGTTTCTCTGGTTTTCTAACAAACGACTGAACAAAACTTAAGTGTTGTTTGTTTTTCCTCTCCCACAGTCACTGGTTGACCCGAGTGCTCCTGCCCTCTAGTCACGCACCCCAGGATGATGGGATTTTATGGGACTTTGTTGTGACCAGAAGAGACCCCATGGCCATCTGACCCCCTGAGACTGCTGCTGGGCAACTTCTCCTCACACTTCCCCTCAGGGTTGAAGGTTACTCACTGCAGTCCTGATCAGTGTGGTGGGGTAGGGGACTTGACCTCCAAGCCCCCTGAGGTGTGGAGTGTCTGGGCTGGACCACACCAAATGAGTCCTAGTACCCCCAGGATCTATGGATATTACTGGAACTCTGCACTCAAATCACCTTTAATGTGAACTGAATTGAGGGGAGGGGGGGGTACTGTTTCTTTTCAACTGTTGTCCTGTACTAATTAAATGTTTTTTGTACCGGTACTGGTAGGGATGTTGACAGTGAAGTGTTTTTTAAATAGTTTTTTTTTAACTGTACAGTGAGGTCACAGGAGAAGCAGTTGAGACATCATTTGGTGCCAAAGAAGAGCTTTCCACCAAGGGCTGTGTTAGCTAGAGGCAGGTTGTTCAGGTTGATGGTAGTCTGGACTATTTTGGGAAGAATGAAATTAACAATTCATATCGTCATACAGGCCCTTGTCTCGAACGTGAACTCTGTGTCTGTGCAGAAACTAGACTGTGAACGTGCCTTGGCCTTGTAAAGTTAAATCTTATCAAAGGAGTCAGCTTCTATGTATTGAATATCAGGCACTAATGATACATGCTATTGAGTTACTGGTAATGTATTGTGTTCATTCCTACATTATGCAGTTGTTTTTTGTTTTCCCCATATCGCATACCTGAAAAACGAAAGGCGACAGCCTAGAAAGATTCCGCACAGTAACTAGCTCTGAGGCAACCTAACTTGTCTAAACATGGTCTCATATAAGTGCTTACATACATCAGGAGAGAGGGAGACATGGACCTTGTCAGGGCTGGAGGGAGGGGCTGTCTGGTTGCCATAGTAATAAATGACTGACATCATGACCAATAGGAGCTGTGCTCCACATTTGACTGCACATCTGTATTATTGCTTTTGATAAATGTGTTTGATATTTTAGCATGCATTGTTTGTATTTTATTTGATAAGACACCATTTGAAAACTGTCCTGCCTCTTTTCTTGACCTTGCATACATACACCAACAGACATTCCGTAAATTTACAAAATGAAATATTTTATTGACAGGTTCAGTTCTAGACTTAAACATTGTCCACATGTATCCTCGCCATACGTTTTTGTGAGGTTCAGAATTAATTGGCCTAGTGAAACAGGTTAATGGCAGCCAACCACCAGCCAGCTATGATGCATCAGCACATTCTTTAAATACTGGATGTAAGGTAGAGGGTCAACAAGCATACATCTTCAAATATTTTTTTAGGAACCGTGTTATAGAAATTAATATTTTCAATATGGTTACATATTTAATTGAAGAAAAATGTGTAGTTGAACTTGATCAGTTCTCATCTTGTAGATAATAAAATCAAGGTGTCAATTACGCAATGGAGACTAACGTCTCATGATTTAAAGGCATATACACTCACTGTCCACAGACATCTTTCCTCAGCCAACACATTCATGAATACATCCAACCAATAGAAACATATATATCTCTCAGTGCCAAGCTAGGTTCAGTGCTGCTCTCAGTCCTTTGATGAGGTCCAGTTGGCTATCACATAGGTCCACACCACCGCGCGGTGGTCCCGCCAGTCTAACTCCTCTCACATTTGTGCGTTTGTCAGGGTAAAAGCAGTACAAAAAACAGATGTGTAAAATCTCATGGGGGGGAAAAAGGTTGAGAGGGCTGTGGTGAGCATGTACCAGAACAGAGCCATGTCACCCAAGGTCTGGAGCCTGAATCGAGGCCTCCTCCCCGGAGACAGGCTGTCCCTCCCCCCTCACACAATGATCCATTGATGGGTGGGTCACGTTCACCTTCCCCCTGGACTCCCCAACAGGAACCTGGAGAGGAGACACACACTTAGTAAGGAATGTCCATAGACACAGGCCCATAGTATACTGCGGAAGAGAAACCATCTCCAACAGTGTCACATGACATGGACAGATGAGAAAGCCATTTGCAGTCTGTTCTCTAATTACAGTAGGCTTTCCCGTCAAACTAGCATCCTGTCTTTGCTAGAAATGCATCAGGGGAAGCACGTCATATCGTCAAGAGATTTTTGACAACTGAGCCCTAACAACGTTTTTAATTAGGATCAACAACAGATGAACAAACATAAGATGTGTATCTGTATCTCAACTGAAAACAAATGTCCTCCTGATGCCGTTGTGAGAATGCTAGCTTTGTCTTATCGTAAGTCAATTTCGATAGGAGCAAAACAGCTAACTGGTTCCGTCCTGGTCCGACAGCAGAGTGTTGACTCACCATTCTCCCCGGGCCACCGCCGCCTCCCTCCTCACTACTCTCTTGTGGTCGTCCAGGACGTTCGCCAGGGAGCGCAGCACTCGCGCGCGGAATGGGAGCACCTGCAACGGGGGGGAAAAAGAGGTGGAATAACAATCAGTTGTGACTCTCTTCCTCTTGTGTTCATCGTTAGCAAAGAGGTTTTAGAGAGGCTGTTACGGGGTGTGATAGTGAGGGAGTCTTACGTCGTGTTCCGGAAGGCGGGAGAGGACATGGATGCACCGTAGAGAGGCGATCCGCACATTCTGCAAAAGCAAAATAAGAAACGGAGAACTCAAGACAAGAGACCAGAAGGTGACGGAAGAGGATTTTAGGTAGGTGAAGAAGAAGAGGGATGACTTAAGGAAGGCGGGTGTGTCTTGTCTTTACTTTACTTAATATAAAAAAGAAAAAAAGACTTTGGTCATAGGAACTGAGTTGATTGTGATATGTTGAATGTAATGACGATTGTTGTAACCAATGACCATTGACAATAAAAATAAAATTTCACAAAAAAAAGGAAGGCGGGTGTGATGTTGTACCATGACGGGGCTGGTGTTGAGGGCGAGGACACGGCTCACCAGAGCCTCCAGCTGGCTGGTGAGGGCCGACGGGGGGTCCATGAGGACAGGCTGCAGGCAGGACAGGGTGGACAGCTGGACCTCCCGGTCTGGACAGGACAAGGCCTCCAGAAAGAGGGGCAGGAGCTGTGGAGAGGACAGGAGGGAAAGCATTAGTCACGTCAGTCTAAAGAGGAAGATGTCACATGTCAGTCGAAAGATAATGCATTAGTCTCATGGTGGGAAATCATGGGAGGAACATTTGAGATTTATTTTTTATTTTTTTTAGTCTAGGACTTGGCTTAATCTGTGTCCGGACAGGAAACCACCCTAAAGCGTGTAGATGAATGTTTTAACATTGGAGAAAATGGACCCCAGTCTGGTGCTTGGGTATACTGTGCTGTGAGACTGGACCATGTCCTCTCCACTCACCACGGGCAGCTCAGTGAGCTGGACCTGTCTGGGCAGGTGGGTGACGATGTGTGACAGAGCCTTCAGATAGCCCGCTTTCTCCTCTGTGAGGGAGAAGAGAAGGAAGGGAAAGGAGAATTGAGAATCACATAAAAAAAAAAAAAAGAAAGCCTACAGCAGCTTTTCGGTTAGATTTTAGAGACTTTTAACAAATGGATTAAATGTCGACATTACAAATTAGGGGGCCTATTCTGTACTGAATGGAGCATTGATGGATAATGGCCATCTCCAGTACCTGCTGGTGCAGAGTTGAAGCCCTGGACCAGTTTGGCCTTGTTCTCTGTGAAGAACCGCTGGCGGTACATGATGCGCACGTCGGCGTGGCAACCGCGATTCAGCACGTCCGGCGTGTCGCTCATGAGCAGAGAGAATCCATCAGCGGCCAGAGACCCCAGCTCTGAGTCACGGAGCAGGGAGAACAGCTACGAGAAACACAGGTTTACTGCTGTGTGTGTGTGTAGAGTGTAGATGTAGATGTAGAAACTACATATTTCTCGAGTTTCATCCTTAGACCTCCATAAATACAAACTAAAATCAGAGTGAGTGAGGTTACCCATATAAAATACCAATCAAGTGAGTCTGCATTCAATGTTGATGGTTTAGTAGGATAATGACAAGAATTCATTATTACATTAGGATCGGCCTTCCCCCTGAGAAGAGACCCAGAACAATAAACAATTACAGTGTGAGTGTGTGTGTGTGTGTGTGTGTGTGTCGGAGTACAAAGAGGACACGCATGCTTTACCTTGTCAGTCAGGACCGTGGACAGAGGGTGGTATCGGACAAGCAGGCCCTTGGCCACCTAAAGACAAGAGACCCATTCACACAGGCTTGTATGAATGGAGCGCCACAACAATGTACAATAGGCCAGGCAGTCACACAATTCACCTTCAGGATGAAGGTCTTAATAGTGTTCACTATCCTACAGACAGAGAAGCATTTGTAAGTTCTAGAATAAGGCCCTGTTCCATTTTGCCTCCCCCCGCCCCCCAAGGAAGTCCACCTGTTAGGGCTGGGGCATGACAGCTATGGCAAGTGGACAGGGACCTAAATGGAACTGGGAATTAGTACAAAGGAGTTCTCACCCAGAGCAGCAGAGTGAACGCCTGCTTTCTGAGACAGGAGGAAGCAGAGTCCAGCTCAGCACACATCCTCTTCATCGTCCTGTCAATCAGAGAGTCCAGGGCTTCGTCTGTGGAGAAACACAGCCATGACGAACAAATACTGGTGGAGGTAGAGAATGTGTGTGTTTTTGATACCATTAAACATCCAGAAAAGGACTACAAGGGCTCTTTAGCTCAGTCTCACCTGCAGGCCTCTTGTTGACGAGCCCAGCGAAGCACTTAGCGGCCGAGGTGTAGGAGAGAGGATGGTCGGAGGTGCAGCTCAGCTCCTCCAACTCAACCAGCAGTCTGTCCATCTGAGGAACCTCCACCTGTCCAGAGCGCAAGGCTAATCAGACTAGAATAACCTAGATACTTGGAATGAATTGAATGAGGCGGTGTCGATCAGAGTTGAATACTTGGTTAAGTAGTTAGTAGATGTCAGAGGACCACCAAACCCAAAGCTCCAGGTCTAACACGAGGCTTGGGTCTGACGGGTGGTAGGAGGGGGGTCTATCACTTACACTCCGGGGCAGGGAGACCACACAGCCCATGAGGAGACACACCATCTGGGACTGGCTCCAGGAGTCAGCCTGCTTCTGGAAGAGGAGGAGGAGGAGGACACCATCACTCAGTACAGTCAGCAGGCTCAGAACACTATGCTCTCAAAACACACAAACTCCCCTTTCATCCGCCAGTGTGTCAACCAGCGCTTCTAGGAGAGAGCTCGGCACACATATCCGCTGGGTCACATTGAGGGGTGGCAGGAATAGAGGGTTGGACATGTAACACTTGTTCTCTCAACCACAACAATTCTAGGTGGAAATAGGAGTGGAGTGCTGCTTTGGTAGGGCTGGTAGTTTGTAACAAATGGAAATATGATATGCAGTATTACTAAAAAAACGAAGATGATGAGGCCTGTAAGCCATGCAGAATACATATAATAGAGCAACTGCAAAAAATCATCCAAGGTACTCTCTGTTCATGGAAACATTAAAATGCCTTTATTGTGGCATGGCAAGATTGAAAAAAAGCACAAACAATTCTAGGTAATTGGGGGACTGTGGTCGTACCTTGAGGAGCTGGATGTTGGAGTGGAAGGCATTTTCAGGCAGGAAAGAGACATCCCCGTCCAGGAATAGAGACACCGCCCGAGAGGCCGTCTGGCCAGCCAGTCTGGTAAGAGGGCAGGAGTCAACACCAAGGATAATAGTTTCCCACACGCACATGTAAACTGTGTCTATGGGTGTGTGTGTGTGTGTGTGTGTGTGTGTGACAGTGAGTGAGAAAGAGTGTGTGTGTGTGTGTGTGTGTGTCTCCTCTCTCAGTGATGAACTCACTGTGACTGTAGATGGGCACATGCGGTGCTGATGACAGGGACCATGGCTAACAGGACAGTCTCCTCCACTAAGGGACTCCGGTGGTCTGAAGACCCCTCCTCTAAACACACAACAAGAACACACAAACCACCGTCACACACAGTATTGTAGTTAAAAACAACAACAACTGCAGATTGCAGGTTTATAGACATGTGATACATAATTGCAGGTTATCTTATCGTCTCGTCTGCGCGCCAACACACAGTCCTTACCCTGAAGAGCTGCCTGCAAGGCTAGTCCAAACAGGCGAGGAATGATGATGTCATGGAAGCAGCGTCCAGTCTCCTCGGTGTCCTGGGCCTCCTCTCCTATCCTCTGTAGACTGTGGCAGGCAGAGACCACCTCCTCCAATGAAAAAGAGCCGGTTCCTAAAGACAGGGGAGCTCGTCAGACTCCTTCAACATGACTGATCGTCACTGTCATTTGAAGGACGACCTGTGGGTAAGACCAGGGGCCCGAACGGTATTAATGTAGAGTGACAACAACCAAGAATAGAGTACACTGTGCTAATGTAGCATGTAGCCTATGAACAAACGCTAACGGAGAAGTAAAACGACAAGTGTGGTGACGGTGACGAGAACCTTTGTGTGCAGAGCTGAGGACCTGCAGCAGGACAGGTGTGCTCTCCTGAACCACACCGGGCTGGGACGACACCGCAGCCAGTGCCGTCACGCACCTCTGACGCACGGCCTGCTGGGAATGCTCCTGGGACGGGGTGGCGCCGTCGCCTTGCGCCATGGGCTCTGAGAACAGGAGGGGAAAGGGTTAAAAACTCACTAATCCTATTCTCAGAATAAAGGTCATTGACACCCAGTGTACAGTAGATAGTGATAGTGGGGGTTAGGGCGGAGGACGGGCTCATCGTAATACGTGGAACAGAATGAGGAATGGTGATTCCACACAAACACGTGATTGATACCATTCCTCATTACATTCCTTACAAAGAGTCCTCCGATTTCTACCTCCACCAGCCTCCCCCTGGATTGAGCTCACCTGAGAAGATCTCTCCCTTTAGACGTGGCACCATCTTGGCGATGAAGGCTGCCGGGTGCCTTCTAGACAGGGCTCCTGCACACTCCACCACAGCTAGACTGTAGAGACAGACAGGGGGGGAGAGGGGGAGAGAGAGAGAGAGAGATCTTCCATTACCAGATGCACAGACAGAGTCTAACAAAGCGGGAAAGATGATATGCTTTACACTATGAATAGAGAATCATATTT
This sequence comes from Nansenia antarctica, assembly GCF_963989245.1. Classification (NCBI taxonomy): domain Eukaryota; kingdom Metazoa; phylum Chordata; class Actinopteri; order Argentiniformes; family Microstomatidae; genus Nansenia; species Nansenia antarctica. The sequence goes on along the minus strand of NC_137681.1, from coordinate 15,462,697 downwards.
CTGGACGCAGACATACACTTACCTGACTTTAGCATCCTCCTCCTCCAGGATAAGCCGGGTGAGGTGATCCACAGATAGTTCTATATCAGTGTCCAACAGCAAGCCTATGGTGGGAGAAAAACAAAATGTAATGGTTCATCTAAGAATCTAAGAATCTAAGAAAGAAGGGAGGTATAGCGTTAACTGAATGGGGCCATAGAAAAACATGATATAATCACAGTAACAGAAAATATAGTGACAATCAGTTTAAAAGGGTCTCGTGGCCGGTGTGTCATGTACGTATTATGTTAACTGGATGAGGGGGTTACGGCGTCTCTCTCACCTGTCTGTTGGCCCAGAGCCGTGAGCAAGCAGGTGCCTGTGATCTGGAGGTCGGCGTTGCTCTCAATCAGAGCAGAGAACACTACACGGCACAGAGACTCCCTGAAATCCAACAACACACTCTCATCTGAGGGAGGGGGTGTGTGGAGGGGGGGGGGGGCAGAGGATATGAGAAAGCAAGTGAGACAGGTGGGCAAAGGTTAATAGAAACATTTGGGAAAATTAAGTCAAACAGCACCCTATTAAAGAAAACCCAGAGGGAAAGGACAGAGCGTAATTGGTTCGCTGGGAGAACCATCTCAGGGGGGGGCGAGAAGCTACATTCACGACAAAAAAAATAATAGCCCGACATTCTCATCATTCCAAAAGCATGATTTGCGATTGAATGTGTTCTTCAGGCATAGTTGTATACGGTGCCATAGGCAGAAGCGGTGTAAAGGAAAGGAAAACCAGGGGGAGATGAATGAAAGTCACACGCAGAGAGATACATGAATGAACCTAACACTCACCCTCCTTTGACGACTGGCCAGTCTTGGCCACTGACTGGACGAAGCCGTGTAGCACTTCCACTAGGGTGCGCCGCTGAGCACACTAGACAGGGGAAGAGAAAGAGTCAGATGAAATGAATATGGACTACACCATATAATACACCATATAATACACCATAGAGCAGTGGTCGGGAACCTATGGCTCGCGAGCCATATATGGCTCTTCCGGTGACGGCATATGGCTCCCAGACAATTGGGTTGAAAAGTTAAAAAAATAAAATAAAAAAAAAGTCGAAAAAAAAAAATCAGTTTGGAACTGATTTTAAAATACTTGTGATATTGCGTAATAATACTGTGTCATTTTAAAGTAAACAGAAATTCGTTTTGAAGTTAAATTTCACGGGACTCTTCACGGGACCCATGACCCGTGACCCGTGGGTCGGGTCGGGAACCAATGTCTCGCGAGAGTGTCAGAGGTCGTTGTAAAGGTGAATAAATAAAAAACAATTTGATCAGATAGTGAACTAGCTTATACGCTTCAACCCTTGTAACGAGAAAGATGGCAAAAAGAAAAAAAGACGATTACCGTGCATTCCAGGCTGCGTGGACAGAGGAATTTGCATTTGTGGAGATCGCAGGATCTGCGGTATGTCTAATATGCAATGATAAAATTGCATAGATGAAACGGTCAAATATAAAGCGGCACTTCGATACGCATCATGCTTCATTTGCATCGAAATATCCAGCGGGGGACAGCAGGAAAAAGGCATGCGAGGAGCTACAGCGGAGAGTGCAGACGAGTCAACAGCAACTGCGTGGGTGTCACGGTGACGGTGACATACTTTTCTCTCGCGTTAGATGAGTCAACAGATGTTAGCCATCTATCTCAGTTCAGTATATTTGCCAGGTATGCTGCAGGTGACACACTGCGTGAGGAAAGCTTGGCTGTTTTGCCAATGAAAGGGACAACCAGAGGAGAGGATTTATTCACGTCTTTCATGGAGTTTGCTAAAGAAAAAAAACTGCCGATGGATAAACGTATTTCTGTCTGTACTGATGGTGCACCCTGTATGTTGGGGAAGAACAAAGGATTTGTAGCGCTTCTCCATGAACATGAAAAGAGAGCCATCCTAAGTTTTCATTGCATCCTGCACCAGGAGGCGCTTTGCGCTCAGACGTGTGGCCAGGAGCTAGGTGAGGTGATGTCGCTGGTCATTCGAGTGGTCAACTTCATTGTTGCCTGAGCTTTAAATGATCGCCAGTTTAAAGCTCTGTTAGAAGAAGTTGGGAATCATTATCCCAGTCTGCTTTTACACAGCAACGTGCGTTGGTTGTCAAGGGGAAAGGTGCTCAGCCGTTTTGCAGCTTGCCTGAGTGAAATCCGGACTTTTCTTCAAATGAAAGGCGTCAAGCATCCTGAGCTAGACAACACTGACTGGCTCCTGCAGTTTCACTATCTCGTGGACATAACAGGCCATCTGAACCAGCTCAATGTGAAAATGCAAGGTATTGGAAATACAATCTCATCCCTTCAACAAGCAGTGTTTGCATTTGAAAGCAAGCTGGAAGTCTTTCTCAGGGACATTGAAACAGGTCGTCTTCTGCACTTTGTAACACTGCAACAATTTAGAGATGCATGCTTAGCAAGTGACTCCACTCAACATCTGGATCTCCAGCAGCTAGCTGGCTTTACGTCCAATCTCCTGCAGTCATTCAAAGCACGTTTTGGAGAATTTCGTGCGCGCACTGGTCTTTTCAAGTTCATCACTCATCCACATGAGTGTGCAGTGGACAAAATCGACCTGACATGCATCCCTGGGGTCTCTATGGGAGACTTTGAGCTGGAAGTTGCTGACCTGAAGGCATCAGACATGTGGATGAGTAAGTTCAAGACACTTAATGGAGAGTTGGAAAGTCTTGCGTGACAGCGAGCAGAGCTGGCGAGGGAACACAAGTGGACAGAAATGAAAAAACTTCAACCTGAAGACCAGCTGATTCTGAAAACTTGGAACGAGCTTCCTGTGACATACCACACAATGCAGCGTGTTAGTATTGCCGTATTGACCATGTTTAGCTCTACATATGTATGTGAGCAGTCATTCTCGCATATGAGGAACATTAAGACCAACCTACGCTCACGTTTAACTGATGGAAGCCTCAACGCCTGCATGAAGCTCAACCTCACCACGTATGAACCAGACTATCAGCAAAACCATGCAGCACCAGAAATCGCATTAAAAGTAAGACACATAATGTTAAAAATACTATATGGCTCTCAATGAAATACATTTAGAAATATTTGGCTTTTATGGCTCTCCCAGTCAAAAAGGTTCCCGACCCCTGCCATAGAGGATAGAATTGAGATGCTCAGAAACAGGCCGGGCGGCCTGAATTGTTGGGGGTGGTCTAACAAAAGCAAATGTGTTGAAATTGAAGATGTATCCTTTAAATATGACTACCGTATCGTGGAGAGCAGAAAAAAACCTGATAATAACAAACTCACTTCTGTCCGGCTGTTGAACTGCTCGATCATGGACGGCAGGACGGCCCCTGTGACTCTGTGGCTTGCCCTGTAGGAGGCGCTAGAGGTGGCCTGCAGGAGCTTGGCGCTGGGCCACACCAGCTTAAGGTCTGGCTCGCTGAGGTGGTGCTGACAGTCTACGGCGATAAAACACAACAACAACCCAGTGTGACTGAGCTGAAATCTATGGAGTGGGTGTTCAAAACCAGCTCTCCAGGCATCAATACTGCAGGGCTGTGGTGGTACAGGGCATCAGGAAACAGACAGGTAGCAATGATCCAGTGATTTGTGAAAGCTTGCTAGAGTACATCTGTGGCCAAGCTGCCTCTAAGGGTGTGATATCAATCCTCTGGGTCATCATCGCTCTGTGTGTGTCTCTGTGTCCGTCTGTCTCTCTGTCTGTCTGTCTGTCTGTCTCTGTGTGTGTCTGTCTCTCTCTGTCTGTCTGTCTCTGTGTGTGTCTGTCTCTCTGTCTCTTTCCAATCATACCTTTGAGGACCAGGTCCAGAAACCCATTGAGGGAGTCTTCAGAGTCAGAGTTGAGGACGGAGCGGGAGAGGCAGGCTGTGAGGGCGCTGAGGGCAGCCAGGCCAGCGGACTCCACTCTCTCACTGGCCGTCTGGAACACCTACAGAGGAGAGAGAGGAAGTATATCAATTAGGGCTGGGACTTCAACGCATTCATTTCGATGAATAAATTACAGAAAGAATAACGCATTAACTTTTTTAACATCACACTTTTTGTATTTTTAAATTATTTTTTGGGCCAGCCCTGCCACTTCTGCTCTGAAAATATAAACAGGCTAGTTTGTCTCAGGAACTGGCTGAAAGAGAAGAAGCAGAAGAAGCAGTAGGCTTAGAGGTATCCTGAGACCAATGGGTTTGTTGTTACTGTGAAGGGTACTGTTTTTTTTTGTTACCATTTTAGATGGACTTTATGTTAAACTGTTGGTCTGTTTATTATTTTGACCAAGGATATTTGGGTGGGTAGGGGAGGGTGAGGAGGGTTAGTGTAACATTAGGTTAGGTACATTGTGTGATCTGTTGGTCTGTGTAGCTAAAATAAAAGGATTTTGCTGCTTTAAACTTATGTATATGTCTATTCATTGATTCACTCGTATAGCAAATCCATTTGAATTGAAAACTGTTGCTTCTCGTGTCAAATATTGATATGCAATTAAAATGTGATTAATTTCGATCAATTAATTACAAAGCCTCTAATTAATTAGAGGCTAATTTAACAAATGTTTTATCGCGTCCCACCTCTACTATCAATACTTTCCATTCAGACAAAGCTACACAATCACACTGCATTGTAATGGGGGATGCTCGTGTTCATGTAACAAACACTAAGTGAAGCTCCCAAGGTGGGAACTATAAAGTTATTTTTTAAGTCAATGAGATTCTATTATGATCAATGGGGTTCTATTATGAGGGCTCAATTATCATTCTGCAAGTCACCGATTTAAGGACACTGTAACTTGCTCTGAAACATACCTCTCTACGTAGTGAAGCCCAAAGACCTGGTAGGAACTCCGCCAGGTCTTTATGTTCATACACAGAAGCACAGGCAGTCTGCAACACGAATACGAAACACAGCACATTAAGACATATTGGGACATTTACATCTACATACAGAGATGGCTGCACGCGGGTTACTAGCACACTCACCAGTGTCTGTAGAGAGTCCAGCTTCGCACTCGGGACATCTGAGTCCAACTTCTCAATGATCAACGGTAGCAGGAACTGTACAGAGAAGGCAACAAACAAAATCATGACCACACACTTTTCCTATTGCTCCCTCCCTCACACACACACACACACACACACACACACACACACACAGTTATTAAATACCCTGGGTGAGAGGGTACATGCATTGTGCAGTACACAGTGTGTAGTGAGTAGTTGTAGTGTAAGCAGCATTTCCCCCACCTCTGCAAAGCTGGGGGTTCCTGTTATAACTGCCCTCAACGCCAGGATCAGGTCCTCCTGGGTGATGCCATGGGGGTCGTTGGGCGGCTGAAGACACAGAGACAAATCATTAACCAACATGGTGGTGACACAATGACATCAGACACTCAACCAACACGTTCAAAATAGAGATGTCAGGCTCTGTATAGTCTAAATGTCAAGGCACCTGAAGAGGTGAAGCTAATATTAGACACAATGACACTGGAGAATTATGTTTCATTCATGGCGCTGACAGATGGGGTCAAGCTCATTGACTTAGGTATAAGAGCACACACAGGACGGTCACAACATCATTGTCTCCTGCGTAGGTTCATCTGGTCTAAGTCCACAGCAGCTGTGTAAACAAACACTTACAGGGCTGAAGTCAATGGGAAAATAGCAGGATGTCACTTCAAATAGCTCCTCTGTGAATTTACCTGAAGAAAAAAACCACACAGACAGGATATCATCATCAAGTGTTGTGTGTGTGTGTGTGTGTGTGTGTGTGTATGTCTGTGTGTGTGTGTATGTCTGTGTGTGTGTATGTCTGTGTATGTGTATGTGTGCTCACCCAAATCATAACCCCTGTGGATAATGTTCCTAGCGATCTGGAAGGCCAGGAGGAGGTTGCGTGGGTCTCTCTCCCCGTCCACTGATTGGACAAATCCAAAGACAAAGTCTGCGCCCAAACCCTTCAGCTCTGTGGAATGCAAAACATATAAACAAAAGTACATGCAAAGCTACCCTACATGAAGACAAAAGCTTCTTTCATTCAAAATATACAAGTGTCGTTTCGTTTCCTTGTCTGTGGAATTCATAACTGTTTATCCATCGATGAGGATAATCTATGAAATATTCCTAGTGTCCAGTGTACAAGTGACCATCTTTGCTCTCTTACCCGCCTCTCTGGAGTCCATAAGATTCATGAGGATCTGGTAAACGAATGATCGCTCCTGAAGCATCAAGGACTATGATGAAACAAACACAGACAAAGATATCAACTCATGTTCAAGACATTGCAGTTATGCCGTTTCAAACCGCCCTTGTTAACTTCATTATCAACCAACATAATGTGCCGGTTTCACAGACAATGTAAAATCTCCATTGAAGATGCTTTTAGTGTAGGTTTATGCTCAATCCTTGTCTGTGAAACCGGCCCTAGGTGTGTTTCTCCAGAGAGTAAGTACACAAGACAGCAGACCATAGAGGACGTGCAAGCTGCTCACTTGAACTTGGACATCTTGGAACAGGGACTTCAGAATGGACACTGCAGACCCAGGGGGTAGAACAGAGCATTTTGTCTACAGGGGATAGTTCAAGATGAGGGTCAGGGAACAATGAACAACAACAACAACAACAACAACAACAACTCTCTCTGGTTTAAAGGGAACATAACATAACTGCCATTCATTTGCATTTGCCACAATATCACACACTGCTGACAGGTTGACATAGAATAGGTCTACTGTGTACGTACCAGCGCTTTCACTCCCTTCAAGACATGCGGTGTGATGACATAATGGTCCTTAAGTCTGTTTTCATAAAAAGCAAGAAGAACCTCCACTGATGGTGAAAAAGAAAGTAATTAAAACATCCAATTAGCATTGCTTTATGTAACTCTTACACAACTCTTGTGTAACTCAATATCAACAAAGGCCCTTAAGGCAGGGTTTGACGCTTACCTTTTCCCCAGGTAGCACTGTGCTACCATGTCAAAAAATTTAGTAGCACACCAAGAATTTCAGTAGCACAATGAAAATTGCGCAATTTTCGTATGACGACAACAAATTATCATAATCATAACATATTAAAAGAAAAGTGTTGGTATGGCTTTAAAAGCAGCATGGTCTAGCCTCCATTTACTGTTTGATTTACTTTACCTCTGAATAGGAAAGTCTTTTACGCACAGCGGAGAAAGTCAAACATTTTTACGCAACGCCAAAACGGGAGGGAACTCGGATACAACTTTAATATACAACTGAGACGAAAAATTAATATATTTTCTTGATTCGTGTTTTTTCTTCTTCTGTAAATTACATAGTTGTCGAAATGTTTGTGGGTTTTGGGCTGCGACGCATTCAAGTGCTCAACGATGTTCGGTCGAGTGTCTCTCCTGTTTGTGCATCTGGTGCTGCTGAACGAGGTGACCTCGGTGGCCAGAGTGTCGAGGAAGTCGCCCCGGGGCCGCTCGTGCCTGGACCTACTGGAGGATATATATGTTTTCTTCGTCACTCTCGTCTCCAGCTGTAATGTTGACTCCACTACCCCCCTCTACCTCCTCTCTGTCTGGAACGGTGCTAACATTAGCCTTGCTAAAGTATGCCGTAATCGGATTCATTTTAACAGCGGTCTTTTTCTGACAGGATTTTCAAATGTAAATGCGTGCTTGTTGTAGGGCTGCTACGATTATTCGACGTCGTCGACGTCACCGACTACGTCAATACGTCGGTTAGCGTAATATGCGTCGGTTAGTCGTAAATAAACAAAATGGCGTTTTTTTTTTTTTTTTTTTTAAACCTTGATTTTACCAGGCGAGACAATTAAGTGTATGAGTGAAAAATGGATAGCTACTAGCTAATGTTACACAAGCAATGTAGCTCACCACAGTTCGTATGTCTTGTCTTCTGGTGTTAGTAACGTTAGCTATGTAGCTGGCTAGCTACGGTAGCCTATTGTCATTGTGGTGCGAGCACCTACTGTACGTTATCTAGCTCGTAGCTCGCATGCTACGTTAGCATCAATTTAGCTAATCATAACATAGCAGCGAGAGTAACGTTAGCTAGCTATGTGTTGTGGTGATGGACAGACTTCTAAATGGCCATGTTGGCATTCAAGTTGGCTAAACATAGCAGTGAGGTGGAGACAAATAAGTTGTTTTTTTTTACAGTACAAAAATTATCGTTAGACTTATCGATAAATTAGTCGTTAGACTAACCGAATAATCGATAAAATAATCGCTAGATTAATCGTTAGAAAAATAGTCGTTTGGGACAGCACTAGCTTGTTGTGCTTGCGGGTCACGTGTCTGTTTTTTTTCTCTTCTGTTTTCAAAGGATTGCATTGGTTTAGATGCGCTGTGATCTTATTAACGAACATAAGATTGACTGCGCATGACAGTAGTTAAGCTTTTTTTTATTTTTTTGTCGCACTGGTGCGATTGAATGTATTTCCAAGTCGCACAGAAATATATTCACTCGCAAATGCGACCAAA